>NC_135339.1:42619403-43258423 GCF_023851605.1 Tamandua tetradactyla
AGCAAGGATTGTGAATCCCCAGCACATTGCCATAAAAATTGCCCCTAAACATTAACCATTAAGAGACCTGAGCAGGTCAGGGTTTGTGCTGCTTCACTTCTAGCTGCTTGTATGGAAAACTGTGGGATAAAGTTTTGAATTTTCTTTATAAAGAGGTTAAAATAAAATATTTCCTTCTCTAGGAGATTTTTTTTAAATACAAGAGGTCTAAAATTGTATAATATTGGATGATATTTAGTGAGTACCTGAACTATTAAAACAGTTCAAAAAAACATAGTAATAAATATAATCCTAAGGAGAAAAACCTCAGTTAAAGTTGAATTTCCAATACAAAATTTATTTCTTAGTTAGTCTGTCTTTCTAAACTCTGCATAATGAGCATATATTTTTTTGTAATCCAACTTTAATAGTAGACAGGCAGACACAAACTGAAGCCATTTGCAAAGTTGCTCCAGTATTTTGGTACACAACTAAGTTTAAAAGTAAACTCAAGAGTTAATTATTTTTCTTTGAAAGAAAATCGCCATTTTTCTTTGCTCACAAAATATATGTCAAGCAAATGTATGTTGAGTAATTGGTTCATTTCTGTTACCTTTAACAATAGGCTTTTACTTCTTGAACAAATAATAAAAGCCTTTATAAAAATAGTAATAAGCAAAAAAATATAATTTTTAAAATATGAACTTTTTTAATGGTAGATAAGTATGCTCCCCCAGGTATAATTTCAGACAAAAAGAACTGTTCCTATTTTTCGATGGAAAAATAATTCAAAATTTCTCTCATAAATCAACTTAACTTTTTTCTAGCACTCAAGCCTCTTTGTATACATTTCCATTTTATTGCAACCCAAACACTAGGGAGAAATATATGGTTTTAAATTTCACTCAGGATCTCAACCTATGAATAAATTCAAGTTGGCAAAAATAACAAATCCAAACAAAGAGTCCTACTTCTTCTAAATGGAGGAACATATTTATTTTTTAAAGTTTAATTTTACTTAGCTCTCTAGGTTAAGAAAAGGTTTTAATTACAGTTATTTATTTATTTTCTTTTTAAAGAGTTTTTCTTAGTATAGGGACCACTGGTGTCCTAGAACCATAATAAAATTCTATGTCTCTGTGGCTTCCACATTTAAGATGAAGCTATGTAATTATAATACAGAAAAAGTTATTTTACTCAACAGGAGTGACTTTCTGAAATTATCTTTGTTACTCCTAACTACAACACTATTTATGTAGAGATATGTTTTCTTTTGTAATAAAATTTTAATTTGCTATCACTTTATAATATGAAGGACTGTAGATTCAGAACTAACAACATGAGTATTCATATATTAGTTTCTTGTTCAAATATCAATGAATTCCATAGAGAATTATTGGAAGGTACTGTGGGAATTCATTAATGTTCATTGTCAAATGTGAGGCAGAGAGCTAAGCTAATATGAGTCATTTATGTCAGGATTGTGTTCTCTTGGTAGTGTCTCTGTACGAGTTTCAAATGTTCAAAGCACTCAGAAACTGAATCAATACATAATTTTCACTCAAATTGAAATTGAAGCCATGCAGATTGAAATGGTGACAGGATCGGCAAATATACATAGAAATTCCAAATGCCCATTTAGATGAAAAGTCCATATAGGGAATTTTTTTTTTTTTTTTAACTTTTATTGTAGTGACAAATATACAACACAGAATTCCCCATTTTAACCACTTTCAAGTGTACAATTCAGGGGTATTACTAATTACCTTAACAATATCTAGTTACCATAGCCAACATCTATTACCTCGACTTTTTCATCACCTCGAACAGAAATTCTGTGCCCACTGAGCTGACTATGCCTACTGACTCTCTCTTCTCCACTCCCAGTCCTGGTAACCTGTAATCTAAAATCTGTCTCTAGGAAATTTGCTTATTCCAGATATTTCATACAAACGAGATCATAAAATATTTGTCTTTGCATCTTGATGCAGTATGAATACCATGGTCTTAAAGTAGAATCACCTCCTGTGACACGCAAACTGAAGGACCAGACTTGGTGGACCACGAAGTTGAAAGTGACTTGGTCAAGACACACACAATTTATTTAGATAAATAAAGTGCATAGAAAGCTCAGATTCTGGTCATCATAATTATACTTGTAAACCTGGGCACATTTCCTAAACACTGTTTTGCCTCAGTGGTCACGTCTGTAAAATTCAGCCTATAAGAGTTTTTGTAAATATCAACTAAGACATTGATTTCTAAAAATGTAAACTGCTAAGTAATCTGAAGTACAACTTTTCAAATTTTACTTCTCAATATGAGCATATGTATATTATACGTGTGGATAAATACTCGAAGCAAACAATGACAGCCACAAAAGAGTTTCCACTCTAAAGAGCTAAAGTGTCTACCTGAGCTGAAGTTTGATGTGCAAACTTCCTTTTATCCCACAAGTTATTTAAAGGTTACATTCAGCCTTGAATATCAAATCATGACTATTAAGGCTATAAATGTAAAAGGCAAAAGCAGTCATTATTCAAGAAAGTAAAGAAAATGTTTATAGCACTTGTTGATGGATAAGAAATTGACAGGGAGGTGTAACTTTATGGCTTTTAGAGTGTAAGCATTCTCAGGCCATGGCAGATGTGTATTCCTATTACTTCAAAAAGTTATTCATTCTACGGCCTAGTGAAAGGGTGGGTTTCAGGCAGAATTAAGCACTGTTTTCTGAACTGAGAGGACAGCAGTGTGCAATGAAGTGCATCATTCAAATGGAAGCCCAGCTAATGAATGCTCTCCCTGTTGTTTTCACGGAGGTGTCAGAATGAGCCTTTTCTCATTCTGCATCACTGAATCCTTATGGAAATGCAAATTGTTTATCCAAGGACAGTGACTTTCCTTTTTGCTGCATCATTTAAGGAACTGATTTCTTCAACTTTGCAGCACACCACTGGAATCCAGAGAAGGTTCATTAAAATTGGATGAGAGCTTGTTATTTCTTTAGAAATTTAAGTCTCTGTCTAAGAGCCAGAGACACAGAGAAGTCATAGAGATGCATTCACAGAGACACACACTCAAAAAGAGACAAGGATAGTTACATAAAGAACAAAAGAAACAAGAAAGTCCCAAAAAGAGAGGAAAAAGAAGGTTAGAAACACAGTAAAGGATGGACAAGAAAGAGAAAGGAGATTTAGACAGAGAAATTCAGCTATACAGTGAGAAAAGAACAGAGAGGCAGTGGTGGAGAGAATAAGCAGAAAGAGAAAAACAGAGAGGCAGAGGTGAAGAGAGAAAGACAGGCAGACAGGCTGGGAACCAGTCAGAGTCAGACAGACAGAAAGACACAGACAGAAATGGACAGACAGAAAGACAGAGACCAGTATGAAGACAAATAGTAAGAAACATGTTGATAGGGAGACCGAGGAAGAGGAGTAGAGGCAGAAAAGCTGAGACAAAGAAAGGAAGATTGAGGCATATGTGCTAGTAGGTAGATAGGTAAATGAAGTAGACAGATACAGATAGAGAGACGATAGACAGGCAGACAGAGATAATAGATACATAGAGGCAAAGCAGAGAGATAGGAAAAAGACATAGGAGGGTCTCTGATCTAGGAATGGAGAAGTGAGATGCAGAAAGAGTATATGAGAGGGATGTGAGAGTTCAGGTTGGACTTCTACTTTTGTGGCTATTTCTGTAGGGGAAGGATGGTAAAGGAAACTAGTCTAGCCTCTCTGAACTTTGGCTGCTATCTGTAAAAGGTTGATGAAAGGATGGAATTAGCATGTGTAAAGCACCCTAGCCCTGGACCTGCAACAAAGAAATGTCTCGGTAAATCAGAATTAATATCTATTGTCATTTTTGTCATCATCGGCATCATCACCATCTCAGGTAAAATTCTTAACTGTAGAGGCTTTGGTGTCCAAGTTTATGTCGGGTCCTAGCCTCGTCCCTTATTCTGTATGGAACATAATAAATCACTTAACATTGATAAGCTACAGGGGCTTCACAGGTAAAATTTGTGCTCTACCTCATAGCATTGCTTTATGAATTGAATGAGCATATTTCATTTGGGACTTTGCACAATGTATCTTCGTAGTTCTTACTAACTAGATCCACGTTCAGAATTTAGTAAGTATCTAAATAAATATTTAATGAATGAGTGGATATTTGCTCAGAATATTAGTTTCCATGGAGTGACAGCTGAAATATTTTCGTTGTTTTAATAAGTAATGCCGAAACAAAATAATCGGTTTCATCCTGTCTTCTGCTTCCTGGTCATATTGAATTGCAGACATTGCTGGAGCAGACGCCTCCCAGCTGTCTAGCCTGCTCTCTTAAGAACAATGGAAATAAGACTTGAGACCGTGGACACTTGTCTTGTCCTAGGGGTGACTTTTGGTCAGTTTTAAAATTAATTAATTTGCTTATTTATTTAACACAAGGACTCTGTGGAAGAGAGAAGTGGTAGGAACTTGGGAAAGTGAGTGAATGATGGTAGTGAAAGAGAACAAAGGATAAGGGAAAGGGGACAGTTATGTTGGAAAAAGTCATGAAACTGAAATGCAAGAGGAGTTTTGTTAAAATGAGATGAACGTAGAAAAATTCTAAAAGGGGTAGGAGAAAGGAGCCTCAAAAGAAATATACGTGGGTGATAAATGAAAGATGTACATTATAAAGACTCTAAAGCTATTTGAAGGTATAAGGCAGATTATGGGAATGTAAAACACTATTCAGAAAATAATTGATGTGCTCAAAAGTTAAATTTCAGTTTTGTCTCCTTTCATTTAAACTTAAAAAAATTTCTTAAATTTTTAAATATTTCACTGTCTTCACTTAGTATGTTATTCCTTATACATGACTACATTTAGAGGATGCGATCTAAGAATGCATATGTGTTTGCTTTAAATGCTTTTTCTCTACTTTCTCTGTGTTATTATTGAATTTGTTTGATAATTAACAGAGAAAAAGAATAAATAATAAGTATCTATTGTGTGCAAGGAACTATGCATGATGCTTTTAAATATATCAACCGCTTTACCTTTGCAAGGTAGGTGATGTAGAATAGACTTCCCCTCCCTGATTAATTTTATTTTTGCATATCTCTGCATGAGTTCCTTCATCTAGAAACGTTGACAGTCACTTAAACAACTTTACGTTCTACCTGATGCTGTAAAGAACAAAATGTTCTGTTTCTGAGAATTAGCTATTGTTACATTGGTGTGATAATATTTTACAGAAAATGATAAAAATTCCAGGCATCTTTACAAGGTTTATTGGGAAATTTTTGCTAAGGAAATACTGGCTTTTGTATAGCATCTAATATATGAATTCTTATTTTGTATTCATAAATCAGGGTTAAGAATAGAACAAATTCAACAGAGTTCCAGTTAATAAGACTCTATTATAGTCTTAAATGTATTTGTTTAGATGATGGCAACTGAAATGAAAGTTATTGTGTGATTGAGAAAATGCTAAAGCACAAAGTGTTTTTGAATGTTTGCTGATACATGTTTAGTAAACAGTTGCCATTTGTATGTAGATTACTGTTTCCTCTAACAACTCCCCTCTTCCATTCTTTTTCTTTCTCTGTTTCTCCTTCCCTCTCTGCCTATCTCTCTCTCTGTCCCTCATTATATATATTATATATATAATATATGATATTTTGAATAGTCTAGGTGCTTGTTTGCAATTAAAGCATGTCTAGAAGTAAAATATCTTTTTTTTTTAAATTGTAGGAATAGATGTGCCTTGTTTATTTAAAAGAATCTAATCTTGTTTATAGTGAAATATATTCTAGTTCCTGCTCCTCTAGTTATATCCCTATATGCAACTTTGTTCAACGTTTTTAGGAGGTCTTTCTTTTATGTATATCTATATTTCTAAATAATATGCTTATGATGCTATCTCTTGATTTATAAATCCAAGACATTATCAGTTAACTTCTTGTTATGATACTTAAATATATGAGTCTTTTATACCATTACCTCCCTTTTGAGCCTATCCTAAGTTCTAAGTACAGTAATATATCATAAATTTTGCTTGCTTTATATGCCAAAGTGATATCAACTGTAGACTTTGATTTTATTTCCCGACTTTTATTTTTCATTGTAATACCTATCTTTTTGGGGCTTTGTTTTTCTGAATACCAATCTTTACTTTTTTAAATAAGATATTCTACAGATCATTCAAAAATCAATCAATAATTCTTTCCAGGACCTCAGAACATTGGTCTCTCAGTGCCTTGTTTTCCCATGATAGCAGCCCTCCTTTGATAATATTGGGGCACTAACTGATACCACCTCATTGCCTTGAGTGAGAGTGTAAGATCAGTTTCCTGATGGGATCTTGCAGCCACAATGGAAGGGGAAAGTGGTGGGTTGACTCCATGGCTTTGTTGATGCAGGATGGGGGTGGATATACCACTCTCCACTGGGCTTCCTTTACCCAAAGTGTGGGAATAAAGTAGAGTGCTTAGTATCTTAGACCTGTAGCACCTTGTTCAGTTGTGTGTTTGCTTGGTAGGGTTGGAAGCTCAGACCCATGGAGTTGGGGGAAGAAACCTAAAGGGGGGGAGCCCTACTTTGCCCTGGCTTTGCAAGCTTCCTTTCTGCTGAGTCAGAGTGGAGGCTCAACTGGCCTTAGGATCACTAGACAACAAGCTGGAGGAGGAATCAGAATTTCTCCTTTTTCTGTCCAAAAGTGAATGGAAGATCAGCTCCCAACTCAGCCCTGCAAACATTGCCTGGGTAGGTAGATCAGATGGCAGCTGCCTGACTCCACAGGGAGTGAGAGTAATGTAAGTGTTGGGAAATCAATTCCCTGCTTGGTCCCATCGAAACCCGTGAGAGGGAAAGGGTGTGCAACTTTTCTCTTAGTGTCTGGCTGGAGTACAGCAGGTAATGTAAAATAGTTTGTCTAATTTTAGGCCACCATTTCCTCAGTCCTCTGGCTAAGAGGAAGAAACTTTTCTTGGACCTTTTTGGGTTTGTGTCTATTGGTGGTTCCAGGTTGGAGCTCTGTCCTGATACATCAAAAGCAATAAGGAAATCCAAAGGACTCATTTTCATCATCCCTCAAGTTTATAGGTCCCAAGCTGGTTTGCCTTCTTCCTACCTTTCAGAGTGTGCCACTTTGAAACTGTTGCATGCCCCAGAAAAGCCATGTTCTTTACTCCTCATTCAGTATTTCTGGGAGGGAGATTTTTTATTGTTTCCATGGAGATGTGACCCACCCAATTGTGGGTAGTAACTTTTGATTAGATGGTTTCCACAGAGATGTGTCTCCATCCATATCTGGTATATTGCATTCTGGCAGCTTTAGCAAACTAAAATACAGAGTTTTCCTGTGCTTGTTTACTGTATGATGTCCAGAGATTTTTTTAGTCATAAAAGAGAAACTGAGAGAAATGGAGAAATAAAAGTTTCCTGACCTACATTTTAAAGATATGGTTCTACCTGCTTTATGGAAATAGCCCACAGATAGACAAGGGCAGAAGCAGGGGTTTAAAAGGCCAAATCAATAATCAAGGGAAGAGAAAACGGTGAATCAGATGATGGTATCACCAGTACAGGTGGTCAAAAGTGGTTTTATTCTCGATATATTGTGAAGATAGACTCAACATAATGTGCTGTTGATTTGAATATGGAACATGAAAGAGAGGATATTGGATGACTCCAAGGTATTTGGTATTGCTTTGAAATGGGGAATATGAAAATGCATCCATAAACACAAATCGATATTTGATTTTTGGACATGTTATATTTGAGTTGAATATCATGTATTTCACTTTAAGTTTGGAGTTCAGAGGAGAGCTTTCTCTCTCTACTCATATTTAAGAATTTATTAGGTGGACTGCATAGACTATGGCAACAAATATTCCTAATATGCAATCGTTCGATATTTATTTTTTGTTAATGTAAGTGTCTGGAGATGGTTTTAATGTCTGCAGGTGGTAAGGATGCTGGGGGAATGATCTTAAACACATGGCTTCCATATGTTCGCTGAGGGCTTGTCATCTTCTGAGGAAAGACCAAGGTGGAGGGTACAGAAGTCTTGTAGGTCATGATTGAACTCCATGTAGCACACATGGGACTACTTCTAGCATTCCTTTGACTAGAACTCAGTCACATGATCACTTGTAAATGCAAGAGAGGTTGCAACATGCAATCTTGCTATGAAGCCACAAATAAGAGGGAAAAGGATTTTTATGAATATAGATATTTTTTTCTGTCACTAGGGGTGTGGTACCTAAAAGCCCTTTGGACATCCTGTGTATGTGAGCATGATTTGTCAACATGTGGGCTTTCCTGTGACATGTTTAATCAGGAAGTTGGCCTTATGTTTGATGACTCAAAGGCTGGGAGCTCTGTGACAATTTCTTCAGAAAACAGCATAATCACAAAGCTATGGAACAAGGAAAGTTTTTAGGGCAGAATGCTCAAAACTTAGGAAGGATCTTGGTAATTTAACCAAAACCCTGATGCCACTCTCCCCTGTTTTTCATGGCTCCACCACCTAAACTTTGATCTATAGTCAATTGGTTGATTTATACTGTTATTATCTCCCTGCTTTTGTCATTTCCAGTGTTTTTCCCTACTCTGCTATGGGAGTTACTGGTTTTCTATCCACTTCCCTTGTTGAAGTTGCATATCTGATTTTGACACCTCTTAAATTCCCTTTGCCCTTATGGATTAATACTTCTTTTAATGCCTATATTGAGCTAAGTTTTAGGAGGATAAGAGACAAGTAGGTTTGGTCAATCTTACATCCTAACTGCACAAATCTGCATTTTAAAAATGAGATGTGCAGTGCAACAGTGGCTCAGTGGCAGAATTCTCACCTGCCATGCCGGAGACCTGGGTTCGATTCCTGGAGCCTGCCCATGCCTAAAAAAAAAAGAAAGAAAGAAAGAAAGAAAGAAAAACAGTTTTGTGGAATGGTTGATTTGTAAATAGTTGTTTTTAAACATGGATTTAAGAGCAAAAATGTGCTTTGATGTCTTTTCTCAATGACAAGAAATGGCAGTTGTCCTCTGCAAAATGGTTACTATGATCATTGATTCTTTAGAAAAATTTGGTCTTGAACCTCCCAAGTATATGCTAATTCCTTGTCAGTAAATTATATGTGCTACCATTAAGTACTTCAAGCTATCTTTTGCTTAAAGAGTGCACACATACACTTGCACACACAAGGACACTAGGCCAGGCCCACTATCACACTTACTTCTGCTGCAGCACAATTCAGTATGGTCCTTGAATATTGAGGGTGCAGCAGGAGGAAGGAATAAGCTGTTATATATCTCACCAGGAAATTTTCTTGTAGCTCTTCCTCAAGTCAAAGGGTGGAAATCGAACAAGGTATAAAACAGAAACAATGTTCTTGGATAAACATTCACACAAAGCATATTTCTTGAGTTTATTTTTTGTTCTTCTCAAAGAGACGCTAATAAATGTTGTTATGAAATATCTCGGTTGTCAAATCAAGTTTAGGTTCTGAATGTTTTTAAAGTCACTTACTTTGTTGGAGGTGCTTAGGTTGTCTTGCAGGAAAAATCAGCCACAATTCCTGAGATATTCAATGTTGTCTCCTATTCTGTGTAGTGAAGGTTCTTCTCATGAGAGGCAAAGTGATATTCTTTCTTGAGAGTTCCATAGGGAAAATGAACACATCTTTGGGGGTTTTAATCCTATAAAGAATTAGATTCATAAGTTTGAATTCAAATTCAAAATTCAATAACCCATGAAGTGAATTATTCAAACAGATTGGCTGTTCGTTGCCATCTGGCTTCTAACTCCACTACTTTTTTAGAAATACTTCAAACCATCATCACCAGTACCCTTCTACTTACTAAATTCAGTGGAGAATTTCAGGCCTTTAACTTTGACCTAGCAGTAGTTGATATTGCTAACTAATCTCTGAATAGTCAATCTCTCTTCTCTCATTTTTCATGGCTCAACGTTGGCCTTTTGTGTTGTTTGTTTGTTTTTAAATATTGTTTCTCACAACACATTCCAGGTGAATTTCTCAGAAAGTTCTTCCCCTACACCTGTCTTACATGGTAATCTCAGAGATCCTGCCTTACATTCCTCCTTTTCCCTTTTTCTATATTACTTCTGATTTATCTCATCTACTATTAAATTCAACTAATTTCTGTCTGTAGCTGAATATCCAGCTGCCTTGGGAATGTTCGTGTGTATATTCCATGGGTATTTCAATGACAGTGAGTGTAAAACTAAGCTTGTGATCTCCTCCTCATGACTGTTTCTTGAACTCCTCCTTCTTCTTTCTTATATGCTTATTTCATTATTGTCATTATTGAATGACAATTTACGTTAAGTTTGCATCAACTTCAAAACTTGGTATCAGTCTTGATTTCTTTCTCTTCCTTTGTGTTCATACTTCATCAAATACCATACATTTTCCTGATAATTCTTCCTCCTTAACAGTTTTAGAGTCAAACCTTACCTCCCATCTCTTCTTTATGCATTCATCACTTCTTGCTGGAGACCTAGCTCCCCTGTGTTCCTTTTATCCACCTCCTGTGCCGCTCTTTCCCCTTCTCCTACCTCCATTCTTCTACAATGCTGGCAATCACATTATGTCACTGCCTTGGTAAATAATTTCAGTAGTTTTTCACTATATTTATCCAGGCTGTCCTTTAGTTTCTTTCTGTCTAATCTAGTTTATTCTGAAGAAAAAAAAAGGACATTTATTATTCAATGTAATTGAATAGTCACAGACATTTATCTGACTTGCTATAGGCATAGCTAGATATAGAGCTAAAACATGATTTTGAGATGCATGTCTCCCTTGGCTCTCTCTGAGTTAGTCTGTTCTAAAAATCCATGTTTTGGCTATCAACAGCTTTGAGTTCTGACCGTTATATCACCTAGTACTAGAGAAAATAAGAAAATCCATTCACTGATAATTTAATTACATATATATAATTATGTTATATATATTTATATATTATATATAATCATATATATGATTATATATATTATATATTATAGATATATTAAAAAATATCTATGTTGGGTCTGCTTATCTTTGATTTACCTGAATTGAATCATCTGCCTCCTGAAGGGAGGGTGAAAAAATAGATTAAATCATCTTAAATCATATGCTCCAGTCTTGTTTTCTGAAGCGTCAGTTCTACATAGAATAGACTTAGTTTGACTGGGCTCTCACCAGAAAACACTTGAAAGTAACTGAAATGGTATAGCTCCTTAGGTTGAACCAAATTCTTTAGTCTTTTTCTTCTTCTTTTTTAATTAAAGAATATGTAGGGGCACAGAAATATCATGCATAAAATACAGAGTTCCCATATATTGGCCTCTTATTAACTCTTTGCATTAGTGTGGTACATTTGTTACAATTCATGAAAGAACATTTTAATAATTGTACTATTAGCTCTAGAACATTATTTACAGTAGGGTTTACTGTGGTATAATCCTCTGTGGTTTTTTAAATTCTAGTAACATACACAACCTAAAATTTCCCCTTTTAACCCTATTAACATATGCAATGCTGTACTGTCAGTTACATTCACGGTGTTGCACAACTTTTACCACCATCATTATCAGAACTTTATGATCAACCCAAATAGAAATTCTATAAAATTTAAGTCTCAACTCCTCATTCCCTACCCTACTCCATCCCTTGGTAAGCTATATTCTAAATTCTGACTCTATAAGTTTGCTTATTTTAATTATTTCATATCAAGATTATACCACATTTGTCCTTTTGTCTCCAGTTTGTTGCACTCAACATGATGTTTTCAAGGTTGATTCATAGTATCACACGTATCAGAATTTTTTTTCCTCTTTACAGCTGAATAATATTCCATGGTATTTATAGTCTACATTTTTTTTATCCATTCATCTGTTTATAGACACTGGGGTTGCTTCCATCCTTAGGCGATTGGGAATATGTTGCTATGAACATTGATATACAAATATCTTTTTGAGTCCCTGCTTTCAATTCTTTTGGTATATACTGAGTATGGTAATTCTATACTTAACTTTATAGAGGA
Source organism: Tamandua tetradactyla (assembly GCF_023851605.1). Classification (NCBI taxonomy): domain Eukaryota; kingdom Metazoa; phylum Chordata; class Mammalia; order Pilosa; family Myrmecophagidae; genus Tamandua; species Tamandua tetradactyla. The sequence goes on from NC_135339.1 coordinate 42,631,420, forward strand.
TCTGCCAACTGTTTTCTACAGCAGCTGCATCATTTTACATTCCCACCAACAATGAATGAGTGTCCCTATTTTTCCACATCCTTTCCAAACTTGCTATTTTTTTTACATAGCTATTCTAGTGTGTGTGAGATGCTATCTCATTGTGGTTTTGATTTACATTTGAGTAAATCAAGTAATGATGCTGAGCAACTTCTCATATGCCTTTTGGCCATTTGCATATCTTCTTTGGAGAAATGTCTATTCAAGTCTTTCGCCCATTAAAAAAACGATTGTTTGTCTTTTTAATAAGTTACAAGAATTCTTCATATATTCCGGATCTTAAACCATTATTGGCTATGTGGTTTCTAAATATTTTCTCTTATTAAATAGGTTATTTTTTACTTTCATGATAAAGTCCTTTGCACAAAATTTTGTTTGCTTTTTCTAATTTTGATATGGTCCCATTTATCTATTTTTTTTTCTTGTGTTGCTTATGCATTGGGTATAAGGTCTAAGAAACCATTGCCCACCACAATGTCCTGAAGATGCTTCCCTTTGTTTCTTCTAGGAGTTTTATAGTTCTTATATTTACACTTAGGTCTATGATCTATTTTGAGTGGTTTTTTGGATATAGTGGGAGGTAGGGGGTCTACCTTTGTTTTTTGCACATGGGCATCCATTTTCCCAGTCCCATTTGTTGAAAAATTCTTTAATCTTTTGATGATAATATTGACTGTTACATAATGATTTGTGAATTATTAGACATTTTTAATTAGACAAGTCAAATTAAAAAAATTAAAAGTATGTCGTTTTAAAGTAAAGAATCGTACTATGCACCATATATATTTATCTATGTAACATTCATAAATAGTATACATTAAGAAATATGATACAGATTGATCAGATTTGATCATTCATTTTCTTAAGGGCTGGATTTTTTCCCCTCTTTTCATCTTTCTATAGAACATTTTCTAACTCTTTCTAGATTTGACTCATAAACTGCTTTTAGTATATATTTGTCATCCATTCTTTAGAGGCTATTTTTCACATTTTATAAAGTAGCAATTTTAATGAAACAATAAGTTCTTTGATGTGATTCACTTGTGAAAGGCAGACCAAGTGTTACTTTTTACATAAAAAATTTTTCATTCTGTTTGAAGGTCAACCCTTCAAGGGGAATTGTTTAGGGGTATCTACTATTTTTTAAATTACTCTTGTTGGGTAGGCAAGCAAAATCTACAGCAAACAACTCCAATGATGTTACATAGAATTGTAAGTGCCTTTATATATTGTACCTTGGAAGGAATTAGCAAAGAGAATGTCAATGGGTACAAATTGTAGAAGCACAATTGTAGTGGACTGGCCATTGCATGCATGATTTCATTTTCATTGTTTTAAAATAGTAACGTGTTATCTTAGTTACAATCACATTTCTAGGGAAAGAAACCCCAAAGTCTTATAGTAAAGTACAAATGATGGAGTACAATTTTCATTGCACTGACTTAGCTTTAGGAATCTATAACTGTATCATATTCCAGAAAGCAGCTGCTTTAGCAAAATTCTGCTACTAGAAAGACATATTTTTCATCTTTATGGTCCCAACACCAGTGACCTGCCTGGTACCAACAAATGACTATTAAATGCATAAATCAGATGTTTTTTAAACACTGTTTTATAAGTAATCTGTAATTCATATCTGTAATTTCTGTAAACAGAAACATTCGAAATCTGTCTTGATGGAACTCAAAAAATTATGAGAATATTTTGTCTATGCTTTTATCTGGTTTTGTGATAGAGATCTTGATTTATAGAAGATATTTTTCTAGATGTTCTTTATTCAGTGACATATAGTGATTCAATGTCATAATTAAGTGCGTAGTCTTGGTGGTTATATATGTCATATATGATTCATTCAGAAGCTCCATTAGAGGATTTAGCTGTGAACTCCTCGGAAGACATAGTCCTCTTAAAATAGCTCCTATTGCTGTCATCTAGTTGCCAGGTTTCTTTCATACGTTTCTAACATCAGAATTATGAATGCTGGTGATATGAGACTTTTACTTCCAGTAATCCCAAATGTCAATCATATTTTTCATATTCCTATTCTGAGGGATGTAAAAGGGCATAGTATGTCTTAAGCGTAGCCACTTAATACATTTGTTCAATGAATATTTGAGTAAATGTAGAACCCACAATAAGCACTAGAGTGTACAGCTCTAGGAAATCAAGAACAAAAAATGGAAATCTTTAACAACAATGTATCTTCTTGGATACCTTTTAGTATCATTTTTTTTTCACTTCAATTAAAGCTCAATGCAGTACAGTTCTGGCATTTATGGACAATGTGCTGTGTATTAGAAACATATCCTTTTCAGGTTTAATCACATACATTTATAAGTGAACAACTTTGTTAAAAAGACCTATATACATCATTGCAAAAGTTTGAGATGTTTTCTATCTTATTGTACTTGGAGTTACTGAATATATGTGAACAACTAAGGCAAGGTATCCTTTTTCCCGCAGTGGTTCTTTAAAAAGGGTCCACATTAAAAGCACTAATGGCGATGTTTGAAAATGTGTATACTTTGTTCTCTGAACATACAGAATTCTACTTGAATAAATCTAGTCTTCTTTAGCCTGCAAAAACATGGCAATGCATTTGAGTGAGAAAAATATTATTTGCTTTTCCCTACCATCTTCCTTGACCCACAGCAAAATCTCCCAGCCCAGATCAGACTTTCCTTTACCAAGGAAAATTTGGATTTGCTGTGTATATCTTATTAGTAATTTTTTGTGGGTATGAGATAAATAATTATGAATAATGCACATTTGTATGTAAATAGGAGATACTTATTTTTATTTTTCTCAATTTTCATTTTATATCTTTTGATATTTTGGTGATTATGTTATCATTATCATATGAATATGTTGAAAAGAAGAAGTAAACAAATGTTGCAGTAAATATACTCCTAGTTTGATTTGTTTATCCTGAATGGAATATAAAGTAATACCTACTCATTTCACAAGTAATGACTTTATAATTACTTTTATTTATACATTTTATCATTATACTAATTATTGTTCTCCTGTTTAACCACAGTAATGAAATTAGGTGGATAATTGCACCCAGTACTAAGTTCTTGAGATTTTCTCAACTAAAATTTGGAGATTCTGACTTGATTTATTAACCAATTGTTATTTTGAGGAATGTGGTAACAGAACTATTAAAAACACTGCCTGGTCAAAAAAAAAAAAAAAATACTGCATTTACCAGTTAGCTAATGCTATAAAAATGCTGTGTAACAAATGACCTCAAAACCTCAGTGGCATTAAACAATAAGCAATTATTGCTCATAAATCTGTGATAGTCAACTTACAGCTGTGTTGATCTGGCTGTGCTCACTCATATCTAGGTGTTGGCTCTGTGAACTTCTATAACCTGACCTTAGCTGAGAATTCTGGGTCTGTTTGGCTCTGCTCTGCACATATCTTACACTCTAGGCTATCATGGCATGTTCTCATGTTGTTGAAAAAGGCGCCAAAGATAGGACATTCCAAAATGCTGAAATTCTTTTCAAGCTTTTACTCTGTTAAAGCAAGTTGTCTGGGTGAACACAAAGTCAGAATGGGAGAACACTACAGAGTTACATAGCAAAAGGGGAGGACACAGGGGTATGAAGAATTGGGGACATTTTGGCAATTAAAAACCATCATATAGCTTTGTTTAACTTCAAATATTAATTTCTAATATTCTTACTAAGGGAATATTAGATAATCATTTCAGTATTTTCTGTAGTAGAGCAAAGAAGCAGAGATTCCCATGAAAATTTGTACCTGGGAGTCAGGTGGTTGGCATGTCTAGGAAATCTCTCTATGAAGGAAAGGATCCCAGTAACTGGCCTGGGAATAGAGTCCAGGTTTTTATCCTGAAGGAGGGCTGACGTTCCTATATAGCCACTAGATAGTGGATGAGAGATTAAGGGATAAAGCATAATTTTTGTCCTCTGGAGTAAGTCACCAGAGGATTGGAGAACACTGAAAAGTGGATCTGGAATGCCAGACAGCACTCGACTGTGAGTGCCAATTTCATCAAGGAAAATCAGGGGAAAATGAATCTCCTCATCATTTGTGACTCTGCCACCAAACCCTGGAATGAGATAAGAATTTGATTTCTGAACCCTGGGAGACAGAAAGTAGGGCTATTACTTTTTTTGTTGGTGGTGATTTAAATGTAGTAGAATAGTGATGATCACTTAGGACCCCTTTCCTTACAAAATGAAATGGGCTAAAAGAGAAAGACTCTAAAATCTGTTCTGTAACTTCTTATTGACATGCACTTTGAAAATGATGGCTTTTTCTTTCTTTGCATTGTATATATGTTATATTTCACAATAAAAAGAAACATTTAAAGAAAATGTAAATGGGGTTAGGCATGAAATTTAAAGATCAAGAATGTAGGATTCCTTCAGGAATTTTTGTCCCCTGACTGTCCCCAGCTCAGCTGTTTCCTGGTCCCCAATCGTAAGAGAAACATGTTGATGTGTCTACTCTAGATGAAGATGGAGAAATATAAATGAGGGCAGAGATTTGAGCATGGGATTTCTTTTCTAAGATTCTGTCCCTGCAGAGACAGATAGAGGTAGTGCTCAGTCCTAATGCAAGGATTTAAGATTTATCCGGGGAATAATGCATCATTTTTTCTTGCCTCAGCCTGAGTTTGCAGAAGATTAGAACAAAGGGGCTTGAATGATGAGCAGCCATTGATATTTATATTCATACTCAAATTGAATGCACTGAGGAGTTCTGAAATTCTGTCTTGAAGTTTGAAGAAGGTAAGGGAACTTGCACTCCCTTAGGAACTTTCATTCAATCCAAAAAGACACCTAGAACTTTCACTTAAGGTATATAAGGAGTAACCCTATTATCTATTTTGTAAATAAAGCATCAAGGGTGCAATAGATTTTTATTTATTAGGCACATACAAAATGAAGCTAAGGAATGGAGGAAGGGTTTATGGGAGAAAACAAAACATTTTATTCAACTATTAATTCTGAAATATGGGGGTAGGGAGAGCAAAAAAGGAGGGAGAGTTTAGGTAGAGGTTTTCCTGTGCATCAGAAAAGATTAAACAGTTAATTTTCAGAGCACCAAAGGTTAATTGGCAATTATTTTCTGAGTGGAATAAATGGGAGGAAAGACAATTTCATACAGTGGAACTGGCTTTATGCTACCTTTGCCTTTTTTTTTTCTCCCCCCTTCTCTGTATCATCTTCCTCTGACCTATGTTTGGGTCACTTTTGAGTAGTGGTTCTACTCATTCTTCTCTGAAATGCAGGCATACTTCTTGTCTTGATCAGAGTGGTCTCAAGGCTTAGAGCAGGACTAAGATGACAAGTAGGAGGGTATTATGGGCTCAACTTGGGGGGAAGGGGAACCAGGTGAGTCTGTGGCAGAAATTTTTAAATAATACGTCATATAAAAATGAATTCATTCACCTATATTCATTTTCTAATTACTTTAGAGCAAAACGGGTGTCTTTTCCAAGCTTGTGGTGTATGAATTTCAGCAAAGCAAAAGCAATCAAATGCTCTACTATTTGTACATATTTATAAACATACCTATCTATATATTTTGTCCCTTTTTATGGTAATAATAGCACATCACATTTCCTTGGGAGACACTCCTCCTCTGTCATGAATTAATGTAGCTTTATAGTTTATATCCACCCCAGTATTCGAAGGGCAGACACACAAGTAGGCATGATGAATCAGAAGCACAGTGATTGGTCATCATAGGAAATATGTCCTAATACAGGTCAAATAGAGCCGATGTGTATCACATCTGGGAATTTTGCTGTCACTCTCAGGAAAATGTCACTCTGTTTCTACCAGAATTCATGTGCATATATAGCCACAAATACTCGTGTCTTAAAAATAAGTGAACTCTCTGGGCATGATTATTTAAAAAGTTTCAATTACAGGGTTAACTTTGTTGATTTGACACAGTGCTACTAAGGTCAATGTTGTAAATTCAATATATGCATTCTTTATATTTATATTAATTTTATTTTTTCTCTGCCTGATCCCAAAGAGAACATGGGTCTGGGTTCAAAAAGTCATAACAGGTATTATTCCAGGTCTCCTGAGCCTGCCTGTGCTCATAAAGATGGCGAGTGTGGATCTAAAAGAGCAGCACAAAGAATTGCAACTGTGTAAATCCAACATGGGGCATTTTTGGAAGAATCTAGAACTGAGGGGATGGGCTCTTTGCCTTCAGAGAACCCTGAAGATCTTCCTAGGTAACTGGGCAACTGGAGCATCTTCCCAGAGTAGGCCAGCATTACCTTAGTATCCTCTCCTTGGGTGCAGGCATGGACTGATTCTCTTTTGAATCACCTGAGTCTCTGGGAGATCAGAGAAAATTCATCAGGAAGGGGATTGACTAACTGAGAGATACCAGACTTCTTGCTACTAAGGTTGGTCCTTCTGTAACTAATCAGAAATAAAAGAGATTTGATGGCTTGCTACTTTTTCATTCTACTTCATTTGACTTATTAATTGACCAATACTTCTTCCTAAATGATGGGAAAACAGTGCTGATCTTTTGGAGCTTATATTTGTGAGCATTTCCAATACTTAATGTAGGTTTTATTATTCTTAAAGACTTAGAAACTGAGGGACACAGTTTAAGAAAAGGAATCTCATCTAAGAAAAGATAGACTGTGGAGTTAGTAGAACTAACTATTATGTCTAGTTGCTAAAGCCCAGACTTTTTCACTGTATCATGCTATTAGACCGTGCATTCATATTGCATACTTAAAACTTACCGTTTCACTTATAGCATTATCACTACTATTTGAATGAGAATGAATGATTCTTTACCCAGCAGGTGATTAAATAATCTGTCTTGTTTCTTATTTTTAATGGTTGGCTTTTCTGTTTTAAAGATTCATCCCATAACCTAACTTATTGAAGACTGCATTTTGCTTTTTAAAATCCCCTTATCTTTGAGACTTGCAAGCCTATTTGGGTTGTTCACTGCTGTATTTTCCATGTTCGGTGATAAATCTAAATTACTTCAAGTTGCACAGTATCTCTTTATAAGGCTTCTTCCATCCAAATGTAAGCACACAGCACCAGCTGGTAAGGTAATTGGAGAAGGGAACCTTAAGATTGAAACATTTCTTCATATGGGTTATATTCTTTCAAAGCATCATTTTCCTTCCAGAAGAAAGGATGTGTTTAGAGGAAGCAGATGGTAAAAATGTTTAGTGAGCTACCATACTTAAACCCAATGGGAAATGTAAAGATTTAGACAACTGATAACCAACAATTAAAATATAGAAAAATAATAAAATTTAAAAACTGATATTTAATTTTTGTTCAAAAATGTATTTCCTCATGTACCCATCTTATTCACAGCATATTTATTAGAAAAATATGTTCGTGTAACTCATTTCCCACTGCTGGTTATGAGAATATGTGCACATTTTTCTCATTTTGATGTGCTCTATTCATTAGGATTTTTTTACTGCATTAACAGAAAACAATACTAGCCAATTTAATCATTAAATAAACTTATATGGAGGATCTTAGCCCAAAGAAATTGATGAGAAGGCTTGAGAATGAGGATCATATAAAAAAGGGCTGTAGTAAAACCTCAGAGGTCAAAGTAGCAAAAAACAGTGGTGGAAGAGCACCACCAAGAGAATGAATGAGATTCATTCGTTTTTCTCATTCTTGTGCCATTGTACTTACAATTCCCAAAGTACTGGGAATGAGATTAGGATTCACTTAACTGAGGTTCTGTGGCTAGATGAGGACAGGCCTCTTGATTTGTATTCCATCCAAGGCCTCACAAGGCAAGTGAGAGTCTGGGTACCACTACCAAAAAGAGGAAAAGAAAATACTTCGGTAAAAAAGAAAATACTACAGCTAAATGTGCTTATGATTGAAGCCTGGTCCTGATTACTCCAAACCTTGTAGAGTTGAGGTTAAAAAATACAACCCTTATTTTTAATGGAAAGCTCTGCTCACAAGGTCAAGCTCCTTATATCAAGTGAATTTTGACTTGTGAATAAAATTGTCCTTTCTAGAATCTGGTCTTGGGTAGGGTCCCCAAATGGATTCAGATCCATTTTATTTCTATAGTCCTGCAACTGCAAAAGTTGTAGTACCTCTAAAATAATTAGAGTTCTCTATCTTTCCTAACTTAGAGGTTATAAATATGTAAGTGAGAGGAGAAAACTCTCCACACAGCAGCAGCATCGAAGTCCCTTAAAAAAAATAGATTCATTGAAGAGGTTGGGGACACCCAAATCCACTTGCCTCTGATCCAAAACCCAGCACTGCCAATATATTCTTTACATGCAGTTTTTTACTCTGGGGTTTCATCATAATATTGGAGTCCTTGAACTTCTTTATAAATAGAGGTGAATGTGACAATGCCTTGGTCTACAATTTTCAAGAAATTTTAAAGTTATTTCAGAAATAGGTATACCTAAGACTTACTTCTGGAGGACCTCTTTTGTTGCTCAAATGTGGCCTCACTCTTTCTAAGCCCAACTCTGCAAGTGAAATTATTGCCCACCCCACTGCAGGGGACATGACATCCAGGGTTGAAAGTTTCCCTGGTGACATGGGAGATGACTCCCAGGGATAAATCCAGCCCTGTCACTGTGGGATCAACAATTCCATCTTGACCAAAAGGGGGAAAAAGTGTAACTAATAAAGTATCAGTGGAAGAGAAAACTCAAATAGAATTGAGAGGCTACTCTGAAGGTTGCTCATACACCAGCTTCAGTTAGATATTGTTACTTATATAACCTGCCAAACTCCAACTAGGACCATTTCAACCAATCCTAAAGAACACCTAGGGCAATATATAAGATTCCACAAGGGTTCCATGCACTAGAGTAACTTTCCAGAAACTTACAACTTCCAGATGGGTCCCTGGACCAGAGAAGTCCTGAAACCTAGAGGGCCTAGCTTTTCCAAAACATCAGATAGTTCTGTCTCCCTACCCCATTTTAGTGACAGACCCTTCCAACATGAAAAAGTTAGAATAGCCATAGCCCCAACACCCCTAAAGAGAGGGACAAAAAGATCAAAGGTGGTGGTGGAGTTATACAGAAAAGATAGAACTTAACATATGAACAAGATTGCCGAATCACTACATTGATATCTTTTAGTCTCCAATATCTTAGAGCAGCTAGAAGTAAAAACCTAAAATGGTGGAATTGTAACCCATGTCAAACTCTGAAATATGTTCTGCAACTAATTGTGGTGCTGTACTTTGAAACTTATTGCTTTTTTGTATATATGTTATTTTTCACACACAAAAAAAGTCAGTTGTGGTGATACATAAATATTTAAGCGTTTTACCTCCTATGTTCTGGATCAGCTAGAAGAAAACTGTGAGAGGATTGTATGGTAGCCCATGAAAAATTCTGGCATCTATCCTGTAAGTACTTGTTGAAGAGTACTTTGAAAATGATTGCATTTTTTTTTTTGCTTTGTATATATGTTATACTATACAATAAAATAGTTAACAACAACTATAAAACAGAATGTAAAAAAAGAAAGCTATTTCAGTAATTGATTTAAGATTCCATATGACCAATCAAAAGTAGGAGAATATTAAAGAGAACTTTTTTAAAAATTATATTTAATGAAATCTGACTCATCCAATATCACCAAGTATATACCAATTTTGAGGAGGATTTGCTATCAATCAACAATGACTTACCACCATATCTTATATTCCAAAATTAGGACAAAATCACCAACCAGAAACAAAAGCATATATAAAGTGAAACCTGGTCTTACAACCTTTATAAACATAAGCAAGAGCATAAATTGCTTCCATACTTTCAAGTATCTTTAATCATAGTGCCTCTATATAGAAGGAAAAAAAAGTTTAATGATATTTACTTATATATAGGAAAACAATGACTGCTAAACCTCTGTGGGACTATCAATTGGTTTTGTGACTGACATTTAATGAAATCACTATATCCTCAAAATACTTGACTAATGTAGTAGAAATAGGGCTACAAAGAACACCTGTCTCTCACACTAGAAATTTATGCTGTAAAGACAAGGGAATTCATCAATAAGTCACACTGAGATCTGGTTCTTATGCTGAACACATGCGCCTCAATCAGTGTGAATACATGGCATTTTCATTTATTTTGCTTAATGTTAAGAGATAGCTACAAAATCTGGTGCAGGGAACTTGCATCTAGCATGTGCCAATTTAGATGTTTCAAATGACACCTTGTTTCACAATGCTTAGGTTAGTACTTTCTGATCCTGTCTGCATGCAGTATGCACATAACTAATAACTCTTATCAGAGTTAGTCTATTTTTTTGCTAACTCAACTGATCTCCTGAACTAACTCCTTATCTCCAGTAGAATTTATTGCAGTAAAGGAGAGATCTAAAACCCCATGCTACTAGCTGACATACTTTGGAAAACTCTTAAGGACCCTCATTTCCAGCTTTACAATAAATAACCTACATTTTCTTTTGGCAAAAAACAAAAACAAAAACAAAAACAAAAACCCGCTTTAAAGTTCTTTTTTTCTCTTCAAATATTCTTTAAATCATAAGAAAAAAGAGTTCCAGATATTATTTAAAATTAGAAATTCTAAAGAAAACTTCATGTGGAAATGAACAATAATGGAGGAAAAAGAACATTGAAACTACAAAAGAAAAATAAGTGTCTTGAAATTGGGTGGGTGCTTAAACTGAAGCAACTCAAGGCTTATATAAGCCCACATTGCTGTTCATTTGTTTGTTTCCATTACTGCTTGGGAAGGGCCTGCTTTTATGTTGAGGGATGCTTCCCAGATCCTTGAATTCATCCCCTAACCCAAATGAGACAAGCTTCTTTCAGGCAACCTTGAGTCTCCTTCAATCTCTCCTTAATGTTCTGCTTCACCTTTAGTAATGGATGCTACCAAGATAACTCTTTCTCTCCCCAATACCTATCTACAGTGTTAACTTGTTGATGGGTCTCAATTCAGTCTCTGTCCAGAATGGTCTTTAGCTGAAGGAAGTCTCCATGGGGATAGTAAGGCCACCCAGGGCCAAGGTTGAGAAGTGTCACACTCACACCAAACATGGAGTGAGCATCTAGGGACTGACTGGTCTGGTGGTGTTGATGTTGAGGGGAGGTGGAAGATGTTCTAATAGAAGTCGGCAGTAATTGCCTCAAGATCAGATTATTTATGGCATGCAAATAGCCATTAAAGTCTATTTCCCTGAATATAGGCTGAGTCATCCTGCAAGGTTATCTACCAAAACAAATCAAACACAAACACATTAACCAGAAACTGATGTCTTAAATAAGTTTGAGGAACAAAACTGGAAGGAGGATTTATGTCATATTTAACACAGCAATACTTAAGAAAATAACGGAAACTTTTATTATTATTATTATTATCTCTCCTTCCCACTCCCTGGCTCTTTCTCCTGATAGACCCTTTTTTTGGCCCCATCTCTGCATCTCTAATACTGCCTCTAATCTTTTCCTATTGTTAAATTGGGCAGTCTCTTGCTTGTCAGCCATGCCCTATGTTGGTCTCACACCCACTCGCAATAGTTATATGAAAGTATTCACCCAACATAATTAAGTTAGTTCTTATGGAAACATTAGGCTTGTTGGAATATTTCAGATCCTTTTTTTTTTTTTTTGTATTCCCTTTGCCTGAACTGAAGCCTTCCATGAAATATATCCTCATAAACTGTCTCTCTCAGTAGCTATTCTTTTCCCCCCATGTTTCTCTCCATGCAGATGATGGAGAATATTGATAGAATATTATGTAAAATAAATTTTATTGTATTTTATATAATATGAAATACACATGTTATAGTAAATCATTGCCCTTTAATATTGGCTAAAGTCTAGGGTCTGCAGTTGTGAATTGCTATTAATTTGCTTTTCTTTTATTGATAGCATAGTTGCAAACTTGTCTAGCAGTAAGCAAATGGGATATGCTTCTAGATGCCAGATAACTTAAGGTAGGACTGGCCATTTCACTCAATCAGCTGATCATTCATCCCCTTGAGTTAGAATGTCAGTTGATCAAATAATTTCATTGTTTTGAGATCCCATAGGCTGAAATAATCATAAAACTTTAATTCATAAAGTCTTTAATCTTGTTAGGATAAAGATATATAATAATGATGATAAATCAAATTATTTCCCAAATTATTTCTCAGCCCAAGGCTTTCTTTCAGATATTTTTTATCAGTTTTTTTTTTGAAGCATTTATCCCCACTGAATTCTCAATAAGTTAATATTGTCTTTTTTAAATAGACAGTAACACCTGTGTACTTATCACATAATTAGATTATATCTTTTGTATTGTTTAGTTGTAATCAGAGTTGAACAGTGCCTTGATATTACAGTCCAGTTGCCTTGGAGGGCATATTATACTTACAAAGGCAATCTTTAAACCTCAAAGAAAAAAAACACTTCTTTTTTCTTCTTTATTAAATATATTTACCTTCAAACCAGAAGGATATTTAATAAGAAATAAAACTAACATGAAAAAAGGAGTAAATGTCAGTTACTGAAAGAAGTAAGCCCCTCATAATGACTTACCTAAGATTCAAGAGCTGTGGTTTCTAATATTTATCCACTCATTAAACACTGTGCTAAGTTTTGACATTTAGACTTTGCCTACTAGTGAAATTAAAATGAAAATTAGGGTCTCTGGGGCTTAGCAAGTAATACTGTCTGGAATACCTATTGGTGAATTTCAGAATATAGTGTTTGTTAAACACAGTTTATTTAATATTTATTTATATGGGTGTGTATGTGTTTATTCTTAGAGCAATATGTACTTAGAATTTGGTGACACTTCTCTCTTTTGCTTTTAGTTTTGTGGTATAAAGGCTTCATATAATCCCATTCATTCTAGATTTGAATCTGTCAACTTATTGTAAATCTTGATTGTTTTTACTGCCCTAAATGATTATGACAGTAATTTTCTTGTAAGAGCTTAAAAATACCATTTCACCTAGTCTTGACTTTTATGGAAGTGTTAAACAGCAGGTGTTAAACAACAGATTGCAAGAGATGACAATTTGTTGTACACAGTTACAAAGCTGATTTTATGGGAAAGAAGTTTATTCTTATTGTATGATGCTAGTAGATTTTTTGTAGATTATTTTGTTAGCGTTACATGATATTTCATTGGTGTATTTGAAAGTGAGAAAAATAAAAACTCGAAAAAACGATATAGAACTCTGAAAAAAGATGTCTTATAGTTAAGGGTGAGAAGGGCAAGATATTGACTTATTAAGTAATGATTTTATATATTTATAGAAGAATCAAGAAGTGCTGGAAGTGACAATCTGACTCTTATCCCTGCTCCCCAAAAGGACTCGTAGGTAATAAGGTTAATTACATCTCATCTTCCCTAATATGATACCCAAAGTAATTAAGGATTGAGATTACATCTGTAGATTTGGATGACTAATGATGAAATGTAGTGAAACAGTATGAGTCCATGTCAGGCACGTGGGTTTTATCAACACTTGCTTTGTGAACATGCAAACAAAGGTTTTTCACTGATATTTTCTGTCACTCTACATATGCTTTTAAGCACTTTCCTAATTTCATAGGAAAAAACTTGACAGATTGGGAGAATTAAGCATTTATTTTCATTTATATTTCATGTGTAATTCATGGCTCCTTCAGATCCACTTCCTCCAATAAAATATTTTCATGCTATAATTCTGTTATATACTCTGAATGTGGCTATCATGCAAGGCATATTTTAAATTATTTATTTCAGGAAGTAAAACTTTAAATTTCAGAAGTATGTTTTAAGCATGGCTATTACAAAGGGTAAAGCATGCTTGAAAATGTGCATGATTCTTCCAAATATTTTTGTTAAAGCTGGAAAAAATTAAAAATAACTATTTAAATAATGTTTTATATATATGTGTGTGTATGTGTGAAAATAACGTCATGTTTCTTAGATAATCAGACACTTAAACTTTGATTTCTTCCTATTTCCCTTAATTATCTCTTATAAAAATGAAAAAGAAAAGTGGTGGCTTTTCTGTTAGTTGATTTACATTTAACTGCTGACATAGTTTATACACAGTTAATTCCACCAAATACCCAATATGCAGAATTCAACTCACTTCACTTTTGCAAGTTTGTGGAAAGACTTGTAGACACAAATTTGCCTAAATTTATGTGTGTACAGATACTTGTAGATTATTAATTTACATTCAAACTGTGAGGCTGACCATTCTACTTCTATAACAAAATGGAAGGTGCATTTTGTAAACCTTTTATGACAGATGTGTGAATTTAAATAAAATATCAACCTGTCTTCTAGGGTCAAATATCAATGTAACAAATATTTGTAATTACTCCTAATTTGCAATTATCAAAATAAATGTCTGTTTGGTGTTTTTACATATTGTCAATTTTGTTAAGCTCTAAATCCTTTGGAATTGTGGAATTATTGTACACTTACCAAATTTGCCATGATGTCTGAATCAATTCAAGACTATTTATAAAATGTACTTTTTATCTAAGCCCTAAAACCGCATCATCCAGTAGTGATTGGGTTAAACCATTAAGCTTTAGAGTGATTTGGTTTATGATAACGACCCTTAAAAGATTGTTTTGGAAATTATATAGTTTCAAGTCTAGCTTAAAGATATTGAACCACATTCAGAGTTAAATATATGTTTTCTCCAAATTAATCACTTTAACAACATTGTTTCAGTAAAATCTTCAACAGGTTTGACAAAGCTAAACCTACCTAAAATAGGTTTCTCTTCCTACCTTTGTCAACATTTCATAGTACAAACAGATGGACTTTCAACTTCAAATAGAATTAATAATTGTCGGGGGAGCTTAAAGCAATATTCTGGCAGAAGTAGGCAGAACTAGGGTGGTTTAATCATTCCCAGGCAGCTGAATTCAAAGCACCCAACTGGGTAATGGTAGCATATTAATAGTGAATCCAATTACCATGATAGGGGGCAAGAGGTAAGAATGACATTTCAGAATATCTGATAACAAGGTGTAATTTGAAAAACTCCCCAAGTTGATTCTGATATCAATACCTTAATGTCATCACCCCCAGCCCTAAACACTTTCCCATAAACCAACTGGGTATGTTAAAAACAAAAAATTAAAAATCAGTAGAAGGTCATGGGAAGACACATATTCAAAAAATCAAAATAAAAAAAGCTAAGCAACCAAATGTCAGGAAGTACAAAAACCAGGACAGCTACGGCGATCTAGAGAACAGGAATTAATAAGTGTTTGTTCCAGGTAACTTCTCTTGTCATGAATGAGCTCTAATTAATTTTGCTCCTTTTGTTAAGTTTCTATGTCATGATCGTTGATTGGCTAACTTTCCAAAGTTAAGAACTGGAACAGAAGAGAGTTGGTAGGTCACCTTGGTTGGCAGAGCTAGCAAGTTTGAATATATCAGGGAATATTTAAAATTGAGGTTCCCATACCAAAAGGAGGACAAATGGATGCTAGGCAGGTACAGGCAATACATGTCTACCTCACTGATTACATTTTAGCTGTCAATAAATCAAAATAAACACTCTGACATAAACTGAATGCATTTTCTGATGAGAGAGTCTGTTAGTGTCAGCCTTTAGTTTTCGCTAATAGAGTTTAACATAATTCACGAAGATGTAGCTGGGAGGAAAACTTCAGTGTGTTGGTAATGGTGCTGATGAGATCTGGTTTTTGTTACTATAAAATGTAGAGGAGGGTGCTGGGTTCCACCTGAAGCACTTGTAGCCTCACTAGCAAAATCAAATAGAATGATGGGGTGAAAGGTGAGTATAATATCACATGGTATTAAAGTTATAACTGAAACTGATCAGAATCCTATCAACCCATTGAGAAAGGACTCTAATGGGAACGCAGTCAAGTATATCCTACTCAGGTTGTCTTTGCTTTAGCATAGTGCTGTCGCTAGAACTTTCTGCAGTGATGAAAGTGTCCTGTTCTGTGTAGTTCAATATGATAGCTGTTACACACGCATGTTTGTTAAGCTCTTAAATTTGGTTAGTGCTTCTGAACAGCTGAATTTTTATTTTAAAATTTGATTACTTTTCATATGAAGAGTTATACATGGCTAGTGACTATCATACTAGACAAGCACAGTCTTAGAGCATTTCCTTTCATCTAGTGGCTATAGAAAAGTAGAAACCCATACAAACAAAAAATAGTTGCTGCCGGAATAAGAGAAGAATTTTATCTATCAGTGTTGCAGAAAAATTAGTTACACTAGCTAGTTGATGCAGGAAAAATGTATGACTGAAGGATGCAGTTGCCATGGTTTGTGACTGATACTTGGGTTCTGGATCTAGAAACATCCCACTGTTCCCCAAGGGTGACTGTTTCTGCCTCCACCTGCACCAGATTGGATTCTGTATGGAATCTGCTTTCTCATGTTTTTCTCAATAGACCATTCCTGTGGCTATGACACACTTGTGGATACCGGACTGCATAACAGCACCTAGCTGGAAGGAAGTCTAGGTAACTGAGTTTCTATGTTCTTTATTAGGGATACACAGACTCATAAAGTAAGGTTATAAAGGATGCCATGTTCCCCCAACTCACTATGTTTATAAATCTAAGGGTGAGCAAAACTTTAAAACATCAGCAATCAGAGCCTATAAGACATTCCTGCAGATGCTTTAAGCATCTTTGAACTTAGGAAAGTTCAATTATATATGCTTGGTATAAAAAATATATATATGGGAACATAAAAAATTGCATTACATATTCTGGTGGCAAATGCGCCTGCATTCCTTTCGACTAGAGTACGCTCTGGGGTGACTGATGATGGGAATCTGCTGTTATCTTTATCTATAGCTGTTTTCTTGTACCTCTCAAAGTGAACTATCTTACAACTTTGATTATGATTCCAGAGTGTTTAAAGATAAATATATCTGTATATTCATTCCATGAAGCTCTTATATAGGAGCTAACTCACAGGAATCTGAGTTGTTATAAACAGGAATCTGATTTGTCTTCAAATCATTTGATTGGTAGAGGTAATGGTTGTGACTTTCTCTGCAGACTCAGAGTGTCTGGAGATTCAAGATCAATGTAGTGTTCTCATATTAAGTCTCAAGGTTTCACCTTTTCCCAGTCAGAGGCTGGCCTTTACACAGCAGGATTATGTAGGTTTGGAATTTAACCTTCTATTCTGTTCTGTAGTTTTAGGATTAAATACTTTTCCTTTTTATATGCTACCAAGAGATGTTCTTGCTTTCACGGTAGTCTCTAATGGGCAGTTTAAAAAAAATCACCCTCAGCTGGTCCTTGTTTTTCACAAAGCCCCAGTTGCTCCCAGCAAGAATGACCCCATTTTGCTGTACTTATAATTACTAGTTCGACATATTTCTCAAACACTTGATATATCCCTCCTCCTAGGGCATTTCCTTCCTTCAGTATTCTATCCCAGTTCATTAGCAAAACTTTTAAAATTTCAGGCTAAATTGTTGATGGTGGGAGTGGGAATGCATTGGAGGTGTCTGTGGAGTCTCCCACACCCTTGTGATGCCATTGAGAGTAACATGAGGGATTAGGAGAGGCTTCCAAAATCATTTTGATCTCTCTATAATTGTCTTCTGTTCCTGCTTGGTTTTGTTATGTTGTCTTTTTTAGCTCTTGTGCCTGATTATTTGTGTGTGTATACATGTGCATGCATGTGTGTCATACTAATTGTGAGACTGTTGTAAAAATAATTGAGGCTTGGGAAGATATCTGCCTCCAGAGAAAATTTGCATTTGCTTCTCTCTGGAAAATGAGGACAATAGCAATCCATAATCACATCAATACCAGTTCTGGAAATGACAGGCTTAACTGTAAACTGTAAATCCTGTGCAGAGCATTATACATCCAATTAGTGTAACCTTGCGGGGTGGAAACTTTCAAGTTCTCAATTGTCAGGCTATGGACAAAATCTCTTTTCTATATAAAACCACAAGTATGGTAGTAATACTGCCTCACACTCTCAGCATCTTAGTGGACCCCTAGGGAATTTGGTGTGTCCTAAGGGTCAGACCATCCTCAAATGCTCAGTTCACTTCCCAGGATTTCTAAATATCTCTTGTTCACCAGATCCCAATCTGGCTGTTCGTGGCTATTTCTTTTAACTCCATGTTGCCTTTAAGCAGGTTTAAAAGATATTGTGCCCAGCTTTTCTAATATTTTTCAGAAGAGGGTTTTTTCAAATTATTCAATCCAACATGATTAGAAATAAAAACCTACCTAGGTATCTTTCAAAGTATATTTACCTAGTGACTGACTTTTGAACTAAGCTAAAGAAGTTTTAACTAATGAAATATGGCATCTACAACCACAAGCTTAAGAGAAGTGAAACAATTCGGGTGTATAGAAATACAAATCCAAAGATTACAATCTGTATTCTACATACTAAAATTTGTCCTTGAATATTATGCGCATATATGTTTAATGTTCATCTACCTGAAACAAAATGTTATTTGAAACATAAATTGTCCACGCAGAAAGCTAATTATGATATGTCTGTAGTTTGTTTTTAAGAAACTAAATTATGTTTGAGTGATTGGAGGAAATTTTACAAAAAGTCCAAAACCAATAATAAAAAGGGGTAGTAGGAAACTATTACTCTAAAGCAATGTTTTTTTTCTCTAATAATATAATATAGTTTTCTCTGTGGATTAAGATGAAAAATGTTGTCTATGTGAAATCAATATAGGAAATATTATCAGTGACATTTCTATCTTTCTTTAGTGTATAAAGAAAAGAAAACATTTTGCTGATTTAAGGACAAAGTTTTTACTCTCAACTTATCTCCCTTACCTAAGCTCCTCAAATACCACCATTAAAAAGAAATTTATGATACAAAACAAAGAAAGTTACATCTAGTCTGTAGGTCATAGGAAAGAAAAGGTCAATGAAAGCATGATCATTGAAGGAGAATAACACAGGGAAGAAAACAGAAAAGGTGTGCGTTTAATTTCTGTGGTGGTTGCTGATCCTGTATGATGTGGTTCTGGAAATGCTGAATAATAAGAGTTTAAAGACATAAAGCTCGAGAAAATAATTTTATGCATTTAACACAATATGATGGGCAGGAAGATTTCTATGTTTAACTGCATATTTATTCATTGGCTCTGCTGAATAAGCATATCCTGTTTATCCCGACTCTCCCCCTTTCCTTCTAAACTCCCATTACTTCTTTAAATATTTAAGTAAAAATTTCTAGCAAAAACTTCCTCAGTAGAACTACAACAAATATTTATTGTACACATATATGCATTGAATGGACAATTAAAATAAAATAAACTTAAGATCAGGCAACCTGATTTATATTTTGGACACAGATGAAGTGCATGGCAGGAAAGCAAGCACCCAATCATCATCAGCACCATTGCTTTCATCATCACTATTATCATTTTCTAGGCATAGTTGAAAAGTTTGAATGGACATTTTCCCTTTCATTGAATGGGGAAACACAAGTAAGCCAGCATTTTCAGATTTGTGGGAAGTGATGGATGCATTGTCTGGCAGTTGTGATTGGCTCAATTAGGGTTTTTAGTCCTCTTGATGGAGCTAGAGTTGAGCAAAATCTCTTGGATTAGATGATGTGCCAGTTTGAAGCTGTTATGTACCCCAGAAAATCCATGTCTTTTTTCTTAATCCAATTTTATGGCAGTAGCCATGTTTCTTTTAATCCTGATTCAGTATTATGGAGTGGAAACTTTGATTAGATTGTTTCCATGGGGATGTGACACACACAGTTGTGGGTGGGAACTTTTGATTGAATGGAGATATGACCCTGCCCATTTAAGATGGGTCTTGATTATTTTATTGGAGTCTTTTAAAAAGGGAAACATTTTGGAGAAAGCTCAGAGCCAACATGAGACCCAGACGTTTGGAGATATGAAAAAGAAAATGTCCCCAGGGAAGCTGTTTGAAACCAGAAGCCAAAGACCCCAGCAGACACCAGCCATGTGCCTTCCCAGCTGGCAGAGGTGTTCTGGACCCATCGGACTTTCTTGAGTCAATTTATCTGTGCCAGTTTGAATCTGTTGTGAACTTCAGAAAAGCCATGTCCTTTAATCCTCATTCAGTATTGCTGGGTAGGAGCTTTTGTTATTGTTCCCATGGAGATGTGATCCGCCCAGTTGTGGGTGGTAACTTTTGATTGGAGATTGGATTGTTTCCATGGAGATGGGTCTCCATCCATTCAAGGTGGGAGGTGCTTTCTGGAGGCCTTTAAGAAGGAACCATTTTGGAGAAAGCTTTACAGCCACCAGAGCTGAGAGAGTCATGCAGCTAGAGACCTTTGGAGATGAAGAAGGAAAACACCCCCAGGGGAGCTTCATGAAACAAGAAGCCAGTAGAGAAAGCTAGCAGATGTCACCATGGTCGCCATGTGGCTTTCCAGCTGAAAGAGAAACCCTGAACATCATCGGCCTTCCTAAACCAAGGTATCATTCCCTGGATGCCTTAGATTGGGCATTTCTATAGTCTTGCTTTGATTTGAACATTTTAATGGCCTTAGAACATGTAAGCTTTTTAAAAGTCATTCCATTTCTGATATGGAGTGTCCTTTACTACTTTATCCACATTCATCACATTTTGTAAGTAATTGTTCAGTCTTATGTGCATCTTAATCTTTTCACAATGCTGCTCATTTTCTCTGAGGCTCTCAAAATATAACACCAGCTATGGCCTCAGCCTTGAGCTCTGTACCTAAATCTGTTTATTTTGCTTTGCTTCAAAGTTGGCTAATGTAGTTTTTTCAAGTTGATTATGATCTCTCTGAGGGTCACACCTTTTTTTTTTTTTTAAATGAACTGATAGAACAACAGACATAAGCGGGGCCTTAGAACTCACATAGTCCTGTTTCTTCATTTCACAGCAAACTGGGAACCACAGATTTTAATGATTTGTCTGCATATACACAGGCAGCTTGTGAGAGAACAAAAAAAGAATGGCTACCTGTCAATTCCTCTGTACTATGTATTTTTAGTTCTTTCTATGTCCCCATGTTGTTATGCACCTCCTATTTGCACATAACCACAGTCATAATTGGAGTCTTCTGCTACGTCCTTTATTTAACTGAGAGACTATTTTTTAGAACAGTTTTAGATTTACAGAAAAATTGAGCATATAATACAGGCGCCAATAATATCCATATAGCCCCCCACATGCACTGTTAACATCTTATGTTAGTACTTTTGTTACAATTAATGAACTAATATTATGTTATCATTAGCTAAAATCAGTGCTTTATTTAGATTTCGTTATTTTTTATATAATGATCTTTTTTTTTCTAAGATCCTATACAGAATACCACCTTATATTTAGACCTCATGTCTCCTTAGGCTTCTCTTGACTGCAACAGTTTCTCAGAATTTCCTTGTTTTTCATGAGCTTAACAGTTTTAAGGAGCACTGGTCATATAATACTGTAGGATGCCTCCCTTTTGAAAAAATTATCTTATTTTCTTTTCTCATGATTAAACTGCTGTTATGGGTTTGGTTGAGTGTGCTGGTTTGAAACTGTTGTGTACCTCAGAAGAGCTTTGTTTTTCTAAACCTAACTCAATATTGTAGGATGGAACATTTTGATAGGTCATTTGCATGGAGATGTGACACACCAAATTGTTGGTGTGACCTTTTAATTAGATGGAGATGTGACTCTGTCCATTCAGGGTTGGACTTAATTAGTTTACCGGAGTCCTTTAAAATGGGAAACATTTTGGGGAAAGTTTAGAAGTGACATAGACACAGATATCTGGAAATACAGAAGCCCTAGAGGACTCTAGGAGCTAAGAGAGCCAGCATAAATGCAGACATTTGGAGATGGTTAGAGAGCCGTTAGAAACCAGAGCCCAGCAGATGTCACTATGTGCCTTCCCATGAGATGCTAAGCAAGTGAGACCCCAGAGTTTTGCCCTGGAGGAGCTAAGTAAGGGCCCACAGATCCTTGAAGAAGAAGCCGCTGGATTCAGAAGCACAAAGCAGTGGATCAGGAGCAAGGACCTCAGATGCCACCATGTTCCTTCCCATGTGACAGAGAAATCCCAGACCTTTCTTTGGAGTCAAGATATCTTTCTCTGGATGCCTTGGTTTGGACATTTTTATGGCCTTAGAATTGTAAACTTGTACTTAATAAATTCCCTTAGAAAAGCCAATCCATTTCTGGTATATTGAATTCTGACAGCATTAGCAAACTGAAGCATGGAGGAAGACCACAGAGGTAAAGTGCCATTTTCATCTCACCATATCAGGGATATATAATATCAACTGGATTTAGGACTGTTGATGCTGACTTTGATGACCTGATTAAAGTAGTATTTGTCAGTTTTCTCCACTGTAGAATTACTCTCTTTCCTCCCTTTTCATGCTGTATTTTTGGAAAGAAGCCATCAAGCTCCTTTTCTTAGGGTAGAGTATCTACATAACTTATTTGGAATAATTCTTCATGGAAGATTTACCTCCTGCCCCGATGTATTATTTTGTTGAAAGTAATTTATGTAAGTATAGACTCATGGGTATCTATTTTGTGCTTTAGGTTATAATTCCACACTATGAGGTTCTCCTCTGCCCTTCCCCTGCCATTAATTTCAGAGGTCCCCACTGACCAATTTCATACTTTAATAATTTAATTCATGCTTTAATTTAAATAAATATCCTAAATTCCAATTCAGATTTCTAAAATTTTTCACATTTTTAATGAAAATTAAACCAGTTGCATAAGTTGCAGAACCCTGAAACAGTGTTTGTGGATTTGAGAACATGAAGAGATTATCATTTGTCCTCTTTACATAACAATGCCACTAAGTCTGAAATCCTAAAGTATAGCATTACTTTTATCTTTTTTGAGGGTGCACATTCTGGGAATTGAACCTGGGTCTCCCACATGAAAGGCCAGCATTCTACCCCTGAAACATCTGTGTACCCTATAGCATTACTTTTGAAAAAATTAGTATATACAATGGTTTTGCAAAGTGGCAAGTTTGTATTAAGCAAGAATTGCAAAGTGGACATATGTTCATAACTCTTCGAATCAATCTGTATCAATTTAACACATATTTACCCAGCTAATATTCATTAAGTACTTACTATGACCTGGGCCCTTGAGACAAAGGCCCATAAATAACTTTTTCATGGTGCCATAAGCATTTTAATAGTATATTCAAAATCCCTCCTAAAATGTTTACAACTTCTTCAAGCTGGGTATAGAGTGAATATTAAGAAGCCAAGATATTATAAACATTTGATAATTATTTTATTCAAAAAATTAATTGGTTTTTGTTATTTATTTGTTTCCTCTGGCTAGAACATGGCATGTTATAGGTATTTGGTAATAGTGTGTTCAAGACATTAATGGATGAATGGCGAATCTTCAGACAATTACATGCCATATATTTTGACATCTCAGTTGAGCATATGTAGTTTGACATCTCAGTTGAGCATATTAAAGGCAATTAGCTGAAGAGGAAGATATAGGGCTATATAGTTAGCTGATTTGTTTTACCTAACTTAGTTTAGTTGTTTGGCCATTAAGTTTTCCCTGAGATCAATTCATTAAAGCAGCCTTTATTAATCCTTCACACACATACACACACACACACAAATGCAAAGATGTATTTTGTCATAACATTTTATTTTAATTACAACCATTTCTATAAATGATAATGTACAAGATAAATATGGAGAAAATGGGGGGCATGAAGGAATTTAAAATTTAGTCTTGTATCCCAGATCAGGTAATAGTTGAGAAGTGTCTCTATTTCATGAGTTTGCCTCAATTGATAAAGCAAGATGATTTATTATACATCTATGGTTCCAAATCTATAAAAAAAGTTGTATATATATTTTTTTAATAAAGTTTTTCTTTTTTTACATGGGCAGGAACTGAGACCTGAACACAGGTCTCCAGCATATGTGTGTGTACCTGGTTTCTATTGACTTTTTGGGGGGCTTTAACCCATGGCGTACCGTTGAGATTATTCTCAGGAAGGCCAAGATAATCCAGTTTTCTAGTAAAGTGAGAAAATTGCCCTATTTAATATAAATACCCATCTAAGCCCCCTCCCTCCCGTGCCTAGAGGCTCTGGAATAGGCATCCAGAACTGAGGGTAAGTACAACAGAGGTAAACCTAGGCTGGGAAAGCCACAGCTGACAACCCCGTGTATGAGTTCCAAAGATGGAGATAATATAATTTTGCTTTTAATACAATCATTGATATAATCAACTTAATGACAGGAATCAATATGCACTAATAACTTATTATGTACCATGTACTTATATTTATTGAGCACTGTTTAAGGCAATGTGATAGATTCTTTATGTTATTATCTCAATTCCTAGCAACCGTGATAAATAGGATGCATTTCCCCAAACAATACTGGATTTGAATATTTGAATTTTATTTGGGCCTTCATAATTGTTCAAAACTTCTTAGTTTTCTGACTCTAAAATGGGCTTTAAAATGGAGAGGCTTAAGGATTTTAATAAATCAGTACTTATAAGCTCAATATATACTATAATCTAGTTTTATTATTGAGGTTACTATTAGTATTTCACAAATTAAAAAAAAAAAAACGAGACTCAGAGGATGAGCATTATGCCTAAGAAAGTGTAGCTATTAAGTGTCAGAGTTAAGATTTAAACCTACATTTTGTCTATCTTCAAATTCAAATGCAAAAGACCCAAATAAAAGAACCAAGTTTAAAATGATGTCAAAAACAAGAGTTGGAATTAAGGATTATCTCAGGCACTTAATTGCATGGAAACATTTTAAAAAGAAACAAGGATTGTCCTCTGTGTTCAGTATATTTTGTTTGGGGTTTCTGTAACTTATCCATGTTGGCATATCAGACTTACTTAAAGGTCAAGAATGAGAGTAGAAGGTAGATACCTAATATTCTGTATATTTGTTTCTTATTTACAGTTTGATAGCTAAGAATTCTGTCATTTCCCTTCAGAGGTGTTGAGATGCTGAACAGTTGGGTGGTTTGCATCCAATCGTACATAAACCAATCTTGAACCACAAGATTTGTACCATTATAATTTTATGTTTTTATAACAATTATTAAGAATGGACAAGGCAGGGTGACCATGGTTCAGTGGCAGAGTTCTGGTCTGCCATGCTGGAGACCCGGGTTCGATTCCCAGTGCCTGCCCATGAAGAAAAAATGAAAAAGAATGGAAATATTTTTAATTCAAATTCCTGGACATAGGCTGCCATGTCTACTCTCATTACCCAATTTTCCAGTAATTCCCCAATAATAGCATTTCTTCAGACAGTTAGGAGAGAAAACATTTAAAAAAATATTTTCATTGTGAAACGTCCCCACACATATAGCCATATTATACAATCAGTGGCTGATAATATCATCACATTGTTGTGTCTTCTTCACCATGATGAATTTTAGAATGTTTGTATCACTCCAGAAAAAGAAGTAAAAAGTAAAAAAAAAAGAGCTCATACATTTTATACCCCTTATTCCTCCCTCTCATTGACACACAGCATTTCAATCTACCCAATTTTTACCCTTTATCTCTACCTATTATTTATTTTTATCCTTATTTTTTTTTACTCATCTGTCTATACCCTGGGTAAAAGGAACATTAGACAGAAGATTTTCACAGTCACATTGTAAAAGTTTTATATATATGTATACACATACAGTCATCTTCCAGAATTGAGGGTACCAGAACACAGTTCAACAGTTTCAGGTACTTCCCTCTAGCCACTCTAATGCACCAAAAACTAAAATGATGTATCTATATAATGCATAAAAGAGGTTGACCAGGTTAACCTCTCCACTCTGTTTGAAATCTCTCCGCCACTGAAGCCTTATTTTGTCTCATTTCTCTATTCCCCCTTTTGGTCAAGAAGGTTTTCTCATCCCCATGATGCCGGGTCCTGGCTCATACCTGAGAGTCAAGTCCCACGTTGTCAGGGAGATCTCCACCCCTGGGAGTCATGTCCCATGTAGGGCGAATGGCAGTGAATTCACCTGCTAGTTGGCTTAGGAAGAAAAGCCACATCTGACCAAAAAAGAGGTTCTCTTGGGGTGACTCTTAGGCATAATTATCAGTAGGCTTAGCTTCTCCTTTGCAGGAACAAGTTTCATAGGGGTTAGCACCAAGATTGAGGGCTCAGCCGATTGAATTAGTTGTCCCCACTGCTTGTGAGAATATCAGGAAGTCCCCAGATTGGGAAGTTTGATATTTCCTCCTTTCTCCACAGTCTCCCAAGGGACTTTGCAAATACTTTTTATTCTCTGCCAAAATTATTCTGGGATATATTGGGGCATCACACTGAGCTGTACAAATCTTGAACCCTATTCAAGATTCCATGTAATTATGGTTTCAAGTAAACTGTCCATACAATTTTTAGATAAATTAGATAGTGTACCACCCAAAATATAAATTTTGCACAAGATAAACATCTCTCCCTTTGGTCTCACACAGAGGCTGAAGTTTAAAAATATGAACCATACATAAGTACATTTTATATGTCACAATAAAAAATCTACTCTCATTTGTTTCCAAAAAAAATCAATCTTTAACATAATATTACATTATAAAAATATTTGCATGTTCTCATGAAAAAAAGATGAAAATAATCATTTTATTTTTATCACAATGAGGCCCAAGTTCTTGGATTAAATGATGGCTGAGATATAAATTCCACTAGAGAACCCCTGAGAGTCTATTAAAATAAGGATTCTTTGAATAAAAATTTCATTCGTTGATAGTATATAATATATGAAAGCTGGGATTTTCCATTTTCTTTTAAATTGTATAAATTGTTTCTTGATGGACCTGAAAGTATGCCTTTTTGGGGTTGGTAGAAGTTGTATATAATGTTCGATTTCTTAAATTAAAATGGTGAAAGAAATGCAAGAGTATTTCCAATTCATCTTCCCCAAAATATACATATCCTATCACAGAAAAGGTGATACATAAGAAGGCTTTGAAACTTCCATATGTATAGATAACTTCCTTTCCTCTCATGAATACTAATTTAGCTTCAATTATAATGTATTTTAACCATATGCAACTGCAACAAATAAACCCACTAAAAGATTATGAGTGGCTCTTATAAAATAATTCTGATGACATTACTCTAATTTTATAATGTGAGGTTTTTGTGTGTTTTTTTTTTCTCTCTCTCTCTCTAGTTTCAGATGTGCTGTGATGAATCTGGATATGTCCAGGCAGTGTAAAGACCTGGAGTCAAACACTTCTCTATAAGATTCTTTCCTATTTTATATTTGATTCTTGCCAAGATACAAAGAAACTTTAAGAAGTAGAGAAATTTAAAAAAATTTTTCTTGAGTGGTTGAAGAATTCTGTAGGAAAAGGAAGTTTAAGTAAGTCCTTGTCCAGACAGAAGGCAGGTAAAGATTATATTTATGACAATAATTGCAGTGAGAGTAATTAAATACAATCCTTCAGAACTTGGTGTGTTGTAAATGGCTTCTTTTTTTGTAAGGAATTGATGTTGACAGGCACATATACATGCAATGACAATAGCTGAAGATTGGTTATAGAGCTTTAAAAAATGATTAGCATTTAATTCTGTATTTTAAGATCTGAAAAGAAAATATTTTAAATTATTTTTTCATAGGCAGGGTGAAATTGTTACGTGATGGAAGCTGAATGAGTGCTTCTATGGGCTATTCTGAAAGAACATACTCTCCAAAAGGCCTGATAAGCCGTCATTCTTTTGGGAATGTTTTCCCAATCATTGCTTTCTTACATAAATCACAGAAAATTGCAATGTATTTTACTGAAAAGTAAAACTACTGTCGTAGATTAAAATATAAATAAATTATGTGAGCTCTATCTTTGAAGAAATTTATTTCAAGTATCATACTGCTAATTTATCCTTTAAACTAGGCTCATGAAATGAAAAACAGTAATTTAGATTAATTATGTTTTATTCTATTGTTTTTTTTTTTTTTTTTGGCATGGACAGGCTCCGGGAATTGAACCGTGTCTCCTGCATGTGCCACCATTGCACCACCCTAGTATTATGTTTTAATTAGAGAAGTTGTGGATTTATGTAACAATCATGCATAAAAAACAGGATTCCCATACACCACTCCATCAACACCACCTTGTGTTGGTGTGGAATGTTTGTTATAATTCCTGACGGCCCATATTTATAATTGTGCTATGATTAGAGTTTTTTTTTAATTTATGTAATTTCCCTATGTATTTAACTTATAACAGAGACCTAAAGATACATGGTTAAGCCAAATGGGTGTATCTATATTTACAGATATGTATTTATTTCTATATTTAACTATAATATATACTATATATTTCTATAAGCTATATTGTTATATATAAAACTACATTTATATACTATATAGTATATAGGTATATATACTATATAATATAAATATATTTATTTGTTTAACTATATATTTAACTTATAACAGATGTCTTAAGATAAGTGATTTAGCCATGCAGTGTCCGGGAAAAGGGAAGAGTACATGAAAAGGTCCTGAGGCAGGAGAGCATGTGGCATTGTTTGAGAGAATATTAAGAAGACCAGTGTTGAAGGAAAGGGAATGAGGGCGGGAAGTTATACTATGAGGATATAATCTTAGTTTGTCAGGCCTGCTGTAAGATACTACCCACTGTGCCAAGTTATTGACAGATCATGCTTTCTTTGAAGGCTCTAGTATTCTGGTGGTGGTTTGCTGGCAACCTCTTCTTCGAACACATAGCATCTGTCACTTTAAGTCTCTTCCCGTGACTTCTGTGTCTCTGTCTGGAGTCCCTCTCCTTATAAGGACTCTGGTCATATTAGACTACGTTCCACCCTGACTCACTTCGGCCTCTTCTAAATAGGATCTTCAAAGAAATCTTACAATTGAGTCCATACAGACTGGATTAGAAGTTAGCCCTTAGAAAGTTCTCATTTCCAAATGCGTACACACTCACAGGACCTGGAGTTAGGACTTGAACATGTCTTTGTGGAGGACATGATTCAATCTACCGGAGTCATAAAGATGTTCTAGTTTTTTAGTCTGAAATGGAGTGATGTGATCTGCCTTATATTTAGACAAAATTACTATATACACTGTGTTGTGAATAGATTCCAAGGAGATCCATAGAAAGACTAATTGAGAGAAGAGCTCATGTGGCTTGGACTCCTGGGGTATGAGTCATTGAAAGTAAAGAGAGAATTAAGAGGATATCATTGTGGATGGAACATTGAATAAGGGAGTATAAGAGAAGTCAGGGATGACTCTAAGCGTTTTAGCTTTAGCAGCTTAAAGGATGATGTGGCCTTTGGGTGAAGTGGAGAAGATGACAGAAGAAAATGATTTGAAGTAGATGAAGAGTTCACTTTGGGACACATTGTGTTTGAGGTGTCTGTTGGTCATCCAAGCGGAAGTGTTGGATAACTAATTAGGTGTGAATGTGGAGGTCATGGGAGATTTCAGATTAGAAATATAACTTTGTTATCCTTTAGATTATAAATGGGATTTCAAGTTACTAGATGAGATAATGAGATAGATAGGGCTTTAGTATAAAGGGAGGAAAAGGCATGTCTAAGAACTGAACCCTTTTACTCTGATGTTTAGAAATCAAAGACTGGAGGAAGTGCCAGCAAAGGAGACTGAAAATTAAGTAGATGGAAATCTTGGAGAGATTAGAGATCAGGAAATAAAATGAAGGTTTTTTTTTTTTTCCCAGAAAGGAGAGACTAATCAATAGTGTCAAGTACCACTGATAGCAAAAGAAGCATGACTTCTGAGAATTAACCTTTGGATTTAGTAATATGATAAATGATAATGCAGTTTCATGATTAGAGTGGGTTCAAGGGTGAATGATAAAGAAATATAGAAGAAAATAAAGAGAACTCTTGAAAAAATGCTATAAATAAATCCTAGAGGTTGTTATAAATAAGTTCTATGATGTTTTCATAGAATAGAAGATATGAGAGAATGTATGCCAAGGAGTGAGATAGAGTAGAAAGAGGACGTTTTATGATACAAGGAAGAGAGACAGTTGCTGGAGCAATAAACTTGGATGTGATTACAGAATCATGTGGAGCAAATTTATATAAAAATAATAAAATGTGTGTGTGTGTGTGTGTGTATGTGTATGGTAAATGAGCTACATTTCACTCTCAAACACTACAAATACCATTACTGGGAAAGATGATTTTTATATTACTATTTAAACAGAGCCTAGAGTACTTAGTGTAAAGTTATGAGTCCTAAGTTTGAAGATCAGAATTTACTTGTTACGTTAAGTACACAAGGTAATGTGAGCCTAGCATTTCCCTTTCTTCTATGAAAAAATGTGTGTCATATTGGCAAATTACACTCAGTACTATTACTCTCTAGTGGATTTATGCCATGTCATAAAGGAAAGAGCCTGTAATTTCAAGTCAGCATGGATTTGTACTATTTAGCATATTTAAACTTCTAATTTCTCATCTATAAGAGCAGGATTTACTATTACTTTCGTCAGAAGCTAATATACATATAGTCATATATTATTTACATTATATATGCATGTATAGATGTGGTATATATATGTGTGAATGTGCCTATAGTATAAACATATATGTACACATACCATATATACATATTTATACAGGTATAAACATATATGTGCATACATGTGTGTATGTATACACACACACACACACACATATATATATTTTTGAGTGTGCATGTGTGGGTAGTCATATGCACACACAAACACCATACTTTGCCCAGAATTACATACAGCAGAAGGTCATTGAAGTAAAGATTCCTCTCTCTAATACAAATAATATTCTATTATTTTAAAATTTGTTCAGTCTATAAATCTTTAGTGAGTACTTCCTACGTGCAAACACAATTATGAGCATTGAGGAAGCAGCAGTAAACAAAATAGAGACACAAGTAGAAATTTGTGTCTCAGTGAGCTTACAGTCCAGTGATTTTTATTTTTTCCACATCATTTAAAATGTGTTTTTCTATCCTATCTGAGATGATTATCTCCAATCCTTTTATTTTTCATCTTTTAAATTCTTTTACTAAATAGGTTTGAAAATTGTAGCATATGTAAATTTTTCTTCCTTATTAAATGTTTGAGTTTGAGATATAGATAAACATTGTTATTGTTGGTAAAAGTTCATATAGCTCTACAGAGGAAAATAAACATGCATCTAGAACCTGATTTATGAGATAGGAAATATTTAATGATAGCATAAAAATAAACCCTAGAAATGGCTTGTGTGAAATTTTATATCAGTCTCATTTGTTTTCTCCTTAGTTTGTGGGTAGGTGAATTCTTCTAATCATCAGCCTCACGCAGACACTACACGGTAGTCTTTTGCCTACCGGGTGTTCTTATGATTTTTTTTGTTGTTGTTTATTTTTTCCTTCATCTGTGGGAGTAAAGACATCTCTTTTTAACTTAAATAATTAAAATATTTTTCCCTAAAAAAAAGATTTCTTTTGAAAAAATTAAGCAACCCTTGTGAAAATTCCTACTCTTAGCCAAATTCATAGACAGCAGAGGTTTTTGTGTTTTTGCTTTTGCTTTTGTTTTTGTGCATGGACAGGCACCGGGAATGGAACCCAGGTTTCCAGCATGGCAGGGGAGAACTCTGCCACTGCACCACCATGGCCTGCCCCAGAGGTTGTTTCTTACCCATCATCTCATTTATTTTGTCCTGTGCATTGCCCTCTGTCACTGTAATTGTTTCCATAAAACTGTTCAGTGCCCTCACTTCACTGACATACATTCAAAAGGCGAAACATTTATTTAATCTGGAAAACATGACATCTTTGATACCATTTTGAGGTGATCCTTGTTTTTACTTTGGTCAGCCCTATAGACCAATAATAGTCCTACCACACAGGTAGTGCGGGCTAGCCTATGCCATTTGACCTACTCAGCTTAATATGCTCTGACAGTCTTCACTGAAATTATGCTCAAATTGGGTTGTTAAACTAATTTTATGAACCGGTCACAATTTGGCAATACATCATTTACTTAGCTGATAGTCCCTAAAGCCATGCCCTGAAGAATTTTTATTCTTCCTTACCTTACTCCAGGCGTACATTCTGTCCCCCAAAACTATTAGAGGTAGCACACATCCCCTATGCATAACAGTGGCTCACACGAGTCATTTCTTTCTGTGGGTATGCAATAAATTCTGAATTTAAGCATATTTATGAGCTGGGATTACCAGAGGTGGGAAAAAGTAATGGGAAGTTAAGGCTTAAAATATGTAGGGTTCCTATCCGGAATGATAAAAATGTTTTGGTAATGGATTGCGGTGATGGTAGCACAGCATTGTGAACATAATTAACAGCATGGAAATATATATCTGAATATGATTAAAAGGGGAAATGTTAGAATGCATAAATGATAACAGAATAACAATTCTTTAAAATCCATGGAACCACACTATACAGTGAGCTCTAATTAAACCATAGCCAATAGCATGGTTATAAAAATGTGATCTCATCAATTGTAAAAAACGTTCCACACCAATGCAAGTTGTTAATAATGAGGAGCTATGGAAATACTCTATTTTTTTGCATAATTATCCTGTAAACCCACAATTTCTTTAATGAAAAACAAAAGTTTGCCAGTGGATTTTATATATCCACAGTCTTGCTTTTCTTTTTGCTACTTCCTTTATTCTATTTTGCATTAACAAATCTCAAAAGTTCTGGCATGGCAAGCTCATTCAGTGAAGTTTTTTTTTTTTTTTTTTTTTTTTTTTAATCAGTCTGCACCCGGAACAAGGCTAGGTGCTACAGATAACAAAGTTCTTATGATGCTTGTAGACTACAGAAAGAACATATATTTATTTTTCTTTGCCTTATGCTCTACTCCAGTTTCCTTTAAACATTATGTCTTTAACTCCAGACAAAACATAGATGCCACCCATCCCCATGATTATCCCCAGATCTCTTTTGTGCAGTTAGAAACATGAGTACAAGTATTTTGAGAGAGGGGGGAATTCATGGTGATATTAGATTCTGCCCTTATTGAACTTTGAAACTCACAACTGTGTGTGATCATACAGTCTCATGGAATCTGAGCTGCACAGAATGTGAATTTTATTCTGGCTTTCCCTACATATGTGACATAGGAAGCTCAGTGTTCGCCACCTGTTGTAATGCATGGCAATATTGCAAAGGTTTTCTGGCAAAGCCCTGGGTTATTTTTCTCTGGTATTATTCTTTGTTTATCTGTACCAGACACCTGGCGTTCTCCTGCTTTCACGAAAAGCCAGGGTGGGCTCATCCTCCAAATGAGTCTTCCCTATTCCCCAAGAGATAGATGAAATAATGTTCTCTCCCAGATGGCCTGCGGTGTATACCTTGGTTGAATATCTAATCATGACAAGGAGCAGAGAATTAACTGCAATTGGAAGATCAACTTAAATTGTGACACAAACTTATGCTTTAAAACTTATGCAGAAAGAGGTTACTTCAAGATGACAACCACTTTGGCAACTATCCTCTACATAAAATGTGTTTGGCAATTGCATTTCGTTTCATTGCAACATAGCTAAACAGCTCAAATGTGTAAATGCAATTGAAAAATTCTCCTGTTTGTTTATAAAAACATTCATTTTGATGATTGTGGGTTTTTTTATTGCTAATCACACTGCTTGAGTCTTTCACAAATGTTTACTCTAAGAGGACCATTTCAACTACAAAAATGGTTTTATGTATATATGATTTTTATATATTTATATAATCATATATATGACATTTATATACTTATATAATTATATATATATATGATATTTCAAGGATAGTTTTAATCTTTTTTTAATAAGGCAAATACAAATTTTTATGTTTTTTATTTGAGAGATTCAAGCATTTTTCATTTTGTTGACTTAAGGATTGATCCTTTGCACCATGGTATTTATAAATATCAACTGTTGGCTTTGTAGGAACAATTATATTATATTCGTCGTCACGATATACTACCCAAAACATTTTAACCTAACTTTACCTTCAATGGACTACCCTACTAAAAACCATTTTATGCAACACTGGTTTGGACCAAATACTTAAATTATTTTATTTAGAAAGTGCAACATATTCTGCTAATAACAAAAGCAATTATTTTTCTTGAAGTCAATGATTATGTAAATAATTTTCGTATATGAATTTTCACTTGAATTAGCATTTCAGTAAGCTGAGAACCCTAGGCCCAATGAATTATGCCATTTTTACTCTGTAATGTTCTTCCTATGTTTTTATGACTATATATGTTTCTGACACTATATTGTAATTCAGAAGTGGGTGACATGTTATTAAAGGTTTAACTAGTCGAGGACTTTATCTGAGCCCTCACTTTATTGAGAATAGTCTCCTAACAATAGCTAAGGCATGCTGTAAGTGACATGGAATCTATTTGGACCAATGTTAGAATATATATATATTAGCACTTCTTGGCCTTCTATTTCCTTAACTTTTTCATTATCTAGTGTCTAGAACGCTTCAGTTGCTTAAGAAGAAAATTTTTGTTCTGTAGTAAAGATTTTCCCATGATGTTTGCATTTTATTATAGACACCAGTTGGTTCTGAATGTTTAGAATCCTTCCTTCATTATTTTGTTTAAAAAAAATGCTAGTTTTCCCTTGGGGAATTTTCACCTTCCAGTTCTTATAATTTTGGTTGCAAAACAGGATTCTCTAACTCCGTAGCTGGGCATGTTATCTAAGCCTGATGGTCTTTCTGGCTCCTGACCACTGTAACTAGCTAACACATAATAAACATGATCCAGGCCTGGCCAAATAAGTCAATCTTAAGACTTTTCCTGGAACTTCAGGAAAGAAGTTTTTAGGGGGAAATGTGTAGGGAATAAGGGTAGGGAGGGTTGGGTGTAAGAGTTTATAGTCATTTTTGCGACCACTATGGGGAAATGTTACCTAGTAATTAAATCATCATGGAAGAAGTCAGAGAAATGAAGCGAGAATTAAGTGCCTGCTAATATTGCTTGAGGCTCCAAGTTCAGCTTTACTTCCTTTGAATTACTCAGTAAGTTTAACTACTAGCTATTTGAGTCAATATTTTCACTGTATTTTATGAATTGGTTTGACATTTGATTTCTGCAACCAGAAGAATCATGCTTATTATTCTATTTTTAGCATGCATAAATATGAACTCAGATACTTTCTCATCATCCCCCACCATTGTCATTTCATCTTGGAAATTGAATTTCTATTGAAAAAGAGATAATGGCTATATGGGAATTATACCTGACTTTGCATTTTTATGCCATCTAAAATCAACATTTAATTCTAAAAATCTTAAATTGTTTATGATGTTCATAGTCCTGATAAATAAACACATAGGATGGATCATTGAATTTAGTTGCTTCAAAAACAGAAAATGATAAAAAATGCCTACATCATCAAATGCTGCTATTAATACAAACTCACGCATCAGCTCATGAAATGCATGAATGCTTCCACATTTATGTTGGGATCTAAGTTAATTTGAATAAAATATTTAGTAGTCATTCTTGCTATTCTCATTATTCAAAGTGTTACCACATTAGATGAGGCATGTGGTGGTGTAAATGGGCAGAGATGTCCCTCACTTCAGCAAGGTGATTGACAGGAAACACACACACACATATAAAATGGTGTCCAGATGTTTATCCCATCTGTTTTTAAATATTTTTTCAAAAAGATAATGGAGAATAGAACTTCAGAGAACTAACTAGGTAAACAAACAGGGAAATGTGGTCAGTTTTCTATTTGGGTAATTTGTAAAGGATATTTTAGGAAAACAGAACCAGGTAGTGTTCCCTTGACAATTTGTGTAATGTTAATACCTACAACTTCACAACTTTTAACTAAGGTTTTCAACACTTTATAAGCCTGCACTCATTCAAACTCTTAAAAGAAAATGCAGGCAAAATTAACTAGATTTATTTTTTTTTATTTTAAAATATTTGCAAACTTATATGTAAGTTATAAAAATGTACAAAACCCATACAGAGAACTTCAATATACCTTGTGGTGGTTTTTGGGTTGTATGTACCCTCAAATAAACATGCTCTTAAACTTTGATTCCATTCCTGTGGGGCTGAACCCATTCTAAGTAGGATATTTTGAAGAGGTTGCTTCAGTTGAGGTGTGTTTCAACTCAGTCAGGATGGGTCTTAATCTTACTGCTGGAGTCCTTTATCAGCAGAATTAAATTCAGACAGACAAAGAGAAAGCCAGAGAGAGAGCAGTCAGAAGCTGGACATTAATGGAACCCAGAAGAGAAGAGAGAGACCAGGAGACCTTGCCTTACCATGTGACAAACTATGGACCAAGCACCACTGGCAGCCAACTCCAGAGCACAGGTCTTCAAGGAGAAATCATCCTCTTGATGATGCCTTGATTTGGACTTTTTCCCTGCCTCAAAGCCATGAGCTAAACATTCCCATTGTTTAAGCCGAACCATCGCATGGTATTTGCTTGAGTAGCCAAAGGAAATGAAAACATATCTCTACCCATTCAATCCCACCCCTCATATCTAGATCTACAAATGTTAACAATTTGACACATTTGCCATGTCATTTTTTTCTGTCTATCATCTATCTGTTTTCTGAACACAAGTGTAGCTTGTATACATCATGCTACTTGAACACTTAATACTGCAATGCACATTACCTAAGAACAAAGATATTCACTTATGTAACCACCTTAAGTGCATTTGTGAAGTTGAAGAAATTTAACATTGATATAATGCTCGCAGTCTGTATTCCAATAATTTCATATGACCTAATCAGGTCCTTTTGACCCTTTTATCCTCCCTTGCTAGATCCCATCCAAGATCATGCATTGAGTTAATTTGTCATTGTTTTTTTTTACCGTCCTTTGTAGTTACCATGGGGCTTAAATTTAACATCTTAAATCTGTAGTAATCTTGTTTGCCTTATTACCAACTCAATTTCAATAGTATACACTATGGTCTCTTTCTTCTGTCTCTCTGACCACTGTGAAATTCTTGTCAAAAAATTTGTATTTATATATTACGAGTCTGAAACCACAGATTTATCATTATATTTTTTGCATTTGCCTTTTAGATTCTGTAAGAAGAATCTAATGCAATCTAGAGAAAGATCTAAAGAATCTAAAGATAAAACTAAAATAGTAATGGTATTTATATTTACCCATATCATTATCTTTATGGGAGATCTTTGTTTCTTCTTGTGGTTTCAGTCAATTGTCTAAGAAAGAATACTAAAGGAAAAACTCTCCTTAGTATCTCTTATAGGGCTAGTCTAGTAGTGGCAAACTCCCTCAGCTTTTGTTTATCTGGAAATGTCTCAATCTCTCCCTAATTTTTGTTGGATACAGAATTGTTGGTTGGCAATATTTTTGCTGTCAGCCCTTTAAATATGTCACCCCACTGCCTTCCTGCCTGCATGATTTCCAATGAGAAATCTTATTAAGGCTCCCTTGTACATGACCCATGGCTTCTCACTTGAAGCTTTCAGAACCCTCTATTTGGCATTTAACAGTTTGATTGTCATAAATCATGGATCTATATGGCTTTATCCTTTCTAGAGTTCATTGAGCATCTTGTATGTATATATTTGTGCCTTTTGCTAAATTTGCGAAGTTTTCAGACATTATTTCTTTGAATACTCTCTCTAGCCCTTTCTCTAGTTCTTCTCTATCTGTGAATCCCACAATGCATATCCTAGTCTGCTCGATGGTGTTCCACAAGTTTCTCAGGCTCTATCAGTTGTTCTTTCTTCTTTCTGCTTCTCAGGCTGAATGATTTCAGTTGTTTTACCTTTAAGTTTCCTGATTCTTTCATCCATCAGCTTCAATATGCTGCTGAATTACTCTAAGAAATTTTGATTTCCGTTACTGTGGTCTTCAGATCTGCTTTGTTCTGGTTAATAATTTCTCTCTCTCTATTGATATTGTTTTTCTGTTCATCTGTTATTTTCCTGATTTCCTTAGTTTTTGTCCATGTTTTCTTTTAGTTCTTTAAGCATATCTAGGACTATTTTTAAAAAAATCACTTCTTTTGTCCCAGGTCTGGCCCTCCTTATTGATCTTCTTCTTTCACGGGGCCATCACTTCCTGTTTCTTTGTATATTTTGTAACCCTTTGTTGAAACCTGGACCTTTTGATATTTTAATGTGTTATCACTGGAATTTAAACTTGGAGGCGTCTGTTCCATAAGCTTCTATCTAGTGTTATGACAGAGCTTTCCTTGGGTGCCAGGAGCTAACAAACAAACAGATAAACAAAACAGAAGGCGAGGAAGGAACGAAAAATGAAAACTCACAGTGGAGGTGTTGTTCTTTGAGGTTTCTCCATACAGTGATTCTATAGCTCCAGGCTACAGAGGCTTCCCTGATCTTTTCTGTGCTTTTGTCTTGAGCTCAGCATGCGCATGTAGTCCTAGGTGTTCCTGTCTTTACACAGATGTGAATGTCCCATATTCCTTAGGAAACAGTTTCCTCAAGTTTTGGGGCACTGCAGTGTTTGTCTTACAGCCTGCAATCCCTCGCCCCAGGCAGATGACCTAAGTGCTCATCTACAGCAACTGTAGATCTATAGAAGTCTGTGATCTGCTTTCTACACAGAGAGCAAGTTCTGGGATGGTGAGGATCTCAGGCCACCACCAAGCAGATTGGGCCAGACATACATTCTCGCAGTTTATGCAGAGGGTTACTCTGCTCCCTCTAGTCCTCTAGTCAAGGACTACACTGGGAACACAGGCTTGTATTGTGCCACCCTGTGGAGGCTCAGGAAAAGGATCAGCCAGGGTTCCAGGAGATGCTGCCACTTTAAGTAGCCTTTTCTTAATTCATTGCTCACCCTGATACTGCAGTCTTTTAGCTGTTTTCTGCAACATTAAGAAAGATGATTCTGTCAGTTCTTGCTGGTTGTTTAAAGCATCTCCACTGGACTTCTTTTCTTTTCTTTTTTTTTTTAGGATTTAAAAATATATATATAAGGTATTCTCTGAAAACCAAGCTTCAATTTAAACATCTTGTTGACTCCAACTACTTAGTTCAGGAAAATGACTGCCTTTCCTTGACCTATACATCTGAACAGGTCACAGAGTGAAGGGTAGTTTTTTCTTAAGCAAGGTCTAAGGAGACAGGTTTTTTACTCCCCATGTGACCTAAAGCCTTTTCTTGGGCATAGTAGTGAGAGAAGCAGTCTGGGCTGCAGCTACACAGTGGCACCTAAAACCTTGACAAGTTTAACTCCATAATGAGATAAGTGAAGGGCAGAAGGGAGAAAACCTAAGCATAAGTATATTCTCCAGAGAAAACTTAAGGACTGATAAAAAATTGGGGGGAGATTTTATGTCTTGGCGGTTTGTTTTATTGAAGGTGAGTATACCTTTTAAATAAGATATTACCAATTTCTTCATTCATAAGGATTAAAAACATATTCTATCAAGAGATGTATGAAGCCTTATTCTCTTCCTAAGCATTGCCTTTCAATTTTCTAAATGAAAAGAGGTGGTCATATATAGTTAAGGAATTTTACTATACACACAAGTTTTTTCTACAATAGCAGAGAGAAAAAGAGAACTATCGAAGCGAAATATTGAAATGGACCTTTGGATGGGATTTGTATATTTTATTAAAGACCTGGATTTCTAACCTTTAAAATGTCATTTGTGTGAAACTATCTCCTATTAATTCCTATTAAATTGTTCATTCAGGTTTTGAAAGGTGCCATCTATTTTATTGCCAAGTTCACTGGAAGTTTAGAAAAGTCACATTTTGCAAGCCGAACAAAGGAAACATTACGTATTTGCTTGATTGTGTTTGAATGGAATTGAGCAATTCTAGAAATGATTTGCTTTGAATATCACATATCATCTCTTTTACTGTAAAGAAAATGATGGTAATATTTTCATATGCCTACTTGAAATATTACTTATTATATCAAGTGACATTTTCTGTTTATATATAAGGATGCTGACAAGAAGCAAGCAAGATGAAGGGAGAGGAAAGGAAGGGCAGGAACAAAATAAAACGAGAATGACAGGCATTGAAGGAGCTGCCTAAGGGTACATGCCATAGAGATAAGAGAAGTGGAGAGTCAGTGGGAAACCAGAAAATGAGAGGGCAGAAGAGGCCAGGACTAGAGGAAGTAAGGATGAAAGAAAATTCAGGTCCAAGTCAGGAAACTTGGAAGGATGAAGTCATGCAGAGAGATAAAATAACTAGGAAAGCCACTGATGAAGAGAAGAGTTAAAGAATATAGGTTAGCATATACCAGATTAAAAAAAGAATGTATAATACTATATTGCTTCATTGAAAAGAGACAATTCAAAAGTCAAGTTGAAGTCTCAATGGTCAGGCTTTTATGTGGGTTTCCTTTATAATAATATTATCCAAACTTCTTTGCAATCAGAATCAATTATTGAGCATTGTTACTAATCTAGTTTTGCTTCTTTCATATAAATCACGCACAATTGCAGAGTTAAAAAATAAAACTTTACATTAATAAAAGGGGATACTCAAAATTATGCAATTTGATATATTTAGGCAATACGAAATTTAAATCTGAGATATTAATTAAAGTGTTATGGTATATAATTTCTGTTTTTAAAAATCTAAGTAAGTTCAGGGTGGGCCACGGTGGCTCAGCAGGCAAGAATGCTTGCCTGCCATGCCGGAAGACCTGGGTTCGATTCCCAGTGCCTGCCCATGTTTAAAAAAAAAAAATCTAAGTAAGTTCAAAAGTATATTCTGTTTTTTCTTTGTCATGTATATCCTTATTAATATTCAATTTATATTTATTAGAGCTTTTTTGTTGGTAAGATAAAGAAACCCAGTTCAAGGAAATACAAATGGCCAAAAGGCACATGAAGAGATGCTCAATGTCCCTGGCCATTAGAGAAATGCAAATCAAAACCACAATGAGATATCATCTCACACCCACCAGAATGGCCATTATCAACAAAACAGAA
The DNA here is from genome assembly GCF_023851605.1 of Tamandua tetradactyla. Lineage (NCBI taxonomy): Eukaryota > Metazoa > Chordata > Mammalia > Pilosa > Myrmecophagidae > Tamandua > Tamandua tetradactyla. The sequence goes on from NC_135339.1 coordinate 42,672,390, forward strand.
AATGACAAGTGCTGGAGAGGATGTGGAGAAAAAGGTACACTTATCCACTGTTGGTGGGAATGTCAAATGGTGCAACCACTGTGGAAGGCAGTTTGGCGGTTCCTCAAAAAGCTGAATATAGAATTGCCATATGACCCAGCAATACCATTGCTAGGGATCTACTCAAAGGACTTAAAAGGGCAAAGACACAAATGGACATTTGCACACCAATGTTTATAGCAGCATTATTTACAATTACAAAGAGATGGAAACAGCCAAAATGTCCATCAACAGACGAGTGGCTAAACAAACTGTGGTATATACATATGATGGAATATTATGCAGCTCTAAGACAGAATAAACTTATGAAGCATGTAATAACATGGATGGACCTAGAGAACATTATGCTGAGTGAGACTAGCCAAAAACTAAAGGACAAATACTGTATGGTCTCACTGATATGAACCGACATTAGTGAATAAACTTGGAATATGTCATTGGTAACAGAGACCATCAGGAGATAGAAATAGGTTAAGATAATGGGTAATTGGAGCTGAAGGGATACAGACTGTGCAACAGGACTGGATACAAAAACTCAGAAATGGACAGCACAATACTACCTAATTGTATGTAATTATGTTAAAACATTGAATGAAGCTGCATGTGAGGTATAGTTTTTGTGTGTGTGTGTGTGTGTGTGTGTTTTCTCTATTATCATTTTATTTCTTTTTCTGTTGTCTTTTTATTTCTTTTTCTAAATCGATGCAAATGTACTAAGAAATGATGAATATGCAACTATGTGATGATATTAAGAATTACTGATTGTATATGTAGAATGGAATGATTTCTAAATGTTTTATTAGTTAATTTTTTTAATTAATAATAAAAAAAAAGTTTATTGAAAAAGTTCAAATAAGCTTAAGCAGTAAAGAATGTTACTGGGGATTCTTCAGGCATGGCTGCATCCAGGAACTCAAATAGTGTCGTCGAGAATCTGTTTCTCATGTATCTTCTGCTCGTGTCCTATGGTGGGGCTTTTAGTTTTACGTAAGGTCTGTCTGTGTTATATGTGAAGGCTGCTGACAGCCCAATAATACCTAAATTTTTATGACTATCAGATCCTAAGGAAAAAAGACCTCTCTCAGCATGTATAAATAAAGTTTCAGGGAGTTATCCAATTTTTTCTATTTAGATCCCCTATTTGCAACTGCTAATGGACATGGTACTCTGACTACCATAAAGAGTACAAAGGAAGTGGTTCCTGAAGGAAAATCTATTTAAAAACAGGAAGGGGTGTTAACCAGGTAAAATCTATATCTCAATTTCTGGCAGCCTAGCATACATATACACATTTCTGATATAATTTCAAATTACTTCCTCTTAATATAACATAACTATCCCAACTGCAACTCATGTCACTCCTGCCCAGAAGGAGACTATTCAAAGCTGTTGTTTTATATTTCTCCTTTATCTCTCATGGTATCTAGTAGACATTATGATCTTGTTTAATGAGCCTTATAGTACTTCATATTGAATGAGAGGTTGTTTAATAAAACTGCTATTCATTAAACACTTTCTATTGTCAAACAAATAAAGGAAGTCCAACTAATTAAGTACATTAAAAGCTCCTCCCATTTATGAATTTTGTTTTTTATTGGCATACACTTCACAATGTAAATGCCAAAGAATAACCCAAAGCCAATTACTTACATATAAGTAGGAAAACTGATTCTAAAGTCTGTTATCTTCCAAACAAAGCAGGACTTATAAAGGGAAAATCCAAAATGTTTCCCAAGAGAAAGTGACGGGTTTGTTTAAAAAAGTACTTGGTCTGTCAAGTGCGGTGCATTAGAGTTCCAAGCAGGCCCGTTGCTGTTCCACCAAATTCCTTATTATGTTTTTTTTCTAAGAATTGTATGGAACCAAGTGGTCCATTACTCTCCAATACTTTTTTAAGAATTACGTCCATGAGTGTCTATGCATGGCTTGTTCTCTGCTGATGGCGGAAAAGTCAAATTAGAGCAGAGTGCCAAAGAAACATGGAGCCCAGTACCAAAGTCAGAACCTTTATTTGTATTTACATATTAAAAAAAAAAAGATTGCTGGTTGCTGGTCTCCTACTATGTACTCACCTCTTGGTAAGGGATACAGGCTGATAGTTAAGATAGCTTTTATCCTTGCACCCTTAGAATTGACATAACAGGAAGGGAGAAAGAAACATATATTTTGCCTTCCCCATGCTCTAGGCACTATAATAAATGAGCACTTTATATGCATTTATTATTAGGGATATTACCCATGATCCAATGAGGAAATAATCTCATGAGCCCATCAACATTTTTAGTTCATTTTTGTTAACGTATGCATTGAGTTGATAACTAATTTTATTCTTTTAAAATGGAAACTACTCAACTGAATCTCCACGTATGGGCTATGCATGATTCATCTATGAATCATGTTGAATATGGGGTCAATAAGACCTGGTATATTAACTTATTCTTATTATGAAAACACAATAAATGCCTCTTCCTTGTCCATAAGTTTTCCATTCATATTTCTTTTTCTAAAACATATCTTGGATTTTTTTCTCTAATTAGTATAATTTCCAATAAGATATGACTAATAGATTTGACCCTGGAGCTGTAGCCTTAAACATTTTAAGAAAGGATTATATTAACTTTAGTAAATTTTTGCAGCATTTGAGTTTAAATAAATATGATTTATTTCACTGCCAGTACAAATTTATAAAGAAGCTGTGACTTTCATTAAAAATTGTATTAATTTCCAGTACTATACTTGGTACTCATAAAAATACAAATTTTGACATTGCTTTCAAGATGCTTTACATGTAAAGAGAAACTATAAGTATGAACAAACATGGCATTAATATTTTTACCTTGATCTATTTGAAATTTTTAAGATTATAACTGAATCTGGAAAGAGCATAATTATGAGAATGGTCTCTATGATTCTTTTCCTGGCATATTTATAATAATCCAATTATTTTTGTGAACAAAAAGAAGCTATAATGGTGATTTTCACAAATGTATTGTTTTTCTTTGTTTTAAGAAATGCATTTTGAAAACTGGAGTACTCACAGGAAATGCTGACTTTGGATTGGAATCTAAGCTAATCAAATCTACTAAAAATAGCTTCTTAAAATTTGATTAAATGATTGTTAAATTATATACTCTATACCAGTGTCAAGACTTATTATGCAAATTTCTTTCTAGTGAAAATCTATTTTTGCATTACAAGCAAAAATGAAGATAAAATTCCCCTTAATTGTAATAATTAGATGTGTGCTATCATACTAATGGGGTATGTAATTTTTAGTCTATAAGGCTCAAGAAGGACTTAATTTTGATGTTATCATTCAACCTATATTTAGTTTAATTTGATATTTTATATTTTAATATTAACTCCTAGCCCCAGATAGAAAGGGCACATCACTTATTTGCCAAAAAGAATCCATGAGGAATAACATCAATTCATCCTTGTCCCAATGTTTATTGGTTGCTCTGCCTTTATCCAGTCAAACGTCTGCAATTTTTCTGCTAGTTTTCTAGTCTAAAAGAAGTTTGATGGCTAGTCTTACCCAGTAAATGATTCAACCTAACGCTCTCCTTGGTAGTAAAGATCAGGGTAATGAACTTCAAGTATGATCCAGCTTTAAGGAAGTGAGCTGGCCCTCAGTCTGCTTCCTCTTCTTCTAGGAGGTGTTACCAATGTAGACTTTTTAACCTCTACTTAGTCTAAAGTGTATTAATAAAATGCTTCCTACTTATATATATGCATATATATGTGTGTGTATATATATATATATATATGTATATAATGGCATTTCATCCTTAAAAATCATGCTGTGGGTAGAAAAAGCAAATGTCATTGTTTCATTATAGGTAAAAAAAAATAAGTAAAGACACAGATGAGGTAAGTTGGCAAGGCCAAATAAGTAGTTGGAATGAGGATGGTGTTCAACTCATTTTTAACCCATATTTCCCTTTTATTAATCCATACCAACCATATCCTCTTGTATTATTTGATATATCTATACAGTATGCCCCTTGTATGTTTAACAAAAATTTTTATGGGATATTATACTTATACTTACTTATTGTATCTCTACTATTATACTTATACTTACTTATTGTATCTCTACTATGTGATTAATATTAGGCTGTCAGTTTATGGTTGCCAAATTCAAAACTAATCTTTGACACTAGTTCATTTCCAAAAATTATGTCTTCCTTTTCTACCCTGGTGTCTGTTGCTAGTTTATTTGAACTTATAAAGGTTATCTAAAAACTCTGCAACTTACAACACAGCTTTCAACACTGCTTCTGGCACCAGCTGCAAATACAGAAGTAACTCAATTCAATTCTAACTATCCGGAGATAGGCCAGACTCCACAGGTTAAGGGCAAGTCTCTGTAAGATTGTCCTTGATGCACTATTTGCCAGCCCAGGAGCGAAGGACACCTTCACTTCTGACCAATTATTTACAAATTCAGAAGTCCTCACCACCACCTAGGTTCAGTATTTCTCCACAAGGACTCACAAAACTCACTAAAGGCACTATACATCTGACTATAGGCTTATTGGAGTGAAAGGATACAAAAGAGAAGAAACTAAAAGAAGAGACCGATAGGATAAGGTCTGAGAGGGTCTGAAATGCAAGCTTCAGTGTCTTCTGGAGTTAAAGTGCATAACCCTCCAGGCACAGAGATGTATATTAACGATTGTGGAAGCTCATCATGGCTTCCAGGGTCATGTGTTTATAGGGGTCCTCATTACATAGGTATAGGGGTTCTCATTATATAGGTATAATTGGTCTTAGAATCAGTGTCCACATGGTTGAACTCATCTTCCAGAGGTCAGGGAGGTGGGTTGATGTATCCTCAGTACCTGGATACCCTAATCACCTGTTTGGGTCTTTCTGGAGAGCCCAGCCCCATGATCAGATTGCAGGTGTGACTTGTCCCAACCTACAACTGTCAGATGTGGGGCTAGGCCCATCCTGGATATCAGAAGACATCACTGTCAAAGGAAATTACAGATATTCAGAGGTCATTTTCTCAGGAACTGGAGACAAAGATCAGCCAAGTTTTTCATTGTATTATAGAACCCAAAATGGTGGGTTTATTTCTATATAAATCACTGATTTTCACCCTTAAATGTTCAGACTATACATCATCCTTCAGGTATTCAAACCATGTGTACAAGTTATTAAAAGAATAATAGGCAGGAGAGTTTGAATAAATGGAAATCCCTTATGATTTCTGATAAACCAACAGGAAGCATCTGCTTTTCTTTTAGTTAACTATATAACATTTTCATTGCTTACAAATCCTAAAGATAAATGCAGCATCATTTTTTTTTAACATAGAAGACAACAAAGAATGTAATAGAGTCAACTGGTTGAATAAATGAATGTATGCATTAGGGAATTTAAATATACCATAAAGATTGTAAAAAAAATATGCAATTTTTATGACACATAAGAAAGTGTGTTTTATTCTTTAAGGTATTTAAAATGGCATTACCCTTAGGCAACTTCTGGAATAATTACTAGTGCTTAATATTTGTACATATACCTGCTATTACAGATGTAGCTTTCAAAGCAAATTAAAGATACAGAAATGTTCTTTTAATTTCCGTTCCTCTAGATAAAATCTTTTGAATAATAGTTTCACAATAAAATAGTTCAGCACTTTATTAATTCTAATAGATTATGAAAGATGGCCATCAGACTTAAAGGTGCTAGACATTCCTTTCTTTGTAACATTAGTTAGAAACTTATCACGATGTCATTCTTATAATATTGGGAATGGCTTTTAGTAAAAAAGTTTTATAACTAAATGCTGATTTTTTTTTAGTTTCTGCTAACATTATAGGTAGTGATAAAGAGATATTGCACAGATGTAAATATTTTCCTCATATTTATTATTGAGAATTAGCATCTTTTACCCTTTAGCTTGGAAATAGAAAAATTTTAAATATTATTACTGAATCTGTCCTCTTGATGTAACAGAAAAAGCTTAGAAAGTGGTTCAAGGGAAGTAATTTTAAGTCTGGGCTTTGCAATTTTCTCTTTGTCCAAGTTTTCTCTAACAAAAAATGATGAAACATATTGATTTTAAAGGTTATTTCTAGGTACAATATATTATGCAAATTTCTGAGCTCTTTGTTTTGTGCTAGATACTCTTGAGTATTTGAAAATATCAGGATATTATTGCCAGTTATATGTTTAGCAAGTGCCATCTGTTTGTGCATATTTTATAAGCAATTTTAAAAGCACACCTGTTTGAACAACATCAAAATATACTAGAACAATCATGGGTTTAGAATTAGACAAACCTAATTTTGAAGCTTGGCTCTCCTGCCAGTAGCTATATGATGTCATATAGCTGAATCTCAGTTTTATTCTTCAGCATAATAGGGATTATATTTCTTTTCTTGCAACGTTGTGAAGAGTAAATGTGCTATTATGCATAGCGCTTACATATATTTCCTACTAATGCTAAACATTACTTGAAAACCACCTATCCAATGACAGTACAAGATAGTTTAATATTGAAAGTTATATTCATAGTTTTCAAGAGTATTTGGCACAGTATTTAATAGAGATTGTGTGCTCAATAAATACTAATTCTCTTGCTATTTCCTTTTTTAAAATGCAATTTCATTGAGATGTATTCACACATCAAATAATCCATTCAAAGTATATAATCAGTGGTTCACAGTATTATCATATAGTTGTACATTCATCACCATATCTTGCTATTCCTTTTAATGTGCTTTTAACTCATATCTGTTTATTATAAATACAGTAAATGTTTACCCCTATTGTCAATGCATGAAGAGCTGGTATTTTAGAGCAAAAATAAGCAATATAACCACTATCATTAAGATTGCCAAATTTTATTATTGGTGATTATATTTGAGTTACAAAGAATATTTTGAATTTTTAGGTATTAGTGAATTTGCTGCCAGTAATTCTCAATCTTTTGTCATGCACACAGGCAAAAATTTCAGAAATTATTGACTGTGAAACAAATATAAACCTGTAATATTATTTTCAATGAACACTTTTCTAAATGTATTTGCACTTTATTCTGAATAAAATGGTATGTAATTTGCATTAAGTGCTAAAAAAATTCATGGTAGATTTGAAATAAATGTAGACAAATGGCAATGCATAACAAAGAATGAGTTGAAATACTTTATTTTAAGCTAACTACTTCATAATGTTAAAAGGTATTTCCTTTTAGTTCTAAAAATAAGTTTTTGCAAATTGTCATTATTATTAAATATATGTTTAGACTGCAGCAGAAGTATTATATTTAGTTCAGGTGCCTTAAATTAAAAATGGTTATTTTAGTAGTCAGTGCAATGACTGTGTATATAGTGGGAACAAGTTGAACTAGGAATCAGGAGGCACATCTAACTAGAACTTACTTCCTAGAGCAATCTCACATTTATTGTATTAACTTTTGTCATCATAGTCATGGGTACCTTTCCAGACATCAGAATTTGCTGAGACCTTTTCACTTTTTGGAAAATAATGGTTAAAGATTAGTTCCCTTGAGGTACATTGTTCACAGAGAAACAAAAATATCTGGCTCAACAAAGGGGGAGTTATAAGAAATAATACATGAGTAAACTCACTGACAGGAGCATGGGGCCAATGTACTTAGCAGTATAACTAGGAATAATGGCACATTAAAACAAATAAAGACAGCATTTAAAAGCAAAATGCTCCTTCTATAAAGTGCCTTCCAACTCAGTTCTCAAAATTGCGAACATAGGGGCTGGCCACGGTGGCTCAGCAGGCAGAGTTCTCGCCGGCCATGCTGGAGCCCCAGATTCATTTCCTGGGGCATGCTATGCACACACAAAAAATTGCAAACATGGAACACAATAGTATTTGTAATACACACTGTAGGAAAAAGGTGCATCTGCTTGGGTGGGAGGTGACTAGGAGTGCTCAACAACCCAGTGTCCTACCTGGCCTTGTTTAGATTTTGTCTAATGCTATCAAGATACAACTAAAACCAATTTTTAGCATACCTTAGATCAAAGAAACAACCCTGAGGGGTTATGACACTTTGGATTTTTTTGTTTGTTTTTGGCATGGGCAGGGTCCGGAAATCAAACCCAGGTCTCTGGCATGGCTGCCACTGAGCCACTACTGCTGGCCCGACACTGTGTTTTTTAAAAGCATTGTATATGTTTTTAAACTAAGGCCCCCAAATGCCCTGGGAACACAGGGACTATGGGAATTCTCTTCTTTCCTTCAGCAAGTAATTTTAAAATACCTACTATGTGCAAAATATTCTGCAAGATGTTGAGGAGAGAAAGTGAGCAAAAATGTGAGCAAAAAATAAAGCAAAAATAAAATATAAATAAAAAATAAAGCAAAAATGTGAGCAAAAAATAAAGTGAGCAAAAATAAAGCAAGGACCCTGCTCTCTTGGAGATTATATTCAGGATCAGAAAAGAGTGATGACCAAAAATAATCCAATGATGAAATCTTAACTAGCCATTATGACAAGTATTATTAACATTCTATGACAATTATTATTATTAAGAAATGTCAAGTAGGGGTAGGAGGTGGGAAGCTTATATTAGAGAGATTTTATCTCGTTACAGTGAGGTCAGAGAAATATTCCAAAGGTCATGGACATTTCCTTAAGAGTTGATGATTGAGTAAGAGGTCAACTAAGGGTGAAAAACGATTCTAATCAGAGGAAAAGCCAGGGGCAAAGGGCCTGTGGAGGGAAAGGGTATTTCGAGAACCAGGGCCTGAGTTTAGGCTTTTCTTAACATGGGAGGACCTATTATTAAGTGTCTGAAGAAGCGTGTGTGGACCAAACCAAGCAATAACTTAGAGTCCAAGTTAGGGAATCCAGGCTTCACCCAAAGGACAATAGGAAGCCATTAAAGCAATGTAAGTGATTAAGAATGCCTTTTGAAAAAAATCACTTTGGCTGCAATTGGTTGAACTGAGAGACAAGGCAGAAAAAATGCAAGTCCAAATGAAAGACTCCTGTTATTATTTCAGATTCCTTAAATTAAATAAATGTGTTTACAATAGAAAAGGTTTGTATAATGGTGAAAAACAACAAAACACTGTATCAGGAAAAGAATGCTGCATATATTTATATATATATATATTTATATATATATATAAATATATACATACATATGCATATATATATACACATATATATTATATATATATAAAATACATATATACTTATATATGTGTATATATATATGTATATGTGTGTGTGTGTGTGTGTGTGTGTGTGTGTACGTATATATTTATTTTTTCCCATGGCCAGGCACCAGGAAACTACATTATATTTTTGTAATGGTTCAGATGGAGTTCATTTTCTTAAACCATCCTATTAATCCAGAGCCTTTGGATTTTACCAAAGGATAGTAGACAACTCCAAACAAGAATGTAACCACTGATTGGTTTTACCTTTAAACATAATAGGCTCCTTGACAGAAAACAGTTATTCATGGAGTCTTATATTCAGCAAATGTAAATTCCCAGTTCCTTTAATGGTTACATCTGGAAGTTATATTCACCAGAATATTACTACACAGCCCCATGTAATATTGAATTGTTTGAAGATTTTTGTGGAAATTAAATTAACAATTAATTATAATCTCCTCTGGTTAGTACTAAAATTTGTTATTATACTTCATTGCCTGGAATATTTCCTTCTGCTTATCACTAGGAATTCCTAGGAACAAAAGTCTAAACAGGGAAGCTTAATGAATCCTTACTAAAAACATGACTGATTGATTCATTAGCTCATGCAATCACTCTTTCTATAAGTCATTGGGTGCCGCAAATGTAGCCAACACTTCATGAAACTTTGTACACAAGGAGTTAACAGAACAGACCTGAAACTGTTGCCCACAGAAGGATCTCCTTGCCAGCTTGGCCCTTAGCTGGTATCTGGGAACTTATAATACAGGAGGGTTCTGTTATATACCCTAATTGATAAGAGTGGCTCAGTGTGACTCACCAATCAACACACAACATGAATATTCTTTTTTTCATCACATAATTGTATATTCATCATCATGATCATTTCTTAGAACATTTGCATCAATTCAGGAAAAGAAATAAAAAGAAAACAGTAAAAAAATCCATACATACCATGCCCCATACCCCTCCCTTTCATTGATCACTAACATTTCAATCTACTAAATTTATTTTAACTTTTGTTCCCCCATTATTATTTATTTTTAATCCATATGTTTTACGCATCTGTCCATAAGGTAGATAAAAGAAGCATCAGACACAAGATTTTCACAATCATACAGTCACATTGCGAAAGCTACATCATTATACAATCATCTTCAAGAAACATGGCTACTGGAACACAGCTCTACATTTTCAGGCAGTTCCCTCCACCCTCTCCATTACATCTTGACTAACAAGGTGATATCTATTTAATGCATAAGAATAACCTCCAGGATAACTTCTCAACTCTGTTTGGAATCTCTCAGCCATTGACACTTTATTTTGTCTCATTTCTGTCTTCCCACTTTTGATTGAGAAGATTTTCTCAATCCCTTGGTGCTGAGTCCCAGCTCATTCTAGGATTTCTATCCCACATTGCCAGGAAGGCCCACACCCCTGGGAGTCATGTCCCACGTAGGAGAGGGGGAGGGCAGTGAGTTTGCTTGTCATGTTGGCTGAGAGAGAGAGGCCACATCTGAGCAACAAGAGGTTCTCATGGGGGTGACTCTTAGGCCTAATTTTAAGTAGGCTTAGCCTATCCTTTGTGGGGTTGAGTTACATATGAAGAAACCCCAAGATTCGGGGGTCAGCCTATTGCTTTGGTTGTCCCCACTGCTTGTGAGAATATCAAGAATTCTCCACTTGGAGAAGTTGAATTTTCCCCCTTTCTCACCATTCCCCCAAGGGGACATTGCAAATACTTTTTTATTCACTGGGACTTATCGAGGCATCACTCGGGACAAACCTACAAAATCTCTTACTCTACTGAAGGTTCCATGTACTTACGATTTTCAATGAAGCTGTCCAGATAAGTTATATTAGGAAATGCACTAGTCAAAATATAAATTTTGTACCAAATATTTTTGCTTTAGTTCCACATATAAGTTAAAAGTTTTAAAATATTAATTACCATCTATTTTCAACACCCTGCATTATTGACATTCCTTTGTTCTTCCTCATGCAAAACATTTTTAAATTTGTACATTTAGCCACTATTATTATATACTCTAGGCATTCCTAGATTATACCATTTCAGTCTTTATCGTACATCTTTCCTTCTGATTTCATTTGTGCCCCCGGCCTCCTCCCTCTATCATTCTCACATTCAGCTTCATTCAGTGTTCTAACATTATTGTATTACAGTTAGGTAGTATTGTGCTTGAATCTTAATCTTATTACTGGTTGTCCCAGTTTGCTAGCTGCTGGAATGTGATATACCAGAAACAGAACAACTTTTAAAAAGGAGAATTTAATAAGTTGCAAATTTACAGTTCTAAGGCAATGAAAATGCCCAAATCAAGGCACCAATGAGGGTTACCTTACACCCAAGAAAGTCTGATGAAATCCAGATTTCTCTCTCACTGGAAAGGCAAATGGTGAACCAGATGACATCTGCTAGCTTTCTCTGCAGGCTTCTTGTTTGATGAAGCTGTCCAGGGCCATTTTCCTTCTTTATCTCCAAAGGTCTCTGGCTACATGAGTTCTGTGGCTTTTTCCAAAATGTTTCCTATTTTAAAGGATTCCAGTAAACTAATCAAGACCCACCTTGAATGGATGGAGTCACACCTCCCACTAATCAAAGGTTAATACTCATAATTAGATGTGTCACATCTCAAAGTCTAATCAGGTTGGCTACTTACAGTACTGAGTTGGGGTTAAAAGAAATGGCTGCCTCTACAAGATGGATCAAGATTAAAGTATGGCTTTTCTAGGGTACGTAATCCTTTCAAACTGACACACTGGTGTTCTTTACAAGCAGAATGAAATTCAGGCAGATAGAAGCCATGGAGTGAGCAGCCAGAGGATAGGGGAGAAGGCAGAAGAGGCTGCCATGTGCATTAACTTAGAAGCCCAGGACCAAGTATTACCAGCCACCAACCCCAGAATGCCAGTTGGTGTAAAAGCACCACCTATATGATGCCCTGGTTTGGATTTCTACTAGCCTCAAAATCATGAGCTAACAAATTCCCATTGTTTAAACCAACCTATTGTGTGATATTTGCCTGAGCAGCCAAGAAAACTAAAATAGACATGGAGGATAAACAAGTTTATTTTACCTCTTCTACTTTGAAAAACAAGTTCTTATATTCAGTAGACATATTAATATAAGTGAAAATTGGGGTTCAAAAAATTAATAAATGCATCTCTTAAACTTCTAACTTGCCCCCAAACTAAGGTTATTCTTGGCATATTTGGATGGTGATTGGTCAGAGGGAAAGTATGGAAATGAGATAAGACTTCAAGTTCTTCTAGTTATTTGGGACCTCATGGGCCTATATAGTCTATAGAAGCTTATAGGTCTTCATTTTTAAGCAAGACAGGAGGATGAGAGGCAAACTTTAATAAGAAGAACATGGGAATGCCAGCCACAATTATTCCCAAATAACTGCTGGGATGCAATATATATGAGCTTGCTGGGTGACTATAAATCAGATTGACTGTATTGTGTTCATATATATTCTGTGGCCAATGAACTTGTATCAAGATAATCCTAGGATCTATCTCAGTTATGGAAGAGCAATAATATATAAATGCTGACGTTTGTTCATAGTTTTGGATGAGTCAAGCATTTTGGAGTTAGACCCATCTGAGGTCATATTCCTATGATCCCACTTACTAACTCTATGACTTTGAGGTAAATTATTTAAACCCATTGAGTTTTCATTATTATCAGTCTTTTATGAAAGTCCTATGGAGGGCTATTTTAATTTACTATAAAGCTGCTAGAATGCAATATACCAGAAATGGAATGACTTTTAAAAAGGGAGTTTATTAAATTGAAAGTTTACAGTTCTAAGGCCACAGAGATGTCCATTCTAAGGCATCCAGACGAAGATAGCTTAACTCCAAAGAAAGGGCCAATGATGTTTGATGTATCTCTCTCAGCTGCGAAGGTGCACAGTGATGTCTGCTAGCTTTCTCTTCCGGCTCCTTCAAACAGCTTCACTAGGTGTGTTTTCTTTCAGCATCTCTGAAGGTCTCTGGCTGTGTGGGCTCTAAAGCTTTTTCCAAAATGGTTCCCTCTTAAAGGACTCCAGTAAGCAACGCCACCTTGAATGAGTGGAGACACATCTCTGTGGAAACCAACTAATCAAAAGGTCCCACCCACAATTGGATGGGTCACATCTCCATGGAAGCAACTTAATAAAAAGATCCTACCCAACAATATGGACAAGTATTAAAGAACATGACTTTTCTGGGGCACATGCCAGTTTCCAACAAGCATGAAGGGTCAAGTAAAATTCAAAATATGTGCTAATTAATACTAATTATTTTTCCTGTGGTTACTTTCTTCCCCATCAAAATAATTGGTTGGAATAAAGGGAAGTGTGGAACGCATTCACCACTTCCTTGCAAGCAGTGTTAGATCATTTATCTCCATGGACATAAGGGGAGGTAAACACATGGGAGGCAATAGCATGGGGTAATGGAAGCTGAGAAAGACAGAAAGAAGTGTGTAGCTACCACAACCACTCCTTGAAGTAGAATTCTCACTTGGGATAAATAATGTCTAGAAACATAGTCAGAAGGAGAATCAGATGCGTGGTTCCAGACTCACTGTTTTCAGGGATTAAAAACAGCACAGTCTCCCACAATGGCTGGGAATTAAGGACTCTGGGATATGTTCCTGGAATTAACCCTTCTTTGAAATGATAGAGAGCTCAATAGTTTATTGATTGGGGTTAAAGTGCTGAAAGGGAAATCTAAAGCATACAATGTAAAAAACCCAAAGCTTGGCAGTAGGAAAGTAAATATAATGACATAATTGTGGAAAGTTTAAAGGAAAGGATTCAGTGACTTTGTAGGTGTTTATTCAACTGTTCAAGGAAGAGTATATTTTCACTACTCTTCCAATCAGTTATATTCCTATTACCTTCAAAATAATTCCCTGTAAGACTACCAAAGCTCCATGAAAATATCCCTTTAAATATTTTATTTTTATTCCATAATCCCAAGTTTACTTAGCAACATTGTAATTAAATATTAAGCTTTCCATATACTTGGAAAAATGTTAAAGAAATATATTGGCCAATACTTGAAACTACTGGGCCTTCAGTGCAGATTAATTTTATATTATCAGTCAGTTTCTAAATCAATGAATTTCCTCCAGTCCCCTTTTTAAAAGCATGGTCAATCCTATAGTTAGTGACTGAAAAAAACAAATTTCTATACCTGCCATCACCCTGAGATCAAGGATACTCCATGAAGTATCAGCATCATGTGAACTCCAGACAGAAATCCCCTGTCAGTCTTGCTGATTTCAACCTCAGTGCCAGATTTGGTCTATTGTAAAACAACACATTCATTCAGCTAACATCATCACATAGAAACATGCCTGCTTAGAGAGAGTCTGCTTACCTTTACAAGGCATACTATATACCTCTCTATTCTTTGTCTATTTTCTGCAATATTTCTGATTACATCAACTTCTTTCATTTTTATGTGTTTTTCAGTATGTATAAATATAAAAGAATTTAGTTTTCATTTCACCTTCACTTTAAATAGGGTTTCCTATGCTTAAAGGCAATCAACAATCTAAATTTCATCCAAGCGCCAATCATAGGCAATTTATAAAATTTTAGGACATACAGTCACTAGGTAGCAACCAATTTAGCTTTGGAAGGGCCATTTAATATTTGCTTTTATAACCAAGTCAAAAGCCAGGTGAATTGATTTAAATAACTGAAGTACCATTGCTGTTTAAAGACTTTTTTATCTTCTCTCTAAATACTTATAAACAAAATGAAGGAAAAAAACTATAAATTATATTAAAAATTAGCATAATTTCCTATTGTGGTAGATTGAATTATGCATGCCCTTAAAAAGCAAGGAATATTCTTAATTTTAATCCTTGTTCTTGTGGAAGTGAATTTATTTATAAATAGTACCATTGAAGATATTATTATTAGTTAACTTATGGCCAAAGAAATTAGGGTGGGCCTTAATCCATAATAAAGAGAAGAAACTGGAAGCCAGAAGGCTATAGGGAAAAGCAGAAAATCAGCAGAAGTCAGGAGAGTAAATAAAAGTGTAGCAAGGACATTTCCGTATCATGGGAGGCAGAAATGCAAACCAAGGAGCCTCAAGGATTGTGGCAAGCCAGCACCAGAATGTTGTAGATTTGGGGAATAAAGCATAGCCTTACTGATTCTTTGATTTTGAACATTTAGTCTTTGAAACCATAAGACACTAAATGTTTTTTTAGCCAATCCATTGTATGGTATTTGCCATAGCAGCCTGGAAAACTAACATATACCCTTGAAGGGAATTTTATTTAAAAATTCAGCTAATGATCAAATTAAAAACTTTGTTAAAAAGGGGTATAATTTACAGTTTGTTGGAAACATTCACAGAAGAAACATTTTTAAGCATGCATAAAAATTTTTTACTGAATTATGGCATTATCAATTATCTTTTCCTGAATGGAAAACTGGCGTCTGTTTACCTGGACTGTGGCTGAAATCTGCCAGAAATTTACTTAGAATTTTATTTACTGTAATAAGTAATAATTACTGTCAGAGGGGAAGACATATCTTTTGAAATCCTCTTTGTTTTCCTTAAAATATAAATTCTGATATATAAGTTCAGATTTTGAACGTTTTATTTAATTTTGGAGGTAGCCCCCCCCCATACAATTTCTAGGTTTTCTGTATGTTTCTTAAATTAGAATCAACAGATTTATATAACATTCTAGTTTTCTAGGGAGAGTTTAACACATATAAGGAAAAGAAACTATGATTTTCACATACTGTTTTCAAATAATATGTTTCTTATGGTTAATTTTTGTGCATCAACTTGGCTAGGTTATGATGTCCAGTTATTTGGTCAAATAGAGACCAAGATGTTGCTAGGAAGGTATTTTTTAGATGTGGTTAGCATCCACACCAGTTAGTTTTTTAAAAGCAGGGGTCATCCTCTTTATTTATTTATTTTTATTTTTTTTCTATATGGGCAGGCACCAGGAATCAAACCCGGGTCCTCTGGCATGGCAGACAAGCATTCTTGCCTGCTGAGCCACCGTGGCCCACCCAACACACCAGTTAGTTTTAAGTTAGGAGAATACTCTTCATAATATGGGTGGGCTTCGTCCAATCAGTTGGAGCCCCTAAGCACAAAGGACTGATATTTCAAAAACTGAGAGAAATTCTGCCTCAAGAATACACCATCTGCTCCTCTATGATTTTCAATTAGGCTGTCCATCTCCATAGATTTCAGACTCAAGACTTCAACATCAATTTTTCCTAAATTTCCAACCTGCGCATCTGCCCTAGGAATTCTGGATTTGCAGGTATTTGCAAGAGATATACATATACATATATCCTATTGCTTCTCTTTTTCTCCAGAACCTGATTAATTCAATATTGAATTCTGATACTTTATGATCATTGCATCTAGATCCTTCGGTTTGATTTTTCTCAAAAATTTTGTTCACATTTGTGCATTTGTGTGTTTGTATAACAGTGTATTAATTATCTGCTGCTGTTTAACAAATTACCATAGATCTTTGTCATTTATTACTACACACATTTATCATCTCACAAATTCTGTGAGCCAGGAATCCAGCTCTGGCTCTGAGTATCTCACAAGGTGTCATAAGATGTCAAAGTGTCAGCTGAGGCTAGAGTCATCTCCAGGCTCAACAGGCGATGTTTCAACTTTGGGGATCACTCAGTTGATTGTTGGCCAGTATTTCAGCCTGCTAAAGCTGCTGGGATGCAAAATATCAGAAATGTGTTGGATTTACAATGGAGATTTATTAGTTTACAAATGTATAGTTTTAAAAATGTAAAAATTGGGTATATGGGTGGTTCATTGTAGGATGCTTACCTTCCATGCAGGAGATCTGGGTTCATTTCCCAGACCATATACCTCTCTACCCACCTCCACCCCCACCCCCCAAAAAAGATGTAAAAATATCCAAATTAAGGCATCAACAGAATTATACCTTCTCTGAAGAAAGGCTGCTGGCATCTGGGACACCTCTTGTCACATGGGAAGGCACATGACATGGCTGGTGTCTGCTGGTCTTTCTCTCCTGGGTTTTTGCTTTCAGCTTTTGGCTTCAGTGGCTCTCTCAGCTCTCCAGGAGGCTTTTTTCTAGGCTTCTCTGTTTTTTTCGCTATGAGCTCTCTCTGGGCTTTTTCTGTCTTTTATCCTCTCACAAAGCACTCCAGTAAAAGATCAAGACCCACCTTGAATGTCACATCTCAATTGAAATCACTTACCCAGAAGGCCCCACCCACAATAGGCCTGCACTCACAGGGGTGGATGAAAAGAACATGACCTTTTCTGGAGCACACAGCAACTTCAAACTAGTACAGCAGGTGTTCAGGATTGAATCATGCCCAGGCATGTTAGATCTCAACCCCTGGTCCTGGGATGTGAACCATTTGTAAATAAAACTTTTTAACTTTTTATTAGTTAAATTATGCCCAAACAGAAATGAGGGTGGGCCTTAATCCAATATGGCTGAAGTTCTAAAAAGCAAAGGAAATTGGACATGGAAGAGAAAGTCCCAAAGAGCAGGCAGAATCTGGAAGCCAAGGAACGCTGAAGAGAAGGAGGAAGGCACTGCCAGATGCATTGCCCTGTGACAGGGAAAACCTAAGACTAAGGGTCACCACCAGCCAGCCCCAGAAGGACCCAGTCTCCAAATAGAAAGCATCGCCTTACCGATGGCTTTTGATTGGAATTCTAGCCTCAAAACCGTAAGCCAATAAATTCCCATTGTTTAACCCAACCAATTATATGATATTTGTGTTAACAGCCAGGAAATTAAAACAGCAGGATTCAGTTTCTCCCAGTTTATTAGACTAAGAGCTTCAGTTTCTCCCTGGCTGTTGGCCAGAGGTCTTTCTCAGTATCTTGCTACATGGGCCTTCCCCATGTGGCATCTTCCAGTTATGGACGCTGTCTTCAACAGAGGCAACACGCGAGACGGTAAGAGAGAGTGAGTAAGATACGGGTAATGATATTTTATAACCTATCTCAGAAGAGGTTAATCTTGAGCCCACTCTCAAGAGGAGGGAGTAACACAGGACATGAGTATCAGGAGGGGAGGACAACTGTGAACCATTTCACAAGCCACCTATCACAGTGTGGGTATGCGTGTGCGGTTTCTGAAAATAAAATCCCTTCTGTTAGAACCATTGCTTTATATTTGCTTGGATTTTCTTTACATGGCAAATTATTTAGCTCCTAATACATATGAGGGTAAAGACAAATGTTAACATAGCCTGTCACCCTTAATGTCATGTTTGAGCACAGCATTACATATGCTATGTTAAAGAGCCGACTTTTACCCATTTCTCTGTTGGAAAGGATAAATCTATCTCCTACTCTCTTTTTTCTTATAGGTAGTGGGGATTTATGATGACTAGATTAAAGTTAGACACTAAATTAGGAGCTCCACTTTAGGGTATTAGTATATTAGTAAAAGCTTATTAAAATATAGCTAAGTGGTCCTGTGAGACTCTTCATAATCTCTAAGCTGTTATTTTTTCTTATTGTCATCTTTTATGCATTTGCATCAATCGTACGTAGCTTTTGAAATAGGAATATTTTGATTAAATACAAATGAACAGTGGCAGTGACTATGAAAGAGTCATATAGCTAAATGGAGTGGTGTTGGGGAGTGAGGATAATAGCATAAGATAAACCCTAAAGAAAGTTTTAAGTTCTTTCAGAGTACTCAGCACATAGGTACTAGATTTCACTAGTGTTTGAAATAACATTTTCCTCAGACATCTGACCCTCCATTCTATTTTCTTATATGTAAGAAGTTAAAGCACTTATCAGGTGTCCAAAATTTTCCAGGGACATGTAGATGTTTTGAGATCTAGCTTGGTTTTTATTTCCTGCCTTCATTTACCGTCTGATGCCACATGGTCCTCTAACCACGTTTCTGCAGGTTGTCCTCTCCTGGCCGCCTTCGTGCTCACGTGACTCTCCCCCAGACACTTCAGCTGACTCTTGGACACCTGTTCTTTTTTTTTTTTTTTTTTAATTCAAATTCCCACAGTGAGAGTAAAGATCAGGTAGTAAAATTTACCAAGATTATGCTGAACATTAAGATAGTGAAAAACTTACAGCACAGAGACATTTAAAATTCACATGCAATATGACTATTCTCAAAGAACCTAAGCCCCAAACTGTATATTGGTCCCTACTGGGGGCAAAAATACCTAACTGCAGGCTGCCACCACCACATAGAAGCTAGTCCACAGTAAAGTGCCCTTGTTTCTATCTCTCCCACCTGGCATACAGTCTTTAAACACAAGTCTTTGGGGGAAGAATGCATCTGGACCTTTCCCTAGTAAAAGGCCTGTCCCTAGAGCCCTCATATCATTATGCAGTATATGCTCCTCTCCAGAAGATGGTCCATGGAAATCTATTATTTCTTCAGGAGAAAAACAGTGTTCTAGGCCTATGGGCAGATGGTCTTTCTCTGTGTCCTTCAACAGGGCAATGTGTTCCCCATTCAGTAGTAATTATGTTAGAATGCTTTCTAAGTCTAGCTTTTTCATTCTTGGGCACATAATCCTTTTTCTTTTCTTTTCTTTTTTTTAACTGGGGCTTTCACCAATCTATCCTCTAGTGAGTGGTAACAGCTAAATTTCTACATATCCTAACTGTCTTCCTATTCTCTATCCCCAATATCCCTGGTCATCTTTTGAGAAATGACACACGCACACATACACACACAATCAAGAATAAGCAATATTAAACATATATTGTGTGTTCTAGGTTCATACTTTGGAAAGTTCTCTCCTGAGACAGCTTATTTCATTCTCACACAGGCAAATTGTAGCGATAAGAGAGTGGTAAAATGTTGGTCAGTTGTGTTCCTTAAAGATCTGATGACTTCATAAGAAGAATTAATTAAATGGGATATTCCTTAAATACGTGGTGACATGCATCATACTACAACTATTCAGATTGGTTCTGAGAAAAGCTATGGTGAAAGGGAAAGTTTTATTAGCATGCCATCACTTTAATCCTATCTCACCATAATAGCAGGGATAATAATGGCTTCCCCATGAATAAATCATATAGTAAGTAGGAATTAAGGTTACATTTGGAATTAAGGCTGCTAATCAGCTGACCTTAAAATAAATTGATTTTCTTTGGTTATCAAGAGGTCCCAATTTAATCACAAGGGTCCTTTAAAGTGGAAGAGGGAGGCAGAAGATGATGTCAATGTCAGAGTAATGCAGATTAAGAAAGACCCACTGGACATTGTTCATTTTGATAGGGCCATTAGCCAAGGAATGCAGGCAGCATCTAGATGCTAGAAAAGGCAAGGAAACAGGTTCTCCTCAGCAGCCTCCAGGGGGCACACAGGCCTCCTAGTATTTTGATTTTAGTTCAGTGAGACATTTTGACTTCTCACCTCCAGAGTTATAAGATAATATTTTGCTGTTGTTTTAAGCCACCAATTTTGTGCTAATTTTCTATAGTAGCTTTAGGAAACTAGTACATCATACTTCGTATTTCCCTGCTACCAGTGATTAAACCATTATTTATATATAATTCTCCCTTTTTACTTGATCACACATCCTCATCTGCTAATGAAAATATTAATGATCACACATCATTGTGAGGAATGCATGGTATAAGTTGAAAATAAATGTATATTCCTGTTTCTGTCTCTGTTTTCTTTTATCACATCTCTTAGAGCCCAATTTTAACTTTGGATCTCTGGAGAAATTAATTTGGATATCTAGTCTTCTTTAGAACTGGTAGAACCATCAGCCATGCTGATGGTCACAGCATAAACTAAATTTTAAATGCAGGGGTTACAAGAGAAAGAAGAGAAAAAAGGAAATATGGGGTACAACCATCATTTTAGCCAGATTATTAGTTTTACATACAGTATAGCCAGCTGTATCTTTTGGTAACTATTTACTTCCGTATCTCTTTACACCTTTGCCTCTTTATAATCTGTTCTTTACACAGCAACCAAAGTGATTCTTTCAAAAACCTAAGTCAGATCATATAATTTCTCTGCTCAAAACTCTCAATGATGGTGGACCACGGTGGCTCAGCAGGTAAGAATGCTTGCCTGCCACACCGGAGGACCCGGGTTCGATTCCCGGTGCCTGCCCATGTTAAAAAAAAAAAAAAAAATCTCAATGATTTCTCATTTCATTTCAAGTAAAAGCCAAATTCCTTAAAATATTCTATGCGTTCTAGATGATCTAACCTCTTCTTAACTTTCTGGTATCATTCTCATAACTGTTTTCACTTCTGAAGCTCAGTTCATGATGCAGAGTTATTTTTAATATTACCAAAACACAGGAGTTCCACACCCATCACAGGACACTCACACTGTTGTCTCCACCTGGGATGCTTTTTCATCATTATCCATTTGGCCCAATTCCTCAGCTCAGCTTCTCAGAGAGCCTAACCTGACCATCCTGTTCAATATTACAACCCTCTCTGAACTCCTTATACCCCTTCCTTACTTTTTCTCTAGCTCTGATGATATTCTGACATACTAACATATTTCTTTTGCTTCATGACTTCACCCCAGGATGCAAACTCCAAGAAGGCAGGATTTATGTTTGTTTTGTTATTAATGTTTTAGCAACTAGAGGGTGTCTAACACATGGTTGTGACCAATAGCATTTATTAAGTTAATGTTTAATTATTTCTTTGCCATAGATTCGGAATCTCAAACACATCAGTTTCAAAGTTCGGGAAAAAGATGAGGTTATCTAATTCATTCCTCTTTATAAAGGAGAATAGTTGGTCCCAGAGTGGTAGCACAGTTATTTTCACCAGAAGTAGAATAAGAACACAATCTTGGCCTTTTCAGCTATTTAATGGAGTCAGAAACAACTCACTTACATAACTTCATGCTCACACTTTTTGTAGTCTAACAGATGTTCCAATCTAAATTAGTTAGAAATCATTGAATTACTTTATATACACTGTTTTCTTTTACCCTGAACAGACTTGTTCATGTATAATGTGGTGTTCACTTTGACTCTTCCATTACACTTTCTTATCAGTTACACAATCATTTTCCAGTTAAGTATTTTCATAATATGTACATTAGCTAGGGTTCTCTAGAAAAACGGAATCAACAGGGAACACTTGGAAATATAAAATTTATAAAAATGTCTCCATGATCATGGGAATGTAGAGTTCAAAATCTGCAGGGCAGGCTGTGAAGGCGATGATTCTGATGGAGGGTCTGGACGAACTCCACAGGAGAGGCTCACTGGCCGAAACAGGAAGAAAACTTGCCTCTTCTGAATCCTCCTTAAAAGGCTTCCAGTGATTAGATTAAGTATCACTCATTGCAGAAAACACTCCCCTTGGCTGATTACAAATGAAATCAGCTGTGGATGCAGCTGATGTGATTATGATTTAATTCTATGAAATGTCTTCATTGCCACAGACAGGTCAACACTTTCCCAAGCGGACAAACAGGTACCACCACTTGGCCAAATTGATACACAAACCTGACCACAACGGTCCACCCTTTGTCAGCTTGGCAGCTATACACATCACCTTAAACCTTAAACCATACCTAATTTCCAAATAAAAAAAACAATAAAACACACATTTTTCTTTCACCTAACAATACTGAACTGTCCTGCATACCACTGGAAACACATCAAATCTCTCCAGAATAGGTGTAAGTCCTTGGGGTAATAGTCATTCCTAAACTTGAAATCTTACAACTTAAATAGTATAATAGGAACAAAACAGCATTACAGTCCTCGTTTCTGTAACTGATCACATGGTTGTAGTTAATATTTATCACTACCTTCTTCCACTACCCATTCCATGCTCCCTTTACCCTCAGCAAGCACTTCAGCTGGCCCTGGTTCTTAGCCTGGTGGGGTGACCCAAACCTTCAATCCTGAAGTTTCAGAGCCATTGGTAGATCCAAGAGAAACAAGAGAGTCCACATAGCCAGACCTTTGGAGATGAAAAAGGAGAATGCCCCCAGAGGGCTTCATGAAACAAGAAGCCTGTAGAGAAAGCCAACAAATATCACCATACATTCCATGTGCTTGTCCAGTTGTGAGAGAAACCCTCACATCATTGGCCTTTCTTGAATGAAAGTAACCTCTTGTTGGTGCCTTAATTTGGACATTTTTATAGACTTGCTTTAATTGGGGCATTTGCATGGCCTGAGAATGGTAAACATGCAGCTTCATAGATTACCCCTTTTAAAAGCCATTGCACCTTGGCATATCAGATCACAGGAACTAGCAAACCATAAGAGGGGGTATGTAGGAACTCTGTACATTTTGCATGAATTTTCTGTAAACCTATAACCACCACTAGGCCAAGCTGACACTTGAACCTGACCATGACAATATATAAAACACTCTTGTAATTGCAGTGATAGTTTCAAGGATGGATTTAAACTTGGTAATTACAACTTTACTATATTGACAGCTGTACTAAATAAGAAAAACCTCAGATCCTTTCAGTCTCAAATGTCTTTAAGGCTCATGGCCACTACTGATTTTACTCTAGCCACCTTGCAAACAGCACTAGGTATTCTCCAGTTTCACAGTTGCAGAAGTGGACAGGTGCTTGCTTGCCTCAGGTTCTTGCTGCACATCTCTTCCTCCTGCCTTAGAGCTTCAGGGTTGTCACTGAGCATGCAATGCTTTGGATCCCCTCAGCACTCATGTATGTAGCCCAATAGAGCGGGGAGCTAATTCTCCATGGGACAAACTTTTGGCCAATGGGAAACAGTAAGATGCCTATGATTTCATCCTCTTGGAAGGGCTATCTTGATGTGCAGTAGCTTCTTTGACATCTTTGAAGATGGTCCTTGAAGACTGTGTGAATCATTGCAGTTGACACCAGTGCTGACCAGCTCAGTAACACACTATCATATTGGCTTGCCTTTCTTTCTTGCTTCACTCCTTTTGTTCGTCATGCCTGTTTGTCTTGGATTGTAGTCCCTAATGAAACTGTACACATGAAATTTTGCCTCAGGCTCTGCTTTCTGAGGCAGGCCATGACACTGCCTTTAAAGTCCTTAAAACCTGGTAAGACAAGGCATGCTGAGACCTACATATAAATACAACAAAATACAATGTGATAAGTTTTATTAAATATATATATATATATATATATATATATATATATATATATATATATATATATATAAATTTGACTACATGAGTTCAGAGGAAACAGGATTCATTTTTCTCTGACTAAGGTGAAGAGTTTTTGCAAAGAAGGCAAACTTCATTAGGTTTTGGTGAGAAGCCTTGCTAGAAAAAGAATTGAGAACAATGAGCTATGTCTTGCTGGTAATGGTCATAGCATGTGCAGGATTTGCATGCATGGTACACAGGAGATAAGGTCGATTTCATTACTACATAGAGTGTGTTTTGAAGTCATTTTCCTAAAGCTTCTTTATTGAAATTAATTCTAATGGATTATCGATAACTTGAGACTTCAGGTTGATAAAGTTATAAGCTTAACTCGACTAAAGTAAGGATTTCAGAATTTGTCAAGAAGATAAGTGGCCATACTTTAGAGAAACAATGCCGTACTGTCTTTGTGTGCATTTACTGCTACTGAGCTAGATGAAATCCCCAGTCTACCACTGTTCAGGGTTGTTGTGACTTTAATAGGCTCAATGGAGTTAATCTTAAAATGGGGTTTGACTTGAGGAAAAAGTCAAGTTCCTGACATTCAGAAAATATGGTTCTGAATTCCCTGTTCTTTTCTGTTGCAGCACTTAATAGTATATTAGTGTTTTTAACACATTTTAAAAAAGGAAAGAAGCATGCAAACTTAACAAGCACTACATCATCAAGGCCCCATAATAGACTCTAAACTAACTGGTTGCCAAGCACCTTTCTTTTAGTAGATGACAAACCTAAATCAAGAATTGATTTCAATGAATTTGAAGTCTGATGAATGAATCACTCACTCTACCTAGGAGTGTGAGTAAATTTTTTTAAATTAAATATTCCAGGAAAATGTATAGATATTTTCTAAAGAAATAGGTAAACCACTGTCTTGATTCTCATTTATGATTTACATAAACTTTGTGAATCAATGCAGCTCCACATTTTTTTAAAATTATGTCTTGTCTCATTCAATCTTTGCTTTCATATTATGTAATGTTATAGTAAATATTCTGCATTCTTATTTAAATGGAGATTGCCTCACAGATGTTTTTATCTTAGTCTAGAATTTTAAAGTTTTTATCCAAATTGGAAAAATGGATAATTTGTGGGTAAAAATCTCATAAATACTTTCAATTCTTGTCATTTAAACTAATGGTATGAAAATTAGAATATAGAAAGAAAATAGAACTTTTTCTCATGTGTTTGTTTTTAAAGTAATATTGATCTATAGATGTGTGGATGTAAATAGTACTTTTTAAATTTTACTTTTATTTACCTTTTAATGTTATTTTATGAAGTTTTCTTGGACATTGGTGAAAGATCGTTTCCTAAAAACAACATATGGGAGTTTGATGCAAATAATCATTAACCATATTTTTAAAATACCTAATAATATAAAAATAAGATGAAACTGATTGGTCAAAAGTGAAACTTTATACATAAACATGCTTTTGAAACTGTTTTTTTGATGTACATTTTCCTTTACCCAAACCTTATATAGATTTTAGCACAAAAATCTGTACAGTGGAATAGTATAAAAAGTAGCCAACAAAAATAAAATACAAAGACTAAAGAAAAAAATACCAACAACAATAGCAGACACATTTTAAAACTCATCCACATTAAGGGATAATTTGTATGCAGTAAAATATGTAGTTTTTAGATGTACGGTTTGATGAATTTTTAATTTTTTGTTATTTATACTGTGAAATTCACACTGTATGGGATGGAGTAGTATGATATTTGATTAATGCATAGAGTTGTGTAACCACAGCCACAATTACGATACTGAAATAATTCTATTATCCCAAATAGACTCCTCTTAACTACATTCAGACATATACTTTAGAGATATTAATTATATTTACAATATTGTGCTACCATCACTACTATTACCAAAACATGTCCATCATCCTTATTTATTCATGTGCCTTTGATCTATTGTCTGGTGTCCTTTTCTTTCAACCTGAAGAACTCTCTTAGTATCTCTTGTATGGCTGATCGAATAGTGACAAACTCACTCTGCATTTGCTTATCTGGGAATGTCTTAATTTCTCTAATTTTTGAAAGAGTTTGGTTGAATGTAGAATTGTTGGTTGTCAATTTTTGACTTTCAGCCCTTGAAATATGGCATCCCACTGCCTTCTTGCAACCATAGTTTCCATTAAAAAATCAGTATTTAATATTATTGGGGCTCTCATGTATGTGATATATTGCTTTTCTCTTCTAGCTTTCAGCATTCTCTCTTGATTCTTGGCATTTAGCAGTTTGATTGTAGTGTTATAGTGTTAGTCTATTTGGGTTCATCCTGTTTGGAGTTTGTTGAGTGTCTTGGATGTGTAAAAATTTAGGAAGTTTTCAGTCAGTATTTCTTTGAATATTCTGTCTGCTCCTTCCTCTCCTTTTTCTCATTCTGGGATTCCCACATGTATGGACTGCTATGCTTGATGGTGCTCCACAGTTTCCTCAGGTTCTGTCCACTTTTCTTCTTTCAGCTCCTCAGACTGGAGAGTTTCAATTGACTCATATTTATGTCACTGATTCTTTCTTTTGCCAGCTACAATCCACTGTTGAACCTTTCAAGGGAAATTTTAATTGTTTTACTGTGGTCTTCAGCTCTGTTTGGTTCCTTTTCATATTTTCCATCTCTCTATTGATAATCCCTTTGTATTCATCTATCATTTTCCTGATTCCTTTAGTTCTTTGTTCATATTTTCCGTTAGCTCTTTATACACCTTTAGTACCATTGTTTTAAAGGCTTTTCTGGTAAATCTCAGGTCTTGTCCTACTTGCTGATGGTTTTCAGTGCCTTGATTCTCTACTTTGACTGGCCATAATTTCCTGTATATTTATATGTTTTGTAATATTGTTTTGAAATCTGGACATCTTGATATTTTAATATGATAAGTCACTGGAATTTGGACTCTGTGGCATTTGTTCTTTAACATTCTATCCAGTTAGTATTATACTACAGCTTTCCTTGAATGCTCAGAGCTAATTAAAACAAGAAGGGAAAAAAGAAAACAACTTTCCCAGTCTTTGCAGATTATTCTACGTTATTGTTCTCCTTCAGAGAGAATCCATTGAATGAGTTTAGAGGACAGCTTCAGTCCAAAGTGTAGGGCCCTCTCTGTTGCTTTTTCCACATGTGTTTATTCTTGGGTATGCATGTGTGGCTCTAGGAATTCCCCCATTTACACAGAGTCAAATATCCACTCTTCCCTAAGAAACAGTTCCCTCATGGATGCACTCATTGCACTGTACATCCTACAGCCAGAAATCCCTTGACCCAGGCAGCCACTTGACTGCCTATCCTTAGTATTCTGTAGGAGAGCTCTAAGAACTTCCCTCTACATGTAGGGTAAGTTCTGAGATGTCAAATCCCTCAGGCCACCACCATATCATTAGTACAGACATGTACTCCTTGCTCCCAGTATGTGTGCAAGGATTACTCTGCTCCCTCCAGACAGGGTCTAAGGAGCTACACTGTGAGCATGGCTTGCTTCACACACAAGGAGTGAGGGGATAAGAGGGAATAAGATCCTGCCACCCAGAATGTAGTGAAATCCTACTAGTTTTAAGTAGGCTTTATCTAGACTCAATGCTCACTCTGATTCTGCAAGACTTTAAATATTTTCTGGGACTCTGGGAAAATGCTTCTGCCAGTTCTTGCTGGTTGGCCAAAGCTTCTGTGGGGAAGATGGAGCCTTAAAACATCCCACTCTGTCCTCCTGACTGGGGCCAGAGTGGTTGATAAAAATTTGAACTCAAGTTTGAACATGCTTTTCAACCCATGTTCTTTTATTATAGTGTGCTGCTTCCATTACTTCATATACAAATTCTGGGACTCATGCTCTCTAACCACTCTGTTGCTCTGGC
The DNA here is from genome assembly GCF_023851605.1 of Tamandua tetradactyla. Taxonomy (NCBI): domain Eukaryota; kingdom Metazoa; phylum Chordata; class Mammalia; order Pilosa; family Myrmecophagidae; genus Tamandua; species Tamandua tetradactyla. The sequence goes on from NC_135339.1 coordinate 42,700,640, forward strand.
ATTCTCTCTGGTTTATTTTCTATAACTATAGCTATATTCAAACACACACATGCACAAATACACACATCTGCGTCCATTGATAGTGACATTATAATAACAATGAGATTGATTTTTAGGCATGGTCAGTAGAATCAAGCTTATTTCTTAATAAATACATTATATTGTTATTTTATTTTAATAATTGCTTATCTAGAAGAATATTAATTAGAAGATTAAACAAAATTGTCCTGTGAAATTTTCCTTATTAGCATTTGAGATTGCTTTGCATTTTCCTAGGTAAAAGTGAAGATTACTTAGTTTTGTTTTGTTTTTGAAATGAATACAGAAAGGCTTTAATAATATCACTCATTCCAGACCTTGCAAAAAAAAAAAGTTAATAGTATATAACAATGTAAAAATCTTTTTACTCTGAAGACTGATCTTGGGTAAGTCCTATTAGAAAGGCAGAGCTATCCCGGACCCTGAGATATGGATGATTATTCTTGTCACTGCTGCCTGCCCGAATTCAGACAGATTTCTTTTTAGGTCTCACTTAGTTCACATGCTGACCCATGACAGCTAAGTCAGTATATAGCAACAGTGTTTGTCACCAGAAGTGACGTTTGGCTTACAGTTCCTCCACCGAAAGCAGTTTCCACAGAATTCTAGCTGAGCCGTTTCTTCTCATCTTTATTGCTAACTGTTATTAAGCTCAGCTACACACATGGTTGCTACTTTTTCCTCTTTGCTTTGTGACTGCTCTTTTTGTGCTACGAAGAAGCTATAAAAATAGAATTTTTAAGCCTATAAATAAGCACCTAACTTTGAGTGAAATGCAAGCTGTAGTCTATTTTAATGTACACTGTGTTGCAATGTCTTCTTAATATCCTTCTTCCTTACATCAGAGTTAAATGATTGGGTAAACTGGAATTCTGAATCAATCAAAATCAAGTCCATTGAGTCTCATAGTTACATTTTGTGCATTACTTTATAAATTAAATCTTTATTCATTGTCTAAGAATTTGGACATTCTTCTCCATGTTTTTCAGCTTCGTAGTGTCTCCTTCCATTACTGTAATTACTATTTTTAAATAAGTAATCCTCATTTAATACAGGGATTTTTATTAGAAATGGTCAAAGTGGTAGTATCTGTCATTGTTATCTAATTTTCAATATAGCCATTGTGGTGGTTTGAATCTGTTATGTTCCCTCAAGAAAAACTTATGTTATTATAATCCAGTCTTCTGGGGGTAGATCTTTTGTTGGGTGGGATCTTTTGATTAGGTTGTTTCCATGGAGATATAACCCCACCCATTCAATGTGGGTCTTAATCCACTTGATGGAGTACTTTTAAGGGAGACACATTTTGAAGTTAGCACAGAGCTGAGCGAGTTGAGAGTAGCTAAGAAAGAAAATGCCCCAGAGAGACTAAGAGAGAAAGAAAACACCCAGAGACATTTTGGACATAGCCATTTTGAAACCAGAAGCCAGAAGAGAGGACCAGCAGCCATTGCCATGTTCCTTCCCATATAACAGAGGAACCCTGGAAGCTACCTTTCCTCTGAGAGGGTATTTTCCTCCTGATATCTTACTTTGGACATTTTCATGGCCTTATAACTGCAGATTTTTAACCTAATAAATCCCCAATTGGAAAGCCAACTTATTTCTGGTATATTGCATTTTGGCAGCCTCAGCAAACCAAAACAGCCATGAAACCCAAGTATTGGAATGTTCCATAACTAAATGTGATATATCCAATTTTAACATTTGAGCATGTAAAATTCACTTTGTATTTGCAACTACCAGGAATTTGATTTGATATGTATATGCATATATGTATTCTCCTTTTTTATTTTCTGACCCTCTGTCTTGCTTTGCTCTTTTGCTGAGTCATTTATTTTTGAAATCATTTAAGATAGATATATCTTCTGTCTGAATATATAGCTACTACTTTTTATATAAACTCTGTGCTCTGTTGAACCATAAAGATTTTTATCCATTACTTTCAATGAAGATATACCACTTTCTCCATAGGAAAGTCACACTGTATTCAAATAATTTATATAATCAGTTACCTTGCCAGAGAATATTTTTTAATTCAAATTCAATCAAGCCCCCCCCTTTTTTTTTTTTGGCATGGCCAGGCTCTGGGGATCTAACCTGGGTCTCTGGCATAGCAGGCAAGAATTCTGCCACTGAGACACCATTGTACCACCCAATCAAGCATTTCTTAAAGACATATTTAGTAAACATATACTGCTTCTCAAGCATTGTACTATGGATATAATGGTTACCCAAAACTGATGTATTTCCTGCCCTTGTGGAACTTACTATAGTTTGCTAATAAATCTTTTGTTTGGGCGCACAGACATAGGATAAAAAAATGGTAGGTACTATCAATCTCAGTATTTTTATTAACAACATGTGTTTAACAATTTTCATTTCTTTAACTGTGAACACATTAGGTCTTGAATCTTTTAGGAAAATGTCTTCTTTATCAAATCTGAATATGAAGAACTGCACTACATAAGATGATGTTAACATATTTTAGACTTTAATGTATTTGCTATATCATAAAGTAGAGGTTTCATAATTATAACATTAGTGAACAGAAAATATGAAGGCATACAAAAGTTATGTGTGTGACTTAGAAAAGTTATGTTTGGAAATAATAGGAGCATACCTATGAAGTTGGAAGAGGTATCAACTGATAACCTTGGTTTGATGGTTAATTATCTTAGACATGAGCTTGAAGAATTTAACTTCCCAAATCCCACAGCCAGGTAATGGAGTCAAGTCACTATGCACTGAAGTGCTGTCTCTACAGGATTTCTTAGGATATTTAAGAAGTTTCCAAGATAGCTTTATTGTGTGCTTTGGAGAAAGCTACTCTGTCTGATGTATCTGTCCATATGTTATGATTCCTTTACTTGAAGTAGATCATAATGACATTAACTTCAGTGTTTAAGCCTTTTTAAAAGTGACTTTTGACAAGTCTTAATGAGGATAGAGTACTGTATAGTACATATATGCTCTGATATGTAAACATCTGGATATGTACATAGCACACTGGACACGGACATCATTTGTGTGCTACAACTAAGTTCAGTTATTTCATGTACCAATCATTCCCTTCTATTTGCATCTCCACAATTGAAAAAAATAGTCTGCCTTTTGGTTCTGCCTGATGCAGCTATTTACAGAAAGTGGTGATGTTTGCGATAGACAGTTCACTTCACAGGATACCTGACACTTTTCTCAAAAAGAGATCTCTTTCTCTGATTACAGTGTTGTGTCCCATTTTAGTCTGTCTGACATCCTTCTTTCTAAGTAGTAGCTGCGAAGTTTTGAAAAAAAATGTAACTGAAGAATAGAAAGGCGGCTAAATGGTCAATGTTTCTAAGTGATGCAAAAATTGAGACTCAGAGAGGTTAAGAACTTCAGTCAGAGACATTTTTAACTTCAAGGACTCTATTTTGTTCATCACATTATATTGCTTCATTGACAAGCACTGGCCATAAAATTAGGATGAGCAGTTTGGTTCTTCTGGGAAACTAGAATACAAAATATTATTCCAATGTTCAAGTCAAAAGTCAAATTCAGTTTGATGGGAAAGTGTTTTAAACTTTTCAATACATTTATTTCTTCCTTGAGGCTAGGGAAAGACAATTTTTTTTAAAAATTTACTTTGATTTCTGAATCTAATCAAATCAGATACTTGTACAATATAATACAGCCTAATAAATATAACACCAAATATATTAAAATGTTCTAACAGCATCATTAAAATATTTAAATGTTTTATAATAAAGTGTTTAGGTATATTGATACTTTGCATATAAACTGATTATGTTCATGAACCAAAATATAAACTGTGTTCTAACATCTTTCATGTTCTGTAGATTATTGACTAGTTAATCAATTCAGTCTGTATTGTCACATTTTCAATTTTCAAAAAGCCACAACAAGGCAGAAAAAATTAACATACATCAGCAATTTGAGTACACAAAACATAATGAAGTTTCTACTAATATCTGTCTTAACTAAATATACTAGTCTTCTGCTTCTGTCCATATTATTAAGCTGCAGAATGACATATATGATTAGATTTGAAATATAATTGTGTTGAAGAATTTTTCCCTTGGTATGAACTATTAAATGTGAACAAGTTTAAATCATTCTCTTTCTTTACTAGAAACTACATTTGGTTCCAACAGTTATGTCTACACACATTTGCCAAGCCTTCAGAATTCTATGCAATAAAACTGAAACAAACACTTCTAGATTTATCCCAATGAAATTGAGAGAGGGAATGGTCAAACTTATCTGCTTTTGTGCCTGGTGGGATTTATGTTACCTGGTACCTAGGGGCATATAGAAATAATATCTTTAAATTTTGATGTAGGAGCTGAAGGACCTCTTTGTATTTTCATCCATGCCTACCTTTTCTGTCTTATATCTATATCATTCTATTGTAAGCATAGAATATTAAAATCTGCTTTACTGCACTGTGAAGTTGCAAGTTCATCTAAATTATCCACCTATTTCTAATTATTTTGGTATGTAAAATTAAGAGTATGAATGTTGATAAAATATAATTCAGAACATGAGTCCTGTGTATTTTTTCCACTTAAGACTATTTGATACTCAACTCAATTGGATGCTTTTGAAACAATTTGATACTCAATCCAGTTGGTTAGCTATCTACATTTATCCTAATATATTGACAGGTTCAAAGTGCAGCCCCCGGTTCTAGTTCAAAATGTTACTCTCAGAGCTATGTATATGCTAAATTACGGCTCCCTGATTTTATAACTCCCAAACCTCCACAAGGAAACCTCCTCTAGCCAAGAACAGTTTCCATCCATCAATCTTCTATTCTCCATTTTTGCATTTACATACAGATTCATTTATCTCCTCTACTATAAATCTGAGGTATTTTCTATAATACTCAATTTTTTTAAACATCCCTGTTTTTCACAAACCTTTTTAAAATGCATCTTTTCTCTGTCTTTGTGTACTCCACCGGTATAATTTTTTCATATTTCTTTCTCTTACACTGCCTATTGTACGTTTGCTGTGTTTCAGCTATTAACAATTTTAATTCTCTTTTAAATTTAACAGTCCCCAATTGCTGTTTCAAAATGTTTTGTCTGAACCTGGACTACAGATCATTCTTTTCACCTAAATCTCCAAAAAAGATTTTAGCTCTTTTACCATTTTATCACTGGCAGTTTCTGGGTTATACAGACTGGGCTATGTTTTCTACATTTCCTCAAGACGTTTGTATGAGACAGGGGCCTGATATGGAGAGGATATATCCAATGAGTTCATAATATCTTGTTAAGAAAAGGTAATTTATAGTCTTTAAATAGTCACATTTAGAAGTGCCTCAGATGACACAATGACCAAATAGTATATGAAAGAAGTATCCATAGGTATTTCATAATTGAACAATGTTCAATACATATTTTCATAATCAAAGGCAGATAAGCTAGAACCAATAAGCATCATACAAATCTAAGCAGCATTAATAATAAAAGATCTGAAAAGTAAGCCATTAGAAAATATAGAAACAGAAGATATTACATAGGAACAAAACCATTTATTGCAAATATTGTAGTTCCTTTAAAAACTTAATAGTTAGTTTTAATAAAAGAATAAACTCAAACTGCAAAGCTACAGATCTTGGTACTGAGGATGTGAAAATAACAACATAGATTTCAGCTTAAAATTATCCTAATTAATAATTTTTAAAAAAATTTAAAATTTAAATTGAATTTTTTTTAAATGAATATTCTTGTAAATAAGTCATCTGATATCTCTGGAGGTTTACTAGCAAAGAAATACTAATCGCAAGTCAGAGATATTGGAGAGGTGATTGTGGTAGTTAGGTTCAGGTTTCACCTTGGCCAGGTGATGGTGCCCAGTTCTGTTGCTGTGGGCTTAAATCATTAGCATGTAAATTTCATCATGGCTGATTGCATCTGCAGTTGGCTAAGGGGAGTGCCTTCTGCAGTGATGGACTTATTTTAATTAGCTGGAGGCTTCAAAGGAGAAGTCAGAAGAGACACAAATCAGCACAACTCAGCACACCTTAGCATAGCACAGTTCAGCTCAGAGCCGATATAGACCTAGACATTTAGTAGTGCAGAGAGGAAACATCCCAGGAAAAGCTGTTTGAAACTGGAAACCAGGAGAGAACGCCAGCAAAAGTCACCATGTGCCTTCTTATGTAACAGAGGAACCATATGAGATCTAGCTGCCTTCCTCTGAAGAACTGCATTTGTAATGAAATAAATCCCCTATATAAAAGCTAATCAATTTCTGGTCCATTGCATTGTGGCAGCTTTAGCAAATTAAACTGGTTATCTTTTTTCCAGTGAAATTTTGGACTACGGAACAGATTCAAAGGTTCTACCTTTGAGACCTACTTAAGAGTCTCTTGTTCTTTAGTTGCCATCCATGTGATGGTTGATATAGGCTTTGATTCTTTGTGTGGCCCTTCTTTTTTGCCCTGGAAATGGATTTCTATGGTTTGGAAAAAAGCCTATGATGTCAAGAAATTCATGGTATTAACTCCATTTCAGTAAGGACATCCACTTGTATGTTTGTGTTGAAGGTGCAAGTTTGTCAGGTTAAATGTGCGAAAGGCAGTGTCGTTAGGCCTAGCCATACTATCGGTATATAAAGGATGTGATATCATTGCCTCCTTAATGCTGCTTCAATATTTTGCAGTGACTTTAAGTTTTAAAGGAAAGGTATATTTTCTCTCTTTGAAGTGACAAACAGATGCTTTCAATGGTGCTGAAATCTTCTTGTTCCAGTATGTAAACACCTTGATCTACTATAAGAAACAACTTCTTATCTTTTTAATAGCTATAACAGGTGGGTTAAGGAGGTGAATTATCAAAGAATCTTTTGAGACGTTGCAACATATAGTACTGACACACCAGAATGTAGCTTCTTATACAAAGAATATCCTGGTTTTCCTAAAGAAATCCATATTTATGCCTTATGTGCTTTTAATAGCACCACCCCTTTTTATTTTCAAAAGTATGGTTTGGACCACAAATTAGAAGATCATCTTGGTAATCACTGAATTCTGAATGAAAATAATTAGGTGTTAGATTTAGAAAACTACTGAAAAACTGGGTCATTGAGTAAAGAAGTAAGAGAAATAAGAGGAGTAAAACTTTTTCCTCTATGATTTTTTTATTGTTTACTTTTTTCCTTGCTCACATAAAAGAATGCTTCAATTTTTTCTAGTCTAAGTATTTCTTGCAGCACCAATTAGAGAAATCATTTTGTTCTGCCTCTTGTACTTTTTGGCAATCAGTTATGGCAGAGAGAGAGTGGGAGTTAGAAAGAGAGTAAAATTCAAAACCCTTTTGACACAAACGAGTTGAAACCTAATCCATGGCCATTATAGAAGCAGTTATTTTCATCTGCCCAGCAGCCAGTAAATAATGAACAGCCTAATAATAGCATAAAATATTGCTATTCCAAAGCTCTGAGTGGTACGTAATAGGACCTTGAGAGGAATGTTTCTCTCAGGAAATTAACCAATAGTCAGAATAAAATCATCATTGTCATTAAATAACATTAAATTAAATATTATTAATTTTGAAACTAGCACTATCCATCACAGTACTGTCCTAGTTCTAATTATTGATTTCTCAGTATTTGTAACCATTAGAGATGCACTCTTTGTCACTAGGATAACTGATGTTTCAGTTACAAGTTTTATAAAGAATCACCTTGTGATCCTTATTTGGAGTGGGGACAACCACATCAATCTAAATTAATATAATCAGAATAAGAATGATTGCTCAGACTTTTGCTTGGTAGGATCATGTCACCATCTTTGTGGATAGTTTTTGTTTTATCATTTTTTTACAGGATGCAATATACAAATAGGAAACCTTAGTAATTGGTAAGACATCATGATTGTTTTCTTCTGCCAGGCACATTACTAAGGGCTCTTCCTCATTTAATCCTCATAAGAATAGAAGGTAGATGCTATTATTATCATAATTATTATTAATATTACTTTACCTATATGCATTTTATGGAAAATGAAATGTACTTACAGAGATTAGGCTTCCAAAAATGTATATTTATTGTTAATGTGTAATAATGCATAGGGTAAATTTATTTCCCACTGTCCCAAATCATTCACAAACATTTGCAGAATATTGGAACCAAAAAGAGTATTCTTCATTTACTAAAATGTATATGATTAAACTTGAGATGCCATTAAGATTGTGTTTGCAAAGTTCTTGTTTGCAAAGTCATAGCAATCAGTTTATATTTGGACAGAAGAGCAATTTCTGTATAATAGCCATGATTGTGAAGATTAAAGCAAATATCCACAGCCATGCTGAGGTAGTCAAGCTAGGACTGTCTTCCCTAAACTAGGATTGACCTCACAACATGATGCCTAACTCAGGAAATGGTATAGTCAAGCGGTTGCTCCAGAGATTCTGTCCCCATTCTATCAGTTTTCATTTGAATTACTGCATCTTATTATCTATGGGAACAGTTATGAAACTCCATTTGAGCACCCCAAGAAAGATGGTGACCTAACAGGCATTCTTTCTTCTGGCCTCTAGTAGGTGAGGCTTATTGCCCTAAGCATGTGAGATTAGGAAGAAGCAGGTGAAGTAGTCCAAATTAGAACCTGAAAAGGGGGGCAGTGCCATGAGAATTAGTGAAATAAGAGCTAAGAGATAATCTGGACAGGCAGGCGAAAGTGAGTGATTTTGGAGTAAGACAAGAAAAGCGAAGGTAAAGCTGACAGCAACAAAAGTCACAAAGCTGGTGAAATGTCAAAGCCGTGGTTACACTAACAAAGACCACAGTGGACTGACACTGGGAAGAAAAATTAATTCTGCAACTGAAGTCTCCCTTAAAATATGCATTTTTAGATTTGTATGTTTGGATTTATATACTTAAAGTGTGGATACTCCTGACTCTAGTTAACTACAAAAAAAAAAAAAAAAATGAACGTAGCATTGTATCCCTGTTAGCTTATTCTACTAATGAAATTAATTAGGTAGATAGTTCTTTCTCAGAAATATTACCAAAACTACTTTGTTTCAAAGTCAGTGGCATTTCTAAATTTATAACTTAATTATAATCCCATTTTTTCCACATGTAAATTATTCATTAAATAAATTATTTAGTAAATAATTAAATATTTAATTTAACACACACACTTTGTCTAGTTAGTTACGTGAGTGGATGAAACTGTAAGTTTAATCAAAACACAATCATGAGGTCAACAATATTTTTTCCTGTACTTATTGATTCTGGTTTGAGTGATCTATTTTTCAGCATCAGAACTGAAACTTTTCTGCATTTTATATATATTTACATAGATGGCATTTATGTCATTTAATGAGGTACACACCATACTATCTCAGTGAAAAACATTTAGCTATTTAAGAGTCAGTAAATTTGCCATATCTCAACTTGTATTTGTCTACTTTACAGAATGTAAATTGAATATAAAATATAAATGTCCCTTGGCTTTATGTCTTATGCTCCCCAATCCGCTGTTTGCACTGTTGCCATAATGTCTATGCCCAGATGGGCATAGATGAAAACAGTAATATTTCTAGTACTAAGGTATTGCAGACTGATGCATTATTTACTTCTAGGGAAGCTGTTCTTATTGGCATATTCCTGCAATGACTTTCACTGAGTCTTACTTAAGTTCTCTGCTCCTGCTCTGAGGATGACAAGGCTTTCCTGTCACCTCCTGTAACAGTAAAGTGGATAGTTTAAGTGGACAGCTCAAGGTCAGTTTCCTTTTATCACTTGTAGAGATCAGCACCTGGGAGTATACAAACCACAGCTGAGAGTGCTCCATATTTCTGATATTAAACATGTTGAGATCCTTTTAGAATTGCATTAGAGAAACAGGTCTGTATAATATCATGTATGTTCTTAGAGAATTTTCTGCTTCCTATTTTCTGAGATCTAAAAATACTTCCACAAGTTTTCCATTTCCTGAAGGCCAAGCCTCAAATTCCTGCATTCTCCCAGGGATAGTGGGTACAAACTGAAGAATTAGGAAGCATGGCACCAATTTCAAGATATTTTATTTTCTCCTATTAATCTAAGACATGTCAGTTATCAGGATCAGTCTTGGTTATCCTGTATTTCTTCAAGGCAGTCTAAATTCTAACAATGACTCTAGTTAATGTTTATTCGTTAGACTAATATTTAACTTTTATGTATATAGCTGTTATCTTTTTCAATTAGACCATTAGCTCCTTGAGGGCAGTAACTAGGTTTAATATTATTTTATATTATCCAAAGCAACAATATAAAAATATTTACTGATTTTAAAAATGTTAACTGATGCTATCCAGGTTTGGCTGAAAATCTGAGAGACCAGTGTGTAACATTACAATATCTTCTTCTAATATCTGGTTAAATCCGTTCTTATATATCCTCTGATATATTGTTGGATTAATTATAAAGAAATGATGTGATTATAAGTAGTTCTGCATTTTTGTAAACATTGAGCACATTTTTATCCTTAATCTCCCTGTCCTTTTTCAACAAAGGAAAACGTTCACAGGTGGGCCACGGTGGCTCAGCAGGTAAGAATGCTTGCCTGCCAAGCCCGAGGACCTGGGTTCGATTCCCGGTGCCTGCCCATGTGAAAAAAAAAAAAAAAAAAAAAGGAAAACGTTCAGGCTGACCTGAACATTTGCATAACTTGTACTATGCATAAGGCACATTAAAAGTCAGTGGCTCTATATTTTAAAACAGCTTTGATTGTACACTTACTTCCATTGGTTTGTTGGGGAAAAAAATTATTGCTGTTCTATTAAATCTCTAAAGCCAGAAAATATTTAGAGAAAAAAAAACTTATAATTTGTTTCTTAAGATATATACATATAATTTTTCTGGTGATGAAATTATTTAATAAATATTCATCTACCACTTTAATAACATATGAGATTTATTTTTAAATTAAATTATAAGAAAGCATCAGGTATGAAAACTTTGCATCTGACCAATTCATATTTCGATAAAGCACTCCTACTTAGTTAAGAACATTTATAGAATTTTAAGCTAAATTACAGTTTAAATTTCTCTTACTTATTACTCTGTTACTCATTACTGTCTTTTTTGAGCTATCAAGCCTCAATTATCCCCGGTAGTAGCACCCCTTACCTGTTTTTAAATAGGTAACGTAAAAATTATAAAATAATGTGTATGCAAAGGGGAAGGTGATATTTAATTTTGGGGAGGACAGGGTGAGTAGTGGGGTATGGATATGAAATGTAAAATAAAGTAAAATCATATGAGATAAAGAAAGTGGAAACCAATAAAATAATACTTAGATTTGAATACAATAATTTTAGCAGGATAAAATAAGTAATCTTATTTTGAAAAAGAATTCCTAATGAGAATAGAACCATAAGAGAGCTTTATGTATTAAATAGCAGAACATTAATATTCTTATCACAAAAACTGTTAGAATCTTTTTGCAAAATTGAATGCTTAGAAACTAATAAATAAAAAATTAACTAAATATAAATCTAATATATTGATCTAATGTATTACTCAGATATATAAGCATAGCTTAAAATCAGCTAATCTATTTGCAATTTTTGTGATCTTTGCCAAATTATTTAATATTCCCAAGCTTCAGTATATTCATTTTCAAAATGTAGAATAGAATTTCTGTGGGAATAAATGAACTCCTTTCACAATATTTCAGGGAACCAAGTAATTATTCTTGATATTTAACATGGACACAATCTTCTATTATTATAAGAAACTGATATGAAGATTTATGCCTATAGATGAGAATTATAGGATGAAATAAACTATTTTTTTAGGGGGAAAAAAGTAACATTTACCGAAGTTGAGACTCAAATAGAAAAACTAAATAAATTAGGAGTTTTTTTTAAAGTATTATCAACAAATTAACTCTAAGTTAAAAAAGGACTGGTGTTAGATGGACTGACAGCAGTGTTTCCCAGCCCCTGCCTTTTACTATATACATTTATGGCATGAGCCTTATGCTATATACATTTTCTCAAATATTGAAAATATAGACAGCTTTCTAATTCATTTATCAAGACCAGCCTAACCCTACTACTGATGTTTGATAAGGGAACAGTATTGAAAGCTGTAGACTAACTCCCTTATGAATACATATTGTGAAACTGAGTAAAATTTTGGTACATGGAAACTAGTACTTAATTTTAAAAAATAATAATAATTCTTAGTCAAAATTGTTAATTCCACTAAATAAATTATGGCTCAATTTTAAGAAACAGGTTATAAAATAGGATCTTGCAATAGTTTAAAAATAAAGCCAAATATATTCTGATTTATCTCTATCAAATGGCACTATTTTAAAGGAAGTCAGAACATAGCAAGATAAATGTCTCTTGAATCAATGTCCTAAATATTTCCTAAATTTATGCACATTTCAATACCCAACACCTCAGTGTATAGTTCAGGACACAATTATCACTTACCTGGGCTAAAGCACAAGCCTCCTAACCAGCCTGCCTCCTTCTAATATGCTCCCCTCTCTCCAACACATTATAATTGTGTTAAATTATAATTGACTATAATTTGCCATTATAATCAAAGTTATCTTCTAAAAATTCAGTTCTGATCAGGTCACTGTCCAGCTTCAAACTGGCAGAATCTTCTATCTGTCCTTAGCATAGTGTCTAAACCTACTTTCTATAAAGTTGTATAAGTCTTAATCTAGCCATCGTCTCTTCAGTGTAGTCTCTCTAGCACTTGATTCAAACTCTTCTAGTCACACATAACTTAATCTTTCATTCTTCTAACAAGCTATGTTTCTCATGTTCCTTGTCTTTACAATGGCAGTTTCATATTTCATAGAAACTCATTTAAACACCATGGAAGTTTCTTGCCTTCCGTGGCCCTCTTCCTCATACATTACATAAAAATCAAGCCAAAGGGTTTGCAGACCCAGTAAGACTTCTGGGAGATAACAGAGGAGAGTATCTTCCTAACTGTGAGTAAGGAATGATTTTCTAAATGAGAAACCAAAGCACTAACCATAAAGGTAAGAGAAACTTTCTATATTGAAATTTAGAATGTCTGCTAATCAAAATACATAGTTAAGAGAGTGAGAAGGCATTTCCTAAAATAGTAGGATATATTCCTAACACATGCAACCAAGAAAGAGCTGGTATAAAGAATATGCAGGAAACTTCTATATTTCAATAAAATACAATGGATAATCCTAAAAAAAAAAAAAAAAAAAGAACAAGAGACTCCAAATAAAATTTCATAAAGAGGTTATCTAAATGGATAATAAACATATGAAAATGTGCTCAATTGTAAGAGGGAAATGCAAATTAAAACTGCACATAGATACAGCGGCACACCCAGGAAAAGGACTAAATTAAAAAAATAAACAGCAACAAATAATTATCAGAATTTGAATCACCCAAGCCTTTCAAATACTTCCTCCTGCATAATTGTGTGAAACCACTTGCGAAAATGAACTAGTATCATTTCCTAAAGCAAAGATATAGATTAATCTTACTAACAAAATGTTGAGCAATATTACCCAGACACATAAAAAATTGCTGTTTTATTCCACTTCTACTATATTCAAAAATGGGCAAAACTATTTGATGCCATTAGAAGTCATGGAGTAGTTACTTTTGGGGAGAAGGAGGCATGATAGATTTCTGCTATGCTAATAATGTTTTATTTTCTTGACCTGGGCAGTGTTTTCATGGGTTTTTCAAACTGTGTTAATTTATTGATCTTTACACGTACATATGTGAATTTCTGTAAAGTATGCTGTACTTAAATTATAATATTAAAAAGGTATTATAATTCTATTTTAGGATCCAGTGAAACCAATATTCTCACATGCTGTTAGTACGAATTTAATTTGGTAATGTTTATGAACAGAAACTAGGTAATGTGTACAATGAGTATAGAAATATTACTAATAAACTCTTATTCTAAGAATTTATCTGTAAGAAATGATCAGTGCTACATTGATATTTATGTGCAAGAAGGCACATCACACTCTTATATGCGGTAGTTATTCCCATCTTTAAAAATTGGACCATAATCTACTTGTCTTTTTGAGCCCTAAACCATCTTATTTCCCCTCTTACCTTTACCTCTACATCCAGTTCCATCCCAGAGCTATCTGTTTTCCTTTGTACACCGTGGTAACTTGTTCACTATTCCAATTCACCCTTATCTCTCATCAGCTCCAGTCTCTTTTGCTTCTGCTCAACGTTTCTTAATATCCCTTCTCCAAGAGCAGCCAGGGTGAGCTTATTAGATCAGATCATTTCCTTCATACACCCCTTTTAGCAAAATGAGAAGGCTTCAATTTAAGGTAACCCTCTAGATGCTTTCAATCAAAACATCCTATTTCCCTTACAGTAATGATCACTGTCTGATCCTATAATTTTATTTCCTGGTTTGCTTTCTGTCTCTCCAATAAGACAGAGGCTCCATGAGAAGAGAAGTATTGCCTCTTTCATTCAAGGAGGTAACAGTTTCAATAAAACTGAAAGAGAAGCCATTAGTGAGAATTTGAACAAATGTAATTGCCCAACCAGAGTGTACTTAAATTATGGAGAGCACCCATCAGCCATTAAAAAGGCTGCTGCAGATGAAAATTTCTTCACACACAAAAATGACTCAATGTCTTATTTCCCTCTCAAAACTAAGAGGGAAATTCTAGCTTAACTACTTAAGATTTAAGCTTCTATTGAGCAGCAATTGAAAGAATATCCTGGGTGAGTCATGGTGGCTCAGCAGGCAAGAATGCTTGCCTGCCATGCCAGAGGGCCCGGGTTTGATTCCCCATGCCTGCCCATGTAAAAAAAAAAAAAAAAAAAGGTATATCCTTTCCTTCAGAACTTTTGTTAGAGTCTTGATAATGAGGTTTACTTATCCAGTACCTAGCACCTTGCTGACTTTTATTCCAAAATATGAGACAACTTTTCTTCTGTGACATATGAACTAATCATTTGAAGAAGAGCTATGTAACTGATTTTCCTTTTACATGAAATATATTTCATAGTTGCCCAGTCATATCACAAAACCACGTTTTAAAGGTAGCAACAGCATTGATAAAGAGTTCAAAGCATCACATGAATGTATTATATTGTCTGAAGTTTGTTTTTTTAATCCTTTGTCAAAATACCATTACCACTCCAGACATGGTATTTTTGCCCTACGCTGAGAAGCATATTTAGGGCAAACTTATGCTCATTTTTTCTCATCTGGATGAGGAAGATGTTACTTTTTATTAACAGGTCATTTGATTAGTATTGACTTTCCCTTTAAAATGGAAAAGAAGAAGAGGAATTTACCATTTTGTTCTTTAGGCAAGGAATGCCTTCTTGAGGGCATAGGGAAATCATAATAATTATCAAAAGTATCTTCATCAAGAAACCTTTACACAAATGACAACAGTTAAAGAAAGATTGAACTCTAAGTTCAATAAAAGAAAAAGAAAAAAGAAAAAGTGACTCAAATGTCCCTGAAGAAATCATGATAATAGAAGGCACTTTGTAAATGTTGGCTATTATGTGCCAGGAACTGTATTAGAATTTTTATTTATAATCTGTCATTTCATGTAGCTTATCAAGATAACTATCATCATTTTCACTTTACAAGTGATCAAATTGAAAATTAAGAATTAAGTTAGATAATTGATCAAAGTTATACAGCTTCTAAATTACTTAGAAGAGATTTAATTCAGGTCCTGGCAGGACTCAGAGCTGGAAATCTTGGATGGCAAATATTTCATCCCATTTTCTTTCCCCTGTCCAATATGGCATATAATTTATAGCTTTGTTTCTGCCTTGGATTCCTTTGGAGCACAGAATCTAGATGGCACTTTACTTATTGACCAGATTTAAAACAAATATGAATAAACATATAGCTTCATAAATGTCAAATAAATTTATGTGAATAAGACATGTTTCACAATAGGATATTGTGTGATGCTATTTTGAAGGTAAACTATTTATACACACATACATATGCACATACTTATGGTGGTTTGAAGCTGTATGTACCCGAGAAAAACATGTTCTTAAACATAATCCATTCCTGTGGGTGTGGTCCCATTGTAAAACACCTTTTGATGAAGTTATTCCAGTTAAGGTATGTCTCACCTCAATCAGAATGGGTCTTAATCCCATTACTGGAAACTCAGACAGAGAAAAAGTCATGGGTAGCAAGAACCTGAAACAGAACCCAGAAGAGAAGGGAGAGACCAGGAGACACCAGCACAGTGCCCTATCATGAAGGAACCGATGATTCCTGTCAGCCAGCCTCAGAATGCCACAATCTTCAGAGAGAGAGCATTGCTTTAATGACGGCTTTATTTGGACATTTCCTGGCCTCAACACTCTGAGCAAATACAATCCCATTGTTTAACCCAACCCATTTTATAGCATTTGCTTAAGTGGCCTAGAAAACTAAAACAGTACTTTGACAAATTTCAAGAATACATACAATATATTAACTCTGAAATTTTACATGATCTACCCTTTTCATTCTATCTGTCTATGGTTACTAATTCTTAACTATCAAAATATATTCCTTATGTAATAACTATGAATAAATAAATAATAAAGTGGAAGTGTGGAGAAGAAGACATATACTTAAGAAAAAACATCCAGGAGATGACTAATAATCATATCCTTTTACTTAAATTAGTTAAAAGCCTTTTAATAGCTCTAGAAGTAGTGAAGTAATGGATGAATGAATGAGTAATGCCAGGATAAAACAGAAATTGAAGCAGACATTTAGCATGGAATTGAAACACTAAAATAGATTTTTATTGGAAATAATCTCTCTTAGATCTGAAATGATTAATGGGAGTATTTTAATCTTTAGCTTTCATTGTTGTTTTGCATCTTAGTTGTTTCCTTTCTGATGCCAATAGCAGATTTTCAATATTTTAATATGCAGTGTTTCATATTAATAAAATGGATTTGTTCCTATAACTTACTGAACATTAAAATTACTATGTGATGTTTATTGTTCAAATAATCTATTTGGAAATTAAACAAATTATTCTTTGTGATACTTATTTTATTATTTTGTATCACTGGCCCCTTTTATTTTTAGTTAGATTTGAACATATTTTTCCCCAGCCAGTTTTCCTCCCTTTGAGGCAAAAATCATGTCCTTCTTCATAAGTCTTATAATGCTTAGCATATAATACTTAGTAGATGTGTTGATTTAATCTAAAGTCTTATTTAAAGTATTGGCTTGTTTATTCTACAGATTTTCTTATTTAATAACTACATTTTAGGAAATTTACTTAGAATTTACGTAAGCCAATGGCATATTTTGACATTTGCCATATTAAATTATTTTACACTTTTTAGTTGTCTGACATATTTTTATGCGTTTCTTGAGACTTATTAGACCATGTCCCTAACTTTTTTAAACTGAAGATCCTTTCTAAATTGATGGTAACATTTATACGTTTATTCAAATGTTAATTTTTTTGAGAACGTATTATGTGATAAAATATTCATTTTAATCCTTGCACTGTTACGGTTATCACCAATTTTATAGATGAGACAACATATAGAAGAGTAAGAGACAATTTATAGATGAGTAAGAGAGCTTACCTTAATCTCAGTGGAAAAGATTCATTGAAACTGTGTCCTAGCTGAATTTAAATTCCTACTCTTAAACATGTTTCTTTGAGAAAAATAACTATGCTTTTTTTCTTGTTCAATTTCTGATAACCACAGTCATTTCACTCACTAAATGACACAGGCTGATTGACAATCACTGAAGTATAAGAATTGCTCCCACTAATTATCTTTGCATTAACTTCTGTACTTGATGAACTGCTCCCATCTTACTCCAAGACTCTCTAACTGCTCTGGCCAGTTCTAGAATCTCAAACCTGTACTTATATAGTCTTTCTCTGTTCATCTGAAAGTACATCTTTAGGGAAAGGTGAATGATATAAAAATGTAATTTCACTGAAAGTTAAGTCACTGGAAAAGTAATACACTTATAGAACCAATTTCCCCCCAAAAAGAGAAAGTTAGAGAATCAGCAACCCAAA
The DNA here is from genome assembly GCF_023851605.1 of Tamandua tetradactyla. Classification (NCBI taxonomy): domain Eukaryota; kingdom Metazoa; phylum Chordata; class Mammalia; order Pilosa; family Myrmecophagidae; genus Tamandua; species Tamandua tetradactyla. The sequence continues at coordinate 42,718,722 of NC_135339.1, forward strand.
CACAGGAACTCCTCAACAGATATGAAGTATCTCCTGTTTTTTTTAAGTCCATAGAGTCATAAAAAGTATTTGTTTCTATTCAAAAGATTAAGAAACCAGGATCTTCGATTATTCTGTAAATTTAGTATATGGTCATTTGCTTTTTACAATAGAATTAAATAAAACATTATTGGTACACAGTGGGGAGCCTTTAAAATTTGAGGTGTATTTTTCATATCAAACTTTAATTATACAAAGTTAGGTTTGACTTATATAAAGAAAGAAAGAAACAAAAATAACTTCAACTGTCCAGGCTTTAATTCTTTCCAGTGTGAAATGAGCAGGGTGGGGGAGAAATGTCATATTAAAATGGCTCCCATTTTCTTGAGTGCTTACTATGTGCATGTTTTTATGATAAGCATTTGGCCTCATTATCTCATTTAATCCTCACTTTGCCATTTTCATTTTATTGGTACTATACCTGGGATTGGAGTTTCTATTGGCTGGATGAGTTTATTATTTTGAGTTCTTCATCAGAGATGTTTGGCAATATTCAGTGTTAGGTTTAAGAGTAGCTTAGGCATATGGCTTAGTTTAGAACCTATAGAACTTATATTTCTAAAATTTATGTAAACTGAAATCATAAGTTTCAACAATTTCTTTTTGTGTGTTATTTTCTATTCATGAGCTGATTTGGTGCAGGCTGAATCAGAACAAGAAGAGTGCTTGACCCGATTAAATTTCATCTGCAAAACATCTTTCTTAAGAGGACATCAAAATTTAAATGACTGAGAAATTATTTTGATTTCTAAAGTTTGAATAGAAAAAGATAGTTCGAATCTCTGATTTTTGACAAATTATACATGGCTGGAAACAAATACATTAATTTAGGAGTTAAAAAATCAGTGAATATATTTTTGTAAAAAAGTGAATATAATTAGCTTTGTAAGAGGATGTGCAGATAAGAATTGGAAATACGTCTCTTTAAAAGCGGTATATCATGAGAGCTTGACCTAAATGAAGAAAGCAGTCTTTACAATGTTGCTTCAAAGTATGCAGATGAATATAATAAAGCTGAGACACTGTGAGCATGCCTTCAAATTGTATACTGTTTTATTTTTCTCAGAGCAACAAGTAATTTGGGATCAAATGAAATTATTGACACATTATAAATTATACAGAGTTATAGATAAAGGTTACCTTGAATTTCTTATGAGTTTAAAAATGTACCCCTGCTTTATCCTGTAAAATGATCAAAGAATTATCTTTGTGTACTTAATATGTGGAGGAACACATATTTTTTCTTTCTTTAACTTATTAGATTCTCCATTTTCCCCAAGAAAGACCATAAGGTGAGTAAAGATAAATTTCAGAGTGACTTAAACTATAACTAGAAAGTCTGTAGGAGGCATAAGATATTCCGTTTAAAGCTGTCAAACTCCCTAAGTATTGTGTAAGAATCACAGGCAGGGTGTAAAGAAATGTCTTAGTCAGAATCCAATTTCTTTGAAAGTTGATATTCACATCTACAGTGTCTACAAAATACAAAACTTCAGATGCTAGTGTGGTTGAAGAGTTTAGCATTTTATTCATTAACATTTCAGTGTTCTCTCTGCCACACTCAGAATAGTGCTTTCCTGAATCCTGCAGCCAAAAGATTTCACAATTAATTAAATTAATTAATTAAAATGGTGCAAAAAAGTTATTTTTGACTCTTCATTTCTCTTCTCTCTTGAGGTCTATATTACTTCAATCTGGAGCTGAGGACTAGGGAAAAAGAGATAGGAGCACCAGTGGAGGCGTTTCACAGTTTCATAGTGGAAGAGTGCGGCAGGGGAATGTCTTGGTCCGAACACATAGATTAGCAGTGAACTTAAATCAGCTCCATCCACAAAAAAATCATGTAACAGGGACATACGGAATAGTTTATGACTTATCAACAAACTCTTAGTGAACTCAATTGTGTGGGCTGCTTCTATATATTAGTAAAATAAAATAGAAAAACAAAAAGCAGGGGAATGTAAGGTTTTCAAAGATGTAACTACAAATCAGGACATTGAAGTGAGTGTACTCTTTCAACAAAGGTGTGATGTCTTTGTAGGTTCCAGTATCTGAAATTTATATTAGGAATGTCTTGTCTAGAAAAATCAATACAGATTTCCCTGTCTTTTTCCACTCTGCACTTTCAGGAACCTACAGGCAGACACTAATTTTGTCCCTTCATTTCTGCCATGACATATACCGCCTATCATGGGACCATTTGCAAAGCATTAGCATAGACTCCACTCCATCTGCACAGAAAAGTTTTTCTTTCCCAGTGAAGGGGTGGAAAATTCTGACATATTTCTCAATGACTTTCATCTCCATAGAACTATCTCAGCTTCTTGGAAGGTAGCGTCTTATGTACCTAAAGCAGCATCGCTTTTCTAGGGAAACTGAGCTGATATGCAGAGCTTTAGTTATATAATTAGTGATTTTTAAAGTCAACAAATGATATTAACAAAACTGAAGTTTTCTAGTTGATCTTTTATTATCATTCTTTTTTATTATCATTCATTTTTATTATTATTGGTTTACAGAGTTCTAATAACTTAAAATGAGAAATTCAAATTCTCTGCTTAGTACCTGAACCATTCATTATACCCCACCACCAACTCCCTATGGTACTCCCCAAAGTTCCAGCTACACACACACACACACACACACACACACACACACACACACAAAATGCTTTCAGTAACACAAAAAATCAAAGCTGTTTCATGATTACTTTTGATCATACTTTGAATTGTACCTGTCTATTAGTTATTTATTTCTGCATAAAAATTACCAGAAAAGTAGGAACATAATAAACATATTTTCTCAAAGTCTTGGGTAAGAATTCCAGGAGCAGCCTAGCTGGGGGATTCTGGCTCCATGTCTCAATGACATTGCAGTCAATCTATTAATTGTAACTGCAATCATCTCAAGAGTCGAAGGGGAGCATATGTTTCCAAGGTCACTCAAGTGACTGTTGGCAGGCTTCAGATTCCCTTCCAAGCACCCCTAATTGCTCATGCCGGCCTAGTTCCTTGCCACATGGGCCTTTCCCCCAGCCTGCCATACAACATGGCAGCTGGCTTGGAAGATAGCTTCTAAAAATGAGCTTCAGTGTTTTGAGAAATCACCCACTAGCAATATTCTCGTTCCATATATCATGATCTGGCATCAATCCACTCTTCCATCCTTGTCTCAGTACTCATATCCAAACATCCTAAGACTTCTCGACCAAAAGGGGGAAGAGAGAAATGAAACCAAATAAAGTGTCAGTGGCTGAGAGATTTCAAATAGAATGAAGAGTTTATCCTGGAGGTTATTCTTACACATTATGTAAGTATCCCCTTTTTAATTTATGGTATATTTGACTGGCTAGAGGGAAGTACCTGAAACTGCAGAGCTTTGTTCCAGTAGCCATGTTTCTTGAAGATGAATGTGTAATGATATAGCTTTCATGATGTGACTGTGTGTTTGTGAAAACCTTGTGTCTGATGCTCTTTTTATCTATGGTATGGACAGATGAGTAAAAAATATGGTTAAGAAATAAGCAAATAATAGGGGAAACAACAGTTAGAATACATTGAGTAGATAGAAATACTAGTGGTCAATGAGAGGGGAGGATAAGGGATATGGCATGTATAAGTTTTTTCTTTTATGTTTCTTTTCCTAGAGTGATGTAAATGTTCAAAAAAAATGATCATGGTGATGAATAAACAACTATGTGATGATATTGGGAGCCATTGATTATAACCATGTCAAGGATGGTTGTATGTCAAGAATGTTTGTGTGTTTGTTTGTTGTTTACAATAAAAATATTTTAAAAAATCCTGAGTCCATTGAAGCATGTACCATAACACTGGAATTTTTTTTTTATCTTCATCTCTTTGCATGTCCTTCCACCTGTGCCAGTAATGCTCTCACTGATCTGATATCATCTTATCCTTCAAGAACATGCTTCAATGTGACCTGCTCTTTGAAGTTTCTACCTACCCCTCACCACAAGAAGAATTGTTCATACTTTCCAGTATCCTTGGGACTTATTGCCCCTTTCTCTTAGAACACATACCCCATTAAATAGTAATTTATCTGTTGATAATCGCCAAAAAGATGAGCACCTCAGCAGCTAGGATCATAAGTTCACCATTGTCTGATCTGTGCAGAGCCATGCAACTCGTGTTTGACATCTGCAGGTTTTTTTTTTTTTTTTGTATCAATAAAATGTCATTATTTAATAAATCACTAAAGGTGATAAAAGTGTCAAAGATACCCCAAATGTGATGTATTTATATCCTCAATACTTTCTCCACACCTCCATTGCTAACTTCTATAAAATGTTTTCCAGGTCTAGATAACTTAAGAAAGAAAGGGGTTAGAGGCACAATACAGTTTTCAATTTAGAACTTTTCTATCAATGTATATGAATTCTCAGGAGTTGATGAATTACTGATTGGAGACCAACAACTTTGGAATACTATGAAGAATATTTAAACACTTTGCTCCTGAGAGGTTTGTAATTACCATATCCCAAAAAGAGTGCTTTGTATTTAAGTGCTATAAACGAATAATATATTTCCCATATGTATTTATAGAATTATTGATTTTGTTACCATTTAACTCATATACTTAAACAAGCCCTATTTTATTCCTACTCTAATTTATATATCATCTATTATCTATCTATGTCTACAAATATATTACTTATATTAGCAGGGATACTTCTTTTAAAGTTTTGGTAGCTTGGGCTAAATAGTTTGTAGTAAAAAATTAAATATGATTAGAAGAGAAGAAGATTTTGAAAATGTTATTGAGAAAGAAGGAACTCAGCCTACTAGATGTGAAGATATTGAATTATTCTTTTAGCACTGGAATTCCTTACGCAGTCTAATGGCTCTTTATCAAGTTATCTATTTATTAAAAATGATTAAATTTATTGTGACTTCATAAATATTCCTAATGTAAGAATTGATTGAACTGGTTTAATTCTCATACACAATGGCCAAATGTAAATGTGAGCTTTGGTCCCTTATTTTATAGAAAAACAACTTGTTACTGTTATGTCAAATTTCCTCATGATTTCTTCTTATTGAAAAAGTAATTACTTTTCATAGTTTATTTAGATATGCTGCTTTTGGAGTTTGATTTTTCTGCAGTTCTTGGGCTATAATAGAAATTGTAATAGAGGTAAGATTATTATGTCTGCGTCATAGCTAACTAGAACTCAAATTACACATGTCTAGATTTTCAAAACTAAGATAGAAGGAGAAAAAATTTGAACATGCTTCTTTAAGCACATCCTGACAGTTTCAATAAGATCTCTATGTCCTTTCACACGTGAATATGTGTCAGACAATAGCATATTAACCTTTAATATTCAGATCTACTCTGAAATTTAAAGTTTATGTTGCAATTTTACTTTTACGGGAATGATTAAAATTTATTAAACATTTTATTCAGTATATATTTAACAAGAATCAGATTGAACCATCATTTGTTAGTGACTATGTTTTGGCATCATAGTAATCCTGTTGGTTTAAAATGATTAGCCCAATTTTAAATGAGTAAAATTGAGGCTTAGAGGGATACGTGTCTTATCCAAGGTCACTTAACTAATAAGCGGGGAAGCTGAAGTTCAAACATAAGTTTTCTGACATCAAGTTATACCCCTTCTACTATTCTACTATGTCCACATTTGTCTTCATAATTAAGGTTCTGTCTTCACTGGGAGCTAATGATTTTCTTTTCTAATTTAGTTGAAGCAAATTCTATAATAAATTCAAAAATCACCCATTTTTTGTTCTAATGAAGGCATAGTTTTTCTATAAAACAAAGTAGTTGAAAATAACTCAGCAAAGTATTCTGTATTAATAACATTTTGAAAAAGAATCTAAAAGAAACCTTACTATTTCAATAGATGCAATGCTATCTAAAGAAAATAGAAAAATATTAAAATGCCTTTGACCTTTTCTGTTTTTAGGAAATAATCCATAATCTTATGATAATAGTCCAGATAGTTGTGGTCAATTTCAATGTGTTAAAAATTCTTAGCCCTGAGTCAGCATGCAAATTTGTTAACTGATTCTCTTAGATTTATTTTTTCATGTTAAATTTAAAATATGTATATTTTTATTGAGAAATCTTCGCACGCATATAGTTCTAGCATAGTATACAATCAGTGGCTCACAATACCATGACATAGTTGTGTATTCATCATCATGATCATTTTTAGAATGTTTAGAACATTAGCCCGCTCTCTCATTGGACACTAGTGTTTCAATGTGCCCAATTTTTTTACCCTTTATCCCGCCCTATTTATTTTTTTCTTAACCGTCCAAATCCTGGATAGAAGGAGCATCAGATACACAATCACATGGTCACATTGTAAAAGCTATATAATTTTATACAATCACCTTCAAGAATCAAAGCTGCTAGAACACAATTCAACAGTATCAGGTATTTCTCTCTTGCCACCCCAAATACACCATAAGCTAAAAAGGGATATCTATGTAATGTGTTAAGAACAACCTCTGGGATAATCTCTCTACTTTGTTTGAAATTTCTCAGCTACTGACACTTTATATTGTCTCATTTCTCTCTTCCCTCTTTTGTTCAAGAGTCCTTTCTCAATCTGATTATGCTGGGCCCGGCTCATGCTGGGAGTTTTTATATTTGTACATTTAATGACCATCATTGACCACTCTAAATTTTGTGAAGTTATGCAGTAGAGTCTTTATCTTCTATCTTCCTTTATGGTGTTATACATGCCCCTAACCTTCTTCTTTAAACCATATTACACTCATCTTTGTTCAGTGTACTTACAATTTTGTGCCTCCATGAGATAGTATTGTGCTATCCATTTCTGGATCTATACAATCCTACTGAACATTCTGTACTCTTTTAGCATTAAATGAATGATCTCTACCCTCTTTCTATCTTTTGATATCCTATGTTCTCATCTTTAACTCTCAAAGATCGCTCATTAATGTTAGTTCATCTTAGTGAGACTATACACTATTTGCCATTTTGTCTGGCTAATTTCACTCAGCATAATGTCCTCAAGTTTCATTCACATTGTTACATGCTTCATGATGTTATTCTTTCTTAACAGCTGTATAATATTTAGCTTGTTTAGCCACTTGTCCTTTGATAGGCATTTGGGTTGTTTCCATCTCTTGGCAATCATTAATGATGCTGCAATTAACATTGGAGTGCAAATGTCCATTTCTTTCCTTGCCTTCATTTTCTCTGAATATATACCTGGTAATGGATTGATGGGTCATATAGCAATTCTATATGTAGCTTCCTGAGGAGCTGCCAAACTGCCTTCAGAGTGGTTGCACCACTTCACGTTCCCACCAACAGTGGATAAGTGTGTCTCTTTCTCTCCATCCTCTCCAGTACTTGTGGTTTTCTATTTTGTTTTCTTTCTTGTTTATTTATTTATTTTTATAATGACCATACTAGTGGTTGTGAGGTGACACCTCATTTCAGTTTTAATTTGCATTTCCCTAATGGCCAGTGAAGTTGAGCATCTTTTCATGTGCCATTCCGCCATCTGTATTTCCACTTCTAAGAAGTGTCTGTTGCCCACTTTCTAAAAAGGGGCTTTTTGTTTTTTGTTGTTGTTGAATTGTAGACTCTGTTTATATATTCTATATATGAAACCCTTATCTGATATGTGGTTTCCAAATATTGTCTCCCATTGAATAGGCTGCCTTTTTACTTTCCTGACAAATTTCTTTGATGGACAAAAGTGTTTAAATTTTGAGGAGATCCTATTTATCTATTTCTTTTTACATTACTTGTGCTTTAGGTATAAGGTCTAGGAAACTACCCCTTTCACAAGATTAATATTTTATTTCTGCACATTTTCTTCTAAGTGTTTATGGTCTTAACTCTAATAATGTTTACATCTTTGATCCATTTTGAGTTAATTTTTGATCAGGGTGTGAGATATGGATCTTCTTTCATTCTTTTGCATATGGATATTCAGTTCCTTAAGCACCATTTATTGAAGAGGATGCTCTGTCCCAAGTGTGTTGGTTTGATGCATTGTCAAAGATCAATTATCCATACATGAGAGGGTCTATTTCCGAACACTCAATTCGAGTCCATTGGTCAGTATACATATCTGTATGCCAGTACCATGCTGTTTTGATCACTGTAGCTTTGCATTATATTTTAAAATCAGGTAGTTTCAGATGTTCCACTTCATTTTTCTTTCTCAAGATATTTTTAGCTATTCAGGGAACCCTACCCTCCAAAAAAAGTTTGGTTATTGGTTTTTCTATTTCTGCAAAGTAATTTGTTGGCGTTTTAGTTGGTATTGCATCGAATCTATAAGTCAATTACAGTATGATTGACATCTTAGCTATATTTAGCCTTCCAATCTATGAGCATAGTATGGACTTCCATTTATTTAGGTCTTCTATAATTTATTTTAGCAATTTCTTGTAGGTTTCTGTGTATAAGTCTTCTGTATCCTTAGTTAAATTTGTTATTAAATATTTGATTCTTTTAGATGCTATTGTAATGAATTTTTTTTTCCTTGAATTTCTCCTCAGATTGCCCATTGCTTGTATATAGAAACACTACTGATTTGGGGGTGTTGATCTTGTACCCTGCCACTTTGCTGTATTCATTTATTAGTTCTAGTAGCTTTGCTGTAGTTTTTTTTTTTTTTTACATAATATATCATATCGTCTGCAAACATCTTTCAAATGTGAATGCCTTTTATTTCTTTTTATTGTCTAATTGCTCTGGCTAGAACATCCAGCAGAATGTTGACTAAGAATGGTGACACTGGGCAACCATTTCTTGTTCCTGATCTTAGAAGAAAAGCTTTTGGTCTTTCCCCATTGAAGACGATGTTAGCTGTGGATGTTTCATATATTTCCTTTATCATGGTGATGAAATGCCCTCCTATTCTTATCCTTTGAAGTGCTTCCATCAAGCAAGGATGTTGAATTTTGTCAAAAGCCTTCTCTGCATCGATTGACATGATCGTGTGGTTTTTCCACTTTGTTTTATTGATATGATGCAATAAATTAATTGATTTTCTTGGTTTGAACCAGCCTTGGATACCTGGAATAAATCCCACTTGGTCATGATGTATAATTCTTTTAATATGCTGCTGGATTCAGTTTGCAAGTATTTTGTTGTGGAATTTTGCATCTATATTCATTAAAGAGATTGTCTGTAATTTTCTTCTCTTGCAGTATCTTTGCCTGGCTTTGGCATTAGGCTGATATAGACTTCATAGAAGGAGTTAAGTAACTTTCCCATTTCTCTAATTTTTTTGAAGAATTTTAGCAAAATTTGTACTAATTCTTTCTTAAATGATTCGTGAAATTCACATGTGAAGCCATCTGGTCCTGGACTTTTATTTTTGGGGAGCTTCTTGATAACTGATTCAGTCTCTTTACTTGTGATTGGTTTGCTGAGGTTATCTGCTTCTTCTCAAGTCAATGTTGATTGTTCATGGCTTTCTAGGAACTTGTCCATTCCATCTACATTAGGTAGTTTGTTAGCATATAGTTGCTTATTGTATCCTCTGATTAACTTCTTTATTTTTACAGGGTTGGTGATTGTGTCCTCTTTTCCGTTTCGTGTTAATTTATTTGCATCCTCTCTCTCTCTCTCCTCTCTCCCTCTCCTCTCTCCTCCCTCCTCCCTCCCCCTCTCCCTCTCCCTCCCTACCCCCCTCCTCCTCTCTCCTCTCTCCTCTCTCCTCCCTCTCCCCACCCCCTTTGCCAGCCTAGCTATGGGTCTATTGATTTTCTCAAATGACCAACTTCTGGTTTTGTTGATATCTCTATTGTTTTCATATTCTCAATTTCATTTATTTCTCCACTAATCTTCATTGTTTATTTCCTTTGGGATTAGTTTGCTGTTTTTTCTCTAATTCTTTCAGGTAAACATTTAATTCCCAGATTTTTGTTCCTTTTGCTTTTGTAATATAGGCATTTAAGGCAAATTTCCCTCTTAGCATTGCCTTTGCTGCATTCCATAAACTTTGATATGTTGTGGTTTCATTTTCATTTGCCTTGTGATACCTACTGATTTCCCTTGTAATTTCTTCCTTTTGACCCTCAGGTTGTTTAAGAGTGTGTTGTTTTGTCTCCATATATTTTTAAATTTTCTGGCGCTTGCCTGTTATTGATTTCCAACTTCACTCCATTAAGATCCAAGAAAGTTTTTGTATGATTGCAATCTTTTTAAATTTACTGACACTTGATCTGTGACTCAGAATATGATCTATCCTTGAGAATCATCCATGACCACATGAGGAAAAGTGGATCCTACCATTGTGGCATATAATGTTCTGGTAATATCCGTTAGGTCTAGTTCATTTATCATATTATTCAAAATCTCTGTTTCCTTCTTGGTCCTCTTTCTAGATATTCTATCCTTTGATGTTGGTGGAGAATTAAAGTTTCTACCTATTATGTTAGAGGTGTTCACTTCTGCATTCAGTGTTGTCAATGTTTGCCACATGTATTTTGGAGCACTCTGATTCAGTGCATACATTTTATGACTGATGTCTTTTTGTCAAGTTGTTTCTCTTATTTATACATAATGTCCTTCTTCGTCTCTTCTAATTGTTTTATATTTGAAGTCTAATTAGTTGGATATTAGCATAGCTTCTTATACTATTTTCTGGTTGTTGTTTGAGTAAATTATTTTTTCCAACCTTTCGCTTTCAACTTATTTTTGTCCTTGGGTCTAAAGTGAGTCTCCTATAGACAACATATAGATGGGTCCTGTTTTTAATCTGTTCTGCCAGTCTATGTATTTCTTTTGGTTGGGGAATTTAACCCATTACTATTTAATGTTATTACTGTAAAGACAGTATTTTGTTCTAACATTTTGTCCTTTGGATTTTATATGTCATATCTGATTTTTTTCTCTTTTTACCTTTACCGATAGTTTCATTTCTACACTCTTCTTCAGACCTCTCTTTCCTGTCTTTTCATATCTGCTTGTAGTGCTTCCTTTAGTATTACTTGTAGAGCCAATCTCTTAGTCACAAATTCTATCAGTGACTATTTATCTCTAAGTATTTTAAGTTACCCTCATTTTAGAAGGACAGTTTTACTCGGTAAAGAATTCTTGGTTGGCAGTTTGTCTTTCAGAATCTTAAATGTATCATAATACTGCCTTCTTGCCTCCATGGTTTCTGCTGAGAAATCCACACATAGTCTTATCAAGCCTCCCTTATATCTGATGCATTGCTTTTCTCTCCCTGCTTTCAAAATTATCTCTTTTTCTTTAACATTTGAGACTCTCAATAAGTGTTTTGGTGTAAGTCTATTTGGATCTATTCTTTTTGGGTATGCTATGCTTCTTGGACTTGTAATTTTATGTCTTTCATGAGAGATAGGAAATTTTCAGTCATTATATCCCCTATTAGTCTCTCTGCTCTTTTTTCCTTCTTTTCTCCTTCTGGGACAAACAGCACATATATCCATGAGCTTCATATTGTCATTCAATTCCTTTAGACCCTGCACATATTTTTCCATTCTATTTCCTATATTTTCTTTAGTGTGTCAATTTCAGATGTCCAGTACTCTAGTTCCCTAATCCTTTCTTCTGCCTCTTCATATCTGTTGTTGTAAATCTCCCTTTTTGTTTTCATCTCTTCTATTATGCCTTTCATTCCTCTAATTTCTGTGATATGGTTTTTCAAAGCTTTTGGCTCTTCTTTATGTTCACCCAATGGCTTCTTTATATACTCCCTCGACTCACTGATTTGATTTTTGATAAGATTTTGCATGTCTTCCTGAACTAGTTGCTTCAACTCCTTTATCTCATTCAAAATGGTCTCACCAGCATAAAGGTTTTATGTGCCTTTAATTTCAGCTGCCTCTTCCTGCCAGGGGTATGGTTGGGACTGAGGCTTAGGTAATAGGTGGGCTTTTTCTTTTTTTAAGATCAACAATGAACATTTATTGGATTCTTTCTATGTATCAGACACTTAATGTTTTCCATTTATTTCCAATATTTCCAAATATTTGAAATATTTTATTTAATTCAGTAATAATCTTATGAGGTATCTATGATTACTCATATTACCTGTCAGATAAACAGCCATCTTAAATTCTCAGTCTGCTATGCACCAGAATGAATGGACTTCTTTTGCCCTATATCTTTTAACTCTATCTCTGAATCTTCAAACTTTTCCCTTACTAAAGTCAGAAAGAGGTTATAAAATACAGTACATGGGCTTTGATTGCTTCTGTTCCCAGTCCCTGGTGCCTGAATTCCCTGAAGGAGGGCCTCCACTTGAGCTGGGCCTCACCTCAACCCCTTTTCTTTGGGAATACATACCCTTTCAGGAATTGCCCCCTTCCATCTAACTGTTTCTTTGTCTGTCATAGGTGCCTTAATTCCACTCTTGCCTGGGGCAGTGCTGTGGGCTGAGAGTATTCATAGTTCTATCTACTGAGCTATTAAGACATTAAAAAAAAAAAAAAAAAGCCTTTTCATAGCTGGATCCCTACTCTCCAGGTCTGCCAATCAAGAACTGCAGTTGGTACATGACTGTCTGTTTCCCCTTTCCTTGGGGTCCAGGCCTTTTTTAGTATTTTGTGTTGTTCAACTAAAAAGTATGCTTTTAAATTTTTTTTAGCCCTACGCCCTCTCTGCTAGAGCAAAAACTCCTGGTTTCTTTAATGCTTATGCCAGGTTTATTTGTTTTGTGACCTGTTTTTTAGGAGTCTGAATTTTTTAATTAATTCCACAATTGGAGCTAGCTTTGTTGAGCTAGCTCCTTGCTTCTAGTAAAGTCTGTTTACTTTCCCCTCAGGGAACTAGCCTGTCATGCCTCTGGGGGAGGGGTGCCAGCATCCATACCCAAGAGACTTACAGTTGTTCGTAGGATCTCAGCTATTCCATCCATTCCAGAGTGGTTTATGATGTTTGTTCGATCACTAATAATTGCCCTCCCCCCAACCCGGAGTTGTTCCATATAGTTCCTGGCTATTTACTAATTGCATTGGAGGATGAACTGAATTCCACACCTCAATATGCCACCATCTTGCCCTCCCTAAGTCCCTCTCCTGGATTTTGACGTTCATATAGAGTTTAAGCATGGTACTTTTATTTTTATTTTTTTAATTTATTTTATTAAATGTGCCAACATACAAACACAGCCATTCTTATCATATGATCATTCCATTCTACATATATAATCAGTAATTCACAATATCATCACATAGTAGTATATTCATCATGATTATTTCTTAGAACATTTGCATCAATTCAGAAAAAGAAATAAAAAGAAAACAGAAAAAAAAATCCGTACATACCATACCCTTTACCCCTCCCTTTCATTGATCACTAGCATTTCAATCTACTAAATTTATTTTAACATTTGTTCCCCCTACTATTTATTTATTTTTAATCCATATGTTTTACTCATCTGTCCATAAGGCGGATAAAAGAAGCATCAGACACAAGGTTTTTACAAACACACAGTCACATTGCAAAAGCTATATTAGTATACAACTATCTTGAAGAAACATAGCTACTGGAACACAGCTCTACATTTTCAGGCAGTTCCCTCCAGCCTCTCTGTTATGCCTTAACTAAAAAGGTGATATCTATTTTATGCATAAGAATAACCTCCAGGATAATTTCTCAACTCTGTTTGGAATCTCTCAGCCATTGACACTTTATTTTGTCTCATTTCTCTCTTCCCCCTTTCAGTGAAGAAGATTTTCTTAGTCCCTTGGTGCTAAGTCCCAGCTCATTCTAGGATTTTTGTCCCACATTGCTAGGAAGAGCCATACCCCTGGGAGTCATGTCCCATGTAGAGAGGGAAAGGGCAGTGAGTTTGCTTGTCATGTTGGCTGAGAGAGAGAGGCCACATCTGAGCAACAGAGTAGGTTTTCTTGGGGGTGACTCTTAGGGCTAATTTTAAGTAGGCTTAGCTTATTTTTTGCAGGATTAAGTTTTATATGAACAAACCCCAAGATTGGAGGTTCAGCCTTTTGTTTTAGTTGTCCCCACTGCTTGTGAGAATATCAAGAATTCTCCACTTGGGGAAGTTGAATTTTTCCCCCTTTCTCACCACTCCCCCAAGGGGAATTTGCAAATACTTTTTCATTCACTCTTCAAATCCCTCTGGGATTTATCAGGCCATCACTCTGGACAAACCTACAAAAATCTCATGCCCTACTCAAGGTTCCATGTACTTACGGTGTTCAATTAAGGCATGGCAGTTTTAGAGACATGAGTAAGGTTTTTGAGGCCAAAGATGTGTTTTGGAGGTAGAAAGCACAGGACTGTATCCTAGATTGGATTTAGGGGAAAAGAAGGATGCAGGGAAGTAGGGAGAGAAAAATCAAGCAGGGAGACAGCATGATAAGGTGTGCAATCAAGTTGCAGATGGGTAACAGAAGTTTTATTGGACTTTTCCTGTTTGCCCTGTTTGTTTCTACTGAAGAATTTATTGCAAGTGTATTTTTCAATAAGAAAACTCAAATAAGTTTAAGGGTAAAAACATGGTAAAGGAATTGCTGAATTATTTATTGTATTTCTTACTGAGATATTTATCTGATCCTCTGATGTGCTTTTCTATTTCTATTTTTATTCCTCTGTTTGATGCATATTGGCATATTATGTCAACCTCTATTTTTTAAGGAATTTTGCTGTTATAGTCTTGATATGGGGAGAATGTGGAAATTTTTGTTGCTGTTAGATTTTCTGCAAAGAAAATTCAAACTTTGAAGTTATAATCTAAATATTCAGGTGGCATTGGCCTACATGATTTCCTCACCTACTGAAAATTTCTGAAGTATAAAAATGAAAGTTGGAACATTATTTATTCAAATTCTATTTTAATAAGTTTTATACACTGAAAGATATTTTTCTTATTATGTGTTATTAAGTACACAGATGAAAATAAAATCAGAATAAGCTTCTTTTGTTATCATGGTGAGATATTAAATTACTTCTGGTCAGGGAATATACACCAGCCATTGTAGTGTAAAAGACTTTTCTTGGTCAATGTGTGGCTTTTCTAATAAGTTTTATTTTTGCCGTTAAGAAACATGAATAAAATATTTTTGTAACTTTAAGTGTTACAGCTCATAAATGTCTTTTATAAAATACCCATGAGGTACTTTATAAAAAAATATATATATATTTATGTATGTATATATAAATATATATATATTTATATATAAAAATAGAGCGAGAGAATTTTTCGTGGGTGGGCACTGGGAATCCAAGCTGGGTCTCTGGTATGGCAGGTGAGAATTCTGCCACTGAACCACCATCATACCACCCTATATTTTTCTATATTTTATTGAATAGGGCATATAATAAGTGTTGCTGTTAGATTTTTCTTTCAATAAAATTTAAAACTTTGAAGATTCAATGTAAACATCCAGGTGGTATTAAACTAAATGATCTCCCAATGCCCATAGCAATATATCTTAGGAGACTATAATATTTCAGTATATAAATGTATACTTTCCAAAGAAACGACATGTAAAATATATCCCATTTATATAGGAGAATTCTGCCATTCATTTGTCCATATGCTCATTTGATTTACCTGTATATGCATGTATGTGTATGTGCGTGTATTATATACACATTCCTTTTGGTGAGTATTCAGCTCTTTCCTAATCTCTTAGAACTACCAAAAAATACCCCAGCTGAATGTCATCATACAAATTTATAGACATATGCAATCATATCTGTAGGATAAATTGTTAGTGTAGGAGTGCTATTTAAAATAATGTAGACTGGGGTGGACCACAGTGGCTCAGCAGGCAGAGTTCTCACCTGCCACGCCAGAGACCCATGTTCAGTTCTCGGGGCCTGCCTATGTAAAAAATAAATAAATAAATAAAATAACATAAACTGGAGAGTGCCAATTTCCAAGCACTCCAATATGGATCATTAAATTTCATCTTTTTCAATCTGATACATGAAAGGTGATATCTTGAGGTTTTATTATGTCATTTTCTCATTATGAGTATATTAGTCAGCATAGGCTAAGGCTTTGCCTCACCAACAAATAATCCCCAGGCCACAATGATTAAAGCAGCAAAACTTTATTTCTGATTCATGCAAGATCTTATCTGGGACTTGGTAAGCCAGGCTTAATTCATTAATTCTAGCAATATGAGCAGGATTTGATCCTAAGACTTAGTACAAGGTTTCTTCTATGATAAACACCCAGAAGGGGAGATAGACTTTTTACTGCCTCTGCTCAAGCATTGCACATATATCAGTTTCTCTCACATTTTATGTACCAACTTATTATATAGCCCTGACTAAGGAAATTTATATACACCGTTTGTCCAAAAAAGGAGGGATAAATGTACATTTGTGGAATTAGCATGTTCTATTATATTGAATGAGGTGGACCATCTTTTACTCAGAGAATACAATGTACTTTATAATAGGCCTGTGAACATTAGAATTCCTAGTACAGAATTCCTTCTGTTTCTCATTTCATTTCATTTGCCAAGCAAAATATAAACTCAGATTGATTTTTGTTGTGTTGCAACTGTATGGCTAACATTATAATAGATAATTCTAACTTTCAGAATTAAAAATCAGAATAAGATTAAACTGTCTTTTGTTAGTTTATTACTAACATATTACTATGTTGGTATCCTAGTAATCCTGTTGGTTTAGTATGATTATTCCAATTCTAAAGGAGGAAAATATGCATGGTCACAATAAAATTGATATATATATCAATATATCATATAAATATAATTTAATATATATATATATATTAAAGAATAGACATATGTAAATTCTTATTGACCACATGCCTGCACTGCTAAGGAATTTTTCTTGTAAGAAGTAAATACTTATACCATCATATTTAGTATAGAATAGTCAATAAACTTTGTCATATTTTTTCCTTTGACATTTTCCAACTTAAGCATGGTATGTTTTAAACAAAGATAAATGTTCACATTCCAAATAATAGTTTAGTTTTCTTTAATTCCTCTAAATAGAACAATAATGTATATATCATAACATGGAAACTCTAATACTACTTTATCTTATGACATAAAGTGGCATCACAAGCCCTATTTGATATAAAATCATACATTAATATCATAAAAGAGCACTTAAGTTTTATAAGAAGCAATTACTAGAATGTGAGATAAAATGAATTGCTAATATCTTTAATCCAAGCATTCAAAAATCCCTGTTAACTCCAGCGTAAGAAACCCTGATTAAAAGGAAAAAAATATATTTCCTAAAATATGGTAATAAATCAAATTTAAAACATGGTTTTATGCTTTCAATACTCACAACTTCTTTTGTAAATACTTATCCTTTATTTTGTATCCTTATATTATTCACCCTTTAAGACTCATCTCAGAGATAGCTAAGAATTCCAAATTCCTTCCCAGATATAAATGATCATTTTCCTATTAACTCAAAAATACTACAGTTTCCTTTTTCTTATAACACTAAACACTTTCTGCTTTGTATTACAATTTATTTAAATATAAGCCATATTCCTGACCAAACTGTTTTTTAATTATCATTATAGCAACATATTATAAAGGAGAAACTGGGCTTAGAAAGATTCTGAAACTTGCCCAAAGTGATGCAGCATTTAGGAGAAGTTCAGCATTGGAACTCAGGTTAGTCATATTCCTCACCCCAAGCTTGTAATCACTACTTATGCTGAGTTTGAAAGATACAGGGGGCATAGATTTGAAGACCTTCGTTCTAGTCTTTCCTCCACTGTGTGACCTTGAGAAGGCCATTAGATCTCTCAGGTTAAGGTCTGTTGTTCATAAAGAAATGAAACCATCTGCTTTATAATTATGTTATGGAAATTAAAAGACAAAATGTATTGATTCAAAATGCCTAGTAAAGTGTCTAAAAATAAAAGGTAGATGCTCAATAATTTTTAGTTACATATTTTTAGGAGCCCAGTTTTGAATCCCCTCAAATACTTATCCAGGATAAATACAGAAATAGGAAAAAAAAAATCTGTTGTATTAATGGACAATGTTTAAATGACTCGTGGCTAGCGCTGATAGAGGGAAACCATAGTTCTAAGTAACTACCTCAGGTCAGTTGTTAGTAGCACCTCGTTTTAATTCAACCACACAGCCCAAAATGGTAGATAATACAACAGTAATGAAAGAGAAGCTGCATCATTTGCTGCTATTCAAATATCTGGAATTATTACAACCTTTGAAAATATTTATTCAAGGATCAGTGAAAAATTTATAATATTTTAATGTGCAATTTTAAAGGAATTTCTTTTAAAATAAATATAACAATAGAAGATATCAGTGGGCAGGCCATGGTGGCTCAGCAGGCAGAGTTCTCACCTGCCATGCTGGAGAGCAGGTTCGATTTCCAGTGTCTGCCCATGCAAAAAAAAAATATATATATATATATATTATATTATATATATATATATATACTATATATATATTAGTAACTTTTTTTCTACTCTAAGTCTGTATCCCAACAGCTGAGGCAGCTTTTAAGGTCACAGGTGACCTCCATTTGCCAACTACATAGTGGTCAGTTTTTGGTTCTTATCTTACTGGACCTATTAGTAGCATTTGATATAAGCATGTCCTTCTTGCAAACTTCCCTTCACTTGGCCAGATCCCTTTTATTTTTCTGACCTCCGAGAATTTGCAGATCCCTTTTCTTCTCTATATTCACTCCATAGCTATTCTCAACTAGGCCCATGTTTTTATTTTCTTTTTCGTGACTCATAATTTATCTTTCCCCTGACTTCCAGACTCATTGATATCCATCTGTTGGGTAGCTTCACTTGGTTGTCTATTAAATACTTCGAACTTTAATTTTACAAACCAAGCTCTTGATTTCTACCCTAGAACTGCATCTCCTCCTGCGAAACACGAACCAGTAAGTGGTACCTCCATTCTCCCAGTCTCCTGAGTTGGCTGTTTCTCTCATCTTATTTCCTACCACATTTCCTTCCTCTCAGAGCCTTTGAAAATGCTGTTCCTGCTGCCCAGTGATGGGATCTTACAGAAAGTTCCTTGGTTCGTTCAGTTGTCAGTTCAAATATCTTATCAGAGAAACCTTCCCTGAATATTCTAAATAACTAGTCAACCTCTCCCTACCCCACCACTTTCTCCCCCTAGATGTTTCTTCAGTTACTAACACTACATATCAATTTGCATTTTTGTCTTTTCTCCAGAAATACTAGCTTCCTAAAGGTTTCTTTCAATAATACTTTGAAGCAAGGTAAAAATAAATTAAAAAAAAAACATACAGCGACCATTTTATTTTAATACCTAATATAGGGAGAAATTAATCTCAGCAAGAGATGGCAAGTATTCACTTAAGATTTGTTTTCATCACTTGCAAAATTTCATTTTAAAACAGAAGAAACCTCAAACACAGGCACTGAAGAGTATATCTACCAGAAACACTGCTGAATATTAATCTTTTCATTTCTATTTGGTTAGTGGCTTCCCTTACACTCATTCATCTCCTACCACTACAATTACCGCTCTACACTAGTTTCAGGAGAAATAGATAACTCATCACTGTTATATTGGGGAAGGAAACCTAACTTGCTCTCATAAATAAGCAAAACCTGTAAAGAGGCTACATATTTAATCAAAGTTCAATAATATATGTCTTGATTAGATATATTTTATCTTGGCATATTAACATAAATATATCATGTGCACACATGCGCAAATATCTTAGAAAAAAGTTTTTATTCCATCAATTATGTGAAATCCAGAACTATAATTATCACCAAAATTCATAAGTATAACAGTTAATGGATAATTATTGCCTGCTTAATTTTTTTTTTCAAGAAACTGAAGTAGTGATAATTTAAAAATAAGCAGCTAGGATTCATTTCAGCTTGTTGTGATATTTTACTTCTATTCAGAAATGTAAACAGCACTACCGTTATCAGACTAAGTATGTTTCTTCTCCCTTAGTTTTTTGTTTGTTCTATAAACGAGGCACTGTGGACAGACACTCAACTTCTCTGTAATTACAGTTGCTTAAGAAAACTCCATTAAGAATGAGATTACAAGAAAATTATAGACATCAGCCATAATCTAAAGTTGTTTAATATGATAATTTGAATACCTTTCACTTTGTTTGTATTATTGGGCTAGTGGAAGATAGTGGAGTGTACAATTTTAGTGCTGACTTTGAACATTAAAATTAGTCTGTTTGTCAGGTATTTCAAGAAATGTGATCTTTAGAGGCTAATTTCAGCATACACTATTTTCCACTTCAATTAACAATGCCTCCCGAAACAGTAAGTTTTGCTAGTGATTTTGCTTGTCTAAAGCCCCTTTTGGGAACTATCAAAAGATATAATTGATTGACGTACAATATAATAATCACCAGGGCAAATTTCTTAAATTATACTAATAAAGTATTGTGATGTTTCAGTACTTCATACATTTTATCATTTATCATTTATTGAATGTTTTAAAATTCACGCTGATGACACAATGGGATGCAAATGTTTTTAGAATTTCAACTATATTATCAGGGCTTTATTGACCTATGCAATTTTACATCGGTATTATTTTCTGCACATGTAGATATTATTATTTTACTCCTAAGAGTTATATTTTAAACATAATATAACATTTAAGATGATAATGATCACAGTCTGAATCTGCTTTGAGAAGGTTTCCTTTCATTCAGATTTACTGAAAATTAGGAAATATCTGAAGGGAACAAGTTACATGATTGCTAGTCATTTACTTTTCTTTCTCCCTCTCTGCCTCTCTCCTTCCCTTACTTCTTTCCTTTCCCTCCTTTTTTTTTTTCCAGATCAGGGAGCAATATATGTAACCTTATAATCAAATATGGGCTTTCTTTCAAAGTTGAAATGCCAATCTTAATGATGTTCCCAGAATTTGGCATAGTGATATACAGCAACTGTATAAATCTGGGTTAAAAAATTGCCTAGAACCATCCTCAAACCTCAAAGAATAGAAAAAGCATTGGTAAATGTCATCAGCATGGGTTTAACCTAGGAATTTGATATCATTTTTAAAAATGCTTACATGGTTACAAGTTTGGAGCAAAAAACCCATACTTGAAGGAAGAATAAAATGTGCAGTGATGATGACTCTGTACTAAATGATGATGAAAGGACTATGGTCTTAAATAAAGAGAAATAGTTGTGATTATGTAATTGGTGGTCCACTGACCTTTAAGTCAAAGGTTTCAAATTATTGCTCCAACCTGGTTGGTTGGCCAGCACAGTACTTTAAAACTAGTTTAATTGGAGCAATTTAAAATGCATAATTTTACATTAAAACCTACACATTCCACTTTATCTAAAAAATTGGCAGTAAGAGAAAAATTGGGTTTGTACTTCCGAAAAGTAGCTTACGTCAGTTTAATTTAGAAGTCTCCAGACCTCCCCATTTTCTCTGTCTGCTTCATTTATTTATAGTATCTTTCAGAACCTGATAGTCTTAAGAATTTGTTACCCCTTTCTTAAACATTTGTGCCTATTTATAGTTGATACATGTAATCTAACACACATACACTCACACACGTTCTTCACGCAATTTCTTTTTTCTATGTCTAAACACTCACTCATTTTCATTCTACCACAATTATATCCAATCTGTATATCCGCTTACATCCCCTTTATACAAACCATTAACAAAATACACTTTTGAAATGCATGTTGGTTTGACAGGATGTTGAGTGTGGGTAAAGTGATGGAATTTGTTCTTTCCTTTTTCTCCTTTCCACTATACCTTTTTTTATTATTATGAAAAATGCAAGTTCAAAATCATCCATAATATCTGATTTCACATTTACCCACGGGTATTACGTTAGTAAGTTTTTAAACTTAAAACTTCTACTCCCTTTCATCCACAAAAGATTCTTGATTCTGATTTATTCAGCAGCTCTGAGACTGGAAAATGGAAAAAAAAAAAGTTTCTAGTCATTAATTTTATGGAAGTTAGTCTTTTAATGATAATATTTCTAAGATTATCTCTTGCTGAGTAATGTAAAAATAGTGGACTTTTCAAAGTTTGGCAAGTTACACTGCATACTTTATGAGCAGCAATTAAAAACTTGAACCTTTGATATTCACCAATAATTCTAAGGGGAAAACTTACTTTTAAAAGTCATTATTGCTTAATAGGACTAATTAAGTGGGGGAAAAAGCTAGAATTTATATTCCAGTATATGCTTTGTTCACAATTTTATATTTGTTTTCCAGAAATCCTTCATAAAGAAAGAACTTATTTGTGACTTTCCATTTCATTTACCATTTCAACAAAAATATTTTATTAGTTTTATGGCTCATGATTTTAATGATTTTTCCTGAGGACATGTATTAAAACCATAAATTATTATAGCTTACTAAACCTATTAACAGCATTCTGACAATATCAGTGTACTCAGAAACGGGGCAGTTTTGAGAAGAGATGCATTTAATAGGCTCACGAAAGCAAAAATAACCCCAATAGCTTTGGTATTAGGTAAACCATACAATTTTGATTTAGAAGTTAGCATTTGGTATTTGTTTGATCATTGCACACCTATTTCATTCTTATATAAGTATATATTTTAAGTTTGGCCATTTCAAGTGTCCTTGTATAATAAATGTATATCTCAAAAGAAATATGACTTCTTTAGTGTTTATCAATTATCTGTCCTTGCATATGCTGCAGGGATAATAATAATTTAAATTCTATGCATATGTGTTTACAGATGCTACTAGAATCTACCAACTTTAATTCCTGAAAAAGACAAGCCGTTGGGTAAAATGTTTAATTTTTAAAAATAAACTTAAAGGTAATTTAAAAAGTATTAATTCATTTGGCACATACTTATAAAATGCTAATCTGTGCCATAAACTGTGTTTGGCTCTGACATTTAAAGTTGGGGGGGGGGGTGCTGGGTAATGATGGCTCCTATTCTCAGATGTGAAGCTCAAACTTTTCAAAGTGCCCACCGATATGCATGTAATTGTAAACTGAGATGTTCTCAAATAAAAGGAAAAGGCTGTAAAAAGCAATAGCAAGTGATATAGAGTACTTAATGAGGAACAGATTCTTAGGTTGAACAGATCTAAAGGAGGAGAGAATAAATTAGTGAACTAAAATGAAATTTAATGATAATGAGATAAAATAGGAAAGATGGTGAGCAGTATAAATACAGGGAATCAGGAATTATTCCAGATTGAAGAAATCTTATGTGAAAATGCCCTGGAAAGTAGAAAGGTTGGAGTAAAATTAACTCGTGTAATTATAAATGTTCTTGCTGAGGTGTGTTGGGAAATGGATATTTTCCATTTTTGACCTTTTTGGAAAATTGATAAGTGGGAAAAAAACCTTAAAATAATCACCAGCTTAAAGGGAACTATAACAAATATATTTTAAAATTGCAGGAAAATATAACATGATCATTAGAATGCCCATTCCATTTTTTAGACCATAGCATTTAATGCCAATATCATTTTAATAAAATAAAGAATATTACACATACAGTTTGTATTTACTGTAAAACTGTAGAAACTGATAGTTTAAGATTATAAATTACATTTTTTAAGTCATAAAAATTGGATGCATATGATTACCATGCCGTATAGAGGACACAGACACTATATGAGAAAAAATAATTACTTTTCATTTGGTGATTTTGAAAAGCAAGGATATGCTATAAAATTAGATATTTGATGGAAGAGACTACTTTTGCATATTTTCCTGCTCATAAATCCTTATGAGTAAGATAAAAATATTTAACTATATTTGTCATTCAAACATCATAACTCTAATAATTGCAATGTGTTACCATTAATAGAAATGACAGAAATTTGCAAAAGTAATACTAGCTTTTATAAGGAATGCCGTAAGAACAACTGATCTTTGTTTAGACATGTCACAAGGTCACTATTAATGTTCAGGAAAAAAATTAACTTGTTAATTTACATGTTCTGGCCCATCTGATTTGATTATAACATACACATCCAAGCTTGTCATTTGATAATCTAAGTAACCTTGTTTTTATTTTTATCTCTTTTCTGCCTATTGTTAACCCTATTTTTCTCCTATTTTGGAATGATTTTACCCCTTCTTTTTTTTTTTTTTTTCACTTCTATTTATTCAGATTTCAATGCCCTGTGAAAGTTCCATTATTTTCATGAAATGATTTTTGTCATTATGCTTTCAATGACACTTCCATCCATACTCTTGAAGAATCACTTCTAATCCTATTGTATGCAACAGAATAATGTTCATTTTTTGAGTTGTATATATTTTATTATCCAAATTAGTAATCTGTCCCAGTACCTTAATGACTGTTAAGGAATTTGCCAGGCATTAATTAATATTGTATCGATAATAGGTACAATATTATTTCCTTTTTACAAAGCCTTCTCATAGCCATAATTTAATTTGAATGTATTTTGTTTTTGATGTGAATTAAATATTCAAAATTTTATATTCTCAATTCAATGACATAATTTGCAAACATGCAACTATTCAAGATATTTCCATTCTTATGTCTTTCTCTGCTCTTTCATCATAGATATATTGTCTATGTAGTGGCATATTGTCCTTATTTTATATTATTTAGATGGATTTTTTCTAGTCAGAACTTCTGTATAGTCCAATGAAACTTGACATTTTAGTAAAACCTGGTCTCTTTAAGAAGGCTCAAGGTGACCTTGCTAAACCTGTAGTGCAGCACAGAGTTTACACAGCGCTCAAATACTCATCTATTTTTCTAAGCCAGATTATTTAGCGTCAACTTTTGCCAGGCAAAAAAGATTTGATCACTTTCTTAATACAGAGATTTTAAAATTAATTTAAAAATCTTAAAATAATTGCATCAAAAAATTTATATATATATATATTTATATATATATGTATTTATTTATTTATTTATTTATTTATTAAAATGCTGCCTCCTCCACAGTATAAGTTTTCTAGAACTGTTGTAATAATTAGCACATACTTGGAGGCTTAAAACAACAGAAATCTGTTGTCCCAGTTGTGGAACCTGGAAGTCTGAGATCGATGTCGGGAGGACTGTGCCGCCTCCGCGAGCCACGGGGAATCCGCTCCATGCGGTGCTCCTGGTTTCTGGCATCGTGCAGCAGTTGTTAGTGCTCCTTGCCTTGTGGCCGCATGCTACCAGCTCTGCCTCCTTCTTCTCATGACTGTCTTCTTCTGTCTCTTTTCCTTTTTTAAGGACAACCATCCTATTGTATCAAGGGTACATCTACTTCAGTAGGACCTCATCTTAATAGAACTAATTCCATCTGCAATAGCACTGTTTCTAAATGAGGTCACGTTCTGGGCTGCTGGGAGTTAAGATTTCAATATAACTTTTTTGGACCCAATTCAACCAGTAACATTTCTATGTGTTTCCTTATTGAGCTATTATCTGAGTTACTCTTTTGAGATGACATTTCTGCTAATAACCCAGACTACTAATTTCACCTAAAATTTGTGGGTATTCAGATAAGCCGAAAGTGGAATTAAATAGAACAATTCACCACCTGGTTATCAAAAGTAGTAAAATATGCCTGAATGATTTTAAAATAGTTTTTCTCATGTTCTAAAAAATCATATTTAACATCATTTTTATCATTGTCAAATGGACAGGTTTAGTTCTGAACATAATTTTGCAATTTTAACATTATAATAAACAAAGTAATTCCACTTTAGTTTGTTTAGGTCCCAAATAATCCCTCAAAGACAATGCAAAATATTATCTAGAATATGGAGTTTCTACATCTACATTAACACAGTATACAACTTTATGATCCCTGGTCATCCTGCATATAATGTAAATTATAAATAAAATCTAAAAGAGGAACAATCTTTGAGTTCATATTGAAATTTGTAACAAAAACATTATAATGATAAGAAGAGTCAATGGAAAATGAATTTAATTTCATCTGTTCTGCTTATATCTCACTTAGCAAATTACTTTAAATATATATTTTCTATTCAATTCATGTTAAATAAAAGTAATAAACTTTACATAGTACATATTGTTGCTATATAGTAAGCAAAACATTTTATTAATTAGAAGACATTTTCTAAGCGATGTTTTACGCTAGTTTCCATTAGTATGTACATCTTAATATTCAAATAAACATTATAAATTGTAGGCTTCATGGTATCATTACCAATCATATATAATGAAGATTACATTTATTTCATTGCTTTTCCATGGTGTTAATATATGCATGTTTAGAAGAACCAACAAAAAATGGAAGACTGCTATGTTGCATCATTAAACACTTGGAATTGTTTCTTAAAGTTAGAACTAATAAAAATTTTTCACCCTAAATATGTCCCTATTATTTAAAATCATACTTCCTACCAAGCCACACCAATGGCAAAAACAAATAAAATATGATAACTGAATTCTAGGACAACATTTTCTCAGTTAAAGAAACAGAGAGGAATAATGAGTAGATTTATCAGCATAAATAACTTTTATATGTCTAATTTATCTAAAATAATTAAAATCCCTATTTTAGTAATGAAATAATGTTTGTTTTCTAACTGAAGTTTACTACACAGAATGCAATTTTAAGAATTAAGAGCACGTAATTTCAATTTTGTAGTAATTTTGTTTTCAAATTTTTCCCAAATTTTTTCCAAATTTGCTTATCTAAATAAAATATTAGTTTTCTGTTGTAATTTTGAAAAAAAGAAAATTTTATGCTTATTCAAATTTGCAGAGTCCAAAATTCAGTAATAATTTATATTTATTTGTTGTCTTATTTTTCTGTTATGGCCCATAACAATTCTTCAAATTTCTAACCTTAGGGAACATATTTTTACTTCCTACTTTTATTTTATACCTATAAGTTGCAGCATTTATGATAGATTGTAATTGGTATTATCCTTGAAATGTAAGTAAAATTTAAAGCTTTTTGACTATATTAAAGATAAACAGTTAAGAGAAAATATTGATATAAAAATTAAAATTTAAAATTAACTTTTAAAATAACTATAAAAATTAGCAAAAGGCAGCACCCAACTCTGCTTTAATTAATCTGTTTTTGAAACCAACTTCTTATAAGAACTTGATTTGAGACCAAGACAGCAGAGATTAAGTTAGTTTGAATCACTTGAATGACTTCTCCTGAAGTCACAAGTTCCACCTGTGTTCTATGAGAGGAAATTATATAAGGGCATGATTTATCAGGGGTAACTTTAGATGTTTCCATTACACCCCATTACACTGAAAACTCCATGGTTTATGTATCTATATATTATCCATTCATCTACTTTTCCTCACAATGCTGTAAACATTATCTTTTTTTCTTTGTTTGTTTGTTTTGTATGGGCAGGCACCCGGAATCGAACCCTGGTCTCCTGCATGGCAGGCGAGAACTCTGCCTGCGTAATCACCATGGCCTGCCCTGTAAACTTTATCTTTTAAAGTGGTATTGTCATCTGACAACATCACTCAGTAAATACATATGAAATGAATAAATAAATGAATGATCCTAAGTGCTTTTATTTTTCTTGTTATTGTTCAGGTTTTCATTTTTCAACTATGGTACAAAGAAATGGACTTTATTATCCCAGTTTGTAACTAGGCCTCAGCAGTTCTCACCAGCTTGCCATTCATATGACAAATAAATGGCAATGCCGGAAATGGAACACTTCTCCTACATCCCCAATCCACAGCTTTTATTATAATACATCAGTAGTCACTGGTATTTTCATACTTAAACTTCAGTTTCTCTTGACTGACTTGATACTTTGGTTTTTGCTAATGGATTTACTCTAAGAAAAACTCATTTCTTCATTAGTTTTGTGTCTTCATATGTATAACTTTCATCAAAAAAGGGTATTAGTGAGAACCTGTTTCCTATGCCAGGGAATAATCGTGCATCCACTCACTTGAGGTTTCACAGTGAATTTTGAATCTACTCGCTTATGTTGTTAGGTTAAATACCCTACAGTTAAAATAATGCTTGAGTTTACTCCATTTCAAAATGCTTGCTCCTTTCAAACTAAGATTTATCTTCTGATTTTCCTTAGAATGTGTGTCAAATGTAGGTCTGATACTAACATTTGGCTGATAGTTCTAAATAGATTGGATGGTAATCCCATAGAATTGGCAATTAAAATTTAACACTGCCTTAATTCTTGAAGACAATTGTATAATGATAAGGCTTTTACAATGTGACTGTGTGATTGTGAAATACTTCTGCCTGATGCTCCTTTTATCTAGAGTATGGACAGATGAATAAGAAATATGGGTGAAGAATGAGCAAATAATGGTGGGACAAAGGCTAAAATAAATTGGGTAAATGGAAATACTAGTGGTCAAAGATAGGAAGGGGTAAGGTATACGGTATGCATGAATTTTTTCTTTTTTCTTTTCATTTCTTTTTCTGGAGTGATACAAATTGTTCTGAAAAATGATCATGGTGTGATGAGTACATGACTCTGGGATGACATTATGAGCTATTGAGTGTAAACCATGTATGGAATGTCTATATGTTAAAATTCATCAATAAAATATTTTTTAAACTTTAATGCTGCCCTAATATGGAATCATTTTATTTAATGTTAAGTAAAGCTATGAAATATGGTGCTTGGTCATTAGCAAAGTTATTGTTAGAACACTGATTATTTTGCTTTTGTTTTGTTTACTTGCTTTTTATTTAAACAGTTTTATTGACTCACCATACAATCCATCCTAAGTGTACAGTTAATGGTTCTCAATATAATCACATAGTTAAGCATTCACCACCGCAGTCAATATGAGAACATTTTCATTTATTCCAAAAAAAAAAAACACAACAAAACCCATATCCCTTATAACCCCCTATTATTGACATTTAACTTTGGTATAATACCTTTGTTACAATTAATGAATGAATATTACAATGTTACTATAATATATATTACAATATTACAGTGTTAACTATAGGCCTTAGTTTGCATTAGCTGCGTTTCTTCCTATATGCCACCCTATTATTAATGTCTTGTAATAGTGACATGTATTTGTTCTAGTTCATGTAAGAACTTTCTTTTAGTTGTACAATTAATCACAGTCATTATCTAAAATTCAAGTTTTGCTAAGTTATACAGTCCCAGTTTTTTATCTTCTAGCTTTCCTTCTTGTGAAATATTGTGAAAAAAAAATTCATTTATTTCTTCAATAGATGAATAGTGTCTGACATATACTAAACATACAGTAAATTTTTACTGAGCAAATGCTTTTAGTGTAAACACTAAAAAGAAAATTCATAATGATAGCAAAAGCAGACATAGGTATTGAATTTCTACTCTTTTTAATCTTAACTTGAAAAGATTAAGATTAAATCTTAATTAATCTTAACTCTCAGGAAACAACTAATATTGCTAGGTAATGATGTCTATTATTTGTCAAATTGAATATGGTCTCTCTAATAGGACACTGTTTTTAAGTGTATATTGAATAAGCAAATTATATTTGTCAGTAAATTTGTTTTCTTATATTTTGGGGCATGGGCAATCACCGGGAGTCAAACCCGGGTCTCCTGCATGGCAGGCGAGAATTCTGCCACTGAGCCACCGTTGTACCACCCAGTAATTTGTTTTCTTGATAAGGATATTATCTAAAAAAAAATCAGTATTACTCCCTGCTTTATTTAGAGTTTTATGATTAAAGCTACCATTTTAAAAAGTAAGTGAATATCTAAGCTTAGATTTGTCTAATGTGTGTCACATGGTTTCAGCAAACTTCTTTTGAGTTAAAAACCAGTCTTGTTTAATCTTTGCACATTTTAAAGGGAAGCCAAGGCACGTTGGCACATGTCAGCAAGCTGTAGGCTCCAGGAAAGATCAGTTAAGCCTGCTATGGCTGCAAAGACCCTAGACTCACAATGGTTTGAGACAAAATTGATTACTTAAGTGTCTTTATCTAGAATTAGCCATGACCGATCATTCCCATCTTTGAAGTGGAATTAAGCTCATCACTAAAACATTTATAAAGTGAGAGATGATATCAGTTTATAAATATATGCTATGAATATATACAAAACAAATATTTTTTTCTTTTCATGTACTTCTATATAAAATATGTAATATAAAAGTAACGTAAATAGATAAATTTATATTTAAGTATATTGTGAGAGAAAAAATATAAAGTGATCTAGAAAGGAGAATATATCCAAAAAAATTCCATGAAATTTAGTTTACCAAAAGTACATTACAAAGAAAAAAGAAACAAAAGATGATTCATCAGGTCTTGCTTATGAATATTAACTATTCTCAGTAGCAATGAAGATATTATTGATATTTTTCCTCCATAGTAAAGTTGAAGAAGGTTCTCAGTCAGTGAGAGGTATTCATGTTTGGTGTGATGAGATACGATGACTTTGGAAAGTCTCATATTTTCAATTTGATAGTTCAGGCTTCTTTGAAGGAAGCTTGCTTTATTTTTAATAAATGGATCGCACATATTGCTCTCAAGGAATGCAAGTCAGTGACTAGTTTTATTTTTATAACTCTATCTAGATTTTGCAAGAGGCCAGCAGAATCAGGAGGGAGACTAGATAAACAGTTGAAGGGCAAATTGCTTGTGCACAACTCCCTTTTCCCTGAGAAAATACAATTTGCTACCTGTTTTGGTATTGATATGGGATTTCTCATCACAGTCATGGCAAAGTGTTCCAAACTTTGATATATCAAGATAATTAGTGGTTTTTCACATAGCAGTGTGGGATAGAGGCTAAAAAAAGGAGTTAACGTTGTCAGAACTAAACCAGAGAGAAGACTTGTGATGTCACCTTTGGCTGATTTTGCAGTGTTTCACCACAACCCAGCAGGATGCAGGGAGCAGGGATAAACACGAAAAAGACAGAGCTTTGTGTAGAGCCAGACTTTGGATTTATACTCAGAGGTGAAAGGCCTTTGTTTTCTTTCCAGAAGAGGAACAACAATCTGTACTCAGGGCAGTTGATGCCATCAAAGGTGCATTTAGGAATAGTTATGTTTTCATTGCCGAGTTCTCCTTTAGATATGTTATCATAAAGCATTTTAATTAGTAGGTCATCTTGTTTCGTTTTCCTAAAGTGACAGCATAAAATGATGAAGATACTAACTAGTGTTTCAGTGTTTCTATGCTACTGATCACCTTTCAATTTACTTATACCATTTTCTTAAGTTTTTATAGTTATTGGTTCTCTGTCTTTCCTCTGCTAGAATGTAAGATCCATAATTGCAGAGATATATTTTGGCCTTGCCCATTAATATTTTTCAACTGCCTAGAAGAGTGAGGGTACATAATAGATTATTGAGAAATGTTTATTGAATAAATGCATTCCAGAGAACATTGAATTTGCCAGAGAAATAAAGTTGGATTTTATCATACAGGGAATACTACAGTGTGGAATTCAGAACATGCATATTGTGTTTGTAGTGATTGTAGTAAAATATGCTTAACCTTAATGAAATTATAACATAAATTACATTAAGCACATAGTACTTGCATACAGGATTATATCATGAGTGGGAAGGCCACTATTTGTAAAAATTTTGCCATCAGAATATTATTTCATTATATCATTACGCAAAAACAGTTATCTTTATTAGCTATACCAGAGCGTTGAATATGCCAATGAAATTATCCCCCAAAAAAGCAAGTACACTTAACTTATTTATAGGTCAGCTACAGTCCTTTTTAGAACCAGACGTGCTTTATTTATTCAAGCATAACATTATCGGCCAAAGAGATTTGGAGGGAAAATCTGTGCTCAGTGAACATTGCAAGAGTTTGAAGTGAGCTTTAAAGTAAAGACATGACACCACGTTGGAGATGCTATTTGAAATGTCTTTCATTTGACTACAATCGTTTAGCAAGTTTTAAGATTTTGGCATCTCCTGTACAATCTTTGTCTGAAATCCAAGAGATATAAAATTATTAAGGAAGAGGCCTCTTGTCTAAAGTGTTTGGTCTATTCCAATCAATTTGATGGAAAAGGCACCACAATAAAAATGATTGCCAGCTGCTTGGCACAATGAGTGAATTAAAAATGTTGGTCCAGGGACACAAGGTTAGTTCAGTGGTAGAATTCTTGCCTGCCATGCAGGAGACCCAGGTTCAATTCCCAGTCCATGCACTTCCCAAAAAACAAGCAAACAAGCAAAAACAAACAATCAATAAAACAAGTTAACAAAAATCCAACAAATGGTGCTGCAATAATGGGTTACTTACATGGAAAAATAATGAAATGTGACCCCGACATACAGCATACCTAAAAATAAATGTTAGTCCTATATATATTTAGTCTTCTGACTAGATAAGCACAGCTCTTTTTTTCAGAAGACACCTTCTCATAACATCTTTATTCAGAAGCTGGGACTTTCTCATCAAATTAGCATGTGCTCTTTGCTTGGAGATTATCAGAATGGCATAGTTTCTTCTAGGCTGCTGTAAATATTGAAGCCACTGAAAGGCTTAAAACTGCTTTGAAACTGCACATGTATGTCAAATTTAAAAAATGAGGTAGAGAAGAAGTCACTATCTTTATTATTACTCAAAAACAAACAAACAAACAAAAACACATGTAACTCATTCCCCCAAACTGTTATTCCAGGTGGTAAGCACTATATCTATTTTAAATGAATTTATTGCAGCTTTTTTGTGTGATGCTTTCAAACGTATAAATGCGATCCTTTAATAAAAATGTTTAGGATCCCAAATTGAGAGCTTCTATTTCCAGAAGCATAATAATAGCAACAGTTTTAATGATTTTAAAATGATGACCTGTCAGGTTGTTTTCATCTTGAAGGCTATTAAATAAAACCCAATTGCTTTGGGTCAGAAATGGAGGGCAGGGATGGAGGGGGAATATGATTTGTGAAAGAATAATAGTTAAAATTAAACTAGTAAGAAGGAAGTGAAGTTGGCAGATTAGGGCCTGGGGAGACACACAGATCTGTCCTTTTGCACTTTGCTAAAACATTGCTTTTACTATAAAGTTTTTTGTTGTAAATATCCTTTTAGTGTTGTGTGTTTACTTTTTCAGAAAATGTAAATACCATTTTTTCCCTTTGTTAATGTTGTCACCTTTCTAAATTTAAAAAGAAAGTTGAAATTTGTATAAATCTTAGCTGGGCTATATCCCAAGCTTGGGAAGTGGGCGGACATCTCTCCATTAGGGTACAGAGGAGCAAGCAGCTCTCGTCTAGCCTCCACGTCCTTAAATCCTTCTGAGCCATGTTTTCTCTTGGAGATTTCCAGATCCTTTTCTGTAATGGAATGAACAGAAGTCTCATACTGACAAACTTCACCACCTCTTCAGCCTCTCACCCGTTTTGAATACTTGAGCCAGTTGACTGTTCTCTGTGTTTCTCTCCTTCCGCCACAGAAAGGGGATAATAATTCATTCTACCTTAGAGGCTTTGTAAAGGCAGATTGGGAAAATAAATGTTTTAGCATGTTGAAGATTCGTAAGTGCCGAGTCAAAAAGACTCATGCTAGTATTTATGGAGGGGCTCCTTGAGTTTGAGGCACTTTTCATATCTGCTCACTTGTTTACACTTCAAAGCAATCTTGTGAGATAGGTATTATTTTTACCTCTTAAAAATACCATATGCTGGGCGGGCCGCGGTGGCTCAGCGGGCAAAGTGCTTGCCTGCTATGCCGGAGGACCTCGGTTCGATTCCCGGCCCCAGCCCATGTAACAAAAACGGAGAAACAGAATACAATAAAACAAGAAAATGTTTAAAAATGTTTCCCTTTCTTCCTTCCTTCCTTCCTTCTCTCTGTCTTTCCTTAAAAAAAAAAAAAAAAAAAAAAAAAAAAAAAAAAAATACCATATGCTAACCAACTGTGCAACTGGAACCCCTAGGTACTATTTGATTTCCATTTAATAGTGAGGAAAGTGAAACACTATTTAATTTGTTCAAAGAACTTAGTAATTTGGAAAGTTTGAGTTTCAAAAGAGGGCACAATCTCATCCACTGCTCTCTACAATGGTTACTGTTGGTCAATTTTATTTTAATTTCCGGGTAAGCACGAACTATAATTTTTGCATAATATTTACCCATAGGACTCGTCTTTGGGCTATCTGTGCATGGAGATTATAAAATCAGGGCCTAAAAACTTTATCAGTTATGAAAAGAAATGTGGAGGGCAGATAAAAAGTAGGCTCCTTTCACCTCTTAGAAAAGGAAACATAATAAGAAAAGATTCCCATTTTAAAAGTGTGTCGTCTCATTTAATGATCTTTGAACTTCAAGGACTGTAAATCACATAATTTAAAATTATTGAACTTGCACCTGTAATATAACTTTAAAATAGATGACGTAGTATGCTATTGCATGAGCTTATAATAAAATGTTATAAAACATACCCAAATTAAAACAGGAAAAAAATGTGTGCAATAAAATATAGATAAAAACAGAAGTTCAAATATTTCCTTCTTATAGCCCAGTAAAACTTACCCACTTTCACAACTAGTCTAGTAAAGAGAATTCTGAGTAGGTTAGAAACTGAAGGACCTTAGATAACAGCCAGAAAGGCTGTCTTATAAAGAGGATTGTATAGCCGCCGATGCTCTCACAGGAAAATCTGGATTTCTTAATTCTGGTAAAATCACAGAGCTGTCAATATTACCCTGTACTCCAACATAACTACTATTTTCGGAGGTTCTGCACCAGCTGGTCTCTTCAGGAAAATCCTGCACTCCACATTTCTCGCAGGCTTCACCATCTCTGATGTACCTTTAAGCTTATTCACTCTCCCCTTTGCTGGCTTTTCCCCTGTTGGCACTGGGTTCGGAACCTCTGGATTAGAGAACCAGAGTTCCAGTCGCAGTTCTGCCAGGGTCTCTCACTGGGGCATTTGCACTTCCGTGTGAATAATTACCTCAGTTAACAAGTCGCTGAGCACAGTTCTTTCAGTAAGATACTTTTTGTATTGTAAGTGACCACTGCTAACACAGTGTATCAGGTTTTGTTATCTACTGGGAAGCCGCAAAGAAAAACAAAGGAATTAAATGAAATTTGTACGAATTCTTTGAAAGACAGATATGATAAAAATTGATGGCTTATCCTCAGTCTTAGCTGACATAGTTAAGTCAGTCTCTTAATCTTTTCTACTAGAAAAGATTAGCATTTTTAGAGACTGGCTTTGCTATTTAAATGCTAAGACAAATTTCCATGTAAATTCTTCGATAGGATATTAATAAATGGTTTAGTATCTTAAGTTGTAGTGTAACATAAAATATATGGTGTATTTCAACTTTATAAGTGAATTGTGCTATTGGTACAATTTTAGTAATTTATACTATCTTACAGTTGATTCATGGGGTGTCAGTTTTAAAGAGAGCACGGTTCTGCTATTATCAGTTTAACTTCTCAACTACTTGCTTACAAATTTAATAGCAGAAATGATGTCTTTCCTTAGAGATTGCTTGTCTGCAAATTCATGTCAATAAAGAGTTTCAGTCATTAAACAAGCATGTCCCTTTGTTAAGGGACAGCGTGGCACAGGTAATTCACTAATGAAGTCAGTAGGCTTTTCTGTGCTATGACAAATTATGTTTACCTATAATATATTAATGAACATGTCACATCTTTCCTTCTCCTTCTTATAATTTTAGATCGGCCTTGAGTGGAATTTGACAGAAGATGTTACCACAGTTTTATCTCTGCAAATGTTTAGCTTCAGGGATTATCCTTGGGTCTCTCTTCGCAATCTGCTTGGGCCAGTACGAAGATGGTAAGGTTGCTTTTAATCTGACCTTTAGAGTTAGCCAAGATTCCTGTTCTTAAATAGAAAATGAAACACAACTCAGAAATGAATAATGCTAATTGAAGTACATTTTAAAATCTAGTAGTCCCATGTAGTAATTTGCCTTAAAATAGTTTTACAAAAGTGGCACCAGTTGCACTTTACTTCTTAGTAAGGATTGCAGTATTGTAGGAAATCCCACTCTAGGCCTCTATTTGAATACTTACTAGTTTTCCCTAGGTAAATAAATGCTCAATTGCTGAGAAAAAAATTAGATTCTATTTACTAACCCTTGAACTGACTCATACAAAGATCTCAAATAAAGTTTAGCAATGCAAAAGACACTGACATTTCCTATGAGAAAAATCCCTGAGAGATCACAAGTAGAAACTTTATGTGTTCCACATTGTATTGTTTCACCCCTTGTGATTTATTTGGAAAGAGCATTAAGCTTCTTAAATCATTCCCTAATAGTAAGTCAGTCACTTTAGAAAGATGTGCTAGTTGTCAGCTCGTTAAGAACTATTTAACAGATTATGACTGCATTGGCCTAAATGTGCCCGTCTTAGATATTTAAGTATTGAAAGAATCTGTCTTTGAATATTACATAGAGTTAGGACATATACAAAACATTTAGTTTAATAGAAGGAAAAATGTGTAGTGTCCCTCTTTAGAAGTTCATTATTTGAGAAAACTGAACTTTGTTAATTTTTAAAATATTTTTTTTATTACTCAGCATGTGTTTGGTGATCAAATACAGAGTCAAACAACCATCATACTCTTGTTAACCAGTTAGCTAGCTGCTCTAAGTGACAGTGAAGAATGTGACATTTTTGTGTGTTTTGTTTGCCAAGGTTGATAGATGTGGAGATAGATTAATTTAACTTTATCCCAACCAGCATTCAAATTAGCACACATTAGGACATTTCAGTCTGCAATTGTTAGGAGGATATATCCCCTTTGGGCTTTACAGAATAATTCACAATAGTAACTGTTTTCATAAAGTCAACAGACTAATCCCTTAAACAGTTCTGCTAATTAGCACACTGTTTGCATCCAGTGCATTTGAATTTCAAGTTGACATCTTTGCCATTTCTGGAAATTGCAAAGCTCCAGTCAAAAACAAGTAAAAAAATGAAGTAATAAAAATATATATATGCTACTTTGGAACAAAAAAATAAATCAAAAATTAAAAAGAACATGACTTCATATTAAAGTAATGAATTTTGAATTGTGTCCCAAGAGTAGCTGGCAAATCTGCAAGGTGCTATTTCTTTTTATCATAAGACATGCTGTTTTCATTCTTATTCTGAAATATGAAGAAGCACCATTTGTTAATGTTCACACTGAGCAGAGAAAGATTCATTATCTGCCATTCCTCACATCAACCATTCAAAAATGTTTTTCAGCAATGTAATTTATGTGAGCAGAGGAAATCACTCCTGGTTTAACCTGTAATGCTATAGATTGGTTTCCTTAATAAGCTCATTACAACACTTGGTCTTTCATAAATATCCTAACATAGCTGCAAAAATAAGATAAGCAGGTCACTGTTGGTCATCATACAGTCTACTTTCTGATGCAGAGTGGAACTTTGCATCTAATACATGATAGCATACATTCGGGACTGCCCCCTAACCTATTAGACTCGGATGGCACTCTGCAGCCACGCGGAAAGTCTGCTCAGTTTTCTCCTCTTGGAGGTAAATGGCTCAATTC
The DNA here is from genome assembly GCF_023851605.1 of Tamandua tetradactyla. Taxonomy (NCBI): domain Eukaryota; kingdom Metazoa; phylum Chordata; class Mammalia; order Pilosa; family Myrmecophagidae; genus Tamandua; species Tamandua tetradactyla. The sequence goes on from NC_135339.1 coordinate 42,756,165, forward strand.
CTAGGAAGATTGAAGAGATGGGAAACTTGACAGATAAACTAAAGTTTTGTATAATGTTTTATAAAGATATCTGGATTGTTATATGTATTTCAACATTTCTTCTATACTTGTACCCTTCAATGTACCCCCTCCCCGAAATAATAATGCATTCTATTTTCTTAGTTCCTGCCCCTCCCCTCCCTGCCAACCCCCCACCCCCACCCTGCCCAGGTCTTCTTCACTTTTTTCTAACTTCTCCCCATTTAAGAGCTCCTAACATTAGTTTTGTTCAATTGTTCAGATATGTGTGATTGAAAGTGGTTTTAATAGTTGCTGTTTTGTTTTGTTTTTAACCCATATGAAAGTATAAAAGTGACTATATATATATATAATACCATACAATGCAGGGATGAAGCAAGAAATAGGTAATGCATAGCTCACATGAATTAGCACTAAACTGAATTTGTGAGGTGGACTTTTTAAAAACAGTTTTGGTATCCAAGTCTTAGGGCTGTGGACATTTGGTTATTTTGAAGGAAGGTCACAGTAATGGACAGAAATGTAAGAAAATCAAAATGAAATGAACAACATTTTGATATGCATGATCTACTGATTGGATTAACCCATTATGATACCTGATAACTGAATTGCATACATGTTTAATAGCATCAGATGGAAAAAAATTGTATATTGTCCTATCACCATGAATATATTATTTTTGCATTTTTCTATCATGTTAAAAGAAGAGTGTTCTTCTGGACTAATAATTAAGAACAACCTCCTATGCTTTTCTGTGCTTTCGTTACTTAGATATAAAGGATACAGAAGGGAAAAAAGGATTTTATTTATAAAATTAATATTAATTCTGAAAGAGAATATTCTAGTCTTTCCAAAATATGTGAAATTACTTTTAAGGAAAATATTTTGTTTAATTATTTTAAATATTTTATAATAGAATATTTGGCTTGAAAACGTTGATTGCGTTTTGTATTAAGCTGAAACTTCTCATCCAAATTCCTGAGATAAATTTTCAGATATAGTAATACAATTTTTCAATGATCTCTTCTGTAATGGACATTTCTTTTTTTGACAGTTGTATATTTAACACCCATTAATAGCATAAGTAAAGTTGGTAGTATTTCATTAAATTTAAAAATTCACAATTTAGAAAATTGTTATAGCTGTTAGAAAATTAGACAACCTTAACAGATTTGTAGTTTATGGTGTCTTTGCTTTTTTTCATGTAAAAAAGTTAGAATGTATTTTAGCATTTTCTTTTCATTTGATTTGGTTTTGTAATGTGTGTGTGTGTTTTACAATTTTAGGGAATATAAATAAATTTTATTTTAGAAAATAAAAGGAAAACCCACAAAATATAATTATTGACTTTATAAACTGAAGGAAACAGATTTTCGAGAAGTGGGAGGTGAAAAAACAAATATTCTGTTGGATTACTGATCATGAGCTTTCTGTCTGAATGGAGACATTTACCCTGATCCTGACTTGAGTGTGGGGAGCCGGGGAGGGAGGTGCCATGGGGAAGAAGTGGAAGCATGGCCAGGTGTTAAGTTGTATGTTGTGGGTGAAAAGGATATGTGAAATATGGCACTTGTTCCCAAATGCTTTTCACAGTGAGGTAAATACACTAAATTGTCAGATCGGTAGTGTGAATCCTCCAACTTCATTCTTCTTTTTCAAAATGGTTTTGACTATTCAGGGCCCCTTACCCTTCCATAAAAACTTGATGGTTGGCTTTTCCGTATCTGCAAATATTCTAGTTTGCTAGCCGCTTTAATGCAACACACCAGAAATGGATTGGTTTAATAAAAGGGAATTTATTGTGTTTGTTCTTCAGAGGAAAGGCAGCTAACTTTCAACTGAGATTCTTTCTTACATGGGGAGGCTCAGGGTAATCTCCGCTGGCCTTCTCTCCAGGCCTCTGGGTTCCAACAACTTTCCCTGGGGTGATTTCTTTCTGCATCTCCAAAGGCCTGGGCTGAGCAGCGAGTGCTGAGATGAGGTATGCTGAGCTGCTTGGGCTGTGCAACCTTGTGCTCTCTCATTTAAGCACCAGACAATTAAGTCAAACATCATTCATTGCAGCAAGCATGCCTCCTAGCCACTGCAGATATAATCAGCAACAGATGAGGTTCACGTACCATTGACTCGTGTCCGCAGCAACAGAACTAGGTGCCTTCACCTGGCCAAGTTGACAACTGAATCTAACTACCACATGTCCACCCCTTGTCAACTTGGCAACTACATGCATCACCTTAAACAATATTAAGGTGCAAAAAATCCTCTTCTAGCTGTGGACCTGTGAATCTCAAAAGAAGTTGTCTGGTGCCAATATGCAAAGGAGGAACAGTCACAGGATCCATAGAGAGAAATTGGTAGGAAAACCTGCAGGGCAAGCACCATTGGATTTCAAAATCTGAAAGTCATTTATCCTTCAGCTTTAGAAAGTGGGAGTCCCACCCTTTTCCTTAATTCCTTCATTCCATTAATGCAGTGTATTATACTAATTGATTTTCTTATGTTGAACCACCTTTGCATACCAGGGATAAATCCCACTTGTTCATTGTGTGTAATTCTTTTAACATACTGTTGAATTCAGTTTGCTGGTATGTTTTTAGGGCTTTTGCATCTTTGTTCATAAGAAATATTGGTCTGTAATTCTCTTTTCTTGTTGAATTTTTATCTGGTTTCATTATGTGGATAATGAAAACCTCATAGAATGAACTAGGGAGTATTTCTTCTTCAATGTATTGAAAGAATTTGAGCAGAATTAGTGTTCTTATCTTCTTGGGATGTTTGGTAAAATTCTCCAATGAAGCCATCTGTTCCTTAAATTTTCTTTCTTGAGAAATTTTTAATTGTTGATTCAATTTTTTGCTATTAATTGGTTTACTAAGATCTTCTATTTCTTTTTTGAGTCAGTGTAGGTAATTTGTATGTTTCTAAGAATTTGTCATTTCATCTAGGTTATCTTATTTATAATTCTTCTTAGTATCCTCTTATCGTCTGATCTTAAAACTTATTACAAAGCCACAGTAAGCAAATAGTATGGCACTAACTTCTAAGAAGATGGCAGAACGGGTTAGGCTGTGCTCATGGAAGAATAAGAGAAGGGACAGAAAAATGACTGGGACTGCAGTTCCAGAGTGTGAGTAATCAAAGAGCATCTTCTACACTGTATAGGTAGGTCCTGGACAAAGATGCAGAGAAATTGGGACAGAGAATAGGGTGAATGTGCTTGGTCGTGACCCCACTGGGGACAAGCAGCATGCACAGGACACTGCAGTCCTGAAGGAACAGACTGCTCCTGTGCTCCAGCCTATGCCCACTGCTAGCTTGGGAGATATTCCCTCGCAGCTCTGCAGCCACAAGCTCCTGTGGGGAAACTGGAAACCATTAGACTTGTTTTCCCTGTGCCAGTGCACAGTGCCTGCTCCTGACTCCTGAGACAGGCCACTGGGGGCACATGGTATTCTTGGCAGAGACTGGGGGCCCCTCCCCCTGGGAGAAGGGGGAGATGCAGTGGAGCTGGTCTGACAGTAGTTCGGCAAAATAATTTTGTTGGGTCCTGACACCACTCTCCTGTCCCTATGAGGGCCCAGAGACCTCAAGCATGCGTGGATAAAGAGGTGTGGATGAGGAAGCATGCCCAGCCATACCCCGTGCTACCACCTGCCAGGCATTTCCAGGTTGACTGTGGACAGGAGCAGCTGAAATACCTGTCCCACACCCTAAGGTGATCACAAGCGGGAGTCTGGGGGCCATCAAACCAATTGACCCCACAAGTGGAGTCACTGCCAAGGAGCACACTGCTCCTTGCCCAGCCCTGGGGGTGGCAGTTTTCAAGATGCACCAAGAACAACAGCCCTGGTTGGAATTACAATGGGTCTCCATCCAGCTAGCCAGCTGCTGCAGGCAGGGAGAGGTGGGCCTGAGGGAAAGAGCCCAGTATGCACCACCTGCTGGAAAGAAAGGGAATGTGCACTATGGCAAACTGCCTATTGGACTAGTTTTTTTGTTTGTTTGTTTGGTTGGTTGGTTGGGTTTTTTTTACAGCTTTTAAGAAGGGAATTTATTAATTTGCAAGTTTACAGTTCTAAGTCCACAAATATTTCCAAACCAAGGCATGTAGAGATAGATACCTTAACTCCAAAGAAAGGGCCAAAGAAGTTCAGGGTTTCTCTCTCAGCTGGAAAGGCACATGGGAAGTCTACTGCTTTTTCTTCTGGCTTCTCATTTCATAAGGCTTCATCAGAGTGCTTTCCTTCTGCATCTCCCAAGATATCTGGCTATGTGGGCTCTCTCAAATTACTGGGCTCTTTCCAAAATTGTTCCCTCTTTTTTAAAAAATATTTTTATTGAGAAATCGTCACACACATATACTCCATACACAGTGTACAATCAGTGACTCACAACATCATCATCACCTATTTTTGTATTCATCACCATGATCATTTTTAGAACATTTTCTTCACTCTAGCAAAAAGAAATGAGGAAAAATAAAAATCTCATGCATACTATACCTCTTACCCCTCCTTATCACTGACCACTACTATTGCAATCTATCCAATTTATTTTACTCTTTGTCCCCCCTATTGTTTATTTATTTTTATCCAGATCTTTTTACTCATCTGTCCATACCCTGGATAAAAGGAGAATCAGACACAAGGTTTCACAATCACACAGTCATATTGTAAAAGCTACGTCATTATGCAATCATCTTTAAGAATTAAGGCTACTGGGACACGGGTCAACATTTTCAGGTACTTCCCTCCAGCCACTCCAATACACCATAAACTAAAAAGGGATATCTATATAATGCATAAGAATAACCTCCAGGATAATCTCTTGACTCTGTTTGAAATCTCTCAGTCACTGAAACTTTATTTTGCCTCATTTCTCTCTTTCCCCTTTTGGTCAAGAAGACTTTCTCAATCCCATGATGCTGGGTTCAAGCTCATCCTGGGAGTTCTGTCCCACGTTGCCTGGGAGATTTACACCCCTGGGAGTCATGTTCCACACAGTGGGGAGGGCAGTGAGTTCACTTGCCAAGTTGGCTTAGATAGAGAGGCCACATTTGAGCAATAAAAGAGGTTCTTTGAGGATGACTCTTAGGCATAATTGTAAGTGGGCTTAGCTTATCTTTTGCAGGGATAACTTTCATAGGGATGAACCCCATGATCGAGGGCTTGGCCTATTGATTTGGTTGTCCCCACTGCTTGTGAGAATATCAGGAATTCCCCAAGTGGGAAAGTTAAATGTTTCATCCATTCTCCCCATTCCTCCAGCGGGAATTTGCAAATACTTCTTTATTCGTTGCCCAAAATTCTCCAGGATATATCAGGGCATCATATGAACCTGGACAAACCAATGAGATCACATTCCAATTCAAGATTACATGTACTTACGGTGTTCAACTACACTGACCAGACAAGTTAAATTAGGTAATGCAGTACCCAAAATACAAATTTTCCATGAAATGAGCTTCTATCCCTTTGGTCTCAAACAGAAGTTGAAGTTTTAAAATGTGTACCATATTATCCTTTTCCCTGTATTCTAATTTACCTTATTCTTGTCCAGATCAGCTTCATACATATCTCTAGCTGAAGTCTGATCCCTCTTTGAACTTTTTCAGGAGTCTCTGTATGGGGTAAGGCTGACTTTCATACTTTCAGAGCTCTGAGTCTCAGATGTCAAATAAATATCCAAAGTTTCTGGGACTGACCAGGTTATATACAAATAGTTCAGTGTCTAGGAATTTAAAAATAAAAGTTACAACTCCTGAATATATGAGAGTGCTGTAAGAGCTTACAATTTAGGACCCATTACAGTAGGACCCAAACTATTAAACTATGCTGTCAACTTCAGTCAACTGAGTTTGTATATTATAGTTAGTTCATATGAGTTAGGCACGATAATATTTGTCTTTTTTGTTTCTTTCATTTCATTCAACATAAATCCTTTAAGGTTCATTCACCTAGTTGCATGCCTAACAACTTCATTCCTTCTTGCAGCTGCTTAGTAGTCCATTGTATGTATACTTCACAGTTCTCCCTTCCTTCCCTCAGTCGTTGTACACTTAGGCATTGTGAATCGTGAGCACTGCTGCCATAAACACCAGTGTGCAAATGTCCATTCCTATCCTCACTCTCAGTTCCTCAGGGTATATACTGAGCAATGGGGTTTCATGATCATATGGCAACCCCACTCCTAGCCTCTTGTGGAGCCACAATACTGCTCTCCAAGGGGCTGCACTTCTCAGTTTCCCTACCAACAGTGAATAGGTGCATCTCTTTCTCCACATTTTCTCAAGCACTTGTTTCTCTGTTCATTTTTAAGCAGTTTTATTTGCCCACCATACAATCCAACTTAAGTAAATAGTCATGCCTTCACCACCATTATCTATATAAAGGCATTGCCTTTTCTTCTGCAAAGAATCCCATGCTCTCCCCACTGCCTCCAGTCTGTTGACATTTAGTTTCCACGTAATGCCTTTGTTACATTCAGTGAAAGCATATTACAATGGTACTGTTAACTGTAGACCCTAGCTTGCATTGATTGTACTTTTTCCTGTATACCATCCATTTTCAACACCTTGCAATGTTGACGTTCATTCGTTCTCCCTCATGCAAAATTGTTTTCAAATTTGTATATTTAATCACTATCATTGTCCACTCTAGGCATTGTGGACATAGAGAATAAAGATCTTAGTCTTTTTTCTCTAGCTTTCCTTCTGATTTCATGCATACCCCCAGCCCTTCTCCCTCAATCATACTCACATTCAACTTCATTTAGAGTACTTTTATTATTCTACAATTAGGTAGTGTTGTCCTATCCATTTCTGAATTTTTACAATCAGTCCTGTTGCACAATCTGTATTCTTTCCACACCAAATGCCCAATCTCTACCATATGTTCTTAACTTCAATGGAATTGAATCAAGAGTACAGAAATACAACACCAAGTCTATGAGCAATTGATCTTTGACAAGGCCCCCAAATCCACTAAACTGGGACAGAATAGTCTTTACAATAAATGGGGGCTTGGAAAATGGGATATCAATAACCAAAAGAATGAAAAAGCACCCCTAACTTACACCCTATTTAAAAATTAACTCCAAATGTATCAAAGACCTAAGTGTAAGAGCCAGTAAGCATATAACTCCTAGAAGAAAATATAGGGAAACATCTTCAAGACCTGGTAACAGGAGGTAGTTTCTTAAATTTTACACCCAAAGCACAAGCAACAAAAGAAAAATAGATAGATGGGAACTCTGCAAGATCAAATGCTTCGGTACCTCAAAGGACTACGTCAATAAGGTGAATAGGCAGCCAAATCAATGGGAGAAAATATTTGGAAACCTCATACTGAATAGAGGTTTGGTATCCTGTATACATAAAGAAATCATACAACTCAACAACAAAAGAACAAACAACCCAATTATAAAATGGGCAAAATATATGAATAGACATTTTTCAGAAGAGCATATACAAATAGCTAAAAAGCACATGAAGAGATTCTCATTTTCATTAGATATAATAAATGCAGGTCAAGACTACAATGAGATATCACCTTGCACCTATAAGAATGGCTGCTATGAAACAAAGAGTTAACTACAAATGTTGGAGAGAATGTAAAGACTGGAAAATTTGTTCATTTCTGGTGGGAATGTATAATGGTACAGCTGCTGTGGAAGACAGTGTGGTGGTTCCTCAAAAAATGAAATATCAATATGACCCAGTAATAATGACTCAATATATACCCAAAAGAACTGAAAGCAGTGACATGAATAGATATTTGCACACTGATGTTCATAGCAGCACTATTCGTAATTGTCCCCAAATGGAAACAATTCAAGCGCCCATCACCAGATGAGTGGATAAACAAAATGTGGTATATTCATATAATGAAATATTAAGCAGCAGTAAGACAAAATGACATCCTGAATCATATGGCAACATGGATGAACCATGAGGACATAATCCTGAGTAAAGTAAGCCAGAAAGGACAGATATTGTATGATTTTGCTAATATGACCCTGGTAAAGATAAATTCAGGGGCCTAAAATGTAGAATACAGGGGAACTAGAATTACACAGAGGCTAGAGATGGGTAAATGGTGACCTCCAGGCCCCACTGAATTTAAATGAATGTGAATGGATTGAAGTGATTATAGTTCATTAGTGAGTTTATAAGCAATATTACAATATTGAAGGTAAATATGATTGAAAGAGGTTGTATAAAGCCATGTTTCCCACTGATTAATACTACAAATATAAATAGGTTCTTGTATGAACTACTTCAAAGGTGCCAACCTTGTACAAAGAGTCAATAATAGAGAGGTATAGGGGAAAACTATGGCTATGGTCTAAATTTAATAGGGAGTCATCAACAGCACCACAGCAATTCAAGGGATAAACAATTGGAGGTGAGGGAAAAGAGTTAAGGGGAGGTTTAGATTTGCTATTTGGTGAGGGTGTATTTATCTGTAATTTTTCTCTTGGACTAATGAAATGTGTCTAAAATTGAGAGTGCTAGATGATTGGACAACCAAGTAAGGTTACTATAAAATGTGGATTGTTTATTTGGGACATTATCCATGATACCCTATGGTAGAGGTGGTCAAAAAGTGTATGACCCAGAAGCAGGAAGGCAAACTGAGGTGTATACCTATGGTGGAATATTGTGTGGCTATAGAAAAGAACGATGTCCTGAGGTCTGCAGTGAAATGAATGAACCTTGGGGACTTTATCTTGTGCAAAATAAGTCAGAAACAAAAGAATAAATATTGTATGGTGTATTATTTAGGGTTCTCTAGAGAAACAATCAGCAGGAGCTATCTATAAATATAAAATTTAGAAAAGTGTCTCACATAACCTTGGGGATATAGAGACCAAGGTCTCTAGGGCAGGCTGTGAGATGGCAGCTCCAATGAAGGTCCTCAACAAACTCTCAGGAGAGTCTGGCTGGCTGAAACAGGAAGAGTGATTGTCTCTTCTGAATCCTCCTTAAAAGTCTTCCAGTGATTAGATTAAGCATCACTCACTGCAGAAGATACTCTCCTTAGCTGACTGCAAATGCAATCAGCTGTGGATGCAGCCAGTGTGGTCATGATTTTGTCCACAAAATGTCCTCATAGCAACAGACAGGCCAGCGCTTGCCCAACCAGACAACCAGACACCACCATCTGGCCAAGTTGACACATGAACCTTACCATGACATAAGGTCTCTTTCAGAGAATACTTATAAGAAAATTGGGACCTAGATTTTAAGCTCTTATATCAGTCACATTTAATCCAGATTTCTAAGTGTATTTTTAGATTCTGAAATGCTGTACATGTGTGTATAACCTGATATTTCCCTGGAACTTTGGGTATCTGTGTGACACCTAAGGCTCAAAGTTGTGATTCTGCAACTCTGAAAGTCAGCATTGCTGCATACAATATCTATTAATGAAATCAAAAAAGAAATCAGGCTTCAATTAGAGAAAAGATCAAGGCTGATCTAGTTGGGACTAAGATAAAAGAATACAGGGCAAAGGATGATATAGTCTGTATTCTAGAACTTCACCTACTGTATGAGATCAAAGGCAGAGGGGTTTATTTTGTCCAAAACCTAGATTTCCTGTAACACAATCTAAATCAACTGACCTGGAAAGTTCATTTAAAAAACCCAGACACATGGAGCCCATAATGGGAATGAGGGCTTGTGATTCTGTATACCTCGTTGTAATAGCCAGATACATCCCAGAGTATGTTGGGCAGATAATTAAAAAGTATTGGCCAAATCCCTTGATGAACTGGAGAAAAAATATGGAGTGATTAACGTTTCCCACCTGGGAAACCCCTGATGCTCTCTCAAACATTAAAGACTCCCAAGTTAATAGGCCAAGCCATTGATCTCGAGGTTTGCTCTTATGGAACTTATTTCTATAGTGAAGAAACTAACCCTAACTATAATGATGCCTAAGAATTATTTCCAGAAAACCTCTTTTGTTGCTCAGATGTGGCCCTTCTCTGTAAGTCCAACTCTGCAAGGAAAATCATTACCCTTTCCCCTAATGGGACATGACATTCAGGTGTGAAAGTCTCCCTGACAACATAGGATGTGACTCTTAGGGATGAGCCTGGTCCAGGCATCATGGGATCGACAATGCATTCCTGACCAAAAGGAGGAAAAGAAATGTAACAAAATAAGATATCAGTGGCTAAGAGAGTCCAAATAAGTTTGAGAGGCTATTCTAGAGGCTACTCTTGTGCATGCTTCAGCTAGATATCCCTAAATGACATGATGTTTTAATTTGTAAACTGCCAGAATGTGATATACCAGAAATGGAACAACTTTTAAATAGGGGAAATTAATAAGTTGCAAGTTTACAGTTCTAATGCCATGAAAATGTCCAAATTAAGACAAGGCTATAAAAATGTCCAAATTAAGGCAACCACGGAAAGATACCTTGGTTCAAGAAGGCCAATAATATTTGAGGTTTCTCTCTTAGCTGGAAAGGCACATGGTGATGTTGGCTAGCTTAATCTCTAGGCTTCTTCAATGACTCCCCTCGGGCTCTGTCCATTCTGTTGGCTCTGTTGGATATGGTGGCTCATAAGCTCTTTCCAAAATTGTTCCCTCCTAAAGGGCTCCAGTAAGCAACCCCACTCTGAGTGGGTGAAGATACATCTCCATGGAAACCATATCATCAAAAGTTACCACCCACAATTGGGTGTCATATTCCCATGGGAGCAGTCAGACAGGTCCCACCCAGCAATATTGAATGAGGAATAAAGGACATGGCTTTTCTAAGGTGCATAACAGCTCCAAACCAGCACACCATGCCTTGACAAACCCCAGCCAACATAGTATCTGTAACCCTGAGGAACACCTAGGGCTCCATCTGAGATTCTATAAAAGTTTCATGCAATAAGTTTACTTTCCAGAAACCTGTAATCTCCAGGTGGTTCCTAGGCCTACTAAGTCCTAAAACCCAGGGGGGACAGAACATCAACTAATTCCATCCCCCTATCCTATACTGTTGCTGCCCCTTTTCAACATGAAATAGTTAGAATGGGCATGGCTCAAATATCCCTAAAGATTGGGAGAAAGATCAAAGGAGAAAGAGGAGTTATAACAGAGAAGATAGGATCCACCAAATGAGTCTGCTGAATCATATTGGTATTTTGTTTAGTCTCTAGTGTCTTGGAGCAGCCCGAAGGAAAAACTAGAAATCGTGAAACTGTAACCCATATCAAACTTTGAAATCTCTTCCATAACTACTTGTTAAAATATACTTTAAAATTTATTTGCTGTATAAATTTATATTTTACAATAAGAACATTTAAAAAAATAATATGGCACTGGCACAAGGACAGACATACACACTAATGGAACTGAATTGAAAGCTCAGAAATCAGCCCTCATATTTATGGCCAACTGATTTTTGACAAGGAGGCAAAGACAATTCAATTTGGAAAGATTGGTCTCATCATCAAATGGTACTGGGAAAACCAGATCTCCATTTTGCAAGAGAAAGGAGGACCTGTACCTCACACCATATACAAAAATCAACAGACAGTGATCAAAGACCTAATCGTACCAATCAGAATTATGAAACTCCTAGAAGAAAATATCAGGAAGCATCTTCAGTACTTGGTGTGAGCCAATGATTTCTTAGACTTTACATCCGTAGCACAAGCAACAAACAAACATATATATAAGTGGGACCTCATGAAAATTAAAAATTTGTGTATCAAAGCACTTTGTCGTGAAAGTAAAACAGCAGCTTACCTATGGGAGAAAATATCTTTAAACCACATGACTAATAAAGGTTTACTATCCAGAATATATATAAAAATCCATCAAATTAACAACAAAAAGACAAAATAACTCCAACTAAAAATTGCTTCTTTTATCTCTTTCATTCTTGCCATGGTTCTCTTTCCTTCCTTCCTTCCCTACGCCCTTACTCTCCCGTCCCAATCATAAGAATTAATCCTTGTAGTTTTGAAATTGATTGAATTTAACACTTCCTATGTTATTATTCTCCTGTATTATTGTTGTTTCATCCCTGCCATTCCAATGTGTTCAACAAGTTCTTGAAATCAGGAATCAAATCAGTATTTATTTGATGTCTACACAGAATCAGTTAATAATAACCACTAATGTTTATTAAGCATTTATTAACTAAGCCCTCCAAATGGATTAATTTATTTAACTTTCTCCAGTACCCAGTGAGGTTCTTATGATAATAATAATCTCATAATAATTCACTATTTATTATTCATAGTTTAAAGATCAGGAAAGTATAAAGGCACAGAGAAGTTATGAAAATCTCCCAGCATGAAACAACTACTAAGTAGAAAAGTTGGAATCATGCCATTTTACTTCTAGTGTCCACAAAAAATGACCACATACTCTATTATTTTATGACATCAAAATCTTAACCTTTCTTCTCAGATTTTATTAATATTCCACTTGTTCTTCATACTAATGCATTCTTTATTCTCCGATGTTGCTACTGATGACACCCAAACAAGATTAATTCCATCTTTCCCTTTATATTAAATTATACTGTGTAATGCTTATTTTCAGATTTAAGATTATAAATTCCTAAAAACAGAGACCATCTCATTTTCTGTTGTTGTCATCAACACCTGGAAAAGAGTGACTTTCATATAATAGGTGCTATTTGAAATAAATAGGTATTGAATTAAAAAATAGAAAAAAATGAAGAAATGAAATGGTTATTGCTAACAATATAGTAGCAAGTTGGTGAGCTTTGAGGACAGTAGCTGGGCTTAACCAACAGTTCAAAAACGTATTTAGTAAGAGCTTACGATTTGCAATGATGCTGTTCAACAATGAGAAAGGAGCAAAAACAATCAATCAAGGCCTTAGTAGGGAGATATTGTACACAGCATACTTTATGCCTGTTGGGAAGGTGAGACTCCACCTAAATTTTATGTATCTATTTATATACATAAATATATGTATATATATATTTGTTGTTGTTTTCATTTATTTGTTTCAATTAGTATTTATCCCACAATAGTGAGTAGTTTAGAAAAGCAAACTCCAACTCTGAATCCATTCTTTCCTTCAGGTGCCTTTCCTATCTTCCTCACTCTTCTCTGATTAGCAGCTACTTTCTGGGCATTTGTTCAAAATGCTGGCAGCTCATGCTACAGGGGCTGGTCCTGAGCTCAGCCCCTAGTCCCTACTACTGTTCTTCTCTACTCTTGCAGGGTTCTCTGTTGCCCCTCAGGGCTGCTCAGTTAGACTGCTCAGTGAACACTGTTCAGCTGGTCTAGTTCATTAAGAGTCTTTACTGAGCACTTGGAATAGTGATGAGAGCTATTCCGACTTAGACTTAAATAATGTGTAAAAAGAACAGTGTTAGCATCATCATCAGCGTCTTATGTGATTATATCCAGGGCCTGGCCACGCTGGTCTGTTGAATACCAAAGATACCAATACTGCATTGTGCTCATTATTTTAATTAATTTACTCAAGTATTACAATAATTTAACAACTATTATGTACACATCATTATGTAATAATTATAGCCAGTATTAACTGAGAAATTTCTATGTGCCAAGCATCTTGCAAATACTATACACTCTCCTGGACTCACCTTGCTTCTTCATAACACACATAATTTAATACATATACTATTATTTTTCAATTACACAAGTTTACATAGTTGCATAGTCTTATAAAAGCCTCATTTACCTTTCTTCACTCATATGTGTGTCTGCTCTTAATTGTTCTCATTATTTTGAAATATATCACCCAGTCCTCCCTTCCGGTTTCATTTTTCTTTGTTTCTTGTTTCTTTGTCTTCTGTCCTATTATTTTTTTTTCTGTCTCTCTAGGAGCTGTTGTTCAGTCCTTGTTATCTTTCTGCTTCCCCTTGGCTCATTTAAATTCCAGAAAGCAAAATAAGCATTTTCTTGGCTTCAGTCCCTTCGCATTCTAACTCCTTGCTCTACTTTAAAAAGGTAATCTGATGCAGACTTTTGACCTCCCTTGTTAAAGAAAGGATTTAGAACAGAATTCATTTAGAAAAGAAAAAAAAATACCAAAGTGCATTTATTTTATACACACACACACACACACACACACACACACACACACACACACACTTCCAATATTGCTAAAGTTTCTACCATTAGAAAGGGAATTTTAAAGAAAATACAGTCCAATTTCTTTCCCAATTATAGAAAAGTTTGAAAAGCTTCTGTTTAGTCTTTAAAATGCCAAGATTTAAATTCAGACACTAGTTACCTGAATTTACCTTTGTTAAACTGCATTTATTAAATATCAATTCCTTAGGAGTTCATTTGAAATTAGAAAGTAAGTTATATTCTCAGATAGGCGAAACTAAGGAACATTTTTCAGTGAACTCTTGATAACTGGTCTCAAGCTAGTGCATGCAGTGTATATCTACCTGTGCTGGTTTGAAACTATTATGTATCCCAGAAAAGCCATGTTCCTTTAATCTAGTCTTGTTGGGCAGAGTTCTGGTTGAATGGGACCTTTAGATAAGTTGTTTCCATTTGGATGTGACCTGACCTGTTCAAGGTGGGTCTTAATCTGCTTACTGGAGTCCTTTAAGGGAGAAATATCTTGGAGAAAGGAGAGAGGCTTGGAGAGAGAAATGCCCCAGGAGATGCTAAGCAAGGACCCACAAAAACTGAAAGAGCCAAAAACTGGAGAAAGCCAAGAGAAGCTAAGAGATGAAATCCAGTCTTTTCCCTGGAGAAGCCAAGAGAAGACCTGGAGTACACAGAGAGAAAGCACTGGAATCAGAAGCTGGAAATAACAGGAGCAAGAATCAGCAGATCTGGCTATGTGCCTTCCCAGGTGACAGATGTGTCCCTAGATGCCAGCTGCCCTTCTTCAGAGTCAAGTATCATCCTGTTGATGCCTTCATTTGGACATTTTCACAGTGTAAGAACTGTAAATGTGTCTAACTTAATAAATTCCCTTTGTAAATGCCAATCCATTTCTGGTACGTTGCATTCTGGCAGTTTTAGCAAACCGAAATACCATCACTGAGAGCCCGTTGGATACATAAAATCCGACAGCAGCAGTCTCCTTCTCCACCAGTTTATATGTGGTTTGAGAGCCTGACTCGCATAAAGGAACCTTTGAGAGCAATCGTAATGTGTTCTTGCTTTTTGTGAAATATTAACTGCTTCATTCCTTAGCACAAACAAAATGCACAGCCAGGCTAATTCGCATATACAAAATATTAAGAAAAACAGTTTCCATTTACTGAAAATTGTTTACTGAAGAGTTGCCTGAATGTAATGTCCATGCTAATGTTAAAAGTTACATTATGCAAATATCCTGAGTAACAAATTCTGTAAATCTGGATCTTCTTTTAGCCCTATTCCATCAACAGAGCAGATTAATGGAAGTAATATTAACTGGCCAACAGTAGAATTGCTAATAAGAAAGGCTGATAACTTTTAATAAAGTATTTTGAAAACAAGACATTCAACTATGTCTTCAAAAACAGGGAGGAACAAATTGATAACGTTCCTTGTTGAATTTTGAAAAATATTCTGCAATATGAAATGCTTCAAGTTAAACATTGCTGATATGTTTTACTAGAGTAAACACATAGATGTTTTATAGAAAAATTTGTGACATAAAAACTTATTTGATAAGCTTTGAAAATAACTAAATCTCATCCAGGATTAGATGTTTATGTGATTCTCTCACCCTAAGTTCAGCTGGAAGCATTTTGGATCTATACCAGATTACAAAGACATAATGCTGTAATAAGAAACATGTGTCTGTACTTAACATATATACCTACTTATAGCATATTAAAGGCAAAATTATATTCTAGCCTCAGAGAATCTCAAAGTAGACTCCCCTCTCATAATATTACATGTGTGAAAAGTTTAACTTAAACATGTATTTGAATCAATTAGCAAATGATAATTATTTATTAGGTTCTATTGCAAAATTCAACTATATGCAACTGGGAGAAGGGAAATATCCTGGATGGCACTTGTGAAATATGTATTTCTTAATTATTCAGTGAACATACTTTCAGATTTGAGGTTTGGAAACCATTTTGAACAGGTTTAATACAAAAAGTTATTTGGGGAGATGCATCTAAAATACATGAAAGAACGAATGTCAGAACAGGTTTATCAAATTGTATCACCAATAATTCTCCTTCTATCATGTTATAAGCTTACAACAGAAATTTACAAGGAATGAACTTGGGACAAAGTCATTTTAGTAAAAACTGATCCTTATTTTATTAAAATAATTTTAGTAATTTATTGCTAAACATGTACTTTGGGCATTTTATTTATTTCCCATGGATTTTGCTTAAAATGTGAAGGAATAAGAAAAATGCAAACTGAAAAATGCCACCAGTAAGATCGATTTTGATTATTCTGGTTTGTGACATAATCGCAATTGCTTCTGTAAGAGAAACAAACTTTTCTATAAAAAACATATAAGATATATTATTATATCTTATGTGTTAATTGATTTGACTTAGTATTCATTCATTTACATATTTATTCACTCACCACACTTTCATAACTACCTACTATGTATATACAATTTTGAAAAGTGTTGGAGCAAGGGGTTTATTGCACATGAAGAAAATAATGGGTAAAGCTCCATAATCAGAAGGAATTTGAATAAAGGTCAAATACTAATGAGACTGAGGAAGGGACCAAGGTTTGTTATCAAATACTGTAGTAGTAATTTTAGCCTTAATTCTAAATGAAGCCTTTGAAGGTTTTAGAGCAGGGGTGGAGGTGGGAGTGAAAGAGTGAAAACATGATCTCATTTACTCTACAGCAGACCACTAACCACAGTGAGGAGAATGGATTTGTGTGAGGAGTGATGTAGAAAAGTAACAACACAGACCAAGTAAACGTCAGTGTTATGGTCCAAGGAAGCTACAACAGTAGTTTAAACTGGGAGAGTAAAAGTGGAGATAGAAACAAGAGGAAAGACTTGAAAACTATGTGCGTGTGTATGTGTGTGTGTGTATGTACACATGCACTTTATTGGAAATGAGGAGGGAGTGGGGTGAGACAAAGATGTACATAAGTAGTTGGAGAGTACATTCACTGGGACAGAAATCCTGAAAGGAAAACCTTTGGACAGGAAATCATGAGCTTACTTGTAGACAGATTTGAGATAGCAAATAGAATATTTAATTCAATAAATTCAATATATGGGTCTGAATCTCAGCAAAGGCTTTGGCTGGAGCTCATATATTTCTGGATAAGTAGTGAAATAACTCTGTCTTCAATCCAAGCATTTATAGAACTGCTTATTCCAAGCATGTCTTGGATTCTTCACACACACACACACACACACACACACAACAAATATTATTGTGTTATGATGGAAGTCTTAGAGGATGAGTTTTATTCTCACAAACACACACACATAAAACTTTACCTTTAAATCATGTATTTGCATCTTTAGCATACCACTGAGACTCTTCAGAAGGAATTGTAGAGAAGAAAGCAACTGATACGTGTTTCTCCTTCTTCCCTTTCTTTTTTTTCTTCTGGTTCTAGAAGTCAGAACAGATTTTGGAGCCATTTATAAGCAAGTTCAGGACAAAGGAAAAACTGTAGACAGAAGGAGCAAGAAATAGTATAACAAATATAATTGTATTTGGTAGAAAATGTTTCACTAAATGTCATCATTACATCTGTGCTCTTCTGTACATTTTATATCTATTTATAGGCATATTTTATTCAATGCTATATATAGCAAGAAAAAATAATCTTGCAGCAAAATATGAGGATTTTTCAGTTTTTTCCTAAGCTATATTAAAAAATGAAGTATTAAAGTTATACCCTTGTTTATGTCGTGTTTTTATACTCTTTAACATATCTATTGGTTCTAGAGGGGAGGTTATGTTTTTGCAACAATAATAGTAAATGCTATTTACTGTTTTGTTCTAATTATGTATTTGGTATATTACCTTGTATTTTGACATTAGTATCTGGTGCTTGTTAATTTTGTTAAAATAATTATGCTAAGCCAAATGTTAAAGAAATAAGGAACTCTCTAACTAGCATTCCAGAATGCAAAGTTTCTACCCTCTCTGAAAATTTAGTCTCCAGCCTTTTTTTTATTGTTCAATATTATAAAATAAATAAGTTTAGACTCTGTTTCAAGAAATATCTTTTAGCTCTTAACTCTTCAACCACGTACGATTTTAAGAATCAAGAGCCAATAACTATATATTCTTCCTCAGATATTCTTCTAGGTCATGTTTGTCTGAATCTGTATAAAACTTATTATAAGATACAAAGTTGAAAGTTATATTACATTTTTTGGTTGCTGCTTGCATACAAAGCAACCAATTTTAATATATCTTTTATTCATATTTATTTTATTTACATTTTATATATATTTCTGCAAGCTACTAAAAAGAAATTGTAGAAAAATGATCAGTCATTATTCCCCATATTCACCTGATATCAAACATAGCTATTAATTTCAGAAGATTAAGAGGTTACTCACTTGAGGGATTTTGTACATCCCGAGGGATACAGGAGATAAAACTAAAAGGGGTTAGGCTTTTAACTATAGACTAAATTGCAAGTGTGAAGACTGAAATTCAGGCACCGTTTTAATCCCATGAGGTATCGCATTTTTCCTTTTCCCCATGCCTCCTTTCTGGTTAAATGTTTTGCTTTTACATTGTAAGCATTACAGATTACAATTTTAATTATTGTGAAATGCCCTAACTGAATAGAACCAGATATACCATAAAATTCTTAAACGTTTGCGCTCAAAAGCTTGCTACTTGAAATTTGAAAGTATAATAAGCTTACTTAAAGATCTGTCCATTATCTGGTTGAGCATGTCCTCTCTCCTTTCTGTAAGCTTTAATGAACTTACTCACTAGACTGCAATCAGCATGTAAGTAAAATGCATGGATTGTCTCCCTGAAATTGGTGCCTCAGTCTTGTCTCATCAGTGTATGTCTAACATATATAATCATTGGAAACTGAAAATAATCATCAGAGACCCTGAGGTATTAAAATGCAAGCAGCTCATTTGTGTTGTTCAAGTTACAAAATGTGAACTAAAGGGATGGCATGGAGTAGACCCCTATTTATTTGAAGAACATAGAATGACTTCGGCACTCTATACACTTTAGTGAATGAAATATTCATTGGATCCTTTATGGCTTCACAAATTTGAAAGCAGTAGGAGACAGATTTTTGACATGGACATCTGTAATGTAGAGTGCTTCCTGACAATAATGATGGGACTGAAGTGATAACTTCAAGTGACTTTGAGAGCAGAGGAATAATAAGTGAGACAAGTTATATATGACTCTTTGGTCAAAGGGATATCTCCGAAATAATAAGGCTGGTGTTTAAGAGTACTTAAAGTATCAGTTATTATACCTACAAACAAAATGGCCCTGAGAAAATCACCCCACCTATCTGGGACAAAGTTTCTTTACTTATTATATGAAGAGATCCATCTAAGTAATTCTATGGGAAGAGACTATTGTACTGAACTAAGTAGGTCCATGTCCTCTCTCCTTTCTGTGAAGCTTTAGTGGACTTGCTGACTAGACTGTAATCAGAATGTACGTAAAATGCATAGAGTATCTCCTTGTAATTGGTGCGTCAGTCTTGTCTCATCAATGTATGTCTCACTGTAGTATTTCCCACATACAGGAGCTTCATTGCTTCATCTGTTCAAAATGTAGAATCCCCTGTGCTGTCTATGATGTTGGGTCAAATCAGCTAAAGATATCCTAAAGCTCATTTGTTTCAATACCATATTTATTGAACTCATGACACTAGACACTTTGTGCCCTTTGGAAATCAGAGCCCTGTGGAGCTGTCAAAGAGGCTTTTGGTATACTTCCTGATGCCCAGCTCTGGGTAAATGGGAGCTGATCTGTGTCCCGTTGAGGGTCCCTGACCCTATTTTGGCCGGGAAGGACTTACTTGGAAAAGTCTTCTCCGGGGTCTCCCCTCCTCCCAGAATTTGCCCTCCAGGCAAAAGTAGCTAGAAGAAACAAAAGGAAAGCAAAAAGAATCAGAGGTCAAGCAGAAACAAATAGGATAGAACAAGATTCCTGAAGAAAGAATAAAAGAAAGGAAGCTTTCTCCAGGAGGTCAAACAAAAGCACAAAAAATGCAATCTTAAAAATTGTACCACATAAGTAAGGAAAGAATCAAATGAAGAAGAACTGAAAAATCTGATCAGCTAAACATAGGCTATTCTAGAGGAAGTTGAACCAAACATCAAAGACGAGACATAACACCAAAATAATAAATTATAAAACCCTAGGAAAGAGAAACTCAAGATAATCAGATACTTTCAAGCCAGCAAAATATTACAAACCAGATTAATAAGCAGGAAGAAGTGGCCCATTCAAAAGAATAAATTTAAAAAATCAGAGTAGACATAAAATTTGGAACAACTAATCAAAGATATTTTTTAAAAAAATCCCCTAAACCAATTCAAGGAGATGAAGGAAAATATAGAGATAAAGGATATTAAATAGACAATGAGTGAGCCTAAAGAAGACTTTGAAAATATTAAAAGAAACATAACAGATTATGGGGAATGAAAGGCACAATGGAATTGATTAAAAATATACTGGAGGTATATACAACAGCAGATTTGAACAGGCAGAATGAAAAATCAGTGAACTAGGGGACAGGACAATCAAAATCTTATAGAAGAACAGATAGGCTCTTTTCAGGTATTTACTCTTTTGGTATGATTTTTAAGGTCAGTGAAGTTCTCAAACATCCTATACTCCATGAAAATATTCCCATTAATGTCATTTATTAATGAATTTAGGAAACTCTGTGTTTATCCTTGATACGACATTTCTTTCCAATGAAGACAATTTCCCAACAAAATTAGTAGAATAGCATACAGCAGAAATAAATGGACTTGATCGCAGCTACATGCAAGAATATAGATACATCTTAGTAACATAACGAGTCACAAAAGCAAGTTCCAGAGGGGTGCAAGGGTAGTTCAGTGTTAGAATTCTTGCCTGCCATGCAGGAGACCTGGGTTCAATTCCTGGTCCGTGCACTTCCACCAAAGTAAAACAAAGAAGGAAAATAAACAAACAAACAAAAGTTCAACATAGGGTGCTGCAATAACAGGATACTCACATGGAAAATTAATGAAATATGACCCCACCATACAGCATACAAAAAAATTTTTAAAAAGCAAGTTTCAGAAAAGTAGGCATAGTACAATATCATTTTTACACATTTCAGAAATAATCAAAACTAAGCAATACAGTGATTAGAATGCATACATATGTTCTTTTTGAAACCAGTGAAATGATAAATATACAATTCAGGAGAGTGATGACCTCTGGGTGTGGGGCATGGGAGAGTAAAAAGATAGAGATGCACAGTAATTGGTAATGTTTTAGTCCATGGGTTAGTCGATAACTAAATCCCTTTTGAGTAGAGCAGCATTTGATTACTAATGACGACAGTGTATCATAACTGTTAATGATTAATCTAATAACATTCATTTAAAGTCCAATCACAAGTGCTAATATAGAAAAAAACAAAGGCTGTGGAAACTGATCAGGATTTGAATCTTTGAATTACTGGCTTAGTTACTTCATGCCAATTTACCTTACTTCACTTTTTAATCTTATTTCCTTATTTCAAAAAATTGGTACTGACTATGTCATAATTATCCTGGTGGAGAGAGTATGCTGCTCATTAGTCCTACTACCAGATATTTCTGGTTCTCCTTCCAGGTATATGATTGGATTGTACTTCTGTGTCTTTTTGAAGGGATACATGGCAATGTTTGTGATTAAAAGTGAAATTATGCAGGTCAGCTCTGAATGAAAAATGAGGAATATTTACTTCCCTCTGCTGAGTGTGTCATTGTTAGCTTCTGTCAGCCTGCATCCCTGAGCAAGTATTCAGCCAAGCCATTTGGAAAGGTAGAATAAACAAGAAGTACAAGCATGGTTTTTCTAACGCTCCATTATTTGTGTTTGAAACTCCAGCATATATTTGCCTATCCTAGGTAATGCAGGTCTTATTAAATTGAATACGATTAATACTGTAGTGTGGAGTACCCAGACCAATGCTTGATGTATTCTATGTAATTAATAAATTATGGTAGTATATTATTAGTAATTACACCATTTCCATGTAACAGAGCTCTGCCAGAATACCAAACAGAATGGATAAATTCTGATGGGAGACAAAAGCAGAAAATTGCCCCGTATCTGAAGATGGATATGGTTCAAAATGATGAATGGAGAGAGGCACTAAATACAAACTGTCGCTATCTTCTGCTTGGAGCTGTTTCTAATTACTTGAGTTGTTAAATAAAAAGTCAGCAAATAAGCCTCTGTTTTACATATATTTCTTTTAAAATTGCTTTCATTCCTGCCTTTTGCCTTGACTCTGAGTCAGAAAAGCAAGTCCCAGAAGGCAAATTTTTATACATTGAGGCAATTTTAGAACATTTCAAAAGAAGAAAAACTGAAGAGAATATTTGTTAGGCATACTTTTCCCTGTGACTTTTTTTAAAGTGAGGAAAAGATAGTCATAAAATTCAGCAGAATGGTTACATCCAGTCGTAAGAGTTCAATGGTGAGTTCGTGACTAGAAATCTCTATTCCACAAATTCGATGTCTAAGTCACACCGTCATCCACCTCGACAGCCCAGATACACTTAGGAAGCCTCTTTTTTGCAGGGGGGTGCACGGTCCGGGAATCAAACCCGGGTCTCCCACGAGCAAAGCGAGCCTTCTGCCACCGAGCCACCCTGGTACCCAGGAAGCCACATTTTATTATTAATTTTTGTACCTTGGGCTTCTTATCCAAATCAGCAACCAAATATCATATGACGTTTGTAGGAGCATAGAGAGGAATGAACTGCAATTTTATAGTTGTAAATGAGCCTTTTTAAAAGTTCACGTTTGCTTCAGTATATACACAGCCCACAGGAAGCTGAAGCAGTGAGAAAATAGCTTATATGCCCAGGCTTTTTTACAATTAACTGTCTTAATTACCAAAGTTAAAACCAAATACATAAATTTTCTTCTTAATCTCTTTGCCTGTTGTTTCTTTTGTCTTCTATTCTCCTAGGCCTCTTTTAAGAAAATTTATGGGGCCATGACTCATATACTAAGATCACTGCCGCCTCATAGGTTAACAAATAGAGAATTCTCCATTTTCCAAATCAAAATATATACAATTCTTGGACAAAATACAATAAGTCCAGGCTCTTATTATGACCTTTAAGAATTAAAATAAATAAAATATCTTTAATTTTCCATAGTTATGGCAAATTGTAACTGCTGACTACGTAGCTGAAGTAACATTTTGAAAATTTAATGGTTTTAAATGTTTTTATTTGCTATATATTGACAGGTCATATAAATAATATTTCTGAGTATAGCTAGCAAGTGTCAAGAGCTTATGATTTCAATTTTAAAAAAGCATTTCATTCTTTTGAAATGCAGCATTCTTCTCGTTCTTGGTAGGAAAATAGTTGCTCCTGATGCAGTATGTAAAAGTGAAAAGCCTTCTTACGTTCTGATAAACTTAGTTATTTGTCAGCTTTGCACTTATCTTTTTGTTTTGAAGAGTACACTTTTTTTTAGATTGGAGACAAAAGAGAGTGGCTAGATGAAAATCAGAAATTCATCAGTCCAAGACCTTGATAAGTGCCGTGAATTTTGATTCTCATGTGAAAATGTTTGTGTGTGTATATGTGTGTGTGTGCCCATTTGGGCTTCCTTTGTAAACTATAAGGGACCTTGAGATGGGGAAAAAACTGGAAAATTCAACTTTTTGAATCTACTATCTAAGCTCACTAAGTATCACCACCTGTTGATTGTTCCATTCTAGACTGTTCCTAATAGAAACAGAGGAAAGCGAAGAACTGAATTAGAAATCCTGATAATAACAGAGATGGAGCCACATTGCATTTAATGAATCTATTCAGAAATTTCAGTCACACATTCTTACCATCTCTGACTAACACCAACCTGCCTCTTCCAGAGTGGTCTGCGTTCAGGCACCATGTCATATTTGTTGCCTCATTTCCACCCACGAGAGCCACCGCAGGCATGTTGAGTACTCTACCCTGGGGTGATGACAAGACTTAAAGTATTCAGTTGGCTAGCAGTCCCAACCTACGGCAAATGACACTAAAATTTAGTCCAATTACTAGCACAAGATGCACTGTGTAATTATTTCCCATGTGTCATTAAGTTTAAGATTTAATCTGGTCCCCTATAGCTACTATGTAATATATTTAAGAGGATTTGTGGAGAAGGGATTGATGGAATTTGGGAGACATTAAGATAAGGGAGAATTTACTATTCCACTGAAAGTCCAGATGATAGACATCCAGATGAAAGATCAAGTTGCTGAACCTCTAGAAACCTCAAAAAACTCAAATGTATAGGTCACATGAGAAGAATATATAGCCGACAGGAGGCCCTATGTCCCTCTGCTCCTCCTCACTCAAAATAATCTTAGAGGATTCTTTGTGCAAATATTCTTTGCTATTCCCACATATTCAAGAGAAGTGGATTGCTCCTTCCAGCTTCTACGCTTTCACTGGTTCCAATGTAGAGTGCTAACTTATGGAAATTTTGTTTAAGTAAATGAGGACATTCGTCCATCAAAAAGATATTTAATATTTACTTAGCCTCTCTTAGCTTGTTACCTCATTTCCAATAAGGGGAGTGATCATAAATATATACTTCACAGATGTAGTGTGAGAATTAAATAAGATGATGTTTGTAAACAACTAGCCTAATATATGATAAGTAGTGAGTGATATATAGATATTAGTTGTTATTCGTTTCTCATAATGCTAGTAATTCACAATTAGGTAATTTAAGGTCAAGGGCAGTTTTATGTTTTTAAAAATTTTAAATATTTTTCAGTCTCATAAAATAACAAATAAACTCCAAACAAATTGTTCTACATCTTTTCATGATTAATTTCTTCCTTTTTCTCATCCATTATAATTCCCGAGTTTGAAAGAAGTATGCTAAAATACATTTAGAGCATTATACTTAATTTATTTCCCCTGTTTTAAGTAGCCAAAGACATAGAAGTATCTGTGAGGAGAAACAGTATTATACTATGATAATATTTTTCAGCATTACCAAAAAATGTTTTATTATAGGTCTTATATAAATACATGAGTTTCTTTAGGCTTTTTAAAAGATTTTCAAATGCCTCAAACACATACCCACCTTCTCCTCCTTGCAACTACTACAGTAAATGCTAGCAAATTAATTTCAAGTGATTTACTTTCAAGTGATACTGCTTTGTCTAGTCAAAAGATAGACCATCATTAGTTTCCAAACCTTCATGTGTTTGTGACAGCAAACATCAGAACAAGTAGCTAACTAATGGAGCCTAATCCATAACTATTAATCAGCTATTTCAGTAATAAGTGTTTTTACCAAGATCTGGTTCTGAAAATTTTAATGATTTAGGAAAAAAAATGTTTTAGCTCTGTCTTGATGAAGAAGATGGATTTTTAATGGAGTTTGCATTTTAACTAATGAGATTCAACCAATACAGTTTACTGTCCATGCCAGTTTGAAACTATTACATACCACAGAAGAGTCAAGTTTTAATCCTGATCCAATATTGTGGGGCCAGACCTATTGTTTAGGGTGAGAAACTTTTACTGGATTATTTCCATGGAGATGTGACATGCCTAGTTGTGGGAGTGACCTTTTGATTAGATGGAGATGTGACTCTACCCATTCAAGATGAGTCTTGATTAGTTTACTCAAGTCCTTTAAAAGGTGAAACTATTGGAGAAAGCTCGAATGCAGACATTTGGAGAACAGTTGCTTCAGAGATGACAGAGACACTTAGAGATCCTTGAAGTGCCAACAGAGAGAGCAGACACCTAGACATGGACATTTGGAGATACAGAGTCCAGCAGATGTCGCCATGTGCCTTCCCATGGATGCTAAGCAAGCCAGCACCCAGAGTTGTGTCCCAGAGGAGCTAAGTGAAGGGCCACAGACACCGAAGGAAACCACTGATGTCAAAAACTGGAAGGAACAGAACCAGGAACAGCACATGCCTTCCCATGTAACTGACATTGGTTTTACTTTGGAGTTAATGTATCTTTCCCTGGACATTTCTATGGCCTTAGAACTGTAAACTTGTAATGTAATAAATTCCCTTTGTAAAAGCCATTCCATTCCTGGAATATTGTATTTTAGCAGCTTTAACAAACCAAAACAGTGTCCTTGAGAATAGAGGCTTGGTTTTAATAGCCCAAAATATGGTATATTTCTTTAAAACGAAAGAAAGAGAGGAGTGGAAACTTTCCCCTCTAGAATATTAAACAAAACAAAGCAAAATAAAAGCGCAATGCTATCCAAGGCTATATCATGCATTCAATTAGAGTGAAAGTGAGGGAGCATTAAAATTATGATTTTATTTTTAACGTGCTTTTTTTAAGGTAGATAAGAAAAAATGAATAAGGCAAAAATAAAAGATAAGCATGTCCGAGAGGTTTATATTTGTGCAGGAAGGAATATATGCATCCTCAAAAGCAGCTTCTACTTACAGTTTCCTCTTTATCAACTTCATATCTAGGCTAAAAGCCCTGCTTCTGAGGTTCAATGTGGCCAGTGTCAGATTACTGAGATCAGAAATAGACATTCTCTAGTGGCCACAGGTCAGACCTAAGACTATGACAGATGGGATAAAATCAGTAATAATTGGATGGCATCCACTAGGAAATTAAACCAACCTAATGTTATAAACTTCATAGCTTGAATCTCCACAGTGATACCATGAGTGCCCCTTTCTTAAGTGTTGGTAAATATTTTAGGATGTTAAAAATTCAGTTGTATTGAATTTCTTGTTTGAGTAACTATTGACCAAATATAACGATCTGAATGAATTGAGGAATGCAAATGTAAATAATTCATAAAGTAATATTGCTAGTTATAATCACAGTTGTTTTCTTAAAACAGGAAATGCAATAGTATTTTTTCACTCTCTTGAAGTTTCATTTCTTTTAAATCAAAATAAATGATGAAATATGGCATAAAATTGAAGAATTACAATCAAAAGAAACACAAATCATAGAAAGGCTTGTGATTTGAGTATATTAATTTTCTTAAATGTAAAATTATTTTCAGCTGTTTTTTACCATTTGAAATTGTTTGTCCTGTAGACATCTTAAATCTAACCACTCATATTTTGTAATCCTCAACAACCCCCCATGCACTCCCTTTTCTAGTTACCTTCTACCTGCTCACTCAAGCCAAAGTTCTGTGAAGCAACCTGGGTTTCCTTTCTCTGTCTCTTTATAGGTGTAATACATTATGCATTAGTACTGTTGATTCTATTATTGGTGATATATCCTATTAGTCCTTTTCTCTATCCATCTTCTAATTCCATTATTTAAGAATCTCATGCTCTGTTATTCTGACAACAACTGTAGTCTCCCAAATGATTTCAATGCTTAACTGAACTTGCATTCTTTTCCTACAATAATCTTTTTGAAGATAAATTACACTGAAGAAGTCATTTAAAAATGGCTCAACTCTTAATCCTGTTTATAAATGTGCCATAATTCATCCTTCTTCTTACTCAACTTACCTGCTTCCAAATTTTACTTGATTACCAACCATAACAAACAATTAAGAGTTACTCAAACAGAACATGCATTTTATACCTTGGTATCCTTTGTGGAGTCCATCATCTCACTTGGAAAATGCCTAGTCATCCTTGAAGAAACAGCTCAAGAATCTTTCTCTAGGGAATCGTCCCTACACCTTCACACTTTATGATTATTCGCACCTGTTGTACCTTGTGTGCAGCATAATATTTACCACATTGAATTATGATGGCATTTTTACCCATCTGTTTCCCTAACTAGACTATGAGAATACTGAAAGTAAGAACTAGGTCTTATTTATCCTTATTTGTGCATATTTAATATGATGTTCTCTTCAACTTGCTTTCAGGACTACTTTTGGCCCAGGGTGTCACTGTATTAATGCTTCCTTCCATCTGTTTCACCTATTATCTCCACAGATAGATTCATGATACTGCTTGCTTTTTGAGTCTGCTCTCTGTTGCTGACTCTTAAACTTGTATCCACATTTTGTTATTGGTGTGTCCTCTTGGACATGACAGTTTAGATTATCCATCTCTCTTGATCCTTCTAGTGTTCAGTCTTATTAGCGTGGTCATATATATCCATTCTCGTGCTTAGTCAAAATTCAGCCTGAATTTCCTTACATTGCCTGAATGGGTAAATTGAATATCCACAAGTACACCAATGAATACTTATTAAATAAGTAAATGACTATAATAAAAAAGTAAAAATTTAAACATGTTTTCATATCTGAATATTCCTTTAAGCCAGGGAACAATATTATTTGTCATCATTTGCAAATCTTCTTATTCTAAAACATGGGTGGAAGAAATACAAATCATTTCAATTCTAAGAGATACATTTTTACTTGCTCCTTTGTAAGAAAATGGCACAAATGTCATATCCCTTTTATTTTTTAGACATGTTTTATGACATTCCAAGCATTGAGTACAGATAACAAATAATAATAATCAAACTTGATTGTTGTTTGAAGCATGATATGTGAGGAAAATGGCAAAACAAATGTTCTCATAAAAATGTTACTCTGTACCACTGTAATACAATAATAAAACAAAGATTAAGGATTTTTCCTCACATCTTTTGCTTTATCTTTTTGTAATGGTTGATTTCTATGCCAGGTTTTGACAGTTCGTTTTCCCTACAAATGACTATTAATTTATAAAGAAAACCTAGGACTTATTATATTTCCATCCAACTATTCATTGATTCTCTATTTGTCTCACCAGTATCAGCTTTGGATTAAAAGAATATCCAAGGACAGACTTTGGATTTCAAAAAAAGCAACCCTCAGTTTTCCATAATCAATGTATTTTTGTAAAGCATCAGTCACCTAAAAGATAGATGACTGTTTGTATCTGACAATCTGCCATGGAGGTGGGATAAAATGAGCCATCGTGACTTTGCCAAGAGGTGGTTCTCTTCATTCTGTTCTAATATGCTGGACATCTGCTCCAGAGTTCCTTGCAGGAGGAATACCTGCCTCTATTGCTGATTGGAGTAGGGAAAGACATACACCTAATTTCATGTGAAACAATTCCAAGCTTTTCATCTCTAGGGAAATAAAACCTCCACATCCGTTGCTTTTGGAGTTGTCTAACCTTGCCAACTATTTTATTTGTGGGTTTCTGAACCAAAGTGGAATAGAAAATAGCATGTATTTAATATAAAAAAATGCCAGGAAAAAAACAAGTAGGTAAAAAAGAAGGAAGTTTACCCAGAAACCATCCAATGTTATGTTCTCAATAAGTTAAAAATAAAAGAACATGCTGATTTACAGACAGATACTCTTTAATCGTTTTGTTTCAAACTCATGTCCTCTTCTAAAGGATGTTATAACTCCATTTAACTGCAAAAATATAAATCTTTCAATTACATTTAGAAAAAGTAGGTAATTTTGTCAATATAATGTTTTTTATGGCACTTGATGTATTCTATAAATTTTAAGAACCATAGAGTCTTACAAACTTTAAATGTTACCAATAATTTAATAGCCAACTATTTACTTTTTATTATTCATTGATTCATCAGTTTATTTATTGAACAAGCATTTACTAAAGCTCTATATTCTGGCAGCCACTGTACTAGGTACAAGTGCAATTACAATAGGAATTATAGGAGTTATGAATTATCAAAAATTACCATTTCCCAAGAGTTTTACTATGCTCTTCACATCTGTTAACTTTAATCTTCATTACAACCTTTTAAGAACCTGAGGCTTTAAGAATCTAAATTATCCAAGGCTTCTAGGTGAGATACCCAAGATATAAGTGCAATTGCACCTTACCATGGGTGTTCCACAGCACGCTAAAGCACACACAGTTCTCCAGTTATAAACAAGTGTATAGAAAATGTTTTCCATTTGTCTGCCTCCCCCCTCCTTTATCCATCCTTTCTTTCCTCTTCCTTCTTTTTTCCATTCTTTGTTTCCTTCTCTGATATTTCCAGGCAAGAAATAAAAAATAAAAGAAAAGTAGATTTATAGTAACAGAATTAATTTCTCCATGGATATTACTTTTATCACCTCTAATAAATGCAGTAAATTCCAGATGATATGTAAATTCTATTTTAATTCTGAATTGCTATATTCTTTCACATTCATTCAATTACAATTTGGAATTTTTTGGAGTTTTACAAGTAAAGTTCAGCATCAAATATTTAATGTTCTCTTTTAAAATATTTTCATTATGAATTTATAAATCTAATTTTCCTTCAGGTAACGTAAGGATTTCTGTATTTTTATGAGGTAAAAGTGATTTTGGAGTTATCTTCTGTTATTTGTAAATATATTTCACATTATTTAATTTATAAAGCCTAATTTTGCTACTTTATTTGTGCATTTTTTATTGTTTTTCCTGCTAATACATTGTCAGTATAAGACAATTGTATCTTTGTTCAAGTCATAAAATGAAGTTGAAAACAATTTTAAAAACAAGTACTACCATAAATATTTGCATGAGATTCATTTTTCTAACCAACACTGTGTAGGAATAAAATATGTGAATAAAATATTTAATATGAGGATTAAATAGAAAATATATTTTATTTGTATTTGAGTATTTCCTACATTAATACCAACCCTCTCTTCTGCCTCGTCTACTCAATTCTAGATATAGATATTATAGATCCAGGGTTTTTTTTTTTTTTGCTGCAATTCTATGTATTTTCATAAGCAGTATTAATTACCCTTACCTTAAAGTCTATGTATGAAAACTCTAATATCTGGGTCAACTATGGCACTACTTAAGTTGTCTATTTTTTCTCTTGAGTTTTTATCTAAGTATGTCTGAAAATTCTTCATGGAATGCTAGACATTAGGTATAAAAAATTGCAGAGGAGCTTGAAGATGATATCACCCTTCAGAAAAGGCTCACACTATATTATGGTCAAAGCTAGAAAGGTCTCAGATCACATATTAGGGAGTAAGGTGATGTAAGACTGTTTTGTAGTCATGATAAAGCTCAGTGTCTTTTGACAGGCTGCTAAAACAAATACCACACAATGGATTGTCTTAAATAATGGGAATTTATTGTTTCACAGCATCAGAGGCTAGACAACTTGCTTCCTCCCAGGGTCAATTGGTTCTGGTTCTGGCTTGCAGAGATTCTTGGGATTCCTTGGCTTGGATTCCATTATATATTAGTGTTCTCTCCTATCTGCTCCTCCAGTTTCCATTGACTTCCTATTCTTCTTATAAGGTCTCCAGTAATCCCAAGTAAGGCCCATTCTGCTTCAGTTGTCCACACCTTATCTAAAATTAATATCTTCAAGAAGTCCTATTTAAAATGGGTTCATCCCATAGGAACACAGATTAAAACGTGTTTCTTTTCTGGGATACATAACATAGTCTACCATACTCGGTGTACCTTAGATTTATCCCCATTCCTAGATTGTATTCCTCTAAGAAGTTCCAACTGAAAGGCTAAAAGTAAGGAAAATAAGATAAAAATTAAGAAGAAAAAAAAAAACCACTCTCCTAGAACAGTCTGATGATAAAGAAACTCTTTTTTAACATGTCAGAAGTAAGGGAAGTCTTCTCTATAAATTCACTACATTGTTCTTAAATTTTATTTTATAACTTAGGAAATTTAAAGCTATTAGAAAAACATGTTGAAGATTGATCATGCCCTTGGGTTGCCTGGTAGAGCCAAAAGGAAAAATCTTTTTTGGAGGAGTACATGCTCAATTCACACCCTCATGAATCCCACAGATAAAGCCTTGTTGAATATGAGCTCACAACCCAATAATAAAAAGCAAACAAAAATACCGTTATGTACCATCTCTTTGAGTAAGTAGACAAAATCACAAACAAAACTGTATCTGAAAGACAATCAATTATCAGAATTCTTAGTTAAAGTTTACAAAATGAGCCTGAAAAACATAACTATGTAAAAGAAAATATTGAAAACTTGAGGAAAGATTAAGGTGCTATGAGAAATGCCAGCCCAGAAAAATATGAAAAATTTTGGTTGCTTTATTTGCACAATACTGTCTAGACAAGATGGAAGTATCCAAAGCTTGTGCTATCAAGAAAGAGATTTTAAGTCATGGGAAAGTTGTCAACAGGCGTTCTTAAATCCATGGTTCAGACAACTTTATAGGCTTTCAGAGAAGAGGAGTTCATTGATGTGTGAGGGTTCAGGCAGGGTCACTGGACAACCTCAGATTTAAGTTTTACTCCACTACTTGATGCCATTTTCTCAGATGAATAGGCCTGGAAACTGAGGTTTCTGGGCAGGAAGTTAACACAAAGGTGGAAATTAGACTATCCAAAGCAGAATATTGGGAAAATAAAGAAAGGAAAGGAAAGCAGGGATGCTAAAATCAATCGAACCACAATTTGAAGAGTGAGGTTGTAGCGATTAAACTTTACTGTGAGGTAATGGGAATCAAATAAGCATTCAATCAAATAACTGACCTGAAATACAAAATGCATCTGACAGTAGAAGGCAAGATACATCAGGATTTGGGACACTAAAATAAACTGCTGTGCAAGAATCCGCTTGGGAAAAGGGAGGTTTGGGGATACACTATAGTGCTAGGAATGGAAAGCAGCAAGCAGACATGAGATGAATTATGGAGGAAGCAGCCATTGGATCAATGCATGGATTTGCAGTGGGAAAAGTAAAAAAAGATATACAGATTATACTTATAATTTTAGAATTTGGAATAATGAGATGAACCTTGTAAATCAATTCTGTAGAATAAATTAAAATGATTAAGATACATATGGCCAAAGCCGCTGAAGTGTCCAATTATTCAGGGTCTGTGGAAATATGAAGGGTAAAGTCTCATCAGTGATTACTGTTCAAAGTCATAGGTGACAGTGAGTTCTCTCTACGCTCAGTTTCCTTGGAGCTATAATGCTCTCTTCAGAGATAAGAAAAGCCAGGGATGTCTAATACCTAACTCCCCGCTCCACCACACAGACACAAACACACAAGTAAATTTCCTCTTTTATCATGTAAACAGCATTGACCTTGACCCTCACACACCCTCTCACAAATGGAAAATATAAAGAGAACCTATCTCTTTCTGTATCAGGGGGCTTAAGCATTACATTCTCCTTTTTCATCAAAGCACATTGCCTGTCCCACCCAATAGAATCTCATCCTAACCTAGCTGAGATGGTCTACCTTTTAAGACAGACTGGTGATTCAATAACCAAGACTTAAGTAGAAAATTTAAATCCTCATCCCACGATGATAACTCTAATTTGCCAAGTTAATAAGTCCCCTTTTGCTGGTTAAGAAATGTTATTTCATTTCTCCTCTCCTTGTAGCATTTGATACTGTGAACTAATCACTCATTCTCTAATTTCTCTTCTTGTCAGCACCCATGTTAAATGTCCTGTTTTCATCACTTTTCTGAAGAATATTTCTTGGCTTCTCTCCCCTCCCCCAGTGCAACTTTTAGTATTTAAGTTTTCTGTGTAACTCTTTATTTTTTACATCACTAGTCTTTCTTTAGACCTTCTTGATAAGGTAGATGATTTTGGCTAAGTAAGAATGAGTGTCTGTGGGGAGAGGTGTTAGGAAGATCCAAGTAGAGGATATCGACCTAAGGTTTAGCTAGTCTGACAAAGAATAGAAAGATGATTCTAAAACTTTAACTTGAGAAAGTCCTGGTGTTGAAATGGGGGAAGACACAGGGCCTCTTTAGAGATGAAGAGAAATAAGGAAGGAAAGATAGAGAGGAAAAATTCTCTGTTTAAAAAAAATTATGTCTAAGACTATGCAATAAAAAGGATTAGAATTTGAGGTGGAAAGAGGAGTTTGGGTGTAAAAACAATACTGAAGGAATATACTTTCAGGAAAAAAATTCTTTATGAGTTAAAACATGAGAAAATGGGTAGAGATGAGTATTCAAATCAGAAAGAAGGAAAGATATTGGATAGCTTCTATCATTTGGATAAAATGGGGATATTTGCTTAAAAAGATCAAACTTTAGATGGACAAGAGAATTCGGGAAAATGGATATATATATGTATGATTTTTCAAAGAATTGGTGAGGGCCTCCTACGAACTTATTATCTTGAAGAGTACTTACTCAAAATAACTTACTGTTTGCTTATATGATCTTGATGTTTCTCAACCAAAGTAAACAAACTTTCCTTACAAAATAATCTTGGAGAGGTGTGCAGAGATCAGCATATTTAGTAAATGGAAGCATTTAATATGCACTAGGTGATATATTTTATTGATAATGAGTATTACTGCTAGCATAAAACCTGGAAGGTCACTAATCAATAGATTTTCAATTACTTGAAATAAAAGAATCTTAGCATTTATCCACTTTAAGATGAGTGTTGCTTTTGTTAAGTGAATAATTATAACTAAATTTAGCTTTTATGAGTGAATCAGATTTTTATCCATGGGGATCACTTAACATGAGATGCAGCTATGTAATTAAAATGAAAAACCTTTAGGAACAGACTATATTTAAATTTGCTATCTTGATGTCCCCAAAAAAGGATATATTTCTCTTCAATTAATATTCATAGATTAGATATTTTTATTCTTATTTATTTAATAAAGCTAGTTCTATATATATGTGCGTGTGTGTATTGAAAGCATGGTACAGTGTTTTTTTGCTCACGTTTTCACTAGAGAGGGCATCACACTGATTATATTTTCTTAGAATGGCAATGGTGTTAGCATAGGTGGCCTGTTTCTCTTGCAAACAGAATTCTATTGCAAAATGCAGACAATCTAGCAGGGTATGTAGGAAACATATAGATAATAGAATATTACAACGAATGCTGCGCTGTTATGATTGTTGTAATCATATACTAATAAGAACAAGCTCTACTTCATTTTCTCCGTTGCTTTTATCATAAAACGTGATTTTCAGTTTTCACAAGAAAGCAAGCAATGATGACATTCAGAGACTCACTTGTGCTGATGCAAGCTTCTTCCTAAAGTTGCCTTGAGATAGTAAGTATCCTTGACCTTCAGTGAAGAGCAAATAGAACCAGTGTTATAGCCCAACCCAAGTAGTTTGTTTTAAATGCTTATTTTTCGCCAAAGCTCTATTTAGTCTGTTTCATTTATAAAACTAGAACTTCTTATTTTAAAAACTTCTTATTTTAAATCTCATTAAATCTATAGATTCTGAGAAGGCAGGGTTCCTCTTAGTATCTTCTCTAGTTTCCCAAGGTGGGGGACTCATTTTTTTTTTTTTTTTGTATGTTGTATGGTGAGGGGCACATTTCGTTGTTTTTCCATGTGACAATCCAATTATTGCAGCACCATTTGTTGATTTTTTTCTGGGTGGTGTTGGGAGAAGTGCATGGAGTGGAAATCAAACCCAGGTCTCCTGCATGGCAGGCAAGAATTCTATCGCTGAACTACCCTTGCACCCCGGGACTTATTTTTAATTATCATTACTTTAAAACAATTTTTAAAATATTGAATTAAATCTGTAAGGTGAAATGTTTCTATATTCTTAACTGCTAATATTAGTCATTGGGGTTTGCCTCTCTCTTCTCTAAGCGAAAGGGATCATTTCATAAAAATATAGTATAATTAATTAATTGCACAGACCAAAAATCAATAAAAAAATAAAATTCCATCCTAAATATTTCCTTTTCAGGAAAATATTCATTTGATATGTTTATGTCCTCCTTGAGTACCCTTTCATCTGCAAATATATATATTTTTTCTTATAGAATAACAGTTTGCTGATGTCCACTACTTCACAGTAAGGTCATTATGACCCCAAAGACTAAGTCTTTTTCATTTTGTCAAGGCACATATTGTTATAATGATCTTTCAGCATAATCACTTATTCTAATGGTAGAAATAGATTACAAGTAGCAACTCACTGTATCACCCAGATCACCACACATGCATGCACACCCACACTCATACAATACAAAACTATGCAATTATTAGAATATACATGCCTATTTATGTACAGGGATGACTGAAGAAGAATCGTAGTATTCATCATCATAATAGTAACATGTTTGTTGAGCTCTTGCTTTATGTGCACATTATGTGTTCTGTGTGCATTTTCTTATTTGGTGCTTACAGAAATCTCATTGATGAAACAAAGCTTAGTAATCACTTGCTGGTATTAAGAAGGAGTTTCCCAGAAAAACTTCCCAGATTTTACCTCAATAAATGGTAATATATGCATTAAGCATCTACAATACTTGAAAGGTACCTAATTCATGATATGTGGTAAAGATAAGTTACAGCATATGCTGCATTGCTTGCCATCCTATAGGTTTCCAATCTCTCATTTTCTCACTCACATGAAGTG
This sequence comes from Tamandua tetradactyla, assembly GCF_023851605.1. Classification (NCBI taxonomy): domain Eukaryota; kingdom Metazoa; phylum Chordata; class Mammalia; order Pilosa; family Myrmecophagidae; genus Tamandua; species Tamandua tetradactyla. The sequence goes on from NC_135339.1 coordinate 42,792,589, forward strand.
CATGTACACATATGCCACAAAGTCTTAGCTACGTGGAAAACCCTACCATGCAGTGAATTTCCACATATATAGTAAGAGTGTGTTCTCTCTATATATTATATTTGTATAATTTATTTCTGAATAGGATTGTTAATAAAGGACAGTTTTACTATTGCTCAAAGTCAGATTTAGAGAGAGTTTAGATAATTAAGAAAGTGCTAAACATATTCAAAACCTTAAATTCTATCCATGAATTACTCCCACTGGAAATTATTTTGGTAATACTCTCAGGTTATTTATGATTTTATCAAATTTTCATGTTTTTAAAGATGCAATGAAATTGGATATATAAACATCAATATTCTCTAATGATGTATTGCTCATGAACTTGGTTTTCTTTTTTATGCTGAATTAAAAAGAATTTGATTGAGATAGAAATGACAGTTTACCAAAAACAGTGATAGACTATCAAATTGCCAATTTTTTTTTTTAGTAAAAATTGGTGAACATTGTATGACACAAATGCAAGATGTTAGAGTGATATATGGGAATTTTTTTTTAATTTTGTGCATGATTGTTCTGTAAATCCACACCTTTTCTAATAAATAAAAAATGAACAACTGAGAAGCAATATAAATGAGACTAAAACCTAGCTGAATTTGTTAAATGTAGTTATTTTGAGTTCCAGTCTGTTCTAGTTTGAAAGCTGCTGGAATACCAGAAACATAACAGCTTTTATAAGGGAGAATTTATTAAGTTGCAAGTTTTAAGTTCTAAGGCTATGAAAATGTCCCAATTTTAAAGCAAGTCTATAAAAATGTTCAAATTAAGGCACCAACAAGAGTTACCTTCACTCAAGAAAGGCGGATGAAGTTCAGGGTTTCTTTCTTAGCTGGAAAGGCACGTGGTGAGCATGGCAACATCTGCTAATTTTCTCTCCAGGCTTCTTGTTTTCTGAAGGTCCCCTGAAGGCTAATTCCTTCTTCATTTCCAAAGGTCTCTGGCTGCATGGGTTCTGGTGGTTCTCACAGCTCTAAGGTTTCTTCCAAAATATTTGCTCTTTTAAAGGATTCCAGTAAACACATGAAGACCCACTTGGAATGAGTAGAGTCATATCTCCCTCTAATCAAAGGTTAATACCTACAATTAAGTGTATCACTTCTCTGTGGAGATAATTGTTAGGCACCAAGTTGTTAAAGATTCCACATGGGACAGTGAAATCAAAGCTTAACAGATTTATTAAGGGAAGAAAGCAGGGAGAAAGCAGGTGGGAGCCAGTGAAACCTGCTAGTGAAAAGAAAGGAAAAGGCTCCTGCTCTCTTCTAAGAGCTTTGATTTTAAAGGAAAGGACCATGCCAGGAGGGGAGGGGGTCTGCTTGGTGGTGACACACTGCTCATCTTTGATGTGCAGCTGCATCTACCAACAAGGGTTATCAAGCAGGTCACCTTCTAGTGGGTGTGGCACCACCTGCCTGGGCCTGCCAGGTGGCCATTCAGCTTGCTGTCCCATCTGGTTCTGCAAAAGAAGCTGAGGGGCCCCTGAGTCAAAAAGCCCCTTTAATATATAAAGTTATTTTTTCTGAGACCTGACAATAATCTAATCAGGTTTCCAACCTGCAGTACTGAATAGGGATAAAAAGAAATGACTTCCTCCACAAGATTGATCAGTATTAAAACGTGGCTTTTCTAGGGTATATAATCCTTTCAAACCAGTGCACAGTCCCTGGAGGTTTCGAGGTGGGACTCAGAGTCTCTAATTCAACAAGTCCATTTACTGGTTTCAAGGAACCAGTCTAAGAATTAATGTTGGAAAAGCTATAAATGCAATGGTATAATTCTTAAAACTTTAGTATAAAAATTAATCAGAGGAACTTATTTAAATATCCAGATTTCTGAGTCCAGCCAATAAATATAATATTCTGTAAGTCTGTGATGGTTTCCCAGAATATACATTAAAAAAAAAAAAAAAAAACAGATCAGGTGATTTGGTATTGGGAGTCCACAGAACTTTGACAAACAGGTTTATCCATCAGGACACACTTAGAAAAACTTCATTTAAATATTCCCAGACAGATTAAAATTTAGTCTCCCAAAGGAGATTCTGTGATTTCACTGATTTAAAACTTTCTCATCTATAAGGAATAATTTGTTACTGAGATAATTGTTGCATAGAAACTTTAAAGAGAGTAGCTAGTTTTTCAGTATTCATTCTATGCTTTCATAGTTTCTATAGTTTCTAAGAAGCTCTCCTTCAAACTTCTCCTTTGTGTTATAATTTGGTTAACTCAGAATCAAACAGTAGAAACCTGAAGGCTGAATCCAACTAAATACATAGTTCAAAGATGATAAAGTATTTTTTAAATTAAAAAAAAAACCCACATACTTAGTATGTATTTTCAACTGAATGAACATTTAAAGGCTTTGTATATAAAAATATACAGAAATTTCTTCCTTCACCTAAAAAGCATAATACAATTTGGTAATGCTAATCTTGCAGTTTTATATAGCAACAAGTTCTGCCTAGAACCCACCTGCTTTAAAGAGAGTGTTAACATTTCTAATTTAAAATATCTCTACCATTCCCTGAAATCTCACTGACATGGACATTTTTCATTGGGGATTTTACTTTTATTATTGAGAAATATCTCTATATTCAGGGTGCATAAAAAAACATAGACAAGAATTGTACAGAGAAGGCTGAGTATTTCAAGCTAACTGAGGGAGATAATTTTTTATAAGAGTGAAACTTTTTACATATTTATTTTATAAATCTGATATACTTCACACATTTATCTATATGCTTTTGAGTTTACAATTCCTGATTTCAGTATTTTTTTTATTTCACTGGAATGAAAATCTCGGGGGTTTTTTTGAGTTTTTTTTTTTTTTTTTTAGTTGTTGTTTAAATTGTTGTGAACTGCTTTATTTATCCCTGTGCTCCACATTCTAAGTTCACTGTGGAGCACCTGCCTTAGAATAGATGTGCAATATGTGCGTTTCATTGATTAATATCATTGGTTTTTTAAATTTTCATCAATATTATGGATTATATGATCCCAATAAATTCATAATTTTCTCAGCTGCATTTCCCAACCTTTTGCAAATCTGTTAAATGTCTTCAGTTTTCTCGTCCTTCTATTGCTGGCCCCATTCTATAAGGTCCATGCTTTTCTCTTTAGTTAGGAAGACACAAAATACAAATTTATTGAAAATATTTCCACTTAGAACATTGTATCAAGCACAGAAGAATGATCTCATGTCACGATTTATCCTCACCTTATGGCTGCCAACAGAGATCACCACCCTCCCACCTGCCCTTATTTTCTACTCTATAGACTCAATTTAGAGTCTGGGGGTTCTATGGACAAGCTTGGAGGAAGTCAGGAAGGCACAAAGAGAAGGTTGAGGGAAAAGGAGAACAACCAGACAAGACATCCATTTGTAGTGACAGAGCACTTAATTATCACTTATTATGTTTAAAGCCTTCATTATTAGGTTAGATAGTTAAGTTGTAAAATGTAGAAATCATTGTTTGTGTTTATTTTGACCAGGAAAATTAATCAAGTTTAAACTGAAACGTCCTAAAGGGCAGAGTTCTTGAGCTTAAAAGCCTTAAATGCTTAGCCATTAAAATTCCTTTAAAGAACAATTTTGGCTTAATAATAACCTCTTACAAATGAATAAAATGTTCAACGTCTCCAGTTGTTTTCATGTCTATTAACTATTTTTAAAATTCTTGGAAGAAGCAAGACAGCATTGATTTGCTTCTGGCAGGAAATTGCTAAATGCTTGAATGATCCAACAGATGGTGGAGCTCAAAATCTCTTCTGACCTCACAGCCCCTTTAGGCTAATGATGGCTTATTTTTTGTTTTGTTTTTATTTTAACATTTCAAATATTTCAAGAATTTTTTGTTATATTAATATATATTTATATCTAGTCATAATAGCTATTAATCTATTTGCCTGTCTGTGTGTATACATATGTGAGTGTATTGCCAAATTAATTCCCTAATAGTTATCCACCATTGTCTTTATGTATAATTAAAGTGGTGATCATTGTAAAGAAACAGTGATCTTTATTTTAAAAATAAATAAATAAATTGATAACCCTTCTGGCAAAAAAAAATCATATTACCTTAAATTTGGAAGTGGTCTTGAAGTTCCCCACGTTCCCCATTGTGGGATTAAGCTGTACAATATAATATTTCTGAAAAGGCACCCGAGGCTCACAAAATCAATTGTAAATCTGGACTCTTGATTTTTGTTGCTGTATAGCTCTCACTGGATAATCAGGCCATTAGCTGCTTCTGATCTGGGGGGCTTTGATCAGAATAAATCCCTTCCTTATCTTTGCATCTATTGATCCCTGTTAAGCTGCTGAACCTGCAAAATTACCACTAATTTGCTTAATCAGGTATCTTCTTAGGTTATTCCAAGAAGCATCAAGCACAGAGAACTTTAATCACAGTATTCTATATTTCTCTCACCTCTACTGGCCTCAGTAACTCTGCGTGCGTGCGTGTGTGTGTGTGTGTGTGTGTGTGTGTGTGTGTGTACATGCATGTGAAAGATCCTGGGACTTTATATTAAATCTTGATTTTGTGATTGATATGCTTCCTTATTAAATCTGCCAAAATACATGTATGAACTATACATTTTAGTTTCTAGCCCTAACTCGGTATTTTGTGTAACCTTCTATATTTCCCTAGTTTTCCCAAATATTGAAATGTTCTTAAATTTAAAAATACTGTTCTTGTATAGTTAAAGTGTAAAATATTATTTGTGTATAATAATATTTATTTTAGGCAACTGACAAAGCTTTAGAAGGCTACAAAAAGATTTTAATAGATTTATTTTCTTTTTTAAGTATTTTTTGTCATTTTAAAGGAGGCAACTAAGAGAAAGTGCATAAATGTCATTTCCAAATGACCTTTGTAATAACTAAGTGTAATTAAAACCTTAACCATAAAAAGGAAATCTGATAACTTTGCATAAAATAAATGTTCTTGGTTAAAGGAAAAATAAATGGATTTTCCTCTTTGATTTGCTTAAATCATATCTATGGTCAGCATTTTACTAGGTATAGTGATATAGTGGTGAATAAAGAGACAAAAATTCCCAGTTATAAAGAGTTAGAATGTAATTTATTACTGTACAAGGTGTTTCTCCAATCATGTGATTGCCCTTGTTTGCAAGAAAATTGATGTTAAAGAGGAATATTAACAACATACATATTAAGACAGATAGTGCAAAATAAATCTAACTAATGATAATAAATGTTCTTAGAACTCTTATAATAGAATGCATTCAAATGCATTTCGGGCTGTATCAATTATTACTTTATGTCCCATCTCAGTATATCATTTGTCCAAATGGTAGGTTACATAAGACATTATATTAAAATGCATTTCCACAACCAGTTAACTCAAATAACTAAGTCAAAGGAAACATTTTTATCCCGTAGTTTCAACCATGAAAAGAACCACAATATCTTCTGCTGCTTTCTTCTTAAACATTTGTATTATGATTTTCTCTAAAGCTTGTCATATTCTGTAGACTAGTTATGTGTGTAAGAAAGAACATTTCTTTTCCCAATGTACCTTGATCCAGAATTATACTAGGTAGTTAGAATTGGTCATTTTACTTGAAAGAATAGCAATTACTATTAGTTTAACAATATGAAGACAGAGGCAATTTATTCTGTTGCCAACCATTCTGTGATAGTGAATAGCTGAGATGAAGTCTTTCACCTTTCCATGACACTCCCTGTAATATCGGTTGTTAGTTCAACATATTTCTGTACGCAAATTTATATAGAACTTTAAGAATATGTCCTATATTTTATTATGCACCTCCATAAAGATAGGTATTTTTTTGTTAAGCTTCAGATTTATTTTATTTCAGTCTTTCACTTCATTCTTTTTGCCCCTTCCAATTTGGAGTATGGGATTCTTCAACTCTGTTAAAAAATGACTTGATATGATCCTATTCTGCCGAAGCACCTGCAGCCTCTCTATAGAAGTAGCCAGCTGTCCAAGGACCCATACACTTTAGGAAAAAAAAATTAATAAAGGGAGATGGAATTCATTTTAATTGATCTTAGCATTTGTGCTTTACTTTGTGTTTGTTAGTTTTCTGTTATTTTGCTTGTTTGTTTACTTCATACTCTAGGAGAAGAATAGCAAGGAAGAGGGGATATCAATCAATCACATTTCTTTCCTTGTCATTTGTCTTCTTTCTTCCCTACTCCTAGTTGGAGAAAGTTTTGGCGACAAAAGAAGTAGAAATATGGCTAAGCTAGAAGGACTTAATTAGGGACAGCAATGTGATATGCAGGAAGCTAGTGTACTGGTTTACTAGGCTGATCATAAGTCTCTTACTTTGGGTATAAAGTCTGGACTGCCCCTATGGCACTTGGATTAAATGCAAAGTAATTAAAACTTGATTTGGTTCCTCTCCTACATTTATCTCCTTGCCCCTCCAGACATCTAGCTTCCTTCTGTGTTCTATCATTTACCAAAAGCGCCCAGACCCTTCAGATTCTATTTCTGTCAATCTATGCATTGTTTTATTAGTTACTGTGTCATTATCTCAGCTTTCAGCATCAAATATTCCTCTAATTATCTGGATAAAACAATGCCCCCAATGTATGAATGAACTTAAACTACTAGTGGAATTTGTTTTTTTTAATTATGTCTTATTTTAAAGAGGACACACTAACAGAATTATAGAGGAATCAGAGCAGAATCTTTTGAGGATTTGTGCTTCCAGGTCTTTGGTCCTATTTGCGTCATCCTCATTCCATGTGTTTAAACTATCTAGAAGTAAAGCATAAAAATGAAAATAAGTAAAAAAAAAAAAAAAAACAGTATTCTTGATTCATACCAACACTTGCTTGCTAGTGTTTGTAAGGGAACCCTTAAGGATCAAGCTAAAGTTACATTACTTAGGGAGATAATGTAAATTCACTCAGAAAAATTACAATTATTCAAAGTAGAAATCACAAAGTCAACTTTTGACCTTTTATATTATAAGAGAAAAAACTATCTATTAGGTATTCAGTTTCTTCTTAATTTTGTGCATTTTCCTTTATTGGGGTCACCAATCTCTTGCATCAATGGTTTAGGCCATTGAGGTGCTTTAATAAGATGATATTTACCAAGATCTATAGAAATCATTGGAGTAATGTTGGTATTAAAAGGACAAACAACAGTGACTAAAAGCAAAGCAAACAAAAACTTGCGATCTTTTACGTGTATTCTTCGAGCACTACCGGCAAAATATATTGTCATGGATACCTCTTTAAAACCTGCTTCATTGCTTTGCCTTTCACTGGTCTCAGACTCAGAAAATGCTACTTAATCCATTCTTTTCAAACCAACTCCTATTCAGAAAACCTTCTCCCTTGATGGCAAGCCAGATTGCCTCTCATTCTTCTCAGAGCCCTCTCTTCCTAGTATTACTATTATTTAAGAAGCCTCAAAGAACCAGTGCAGCAAAACCCGACCCTATTTAGAGGGCAAGAGAATGAAAAGATAAAGCAGGCTAAGCCAGAATATTTAGCAGAGAAAGGAAGAGGAAAGCCTTGGAATGCTCTTGGTTAGAATGGCTCAAACATGAGAGTAGGAAAATACACAGTTAACATTATGGATTTGGGAAGCAGCACAGACCTGGGTTTAAACTCTACCTTTGCAACATGGATGCTAGCTATGTGGCCTTGGCAAACTTACTTAACATCTTAAATTGGATTTTATTTTTCTAATGTAATATGATTAAAATATACTTATCTCATGGGGTTGATATAAAGAATGAGAGATAATATGGATAAAATACTTAGTGCTTTATACTAAATAATCTATATAAGAGAATATTTGTGAGATGCTAAGTGTGTAAATAGAATTTCAAGAGTTGAAATCATATGGCAAGTACAAAACCAATAGTTTTTCGGGCATAAGAGCTAATAAGTAACATTTCTGAAGGGAGTCTTTGAAAAGATTTGTGACTGCTACAGTGGAGACCCTTCAGCTTTGAAGGCTGCTATACAATTAGTCTATATTTACATTCTCTAATGGTAGGAATGGTGACAACGATGGTTATGGTGATAATGAAATTGATAGCATAGGATAAACATACAAGTAACAACTAAATATTTCAGGTGAATATTTTTACCCTTAAAACAACTTCAGCATCAATGATGGAAACATGAAAAAATACAAATGGAAAGAAAATTTTATTTCTACAACATTTAGGGAAATTTTTGTGACATAAATATATGAAAAAAATTAAACTACGGAAGTGTAAAATTGTAAAATGAATATTAGCTATTTGATCTAAAGAGCCCTGCCTCTGCACACACATTTTCTTTAGACAGCAAATGGAGTTAAATACTTTCTATGCAAATTCAATGGTCTTCAAAGTGTCATTCTTGTAGAAATATTAAATTAATTAGGCAGAGGGTTAAGAAAACACACTGCTTTATACCACCGCATATAACTATGTGATTTATATAATTAATGCAACCACATTGGCAGTATATTTTCTGGATGTTAATAACCTGAAATCCCCTTCAGTAGCAGCATTAATCAGTCAAGGATGGGTTATTTTATAGTCTTTAATGGCCTTTGTTGATAGATGGAGATTTTGTTTACAGATTATTCTTCATTGAACTGCCATGCACTGCAAGCTATGATTCTTAAGAGATGTTCTCAAAATATAAATTGTATTGCTGAGAAATCTGTTCACTGCTAAATTAAATTAGATAGCTGCATTCTTTATGAAGCATAGGTAATGGAGCAGTATGTGAAAAACACCTTTTCCTGAGACATTAGTGTGTGATGTTTTAAACATACAATTTTCCCTAAGAAATATTTCCCTGCTTGTGTCAAGTTTATGTGCCTACTTATTGTCACTCCTGAGTAATTCATGTAGAATATGTACTATTTGAAATTTACTTTATGATGTTTGACTATTATAATGAATATCTGCCTTCAGGTCAGACATTAACAACAGTTTTCAATTTTATAAACTGTGCAAAAGCAGAAGTGCCCGTTGATATTTTCCAAATTTTTAAACAATATTGAATGTGTTGAGAGTTCAGTGGTGAGAGTTTCAATAATTGTCACAGTCAATTTTTGGCTTCACAGAGAATAACTGTTTATTGTACCTTGCAGGGTAACATTATTCACAAACTTGTAATACGTGATTATCATTCATTTTGTTTCCAGTAATATTTTGTTCACATACATCTAGCGGACTGAGTACAGAATCTAAGGGTTCGCGTGCGGTTATATTACTTCAGAACACACCATCATCGTTTCCCAACTCCCCAAACATTAGTGATTTTTAAAACCTATACTTGAATATTACGTTGCTTTTTAATTAAGAGAGTAATAGCTATAGAAAACAAATGGTCATGTTTAACCGAACTACACTAAACAAAACATGGTTTAATTTAGAGTAGAGGTTGGACTTTTTAGGGGACTTAACTGCTTGGCTTCCTAAAGGATATCATCTGACAAGCTGACATCATTTTACTTGATGACTTTCTCCTTGATTTTGAGCGAAGTTATATAGAAAGCCACTCAGAGCAAAAATTATGCCTGATCCTCTTTTAAGCTCCATCGTTTTAACATCATTTGGTAAAGACAAATATTTCAAGTTTAAAATTTTATTTAAAAAAATCAATATTTTTGCAAGTCTTTTCACATAAACTGAAAACATATAAACAAAACCTCCCCAAAGAGACATATGGCATGCAGAAGTAACATACCTCACAGGAGCAGTAATCTTTATGGCACCACAGTTCCCCATCCCCAAGCCATTCCTAAATAGCTGTGAAGATAATTTGCTCTAGGCAGTAAAAATATTCTTGAAGTTACCATTGATTTGTAAAGATGATTTAATAGTAATTTTAATAAAATATTAAGGTAATCTGAATTTTAAAATTTCTATCACCCTATGCATTGCATTTCCTTACTGAAGTGTGTTTATGCTAATGAACTTCTAATGTTAAGGACCAAAGGTTATTTCCTATGCTATTACTAAAACCAGAATAAATATGGCATGCAGACAAATTGGCATAATGTGCAAAAGATAAACATATGCCAGGAATCGCGAGGCCCTTGAGGTCAGGGACCTCATGTATCTTTTCCAGCTCTCTTCTCCCCATGCCACTTCTGCCTTCCTTCTCTATTATTTCCATATTTAATGAATTTCATTGAATATCATATATTAGGTGGGAGATGGGGGTAAGAGAAAATCAGGAAAATTTCCCCCCAGAGCTTCAATAAAAAAAAATCATTAAATTTAGATACACTTTACAGAGACTTATACCCTATGATCAATCTATACCGTATGTAGTAATCATAAACTCATTTTGCAAAGCCTGTAACTACCTTGGTAGTTCAATTATATTGCATTGTATAATTGTATACATCTCTGCATATAAAATGTTAATTTATTGGTTGTACACATTTAAAGCATCCCATTAGTTACTCAAATATGTTTCAGGGTTATTTTCATTTAAAAAAACACAACATAGGCGGTGCAACGGTGGCTCAGTGGCAAAACTCTTGCTTGCCATGCCTGCCCATGCAAAAAACCCAAAAAACTCACAAACAAACAAAAAAAACCACAGCACTAATTCTCAATCAATTAATACTTTGCTAAGTATTGATGATCATAATAAATCTTCACAGCTAAGTCATATTGACATAGTATGTTTTCTTGCTTGCTTGCTTCCTTGCTTTCTAATTCACTGTCTTCCTCTAGGTATTTGCAATGACCATCACCTTTTGGCTTTAGGATGACAAAGACCCAGGAATTGTGTATTAAAAGTTGTAGACAAGTATGACTCTGTATAATATAAGACGGAGGTTTGTAAGGCTGCTCTCATGTATCTCCTTTCTTCTGTCATCCTTCCCTTAGAAATTCTGCTGCTGTCTGGATTTCTAACGGCTTTGATTGTAACTTTGCCTCGAGTTTTGACCATCCTTTCAACAATCTATCTGTGTTCCCTGCCACATGCTTTCTGAACAAGTTTAACCTAACTTCTTTGCTTGGCTGATTTCTGACTTCTCCTTAGGCTCTTGGTTGCCGATTCTATTTGAAGGCATTCTGATTTTCCTGGCCCAGATCTTAACTCTATACTCCTCTCATAATCTTGTTCCTAACAAATAGTTCCCATGTCTAAAGCCACATATAACTTTGAAAACTTCTCTTTTCTTTTCTGCAGTCTCCTTTTGTCTTCCTGATAGCAAAAGGGATATAAATGGCAGAAGCATAGTTGCATGTAATTGCTGTCCCAAAGAGTTATTATTCTCATGTCTCTAAATTGAAAATAATTGTTGCCCTCTTAGAAGGAGTTCTGGTAGTTGCTTATAGAGTCCTTTGTTTGTCTTTCTCTATCTCCCCTCTGTGGCAGGCATTCTCTTGTAGAAATTCCCACCTCTCAGGATTTAGAATCATCCCCACTGTGGCCAGCTCCTGCAGGCAAACTAAGGTACAATAAGGATAAATGCCTAAAGAACTATGAACTGTAAAATGAAAGAAATACTTTTCTTTCTAGGCTTTTATGCATTTAATTTTCACTTCCATATTGATACCTTAAATATCACTTTGAAATTTGTTAATTAACCTTACCTATAAAAACAAAAGAAAATATTCATGCATAACTTTTGTACAAGAACTATTCCACTTTGCATTCACAAATGTAAGACACTGGTATGAGAACTTGATTCTGTTTGGGATAGGCTGAAGTCCAAGTTATAGATCTGTTGTTCAAACATTCGTTTTTCATTAAGCATTCTGTGGAACCCATTCTTTTAGATGTAAATTGGATTCTGACAAGATGGGGTTGTGCTGAACGTAGTTGGAACTGACTGAGACAAGCAGTGTCACGTCACTCTGATCATTCCTCCACAGTCACATCTCCCTCTCTTGCTGCAGCCAGGAAAGTTTCACTGCTTTTAAGGACTCCTGACTAGGTTGGATCCACCCAGATAATGGACTTACTTTCACCATCTCAAGATTCTTAACCTTAATCACATCTGCAAAGTTCCTTCTGTATGTAAAGTAAATATTCACAGGTTCTGGGAATTAGAGCATGGACATGTGGAGGCCATTATTCTGCCTGGCACACTGGGCACCTGGATTCTAGAGGGTTGAGGTATCAGCCTGGTGGTCTGCTCTTAGGGCTGGAGTAGAGATGAATCCAGTGTGTAGGTATGCATGTATAAATATGCATGCATTAACTTGAACCAATAAGAGTAAACAAATCAACTAATATTTTACCAACTGTATGTTAAAGTGAATATTCATCAGCTTGATTTTTTCTCTCTCTCCGTCTCATTTTATATGCACACACACAATATTCTATATTCTATTGAAATTTTTCACTATTTTCCAAATGAGGTAGTGAGAATAAAAAGTTTGTTTCTTTGTATTTTTTGGGTCTGTTTTAAATTTGTTGTTGCTGTGGTTTTATTTTTATACTGAGAAGTCACATGTAAATATATGACTTTACAGAATGAAAAGTGCCTTCACTCAAATTACCTCATCAGATTTCACAGCAATCTCTTGGTTGGTTTGTTGTGTTCTCCTCTCTGCTTATTTGTTCTGTTTTGTTTTTAAGATCAGGAAATATGACTTATGCACAGTCACATACCATCTAACATTGTGGGGCTTTTTACTGTCATCATTATAGCATGTCTGATCAACTTTCTTGAAAAAAAACAATTTCCCAAAGATGATATTTGGCTGTCAGAAATATTTCAGCCTTTTTTTTTTTTTTTTTTAGTATTGACCCTGAGTACTTGTAAATCTCCGGATTCAAAATATTTATCTGGTTATTAGTGCTAACCCATGATAGAACATGGAAAATTACCAAAGTCATCCAAAATAAGGGCACAGAAAATAAAGATCTTATAAAATATGTCAACAGGTAATAGGGACGATGAATCAAACAAGTGCTAAAGGAAAATGGGAGAGGGGATAGGACAACTTGGACTCTTAAATAAAAGTTGTCAGCTAGGCCTTATTGAGAAGGAGATGCTTAAATACAGGCTTGAAGGTGAGGAAAGAATTACCTAAATGGATTCTGAAGGATTATTACAGGGAGAGGGAACAGCAATGACAAATTTCTTAGAATATTCAATGTGTTTAATGAGGAGCAAAGAAGTAAGCATTACTAGAATACAGTCATTGAAGGGTCGACTATTAGATGAGATCAGAGAGGACTAGTAGGTGAAATGAAATCTTTCAGAACAGTGGGAGAATATCAAATCCCAGTTTCTTCCAAACCATCCATTCAAAAAAATATTGAGTGTCTGTGCATGGGGTGTATTAGTGAGTAAACTAAAGATTCTCTTACTTTCTCAAAAGCATTTGAAAATATTTTAATATATTCTTCTCCTGGCAAGTAGCTACTCTTATTCCTTCTTCCAAGTGAGGCACATTACTAATTCTTTAAAGACATAACCATATGTTGCCTTATGAAATCCCATACAGTTTTTATACCAGTTTTTAAACCTCTGTTACAGAAAACTTCTACATTACCTACATTATCTACAAAATGTAATATAGAGGTGTGTGTTTGAAATATGATTGCAAGAACAACTTTGGCAAGATGAATTTAAACAATAACTATTTGTGGCCCTATGAATTCCCATATAGTTTTTAAACTTCTGTGTCATGGAAAACTTCTGCATTGTGTTCTGTGTTGTTTGCACAAATGTAAACAGAACTGTGATATGCAGGGTGCATCATCTCTATGCCTTGACAAACTGTTATACCCCAAAGCATGGATCAGTTTCTAACTTTTTATTGTAGGTCCTTTCAATGCTGGGCAGTATCTCTGGAATTCCTTTAGGGTGAAGCTTTTTGCAAGCCTCACTTTCTCAGGTATATATTCATCCTTTTCATCACAACCACTTTCTTCCTTTATGTCAATAAGTCAGTCTTCACTGCATTGCTCTGGCTGCGTATCTAGAGTCTCTCAAATGGCATGGTGTCAACATTTCAGAGTCATCTATTTCTCCTGGAATTTCATTTTTGTTAGACTCAGATTTTACTTCCTTTGCTATCATTTTTTGTTTCTTTGCTGCACTTTCATATTTGCCTCTTTCTGTTATGCAATATTGAAAATTGTCACTTGGGTTTATCACTGGAAGACAAGAGACAGCGCAATGACAGACTTTGCTCTCTGTGCATGAACTAAAAAATAGATGTGTGCTGATGAGTCACAGACTGACTTTGAAAGAAGTGATATGGCTGATCACTGATCATGAGGCATATCTGGTATTTTCAGAGTAGTTCGTGGGCTTAAGAGCAAAAAGCAAAGTTTGTACTTCGTGTGATAATTCACAGTTAATATACTGTGGTAACTGATATTTGAACCATGCAGTTAGTGGGACTGATGCTATTGAACTAAGTCATAATAAGTTAAATGTGTGCATATGGGAACTGTGCAGGGAAGACTCCCTGCCTTTGGCAGTTCATGCTATGGCATCAGATTCTGTTCAAATCAAAGCTTTGTCATTTACTTATTATGTTGTTATAGGGAAGCAACTTAACTTATTATGTGTTATAGGGAGCCTTAGTTTACACAGCTGTAAACCGGGATACAATTTGGCCTTTATCATAAAATTCTTTACAAGATAAGTAAGGTGATCCATGTACAGCAAGCACTTGATAGGCATGTACTCAATAGCGAATAAATATTAAATATTTGAGCTATTATTTCTCTTTCACTGGATAGTGTGCCTCCCGAAACCAGTAACTGCTGTATCCCTATTACCTGGAACAAAGCTTGAAACATAGTAGGCACCCAATCAATCTATTTTTAGAAATGTACTTTAGTTTCTCCAAGTTTAGAACAATACCATAGTAAACAGAAGTATGTGACACATTTTGTTCCTTAACCCCTCCAAATTTATTTTCATAAAAATTTCAAGATTTATTCATCTCCCTCCTATATCCAATCTGTAATCACACAGCAGTAACTGTTCTTTTTAAAATGGAAATTATATGATATGTGCGAGCATAATCAAATACTACAAAATTGGGTCTGATTTTCCTGAAAATTAGCCTTAAAGGAACAATGAGGAGTAATTTCCTTTTTGACTTGATTTAATGATCAGTTTTATTAATCCCATTCTTGCTTCAAGGGATAGGACTATCTTAGCACAAATCTACTGGACTTTTCCAGATGCCTTCAGATGAACTCACTTATGCCTTTGAAGCAGAGATGAAGTGGCTATTTTTCAAATCTCAAGTGCCTTACCCGCAGGAAAGCAATATTATTTTTCATTTAATGAGCTTTAGCCCAAGAACAATTAAGAAGACATAACTGAATGAAACTAATCAGCAAAATGTAAGAACTTGCCTTGGGAACCAACTGAAGTTGATTGAGCTTCTTATCTATGGTGATATCTGTCAAGCTAGTATTACCAATGGGTGGGAAAGCACAGACAAGTAATTGTCAGCTTTGACACCCTCATGTTTTAAAATTACTTTTTAAGAGTACACATTGCTCGGAGGACTGATGATATGATAAAAATATAATGAAGCTATTGGTTGACCTGCAGCTGTCAGATTGTAACCAAAGAAGACAAGTAAAAGAAAATACCGGTTCTTTTCTTTATCTAGTTACTAACAACTGTAATGAAGATTAGCTTTAATCATCCTAAGAGAGCTCTCTCTCTTCTAAGGTAGAGGGTAAACAGTTTAATGAAGTGTAGATCTATTAGAACTTTTGTCCAAAATGTTAATGAAGGCCAAGTTTGGAAATTTCCTTAAAGAAACTGAAAATTTCTGCACCTCCTAGTTGGGAAATGGTCATTCATAGGAAATTGCTATTTGGGGAGTATCAAAATCAAGAACTGGAAAACCTCAAAGGATTGATGTCCCAATAAAAGTAGTTCAGCTCTCAGTTGGGGTGTTCCATAAAATTCTCAATGGCTGATTTAAACTAAACATTTAGGCAGCAACTTCCTTGAGTTGTTTACAGATTTTAAGAAACTTAAAGGACTTACATATCTAGAGTCTCTGAGAAGTGGCTTTCTTGAACTATGCCTTATATTACAGTAAATTTGAATATTGTTCTTGGAAGATTTCTAGATTTATAATTTGTTATAGTTCATATCTTGATGCTATACAAAAAGATATTTGCTAATTAGATTTTCATATAATGGAAGCAAAGCTACCATTCGATCAAGGCTTTCTTGTATTTGAAATTGCTCCTGATATTTCCTTTCCTTTCCTTCCTTCCTTCTGACCTTCCTACCTTCCATCCTTTCTCTGTTTTTATCATTTTGTTGTTGTTGTTTCTCAACTTGAAAATAGTAGCATTTATTTTTATTTTCTTTGTATAACTAGACTATTACTCTTAATGGGCATTTGGCTAAATTCCTTCTATTTACAGCCATGATATTAACTTATATTCACTCACTACTTGATTTTAGCTGCTGCATCAAAGAACTTCTGTCAGCACAGTTATGCTTTCTACTAGAGAGAGACTAGAGGGATGAATTTAGCTGCAGCAAACAGAGGAAAACAAATGGAAGAAGGATATCAGAGAGAAAAAATGGTTAGATATGTGTTAAGAAAGAAGAGAGAGGAAAGATACAAATTGCTGAAACAGGAGAAAACAGTGAAGAAACATAGGAAAAAAGATGCAAAAAAATCCTAATTATCTATAACCATATATTTAGGAGAAAATTTTATCAAAATTGTGGAACATTTAAAATGCTTAATGTATCTAAATTTTGAAAAATTACCCTTGAATGTTTGCAACCATTTAATAAAAGCAGTTTTTAAAAAATCATTTCCTCATAAAGAGATGATTGACACATTCTACAGATAAAGGTAGCAGATTTTTTTCTCTGAAAATTGTATATCTTTATTTGTTGGTTTATTGTATATCTTTATATCATAAATAAAAGCTCACTTGGTATGTTTCCATCTTCAGATCAAATATCTTCCAATTGACCTTTTATTTCAGTGTTAATTTAAGACGATGGAGTAGGTACCTTATAGTTTGGCAATAATCTGTTATTTTAATTTCAAGTAAGTGGTTGTAGCTGAGTGGTTCCATCTTTGAAGGGTCATTGGGTAAGTGTTGAATATAGTGAAGGAGTATCTAGTTCACATATTTCCAGTTTGCTAGCAGAAAACAAAGTCAGTTTCTTTACCTTCAGGCTTTTATGAAGCAACTGATATGATTGATTAGCATATGGAATTTTTAAAATTATGGGACTGCAGCAATTTCAGTAACATCTTCAGGCTCCATTTCTAATTCTAATTCTCTTGATATTTCACCATATATACAATTCCTTCCACCCCTGACATCTTGATCCTTCAAAGTCATACATGAGGATTGGAATGAATTTCTTCCAATCTCCTGTTAGTGTTGGTATTTTTACCTCTTCCGATGAATTCAAATGTTCTTACTGTCATCTGGAATGGTGAATCCTTTCCAGAAGGTTTTCAATTTACTTTTCCCATATCCTTCAGAGGCATCACTACCTATGACAGCTATCACCTTACAAAATGTGTTACTTAAATAGAAAAACTTGAAAGTAAAAATGACTTCTTGATCCATGGGCTGCCAAATGGATGTTGTATTAGCAGACATGAAAACAACATTCACCTTGTAATGTGCATTAGAGCTCTTGGGTGACCAGGTACATTGTCTATGAGCAAAAATATTTTGAAAGGATTTTTTTTTCTGAGAAGTAAGTCTCAACGGTGGGCTTAAAATATTCAGTAAACCATGCTATAAACAGATGTACTGTCCTTCAGGCTTTGTTGTTGCATTTATGCATCGTAGGCAGAATATATTTAACTTACTTCATAAGGGCCGTAGGTTTTTCAGAATGGAAAATGAACATTGGCTTTGACTTAAAGTTGCCAGTTGTATTAGCCACTACAAGAGAGTCAGTTTGTTCTTTGAGGATTTGAAACCAGGCATTGGTTTCTACTCTCTAATTAGAAAAGTCCAACAGAAGGCTGTTTTCTCTACATTGAACATCTGTTATCTAGTGTAGCCACCTTCATCGATTATTTTAGCTAGATCTGCTGGATAACTTGCTGCATCTTCACCTTGCACTTTATATTATGGAAATGATTTCTTTCCTTAAAACTCCCTTATTAACCAACCTCTGCTAACTTCAAACTTGTTTTCTGCAGCTTCCTCACCTCTCTCAGCCTTCATAGAATTGAAAAGTGTTAGGGCCTTGCTCTGGATTAGGGTTTGGCTTAAGGGAATATTGTAGCTGGTTTGCTCTTCTATCTAGACCACTAAAACTGTCTCCATATCAGAGATAAGGTTGTCTAGCTTTCTTATCATTCACGTGTTCATTGGAAGAACGTGTTAATTTCCTTGGAGAACTTTTCTTTTGCACTAACAACTTGGCTGTCACAAGAAGCCTAGCTTTCACCAGCTTTTGACAGGCCTTCCTCACTAAACTTCGTTCTTTCTGGTTTTTTATTTAAAATGAGAGATATTCACCCCTTCCTTTCACTTGAACACTTAGAGGACACTGTAAGGTTATTTATTTGCCTAATTAAATATTGTTGTGTCTCAGGAACTAGGGAGGCCTGAGGAGAGGGTGAGAGACAGGTAACAGCACAGGTGGAGCAGTCATCACACGCAACATTTATCAAGCTCACTGCCTTACATGGGCATGGTTCATGGTACCCCAAACAATTACAATAGTGACAACAACAATCACAGATCACCATAACAGACATAACCATAATGAAAAAGTTTGAAATATGGTGAAAATTACCAAAATGTGACATAGAAACATGGATTGAGCACATGCTGTTGGAAAAAAATGGCACCCATAGACTTGCTTAACACAGGGTTGCCACCAACCTTCAATTTGTAAAAAGCACAGGATCTGCTAAGCACAGTCAAGTGATGGACTATAAAATGAGCTAGGTCCGTACAGTCCCACATGTCCTTTTCCCATCGGTAGACCAAAAAATAAAAGTTGTTGCCAACTGTACTATTCGTTTGGAGTGTATTGCCTCTTTGTGTTTATTTGAGGGTTAGCTACATGCCACACCCTACTCTGGGATATCCTTAACTTTGACCGGCTGGAAAATGGCAACATAAATGATCTTCCATGTAATAATGTAAAATGGGGGTGGGGCAACTATCCAAGTAGCACAAGTAAAAACCAAATGAAGTCTAGAAAACATTTTTATTCTTTGATTGTTTGGAATACATTCTATATATTATGTCCATTGTGTCAAAGTTATTAACTATAGAGATCATATATCCTCTATTACAGTTTTAGTCTGTTTGACCTGTCAGAGGTATAATTCCATTTATATAAATTCAGGGGAAACAGACAAAATGTACCATTTTTTAGGGATGTAGGCATTATAGAATATCTAACAAAGCAAATAATAATTAACAAATTGCAGGATAATGATTATTTCTGGAGAATAGGAAAGGGTGTGCAAGAGATTCAAAGCTACTGGTAAAGTTCTATTTCTTAAAAAAGATGACATCAGATATAAAATTTTTCATTTTATTATAAATAATATAAACTAGAAATTGAAATATTAAATAGAAATTCATAGTCATTTATAAATATATATATATATATATATATATATATATATATAAATGTCCCCCACAAGAAAAAAACATGATAAAGGATATATGTAACTATGACAAGAAAACTAATACCCTAATTATGACCTGGCCAATATACAGGTCCCTCACTGGGCTCCAGTTTTCTAATTAGTCATTTCACATCTGATGTCACTCAGGTTATACCTTTAGTGAAAGAATCATATTACTGACTAGAATTTACAGTCTTTATGGAAATGGAATAAGGGTTGTTTTATGTGGTTGTAGATAAAACCTTCTTTTCTTTACAACTTTGAGGAAAAATATGCAATTAGAAAATATCCTAAGAGATAAGGTGTGGTAGTTAAATTCAGGTGTCAACTTGGCCAGGTGAACGTGCCTAGCTCTGTTGCTGTGGACATGAGCCAATGGCATGTGAACCTCATCTGTTGCTGATTACATCTGCAGTAGGGTAGGAGGCATGCCTGTTGCAAAGAATGATGTTTGATTTAATTGGCTGGATGCTTAAATGAGAGAGCTCAACATAGCACAGCCCAAGTAGCTCAGCATACCTCATCTCAGCACTCCCTCAGCCCAGGCCTTAGGAGATGCACCCCGGGAAAATTTGTTGGAACCCAGAGGCCTGGAGAGAAGGCCAGCAGACACGTAAGAAAGAACCTGTGCCTTCCCAGGTAAGAAAGAACCTCAGTTGAAAGTTAACTGCCTTTCCTCTGAAGAACCTGCATTAACTAAATAAATCCCCTTATTATTGAAAGCCAACCCATCTCTGGTGTGTTGCATTCTGGCAGCTAGTAAACTAGAACTAAGGTTTATTAATATTTTGTGTTAGTTTGTATGTGTGTATGTGTATACATATATATGTATGTATTACCACTCTCCAGATGAGTGCAGCTTCTTTTAGTTTGTATAGAGAAGTCTTGAATCCTCATTGCATAGATGACAAAATTGAGGTAATGTGACTGCCTTGTATTAAACCACCAGGAAATGGCATAGCTTAAATGTAAACAAAAGTGTCCTGACTTCAAATGTGATGGTTTTCAGAAAAATAATTTCAAGTGATCTTTGACTCTTTCAATAACAGAATAAACACTTACTAGGCTTATTTATTTACTTTCTTATATATAAAATGAAGATAGCACACTTTAAAGGAACATAGAAATACAATTTCAAGTTGCATAAAGTTTTCCTTTTCCCTCCTAAGCCTCATCTTTTTAACCCCACTACATTTCACAATACTGTCCTGGAGTCCCATTTATTATAGGGGAATATACTTTCCCTTAAAATCTCATATTGAGACTCTTCATGGATGAGAATAGACTTCATATGTCTTTTAAAGAGACATTTTTTAAGTTTCAGTTGTGGTTGTTTTAATCTGACATCTCTTGACAGAAAGCTTTTTAATATTGAACTATGAGATAGTTGATGACAACTTTTCAAAGGTTCACATATTTCCTTCTAAGATGACTTGTGAACACAACTTAAAGTTGTGATCTGCTTGAGTTTGTTTCAGTTACTTATGTATTTTATTAAGTCCCATTTTACAAGGCAATGAAAAGAATGTGGGAAAAAAAAAAAAAGAGACCAAATTATGGGAGTATGGGTGACTCACAAACTATTTAAGTCTCAAGGTAAGGCTACAATACAAGTTCAGTAAAGGCAGGAGTTTTTCTCCCTCACGTATATCCATAGGGGTTAACATAATAGGCTGTCAATATTTTTTTTTTGTTATGAAAGAGTGAATGTGTAAAGTACAATAAAATATTTTTGAAAATGTGTTTAGCTCAAGGTTTATGTGAATTCATAAAGCTTAAAGAGTTATAAAGACATTTCATTAAGATAATTATCCAGGTGATTTTTGTACTGGTTCTCTGAATCAGCATTAAAAAAAAAAGTGAATTAATGTTGAATACAGAGATGAAGCCAGCTGAGAAAAAGAAGGACTTAGGAGTAGAAAGAGACCAACCACTTCTCCCATTTAACAATGTATCTTCAATTATTAGAAGTATTTTTCTTCTGCAGTGCAATTAAATATTGTAAACATCTTATCAGTTTCATTTAAATAGACAGTTCAAAAAAATTACTCTTTAGCTCCTCTCTTTGTGAAGAAGGAGTAGCTAAAAATAAAAATGTATATATTTTTTCCCTGGGCAGGTACCGGGAAACAAACCCAGGTCTCTGGCATGGCAGGTGAGAACTCTGCCACTGAGCTGCTGTGGCCCACCCTAAAAATAAAAATATTTTTTGCATTTGTTTTTTCAAATATGTTATTTTTATATCATTATTAATACTCTACAAATGTCATTTTCCCCTTTTATTCTTATTTTAGCTCTTCATAATTCACTTAGAGGAGAAAATATTAACATATCTGTATATCATGTACAAGAGAAATCAACCCTAATAAAACTTGGATTATTTTACATCATCTTTTTTTTTTTTTTTATCAAGTATGGAGCATCTAACAAAGATCTAAGTGTATTTTACCCTATAAATATTGCTTAGTATTTTTATACTACCAAAAACAATTTGTGAAAAAATGTGACTGCTATACAGGACAGAAGTCCCTGAACAACTTTGCTGAAATGACTTAACAGTAGGTGTTTAGGGGACTTTTCTTTGTCTTTTTTCTTTTTTTTTTTTTTTTTAATTTTTGGCCTGTCATTTTTAGATAGATCAGCAATCTTATAGTTGTGTTTTTCAAGATTATATTGTAAGAACAGCAAAATTTTATAAAGCTTTAGAACAGCAGTATACTTTTTGACTTTTAATTTTTTAACTTTTTAAAGTGATCATTGCATTGACATGCAACTTTCTTTGGGTACAAATGAAAAAAAAGTTCTACATCAGTTAAAGAGTAATTGAATAAATAACTAAATAATCTAAGCCTTCAATTTAACAAACTCAGAATTGCAGATATATATATATATATATACACATATACCTTTTTGTTCTGTTTTGTTTTTCAATTCAGAAGCAAAAGATATTTATCAATTTGAAAGCTGGCCAATGGCCAGGACAATGAATTAATGTTTGGCTCCTGCAGAAATGCTGTTGTGACTTTGATGACCATGAGGAAAACTGTACTTACTCACTAGCAATCCCCATTAAAATCAATGTTGCATAGAATTAAGTGTGGCACAAAAAACATGTGTCATTGCTGCAGGGCCAGACTTCTGTTAAAATTAGCAAGTCTCATGTGGATGTGTCTAAGAACTACTTTAGGACTCTAGTTCTAAGCAAGTAGTTGACTTCTTTCTTACTATATATATGGATTTTTCTTCAGTTTATCTTTCCTTTCCTCTCCTCTCCTGGATCAGCATAAAAAAAGGAGAAAAGAGGAGATAGTAGTTACTAATACTATAGTATAATATACTATTACTATACTAATGTTCCTCTCCCACTCCTCGCATCTCCTTTCCTATTTAGGTTTTATCAGTAGACCTAAAGATACTTCAGAGTAAGCACAATATAGCAAGGTATTTAAGGTTAGCCTTTAAGGGAATTATAGAAAATACAAACATCTAGATACTTTTGTAGATTGAAAAAGTTTCACATTTCATGTCCTAGATATCTTGTTGAATCTTGATACCACAAGCATGACTACAACATGCTTGTTTCTTTATAATGCCATATTATTAAATCATGGTCAAATATTGGAGCCAAATATTTTTGGCTATAATTTTCCATTTCAAAACATAACATGTCTGATATTTAGGAACTAGATGCAATGAGATTTGATCTAGGTTAGTATATCAGACAAGGATCTGACCAGAAACAGATGACACAATAAAAGAGGACGATTGAGGTTATTTTAATAAAGTGATTATTTACTCAGTAAGTGTAAAATTTAGGAACCACCATGGAGGATGGAGCAGTCACTCCCTGGCACTAGTGCTAGCAGAAGACAATTACTATTTTACAATCCAGGCCTATAAACCAGAAAGGGCCAAGTAGGGTATGGTTACCAGAACCTGAAGGCAGGGGATATTGGAAAGAGAAGGATCTAATAGAAACTATGAGCTAGGAACTGACCTATACATTAATGAAGACTATATTGTTTACAGTGACTTTAAAATAAATGTCTTGTCTATTTGGGGAAATTCACTACAGAGTTGAGGGTTAGAAACCATTTTTGGGCAACTGGCTCAACAATCAGCATTCACTTTCAGAGAAATTGAGTTGAAGGAAATTGTTCAAACTATTGTGCTTTATTAGATTTGGAAAGCTTTAATACTGGATCTTTCAACTTTAAGAACACCCAGTAGGTGTGCCCATTGTTATTTGTTTTTGGTTTAAATTTGCATGTGTGATGGCTGAGGAGAGACAGAAAAACAGCTCTTTGTAGCTGCATCATCAGTACTCATATAAATATTTCCCATAAAAAATCAACCTACAGGAAAAATAAAGAAGAGACAGAGCTTTGTTTTTACATTGGGGCAATACTGTTATTGAGCAAGGGCTTGCTGTTGGATGCATACAGAAGTCAATGCCATGTCACCATTTTGAGAAAAGAACATTTTAATGTGAGGTTAACCAGCATGGAGCAAAGAACACAGGCTCAAATCTATCTTCCTGAGCCTCAGTAGTTTAGGGGCTTTATCGGATTCAAACATATGGAGGTGGAGTTTTTCCTGAGCAGTGTAAAACAACAACTGCAATTACTAAGTAAGGAAATGGAAGTAAACTACAGTAATAATTACTATAACAAGTGTAAATCATCAAGTTAACATCAGATAATAACTACAACATCATGTAAAGCAATGGAAATAAGCTAAAGTAGTAACTACAAGTTATAAGTAAACCCGCTATAGTCAGGGATTTTAGTACTTCTGTTGGAAGAAGTTTGGCAAGAGATATAGTTCAGGTTCCTCATTTATCAGGCTCCTAGTTTATCCACTCCTAAGACTGGGATCTCTCTCTATATATACACACACACACACAATCTTAGGAGTGGATGAATGAGAGGCCTAATCCATTATTTTGCCAAATTTCTGGGAATTGATAGTGTCCTGGAATTGGCAAGTATAGGCACGACTATACTTGTAAGTGTAGTGCTTTCAGAGAGTTCTGTGAGTTGTTCTAGTGAATTATCCTTACCAAGGAGTAGTGGGAAGCTCCGAATTTGTAGCCAGATGGTCAGGAATGTGGCTGGCCTGTGCTCCTGCACTTGAGACTGCCTGAAGATCAATCTCGTAGAGGACTGCCCTTACACTAAGGAGGCTGCCTAACTCCAGGTAGAGTCAGAATTGAATTGAATTGAGTTACTATAGTATTTGCATTTGGTGTCAGAAGCTGTGTTGGAAACTATAGAAGTTTTCGAAAAACTATAATCTCCCACAGGCCAGACAGTAAAACTTAATGATTTATTAAATAGTAAAAGAACTAGAAGTCATTGTAATAATACTTGAATCAGCAGCATAATGAATTCTGTTTGGAAGTGCCTACTATGATCATTGCCATTACAATAAATCTGTAGAATGCTTGACCTCCAGGAGTCTACTGCTACTCAAATTTCAAAGGAAAACTTGGCAAGATTAAGCATTTGCATTATATATGCATGCCTTTTTACGGCCCCCTTTTTATGTTTCCCTTTCAAATTCTTATTTTAGTTTGAAAGTTCTATAAATAGCAAATGTAATCCTTTGATCAAAGTCAACTCTTTGTGATCTTCTTTATGTTTGTTGTTATTAATATTACCAATAACTGCTAACACTTGTCAGAATGTAAACAAGGGTTTTGGTCTGGTTTTTGAACTGCTATATTCTAGTGCAGTGCCTAACACACCAGAAGTACTCCATGAATTATTGGATGTGAATGAATGAACTTATTATAGCTTCCTATATGACAGACATGACATTTTCTCATGTGATTCTCATACTAAACCCAGGTAGCATTATATCACAGTTACAGACGAACAAACAGAAGTTTGAAAAGAGGAAATAACTTGTCCAAATTCCTTAACACGATACATACCAGAATCTACTGAGGACCAGATATCTGACCCCAAAGCCTTTGTCCTTACTCGCTGTTCTTTAATTCATAGTCTGCTGCTTTTCTGTCCCCTGACATATCCTGCTGTCATTCACTCTGGAACCTTTCAGACTTTACATTTCTTTCCACTCTTAAAATTACTCTAGACCCTAAAAATTTCCATCTAAGCTAATGAAACAACTCCTTCTGAGGCCAAGTCTAGCAAAATGTGAAGAAGATGAAGTGTGTATTTAGCAAAACTGTCTTCGTTTGGCACCAAACTTAATCTTATCTCCTTTTACCTTGCCATTCATGAATCAAATTTTATTTCTCAACCTCTGAAAAGGTTTTTTTTCACAATTTCCCATTTCAGCATTTTTTTTTATTCTAGCTCTATCTTGCTCACTTACCCATACTGATGAGTTAAGTGAGTGCTAATGGATTAGTATGTTGCCCTTCCAGGTGTTATAATTGAGTTTTAATGATGATAGTGTGAAGGTAATATATTAGCCCTCTGCATTGTCTCCAATGGGATTTTTTAGGCACTGCAGCATTTAGCAGGAAAACATTCAACAGAAAAACCATTCCCTCAGGAAACCATTTCTCTTCAGTTGCTTCAAATTATGGCTATTTCCTTATCCTTTCTGTACCTCAGAGCCAGGAGGTGGAACATATGTCTTTATCTTCTATCCACCTGATAAATTCCCTGCTCTTTGAAGCCTGTGTTGCCCCTCTCCACATCCTGTATCTAGCAACTTCACAGAACCCTCTGCTCATCATAGTTCTAGCTCAAAGTTCCCCCTCTCTACCAAAAGTCCTCGCATCATCCTGGTTCCTTTACTATCCATGTAGATAATCCATTTGACACACTAGCATCTCTGTTCCTTGATCTTATTTATGACGATCTCTGTTCTAGTTTGCTAGCTGCCAGAATGTGATATACCAGAACCAGAATGGCTTAGGGAATTTATTAAGTTGCAAGTTTACAGTTCTAAGGTTATGAAAATGTCCCATTAAAGCAAGTCTATAGAAATGTCCAAATTGAGGCACCAGCAAGAGGTTACCTTCGCTCAGGAAAGGGGATGAAGCTCCGGGTTTCTCTCTCAACTGGATAGGCACATGGCGAACATGGCATCTGCTAGCTTTCTCTCCAGGCTTCTTGTTTCATGCAGCAACCCCAGAAGCGTTCTTCTTCTTCATCTCCAAAGGTCTCTGGCTGTGTGGGCTCTGTGGTTCTCATGGCTCTGTTGCTCTAAAGGTTTTTCCAAAATGGTTCTCTTTTAAAGGGCTCCAGTAAGCAACTCACCTTCGATGGGTGGAGACACATCTCCATGGAAATCATCTAATCAAAAGTCACCACAGGGCGGGTCACGGTGGCTCAGCAGGCAGAGTTCTCACCTGCCATGCTGGAGACCCAGCTTCAATTCCCGGTGCCTACCCATGCAAAAAAAAAAAAGACACCACACATGATTGAGTGGGTCCCATCTCCATGGGAGCAATAAAAAAGCTCCCACCCTGCAATATTGAATGAAGATTAAAGGACATGGCTTTTCTGGGGTCCAAAAGAGATTTAAACCAGTACAACCTTCTTCATTACAGTTTGAGTAGTCACAATCCAAGGTCAAATCTCAGAATTCACCACCAGAATTAGTGTTAGAGTTAGGTGAATGAGGCACTCACTTTGAGTGCAAAGTTAAGGGGACACCAAAACAAATGAACAAAAAACCTCGAAAATCATGACAAGCATTTTAATGTGGTATTGTAAAAGATCAAAAATGATGCAAAAAAAATCCCATAATGTAAAGTACAGCAACAGTTTAAATAAAGACAGGGTCAGTAAATTGAAGCTAAGTAAAATTTAAGATCGTCATTTAGTGAAGATAAATGGTCAAACAGCATTTACCTGAATTCTAAATGAGGTAAGCCAAAAATTAGACTTTGAAAATATTGATCAGTTTGTTTTCATTAAATTCAGAAAAGTAGAATTATAATAAATCCTGTCTGGGGTATACACAAAATATTTAAACTTAAAAATAGTGTGGTGTGTATTAATACCTGACTTGTCAATTTTTCAACTATTTTAATGTTCTGAGAAAAAATAACCATTATAGAAAAACACCTAAGTGTTTATATGCTAAATGTGTATATGCTAGCTTACATTTTTTCTTTTGCCTCGGGCAAAATATTTTACCTGACACTTATCAACAATTTGTAATTGTTCTATCCAGTCTGAGGATTCCCACCCCATTACCCATTGCCCACACCCAGGACAGTGAGATACACACACAACACAAAGAAAACCCTGTTAGATTGGCAAAGGGATTGTGTTGTTTACAAAAAATTACCCTGACTAAGCCTTCATCTCTATCTAGGAGTCTGGTTTACAGCCCTTAAATTGTAGATATTATTTAAAAACCTACAATATTAGAATCCTGCACATTCTCTTACTCCTGGGTATGTACTGAGATTACCAATAGCAAGCCATTGACTGGTAAGACTTTTGTGAACTTTTTAGTGGGACTTTTGTGCATCTTTAAGTCCTAGGCAAGAAACTCTGACAGAATCTTGTTGCATGTGCAGATTAGTTTATTTCTCTCGTTTCTAATTTCAAAGCTCCTCTGTTCAGGGTTGCCAGCATCTCAGAGATCTTCAGGCAGTAGAAATGATTCCAGTTAGACCTGCTGTTCAAGTCTTTGTCTTCTGTGGTCTGAGAATCCCCAAAACCCAACTCTGGGCTGAAAAATGTACTATAATTACTTCTATATAAATTCCACTAAGAATATTTCTTGGCACAATCAGCAACACTAATCCTAATTTCTCCAGCCTCTGCTTACTGGAATGGAACACTACCCTGTGTACTATTAATATCTTAGAAAAATAAACACCTCTGTTCTTTTACAAATATGTAAGATATGTTGCTTCTAAGGAGTTTTTGTGCCTCAAAATTTTCTAATGAAAATTAATAAATGAATATTTTGATGACATCAGTCAGAGGCAAATAAAAATAAGATTTAATATCACAGATGATTAATTTGTCATTGGTTATGAAATTTGCTATACAGTCTTCCTTCACACTATAATTCTAGTTTTTTTTTTTGTATTTTGTATGTATACTTTAATGCTATAAAAATATATTGGCAGACATGCCAAATATATGACTGTATGTTGACTCTTTCTTAGCACAGTTGCTTTTATTTTTTGTTTTGTTTTGTTTTAATTTCAAGTTATTGTGCTGAACAGTCCATACTTTCTGCAAACATGATTGTTCCTGTATAAAAAATAATTTTAAATTATATTAGAGCAATTTATTTTTTATAGATTATTCTTTGAACCCAGATTTCAGATCTGAGGCCTACAGAAACAAAAATAAATTAAGCATCATGACATACAAAATTGCAATAGGGAAATAAAAGAAAATATTATCCAAGAAGTTTACTAAACCTTAACTTTCGCAGATAGTTGAGGGCTACAGTTTGGTATAATAAGAATAAGTCTACAAATATTCTCATATTTGCTTTTTCAGTTCCCTTTAATCAAAAAAAAATAGTATCAGTAGAGGATATACATCTAACATAAACAATACACTGAGCACACTGTATGATTTACACGACATTTTGCTACAAAGGAAAACAACGTGGTGAAAGAACTCAGACTAGAGGTATGCCTCTGTTGACTGCAAGGTTGACTATTGACTGGGTGGGAGCACAAGAGAGCGTTCTGGGATGATGGACGTGCTCTGTATATTCCTAGGGGAGGGTTGATTTACATGGGTGCATGCATGTGTCAAAACTCTTGAACTGTAATCTTTACTATCTATGAATTTCAGTATGTACACGTTTTACTACAATAAAAAGGAAAAAAAAGGAATCCTACTTTAGTTTAAGATCATGTTAATGAATTTTTTCTGCAAAATTAATTTTTTTAATAAGCAAATGAATGTGTGATATGTCAGGTAGTGATATGTACTATTAAATGAAATTTAAAAAGAAACAGGGTAAGACTTGAGAGAATGGCAGTTGAGCTGTCTTAGATAGGATGGCAAAGTAGGCAGGCTTCTTTGAGAAGGTGACACTTGAGTGGAGATGGGAACTAAATGAAGTCCTGAGCCTGCAGGTGCCTGGGGGCAGAGATTTCTGGCAGAGAGAAATGCAAAGACCAGACTAAGATTGGAAAAGGCTTACCGTGGTTAAATTACAGAAAAAGGATTAAAGCAAATTGAATGAGAGCTAAAAAGTAAGAACTAAATTTTGAAAATGACTTTTAAAATGTAAAGCAAGATCTTATCAATCAAAGTGTGAGAACTTAATCATCTCCCTATTAAATATAGTTTAGTTTTCTAAGTGGGCATGAGGCTCTGTTCCATATAAATATGCTTCTGTATTTATGTAAGTGTACACAGAGATAATTTCAACAAAACAGAATCACTCAAAGTAGTTTCAGCTATTTCTAGAATCCTTATGGGATTACTTAGATATCTTGATCCATTTTGACTTCCTTATCGCTGCCTATAGAAATGAATTTATAGATAGAGTATAAAAACTTTTGAAATAATTAAAAATACTGCAGACAATAAAACAGCAGTTTCAAAATTATACTGCTTGATTATAGAGCAGAGAGTCCTTGAACTTTAAAATAGAAACAAAAGGGCATGCTACTTCATTGTAGGAATTTTTTAACATTGCCATTTGAAAGAAAAATTCATCTTTTGATTTTATAGTACAATAAAAATACAATCACTTCATAATGGCTTGGAAGAAATAAAAGCATTGATAGGAAATTTGAAAAAGTGAACTTATAAAATATATTTTAATTATCTTTCTTAAAAATATTCTTTTTATTAAAGCAATTATGCCACAAATTACATAGTCTGTATCCAAATTATAACAAAATATTTTATTTATGAATAAGAAATTTTGTAGGTATTTCTGTTGAATGAAGATATTGAAGAATAATTTGCATAACATAAAATGCAAGATCATAAGTACTCAGTTCCATGAGTTTTAACAGTTGCTTGTGTGTAAATACTACCCCAAGCAAGGTACAAAATGTGTCATCATTCCAGAAAGTATCATCATGCCCCTTTCTAGTCAATTTTGTCTCTTGTTGTTATCATCATCATTCAGAACCCTTCTTCTGTATAACCACGTTGGTATTCAATTTTCATTTCAACATTTTTACAACTTACAGAGATCGTGTTACAATTGGAGAAAAACTGGCTGCAGCTGCTGTCTAAATAGTCCAGCTGGCTGTTCAGGCCAGGCCTCAAAGGATGGAAGCCTCTAGGTAGGGAAAATAATGGGCTAGCAGATGATCCATGTTTTATGGATTTAAAAAGGCCATTTTTTTGTCTGCCTACTGAGAGATGATTGAACTCAAGAGAAGGCATCATATTAACCAAAGCACCAAAGACGGACCCATGTGATCAAATGCCGATTTGTTGACTTTCAATAAGAGATATAACTGACAAAGAGGGGGGAATGTATGAAGCTATTAGGCAATACATTTTCTCTCTATAGGAACATAGAAATAGGAAATCAGATTTCAATTCAAGCTTGTAATTAGGATCAGAGTAAGTGAAATTAGTTTAAAACTAATACTGGCTTGGATTCATCAAATTTTGCTAGCATAGCACAGCCGCTTGTCTTTTAAGAACAGACATCTCAAATTTTCTGTTTAAAGCATCCTTAGTCCTGCAATGCTAGAGAGAAACATATTCTTCCTCTTAAAGTACTGTTATTGTTCCAAGTATGTGGCCCTTCTGTTAACACAGAATCTCTACCTCCTTTGAAAACAAACTGTATAATAATAATAAATAGCTTTTAAAGTAATATATAAATAAATAAGCAAGTCTTAAAATCTTGTTGATAATTGTGGTAGATTCAATAATGGGGTGAAAGAATGAAACTACAGAAACTGCTTTTAGTGTTTTATTGAGAGTGATTCAAACTAACTAATTAATTAATTAGGAATTAAGCAACAGAGCTCTTCTCATCTCTCAGCTATTTTCTGTGTTCTTGAGAGGGAGCTAATTAGTTTCCCTTGAGATTTTTGGTTTGTTTCACTGTACTTTTATGTTTTGTTTTGTTTTTTTCTGTGAAATAAACAGATGAACTTTCTGGTTTTTTTCTTATACTTGACCAGAGAAACAGGAGCTGTTTCACCTCTAATTTCTCAATGTGGTGATGGTAGCTTTTTAAATGTTTTTGCTATAGTCAAGTTATGTTGCTTTCCTATTGCTGCAATTCATGCAACCAGAAAGAACAGGTGGCACTGTCAAGCATCAAACGTGGGGCTCCATTTTGACAAATACCCTTCCTTGCTGCAGTAAGTTGATGCTTTGTCTTTTCAACGCTATTGCTAACCGAGGCACATTCTACTGATTCAAAGGTCCTAAAACAATTATTTTAAAATAATTTTTATCTGATACTTTGTTTATACCATACAATTAACCTGTTGCTTTTTTGCTGACTGAGCAGATGACTTGGACTCCTCTTGACAAGATAACTTGCTACGTTATTGGTTTACACAGGCAGTTTCATTAGTTGAAAAAGGAGCAGTAATTAACTGCTGATTGATGCATATATCTCAGAAACAAAACAGAAATGGTAGATTTTCATGACTCTCATTCTATCTGACCAGTTTCTTCCTTTCATTAAGTCAGGTATCTCTGCTTAACTAAATTAGTCTTTCTTACTAGCTTTTTACTTCTATTCTTAAATAATATATGTCCTCTTTAACTTGTGCAGGACTTACTTTGCTTTTGATCCTTGCTTATTATTAGATTGCATTTTTACAATTAACTTTATATGTGTTCATATTTCAACTTGCAAGCTCTAATTTGCAAAATCCCTCTCATAGCCATTTCTTTTTAAATTATGTTATTAGGATTGCATTTGATATATATAAAAATAAACTTCATGTTGATTTCATGTGGATTTGATCTTGATTTTGGCTTGAGCTTGATTTTGACTTGATTTACATTTCTTCCCTAATGAAACATGGTTAGTATCACAATCATTTTGTAATTTTAGTTAAGATTCTAGGTACTATTTTAGTTCACTAATGCTGCCAGAATGCAATATACCAGGAATGGGTTGGCTTTTATAAAGGGCATTTAAGTTACAAGTTTACAGTTCTAAGGCCATAAAAATTCCAAACTGAGGCAATAGAGAAAGATACCTTGACTCAAAAAAGACCAATGGCTTCTAGAACACCTCTGTTCTGGACTAGCATCTGCTAATCCTTTGGCTTCTGGTTTCATTTACCCCATGGGTGTTTTCCTTCTGTGTCTCCAGACGTCTCTGCCTGTCAACTCCGAAGCTTTTTCTAAATGGTTCCCTCTTAAATCTCCAGTTAGCAGATTAAGACCCACCTTGAAGTGGTTTGTGTCTCCATGTAAACCACTTATCACAAGGTCCCACCCACAATTGGTGGGTCATAGCTCCATGGAAACAACTTAACCAGTGAAAAATCCCACCGAAAAAATAGGTCCGTCCCCCCCAGGATTGGGGTTTTTGGGTACATAATAGTTCCAAACCAGCAGAAAGCACGTCTATTTTTTCATATCCTATAGCTTGCAGTTTACTTTCATGGGCTATTTTCTTTTATATTCTTACTTTTGACTATTATTTTAAGTTCATTTATTGTGCTCTCATTATCAGTATTTCTAAACCACTGATGGAGAAAAAGACCCCTATAGTTAGTTTCCTTTGTATGTTCTTTGAAAAATATCGACTGAAACATTTTCAAGAAGACTCACTTTTAGAAATCCCCACTGAAGTCAAGAAACAGAAAAAAACATTAATAAAACTTAAGAATTTGGAAAAAAGAAGCTAGAATGGTAGTTTAAGTGTTTCCTGATGTAGATTATTCTTCAGGTCATCATGCACAAAAAAAATGCTTTATGAACAGACAATATGGCCATTCTCAGAGAAATTAAAGCAGAGGCCCAAAGAAGGTAAATTCTGCAACAGGATCACATGGTGAGTCACCATACATTATAAGAGCTCAAGGTAACCAATTTCAAGTTGGAATATAATTCATGTATTTAAAGGAACAAACTGGGTCACATAAGTGGATATATATTTTTGTTAGACATTATAATATTAATAAAGAGAGGACATAAATGCAGTATTGTATAGAGTGTTTGGCAAAACTTGTGGAATTATCATGAGACAAATTAGAGTGTTGAATAATATTATTGCAGCAAGGACATAATTCTTATTTAAATCAATATTCTCTAAAGTCAGAAAATAATACTGTTGAAAGCATGCTTGTTTTACTTTTAATTTTTTTCAAGAAGAGATTACTAAAATGTGCATTTATAAAGTGGTGTTTTTCAGTTGTGGTTTGGGAGGGCATTAGTTGTGGAACTAAATCCACTTTTATTTAATCATTGTAGGCTGATTATGAGTAAAAATATTCAATCCAGCACTTCATTTCCTTATGGGGATTCAGAATATATGGTCTAGGTAACTTATCTTTCACCAATCTTCAATTATTATGACGTGAAAATTTTCCAATCCCAATTAGTTCCTGCTTTGAATGATGCAGTTTAAATTACTTTAGCTCAATCCTCAAAGCTGACTAGAATCTCACTTTTATGAATTTCACCTTCTAAGATATTGCTAAATTTTTGTCAGGATAGTGTACAACCTAAAGCAGTAAATTCTAGTGAATTTGGATTTGTTTAGCACAATATCTGTCTTGGAGTTATCATTTACAGTTTTGGAAAACATGAGAAAAAATAATCTGTTCATATTATTCACCAAAATGATGGTGTTTTCTCTTCTGTACCCAAAGATTTACTCCATGTTTTAAGATATATTTTTTCATTAACTCTTCTGTGTTTCTACCTTCTAAAATAGTTCTTTTATAATTTAATTTTTTTTTTGACTATCTAGGTACTCAATTCAAATAAGACAGATACAGTCAGTTTCTGGGAGCCACAAAATAACAATGGTTTCTGGAGTCCACAGAATAATAGTTGGTTCTACATCAGAGGAACTTGAGTTTGTCTAGACTTCGCCAAAATGAATTTCTGAAGGATTCTTAAGAATTCTTAGTTTTAAATGTCCTGATGGAATGATAGTCCTGGTATCTGGAGGTGAGGACTTATATTCTTCACAAGGCTTGGATACAGCACTTATACCCTGAAGTTTAGCTGCTTTGATATTGGTCAAATTTATATTTAAGGGACCCTTCTACAATTTTTCCTTAGTATATTTTACAGGTGGTGGAGTGAGACACTCCAGGGTTCCCTTTTCCCACAAACAGCTAGTAAAATGTATCAGAACCATCATTCTCAGAGATCCAGAAAACAGTTAAAGTGTTTTAATAACCAACTGAGCACCAAGTCAAGAAATAGACAACTTGAAAACAGTAGGCAAACCTCATGGCACCATTTGTTTCCCTTTCCCAACCTACTCATCAGCTTGGTGTGCACAGAAGAGACTAGGAGGAGTGGTATCCAGATGGTAGAGTGAGAAGCTCCATGGCTCAGCCTGCCCATAGAAGTTTTAAGCAATAAACAAGAGATGGCAGAACCATCTTTCTCAAATTTCTGAAAGACAGTTTAAGGATTACAGAAATATGGCAAAAGCCAAATCAATAAATAGGCAACTTAAAAGTAACAGGATCTGCTAACACCCATGCTGGCACTTTTCCCATCCTCTCACCAGCTTGAAAACAGCCAGTTCATGCTATAGCATGAGTACCCAGTCCCAATTCTGGAGGGAGCAGAATAACTCCTGTGCACATACTGAATGCCTGTATGTCTGAGCCACTCTGTCTGGCAGAACTTAAATTTAGCCTGAATTACTGAGTAGGAAATCCATCACAGTCTTGCTGTCCAGAACTTTCCATGTTGGCAAGGGCATCTCATATATAACGCTGTAGGAAAAAAATCAAATCACAGCAACATGCGGCAAAGGATTGCTGGGTATGGGACATAATGGTATGCCTTCCTTTATCAGTAGTTATTTTATTGTAAATAGGCTGAAGACATCAGTTAAAAGGAGGAGAATGACAGAATGGGTTAAAAAGCATGCCCCAACCTATGCTGTTTACAAGAGATTCACACTAAATTCAAAGATACAAGTAGGTAAAAGTGAAAGAATGGGTGGTGGTGGGAAACATTTCATGCAAATAATAATCCAAAGAGAGGAGATTAGCTATCCTAATATCAGAGAAAATAGACCTTAAGTGAAAAATTTTATAGGGGAGATAGAAGGGCCCTATATATATTGATAAAAAGGGCCAATTTATCAAGAAAATATAATGATTATAAACATACATGCAACTGACAATGTAACCCCCAAATATATGGAGTAAACATTGGAAGATTTGAGAAGAGAGATAGAAAAGTGTTGATTAATAGTAAAAGTCTTCCATGCCCCATTTTCAGTGAAGGATAGAACATCTACACAGAGGATCAGTAAGGAAATAGAGGACCTGAACTATACTATCAACCAACTAGATCTAAGACATATAAAGAGCACTTCATCCAACAGCAGCAGAATACACATGCTTCTCAATATACACAGATCATTCTCTGGGGTAGATCATATGTTAGGTTGTAAAGGAAGTCCTGATAAGTTTTAAAAGATTGAAATAAAATAACATATCTTCTCTGACCACAGTGGAATGAAGCTGGAAATCAATAACAGAGAGAAAAATGAAAATTCACAAATATGTGGAAATTAAGGAGTATGCTCTTAAACAACCAATAGGTCAAAGAAGAAATCACAAAGAAATTAGGAATTTCTTGAGGCAAATGAAAATTAAAACACAGCATACCCAAACTTATGGGATCTAGTTTAGGCAATGCTGAGAAGGAAATTTATTGCTTTAAATGCTTACATTAAAAAAGAGAAGGAGTACATGGGTGGTTCAGTGGTAGAATGCTCATCTTCCTTGAAGGAGACCTGGGTTCAATTCCTGGACCAAGCAACCCCCCCCCCCCCAAAAAAAAATAAATAAATAAAAGAGAATAAATATGTCAAATCAAAGACCAAACTACAACTGGAGGATCCAGTAAAAGAAGAGCAAAGTAAATTCCAAATGAGTGGAAGGAAGGAAATAACAAAGACTTGAGTGGAAAGAAATGAAATAATTAAAACAAAATAGAAGGAACCATCTAAACCAAAATTGGTTCTTTGAAAAAAATCCATAAAATTGACAATCTACTAGCAAGACTGATGAATTAAAAAAGAGGGCTAAAATAATTTAAATCAGAATAGGGAGACATTATTACCAACCCCACAGAAATAAAAAGAATTATAAAAGGACACTATGAACAATTGTACTCCAACAAATCAGGCATCCTAGAGGAAATGGACATATTACTAGAAATACACATTTTACCTAAATTGACCTAAAAAGAAATAGAACATCTTAAGAGACTTTTCTAATTTGCTAGCTGCCAGAATGCAATATACCAGAAACAGAGTGGCTTTTATAAAGGGGAATTTAGTAAGTTGCTAGTTTATAGTTCGAAGGCCGAGAAAATGACCCAATTAAAGCAAGTCTATAAAAATGTCCAGATTTAGAAATCACACCATTCTACATATGCAATCAGTAATTCTTAACATCATCACATAGATGCATGATCATCATTTCTTAGTACATTTGCATCGGTTTAGAGGAACTAGCAACACAACAGAAAAAGATATAGAATGTTAATATAGAGAAAAGAAATAAAAGTAATAATAATAGTTAAAAAAAAAAAAAACCCAAGAAGGGAGCACCTCACAACCCCCAGAAAGGCTCAGCTGAAGCAGCCTGGCTGGCAACAGGAAGCGTTGGTGGTCTGGGGAGCCCCCTCGCCCATGATAGGTTAGTGAGAGGCTAGAATGGCACAACCTCTTTGGAAAACAGTTTGGCAGTTTCATGTAAAGTTAAATAGCCACTTAGTCTATGACCCAGGAATTCACCCTCTTAGGTATTTACCCAAGAGGCAGGAAAACATTTGTTCAGGCAAAACCCTATACCTGGATGCTCGTCGTTGCCTGGTTCATAATAACACCACTTAAGTGCCCATCACCTGGAGGAGAGATAAGCAAACTGTGACATGTTCCTACGGTGGAATTCCAACCCGCAGTAAAAAAGATCAGCTGACTGTGATGGCCCTGTTTATGAACTGATGAGACAGTCTGAATGTATGCTGAGGGAAAGAAGCGTACAGGACACAACAAGAACTGACTATGTGATTCTATTTCTAGGAAGTTCAGGAACAGGCAAAACTAATGTGTCGCGAGAGAAATCAAATCAATAGTTGCCTTTTGGGAGGTAGGTGGTGACAGTAATTGCAAAGGGCCTGAGAAAACTCTCTGGGGAGTGGAAATTCTCTGAGAGTGATCACATTTGTCAAAGGTTATCAGCCTGCATGCTTAAAATGAGTGCATTTTATTAGATTTAATTATACAGCAATAAAGTTGATTAAAGCAAAAAAAAAAAAAAATGTCCACATCAACACACCAACAAGAGGTTACCTTCACGCAAGAAAGGCCAATGGAGTTCAGGGTTTCTCTCTCAACTGGAACGGCACAGGGTGAACGTGGCGATGTTGTCTGGCTTCCTCTCCAGGCCTCTTGCTTCTTGAAGCTCCCCCAGGGGCGTTCTCCTTTCTCATCTACAAAGGTCACCGGCTGGTGGGCTCTGTAGTCCTTATGTCTCTGTTACTCTCATCATTCTCTCATTATTCTCTCATCACTCTCTCCAAAATGTTTTCTCTTTTAAAGGATATCAGTAAACTAATCAAGACACACCTGGAATAGGTGGAGTCACATCTCCCTCTATTCAAAAGTTAATACCCACAATTGGGCGAGTCACAGCTCAGTGGAGATCATCTAATGAAGCTTCCAACCTATTGTACTGAATAGGAATTAGAAGAAACAGTTGCTTCCATAAAATGAATTAGGTTTAAAACATGACTTTTCTAAGGTACATAAATCCTTTCAAATTGGCACAGAGACCAATATATAAAGAAATTTAATCTGCAATCAAAAAATCTCCCAACAGAAAGAACCTAAGACAGATGGCTTCACTGATGAATTTTATCAAACATTGAGAAATCATATATCTGAGAAGGATTTAATATCCATAATATATTAAGTGCCTCTACTTCTTAATAACAGACAAGAAACCCAATTTAAAAATGATCAATAAAAGTAGTCATCTCTCCAAAGGAGATATACACATAGCCAGTAAACACATGAAAAGTTGCTTAACATCATTACCCATTAGGGAAATGCAAATCAAAACCAGACAATAAAACTCAAAGCCATTAGAATGGCTAATATTAAAAAAATAAAAATAAAACAAAACAAAACAAAAAACCACAAGTTCAAAACAGAAGATTAGTGGCAAGGATGTGGAGAAATAGGATCCTTTGTATACTGCTGATGGTAATGTAAAATGATGCAGCTGCTGAGGAAAACAGTCTGGCAATTCTTCATAAGGAATGTGAGATTACCATATGACCCAATAATCCCTCTTCCAGTTATATACCTCAGAGAGCTAAAAGCAGGGCTCAAACAAATTATTAGTAAACAATGTCATATTTTTCACATTATCCAAAAGAAAGAGGCAAATAAACAGATAATATGTATGGCATATATATGCAATGAAATATTATTCAGCCCCAAAAAGGAAAAAGTTCTGATACATGCTAAATATGGATAAAACTTTAAGACATCATGTTGATTGAAATAATCTTGTATCAAGAGGCAGATACTGTATGACTGGAAAATTCTGTTAACATATGGTAGTGTAGGTAGCACAACATTTGAGTGTGATTATTCCCACTGAATTGTATGCTTGGGAGTGATTGAGATGAGATGGAAATATTCATGTTGTATATATCTATCTGCAATTAAAATAAATAGATAATTAAAACTAATTGCAGAGGGTGCAAGGGTAATTCAGTGGTAGAATCCTCACCTGCCATGTGGCAACCCAGGTTCGATTCCCAGTCTACGCACTTCCAAAACAAACCAACAAACAAGCAAACACACACAAAAACCAGACAAACAAAAATTTCAACAAATGGTGTTGCAATAACAGGATACTCACATGGAAAAAAGAATGAAATGTGACCCTGCCATACAGCATACAAAAAAAGAAAAAGAAAAATCAAAAAAACTAAATGCAGGGTGGTCCACGGTGCCTGAGCAGGCAGAATTCCCACCTGCCATGCCAGAGACCTGGCTTCCATTCCTGATGCCTGCCCATGAAAAAAAGAGAAATGTAATACACGATCCTGGAATAGATCAGTAAATGCCCAGTAGAACATTTTGGGAACATATGAAAAAATTGGAATATAGACTATAAACTTTATATTAGTATTAATTTTCTTCAATTTGATATATGTACTGAATGTGGTTACAGAAATGAATATCCTTACGCCTAGGAAACGGACACGGAAGAATTGTGTTCAAGGAGTATGATGTATACAACCTGCTCTTAAATGTTTAGAAAATAGGTAGGTAGATGATTACATGATTGATAGATAGACAAATGGATTGATAAAGATGATAGAATGAAATGGAAAATGGCAGAAGTTGGTAGATATGGGTATCTGTGTAGGGAATATGCTGGAGTTCTCTGTATGTATGTTTCCATTTATACGTAATAGAATAAGAAAATTTATGAATATAGAAAGGGGCTAAGGGGAAGTTGAGTGGGGAATTATGCTTAATACGTAAATAGTTTCTGTTTGGAGTGATGAGAAAGTTTTGTTAGTGAATGGTGGTGATGGTAGGATAACACTGTAAATGTAAATCATACCACTCAGTTGTACGCTTAGACATGGATAAAATGGAAATTTTAAAGATAAAATAGAAATTATATAGTTTAAAAATAAAAAAATAAGAAAAACGGGTTGGGCATTCCAATATTCAGAAAAACAATGATTTATTTATTTGTGTTGGCTATGATCAGATTCATGAATCTCCAGCAAAGAACAGTTTCAGTACATCTTGAGAATAACAAAGAAATGCCTAGGATATATTGAAAACCCAGACTAAGAGTCAGCTGTATAAAATCCACCAGAACTTGTTCAAATGTATCCTGTGGCTTGGGTTCATGTCCATTTTCCACCTTAAGTGTTACACCAAGATTATGTTGGTTATAGATGAGACATGCAGCAGAGATAACCAAGAAAGTGTAATAAGAATCTCCACTAATGTTTACTAATTACAGTAGTCAATGTTTCCTTGGCATTGAACCAGGGGTCATTCTCATACAATTTATACCCATAGGTTTCCCGTTCTCCACCTGCCCCCCAAAAATATATGTAAATATCAGACGTTGGGGCCAATTGCTCTCATTCTTTATTTAGTCTCTTTGAGCCTCTTTGCATATGCAGTTTGTCATTTTTCCATATTAGTCTTAAAAATACGATAGGTGTGCAAATGTCCGTTTGTGTCTTTGCCCTTAAGTCCTTTGAGTAGATACCTAGCAATGGTATTGCTGGGTCGTATGGCAATTCTATATTCAGCTTTTTGAGGAACTGCCAAACTGCCTTCCACAGTGGTTGCACCATTTGACATTCCCACCAACAGTGGATAAGTGTGGCTGAGTGAGTCCAGCCAAAAACTAAAGGACAAATACTGTATGGTCCCACTGATGTGAACAGACATTCGAGAATAAACTTGAAATATGTCATTGGTAACAGAGTCCAGCAGTAGTTAGAAACAGGGTAAGATAATGGGTAATTGAAGCTGAAGGGATACAGACTGTGCAACAGGACTAGATACAAAAACTCAAAAATGGACAGCACAATAATACCTAATTGTAAAGTAATCATGTTAAAACACTGAATGAAGCTGCATCTGAGCTATAGGGTTTTTTTTTTTTTTTTTACTATTATTACTACTTTTATTTCTTTTCTCTATATTAACATTTTATATCTTTTTCTGTTGTGTTGCTAGTTCCTCTAAACCGATGCAAATGTACTAAGAAACGATGATCATGCATCTATGTGATGATGTTAAGAATTACTGAGTGCATATGTAGAATGGTATGATTTCTAAATGTTGTGTTAATTTTTTTTTCTCTTTCCGTTAATAAAAAAAAAAAAAAGAAAAAAATACAATAGGGAAGATCAATGCTGAAATTTCTACAGTGGGGATTCTAATAAACATGTTCAAGGCAAAGTCAGTTGTTGATTACAACCTAGATAATTATGGAGCTTAAGTATTACCACAATGGGTGGAAGGAAGAAAGTGATAAAAGTCCGTAGGAAGTAAACCTGCATGGTAAGAAAAAGTACATTTTCAGTAAAAACCTCTACTGGATTGGCTGCTGCTACTGCGACCCTTACACTGTGTGAGTGGGTTTTTGGCACCAAGTATAGGGAAATGTTGTGGTAGACAATTGGTCGTTAAATATTCTGATAAGGGTAAATTAGAATACCATGGGCAAGTTCAGGTTGTCCATGTACAAATTAGTAAAAAAAGCTTTACAATAATTAGGAAAGCCAAGAGTATGAAGCAATTGAAGACCTAATTTTAAATGCAAAAAACACCAAACAGCAGAATAATGATTATATTTAGAATCCCAGAGGAGATTCATTTGCCAAGGGCTATATTAACACCTAGACATGTGGCAATTTCAGATATTTAGGGAAAGCATTGCCTGCAGAAATCTACAAGATCCAGGAAACCTCTTTATTTTCTTGTAGTAACAGTCCTAGGAAAGTTTTGAATGACTTATAATGTCTCAGAAGTGATGGATTTATCCTTGTAGAATAAATCACATCCTGGATAGTATATTTTCTTGCTAAATTTTTCTGAAAAATATATAATTTTTCTTTAAAAACTTTATGCCCTTTCTGAGCTAAAAGTAAAGCTAGAGTTATCTCAAATTCATCTCATCTTTAGAATAAAGCAAAAATTTGCCAGCCTACATTTTGGTAAAGGTGAAATTATAGGGAAATTTAAGTCCCTTCAATCCCTATTGAGGATTTGTGAAAAGTAAGAGGGTACCTCACTACACCCTGGAGGTAAAACTGACTAGGTATGGTGTTGATTTCCAAGAAAAGACAAACAGATGTTATCTTGATATAAAAAGGCAAATAAAGAAAGCAGATGTCACTAAAATGAAAATAATACAAGAATTTGGCACCACAGTGAAGTGGGCATAGATATTTTATTTATAGTCTTAAAGCCCTAAACAACTGTGAACTCTAGCCAATTGTATGTCTTGACTGTGAGAACAGCAGTTTCCAGAACTGGTGAAAAATATATTTAATTCTTTCTCTAATAGAATTTTAACTAGTGGCTTCTGTCCTCTATTAGTTTTTGGTTTTAGGGAGCAAGTATAGGTCATGGGTTCTATCTAATAATTCTGCCAATGTTTGTAGAATGTTTTTGCCCATAGAGTACTGGCACCTCCTGAATCAATTTGGGCTTCATTTAGACACAAGGTTACTGGTAAATCTTTGTCCAAATTAAATATGGTCTGATCATGAATAGGTGAGTGTTTGGGGATCTCAAGAGAAAGGTCATCAGAAGAGCATTTAAATTGGCAATTCCACTTGCATTGTCCATCCCTACCTGTTAAATTAGTGAGTGTGATATCACAAAAAAGGAAAGAATGATAATGGTTTATGTGTGATGGGGATAGACTGACAGAGGGAAACTGGATTATTACAGACACCTGTCTCTCACTTGGGTTTTTGACTACTAAGCGGTTGTATGACTATTGCCAGGGTTTGTGGATTATAATACTGCACCTGAATCAATTTAAAATTTTGATTTTGTTTTTTAGTACTTATAGAAATTTCTCCTTGACTCTAAGGATAAAATGGAAAAGTGTTACTTAATTACACCTTTGATCAGCATCAACTTCCCTGATCATATTTATTTTTCACTCCAGTTTCATACTGAAGAATTGCTCTACCAAAGTCCTTTTTACTTACAGGAAGGATCTATAGATGCCTTTTCTGGAAACTTCCTCTTCTGGAGCTTGATGACCTTGGAGGAAAAATTCATTTGTTTTATCTTCAATGTCATCGGTCTATTTCATGTCTTATTCTATTTTTGTTCTGAGGTTTCTCGAAATGTTTGGTGAGGAATTGGAGTTTTATCCATCAATGGGGTCATTTCCCATTCCAATATTTATTGTGTACTACATATCCTAATTTCAGCTTAAGCCTGTTCACAAGAGGTGAGAAGATAGTTGGTTTCCATATCTTTGAAAGTCTACTCCTGAATATATTCTAAAGATGTTAAGGAGTTTTTTCTTAAAGTTTCCAGTGAACTCATCCTTTCTTTCTTTAGACCTGAATGATAGGCCAATCTGTTTTCATAAGAGAGATTTGAGGGATATCTTCTGTTATAGATTGAATCATGTCCCCCACAAAGACATGCTGAAGTCCTAACCGCTGCTTCTGTGGATGTGAACTCAGTTGTAAATAGGATCTTCAGTGACCCTATTAGTTAAGGTGAGGCTAAACTGAATCAGGGTAAAACTTAATCTAATATGACTAGATAAAGGACTGGAGTCCTTACAACTAGGAAAATGTTGAAGGTCATTAGAAAACATACAGGGTGAGAAAAGGCTATGTGGCAGAGGCAGAGATTGAGTTATGGAACGCCATAAGGCCACCACCAGAGCACTATAGACTTTAGAGAAAACATGGCTCTGCCAACACTTTGATTGATACTTCTAGCCTCCAAAACCATGAGACAAAAAAATCCTATTGTTTAAGCCAAGTATTCTTTTGTATTTGTTACCATAGCCCTGGGAAACTAAGGTGGTCTCCAAAATATTTTCTCCATTATGTAGATTTCCTAAATCCTTCTGATCTTTTATTAAATTTGGGGTCTTTTCAGTCATCCTTGGGATCTTC
The DNA here is from genome assembly GCF_023851605.1 of Tamandua tetradactyla. Taxonomy (NCBI): domain Eukaryota; kingdom Metazoa; phylum Chordata; class Mammalia; order Pilosa; family Myrmecophagidae; genus Tamandua; species Tamandua tetradactyla. The sequence goes on from NC_135339.1 coordinate 42,836,999, forward strand.
TCAGAATCCTTTGAATCTCCTTAATCTGCTTTTCTATCCAAAATTTTACATCTAATTTTTCTACTAATGTATGAACCAGTTTATATATATATATATACATGGAATCCCCAGATTATGTGTTGCTTGAATTATTCCAAATATTTCTGTAAATCTGTACAGATCATGTATACATTTGGAATGCCTTTCACTAATGGCTCAGCTCAGACTGAGATGAGGGCTGAAAAATCAACTTAAAAGGTGTGGTGATTGGAAGTCTATGTACCCAAGAAAAACACATTCTCAAAACTAATCCATTTTTGTGGGTGTGAATCCATTGGTGTAGGAACTTCTATTTTCTTTCAATGCAAATTTTATCTACAATGAAATGTAGAAATCTTAAGTGTGCATCTGCTGAGTTTTGACAAGTGCAATGTACCTGGGCAACCCAGACCTTAACAAGGTATAAAACAGAACTGTTTTCCCAGAAAATTCCCTCCTGCCCCTTTCCAGTCAATCCCCACCCAAGCCCTCAGAACCAACCGCTGTTATCTTTTACTCAATTTTATTTCATTTTGTTTTTAAGAAAAATCATGAGATAGATGAAAAGAATATACATTAGAAAAGGTTGTGAGTATAATTCTGGCAGAATAGAATTGTGCCCTTCCAGAAAATATTTGGATGTGGTCAGATAAGAGCTAATAATATAAATTTTGCCTTTCATTTGGTGGTACTTAGAGTGAGGTATTTCTCCTCAGAAGGTATTTTTGTTTATTAAACACATAACATTGAAATGTTTTAAAAAACATGAATTTTAAAATGGTCATATTATTTTTAATCATAGGGATTAAAAATGGTTGCATTATTTTTTTTGTTTTACTTTTTACTTTTTAAAATTTATTTTTATTGGAAAATATGACATATATACAAAAAATATTAAATTTCCAAGTACATTTTAGCGAGTAGTTATAGAACAGATTTTAAAGCTTGGTATGGGTTACAGTTTCACGATCTTTCATCTTTTCTTCTAGCTGCTCCAAAATACTGGAGATCAACAGCAATATCAATATAATGATTCAACAGTCATACTTATTTGTTAAATCCTGTCTTCTCTGTTATACTCCTCCTTCTCTTTAAATAACATATATACATTAAAGCAGTAAATTTCAAAGTATATCACAACAATTTGTTGTAGAACAGATTTCAGAGTTGGTTCAATTCCATAATTTTAGCTTTTTATTTCTAGCTACACTAAGGTATTGGAGGCTAAAAAAAAAATATCAGTATATGATTCAGCACCCATACTCAGTTGTTAAATCCGTCCTTCTCTGTATAACTCTATCATCACCTTTGATCTTTCTCCCACTCCTTAGGGGTATTTGGGCTATGCCCATTCTAACTTTTTCATATTGGAAGGGGCAGTCGATAGTATAGAATAGGGGGACGGAACTAGCTGATGTTCTGGGGAGGCTGGACCCTCTGCCTTTCAGGACTTATCTGGTCCAGGGACCCATCTGGGTTTTGGAAAGTTACCGTAGTACATGGAACCTTTGTGGAATCTTATATAATGCCCTAGGTATTTTTTAGGATTGGCAGGAATGGTTTTGGATGAGGTTTGGCAAGTCATGATAGGTAGCAATGTCTAACTGAAGCTTGCATAAGAGTGACCTCCAGAGTAACCTCTCAGCTCTCTCAGCCACTGATACCTTATTTGTTACACTTCTTATCCCCTTTTTGTTAGGATGGCATTGTTGATCCCATGGTGCCAAGGCCAGGCTCATCCCGGGGAGCCATCTCCCTTGCTGTCAGGGAGACTTTCATCCCTGGATGTCATGTCCCACGTATGGGGGAGGCAATTGTTTCACTTGCAGAGTTGGGCTTAGAGAGCGAAAGGCCACATCTGAGCAACAAAGGAGATCCTCCAGAGATGACTCTTAGGCTAAGAGGCTAAGGTAGGCTAAGCTTCTCCACTACAGACATAACCTTCACAAGAGCAAGCCTCAAAATCAAAGGGCTGGCCTATTGACTTGGGTGTCCCTTATGTTTGGCACAGTATCTGGGGTTTCCCTGGTGGTAAAGTTTAATAGTTTCACAGTTTTTTCCCCATTCTTCAAAGGACTTTGCAATACTTTTTGATTATCTGCTTAATATGCTCTGGGATGTATCCAGGCATTATATTAAGCTATACAGGATCAAAGACTCTCATTCTTATTCTGGGTTCCCTGTGTTTGTATTGTTAAAATAATATATCCAGACAGGTTGAGTTAGATTATATGCTGCAGAAAATTTAGAATCTGGACATAATAAAACTTTCTTCCTTTTATCTCAAAGAGTAGGTAAAGTTAAAAAATACTGACAATGTCTTCCTTACTCCCATATTCTGAATTACCTTAATCCCAACCAGATCTGTTTCATTTTTATCTCCAAATACCAGATTATACATATATAAAACAGCACCTCAAAATCCAGAAATAACAATTACCACTTTGGACTAAATGTGACTGCTATAAAATCTTATAATCTAGACTCCTATTTTTTTATAAGAATTTTCTAAATGAGATCATACAATATTTGCTGTTTTGTTTCTGGCTTATTTTGCCTCACGAAATGTACCATAGGTTCATTCACATCATTGCATGCTTGAAAAGAGGAACTTTTGATAGAATTACTTCAGTTAAGATATGGGCCAACCCAATCAGGATGGGTTTTAATCCTATTACTGGCGCCCTTATAAGTAGAATGAATTCAGACATAAGAGAGAGTGAAAACCACAGTGAGAAAGCCAAAGGGAGTAGCCAGAGGCTGAACATCAATGAAATGCAGAAGAGAAGGGAGAAACCAGGAGATACCACCATATGCCTTTACATGTGACATCATGGCAGAGGGGGAGCTGTAAGCATTGCCTTGATGATGCCTTGATTTTGACTTTTTCCCAGCCTCAAACCATGAGCAAGTAAATTCCTATTGTTTAACTGGACTCATTTCATGGTATTTGCTTGAGCATCCTAGGAAACTAAAACTAAGGGCTTTCCTATTCAAGGGGATTTCAATTTAAAGGCAGTTAAGATCTGTGAATTTCATGCTGGCCAGATGGTAAGGGTGGTACATCAGTACAAGGGTCATAGGAGAGGGTAATGTGCAAATGGATGGGGGAACCTCAGAGTAGGGAAAAAGCCATAGAGCTCAAGCTAGGAATGGAATTTTACTGTCTTTGTATTCTAAGAAACCTCTTAAGTTAACTTTTTTTTTTTCATATCAAAGCCCCCAAAGTAGTCCCTGGAATTTTCAATTAGCCTTGGTGAAAATAGGCTCTTTAGACAGTTACATGAATTAGATTTATAATCTTAGTTCATTTAAGAAGCAATGATCCAAACTTCAGAAGGCAAACAGTTTTAGAATGAGACAAACCCATGAAAATCTGGTAACAATTAGTTGGAAGTGTTTCTTTTGCGCATAGTGTCTCAGGCCTCCAAGTTAGTTGGTTATCTAAAATCTCAGACTGAACAATCTGAAATTCTTGATGGATAGAAATTTTTTACGGCTGATTCACATGAAATCAGACTATCACAGGCTAAACACCATAAGAAAAAAGGAGCGTTCTCAGGTTTTGAAAAAGGACCTCAGGCAAAATTTGACCAAAGTATCAGTCCAAGGAGGAACCCCCTGAACTTGCTGGCCCCTGCACTAGCTCAAAGAATCAACCAATCAGGGCTGATTTCTGGCGTTTTTCATAAAACTTCCTCTTACAGACTCAGGAAAATGACAGGAGGGAGCAAAGAATAATGCTTGCAATAAGACAAATTTCCCATTAAACATTTAACATTTCAAATCTGATCAGGTACACAATAAGTCCTAAAATATATCCTATACCCTAGGAGACAAAAATAACATTAGCTTTGGGAAACTTGATGAAAATAAATCAAATTCAGACATATATTCTTTTCCAAGCTGCTAAAATAAATACCGTATTATGGGTTGGCTTAATAACAGGAATTTATTGATTCCATTTCAGAGACTAGAGGGCTTGCTCCCTCCTGGGGTCACTATCTTCTGTCTGCCTGGCAATCTCTGGGTTTCCTTAACTTTTCTATCTTATGGCAATGTACCTGGCAGCAGCATCTCCTTTCTCTTTCTGTTCTGGGTTCTGTTGACTTCCAGCTTTAGCTGCTTGGTGACTTCCTTTCCTGTGACCAATTTCTTTTGCTCATAAGGACTTCAGCCATAGTGGATTAAGGCCCACCCTCATTCAGTTTGGGTACACCTTCACTGATGACATCTTCAAAGGTGTATTTACAAATGGGTTCACACCCGCTGACCAGAGGGGGAGACCTGAGCATGTCTTTTGTGGGGCCTTGATTCAATTTTCCACAAGACCCAGTGCAATACTCACACCCAATTGTCACAGTTGAAGAGAACCCCAAAATGGGAAAGTTCAAGATTTCCCAGAGGTGCAGGCCATTTCCAAGTCAGGGGTCTTGACTACTTGGACTACTCAAGGGGAACACAGTGATGCCTCTAGCTCATCTACCCCTTCAAAATATAGCTAGATATCTTGGTAGTAAAGCATGCCTAAATTTGATAAAATGTATTGCAATAGCACCTTCTTAACAGAGTCTTAACAGTGTCTCAGAGGAGGGAGTCAAAGTGGGATATTTACAGAGCTTTGGGGTCTGGGATTAAATGGTTTAATGCAAATCTTTCAAGCTAGGGTACTGATTGGAACTAGAAAAGTTGATATAATAGTTTATGACTGGTGGACACAGCGAGGTGAAAAATCCCAAAGCAAGAAACTGTTGTTGACCAGCGAGCTGTTTCCTCTGATGAACAGACTAGTGTCTGTAATGAATTGATCTATAGGAATTTTGTGGAAAAACAAATAATAGTGAAGTTATTTATTTATTTTGTTGTTTTACAATACACTGTTGGACAAAGGTTTCTTGGAACCAACAATAGTAAGTCATTGTCATATACTTTATATGAGTTGTGTTGAGACCCCTAATCTCAGCTCTCACAACCTTGTATAATAGCGACTAATCATTAATACTTACGTAGCACTCTCTATGTTTTATTCTATGTGCTTTACAACTAACTCATTTAATCTTTACAGCAGTTCTATGAGGTAGATGCTCTTATTACTCCATTTTACAGATGAAGAGGCTGAGACCCAAAGCAGAGTGAGCACTGTCAGCTGGTACCGAAACCCTAGCAGCCTGGCTACCAGAATCTGTGTCCAGTTCAGTGTTGAACTGCCTCTAACATATAAATTATGACATTTAAGTTTTAGAGATAGTGGAGAGCTGTTTTCATTAAAGAGTGTCACATAAGAGAGAACAAGAACACTGATTTCTGACAGAGGTTTGAGCCCTCACCTTGCCATTTGCATTTGGCATAGCAGTGGGTAAGTGGCTTCATGTTTGTGAGGTACGTTTTCCTCAACTACAAACCATAGTTAGAATAATCTGTTTTTTTCTGGAATTTTGAAAGTTTTCAAAGTGGAGCCAACACATGAAAAATAGATGAGACATAGTCCTGTAGAAAGGAAAGAGAGAACATTCTAAGAGGGATGAGTTACACATACCCCACATTGAATTTAAGCCAGAATCTTCAGAGGATTCTGAAATATGCCTGGCTTAATAAGGTTTGAACATACTTTGGATAATGCAGGAGGAAGCAGGAGCAGTCGGTGTCAAAGCAGTACAGTTACATGATTCTTGAAAAAATGTAGTGGAAGCTCTAATTATTATGGCCAAAAGTAAAATTCTGGATGACATTTTTATCATTTATTTTCTTTCAATTCATATCAGCCCACTTTATATGCATTTTATCTGATAATATGCTGTATAGGATTTAACAAAGATTTATAGGCATTGACATAAATGAGTTTCTAATTTCCATTTGTGGGCCATAGGTCAGCTCAAATTCTTTTGTTCTATACAAGAAACTTTTGTTCTCTGTTCCTCTAGGAAAAGATAGCATTTTTGAGGTGATTATAAATGAAGGAAATTGAATAAAATTCATTTCCACTAAAAGGGATGAAATTTTTTTCAAGAAATCTGATTGAAAGGAACATAGTAGTGAAAATGGTGGCCTGATATGCTTTAAATTCAGTGTATGCATTCATTTTTAAAACAAGTAAAAAGGATGTGTGTTGTCAGGATGTTGGGGTATTGTAGTATAGCAAAGTAAAATTGAATTTCGTTGGCAAGATTTTCTAATGATTTTCTAATACCTAAGGTATTTATTTCCATTATATTTTACCTCAAAGTTATACTTTTAAATCATTTTCCAGTTAGGGTGGTGTATTTCATTTTAAGATGCTTCTTTCCTACTATGAATCATAAACCTTGCTGAGTCTCATAATGTCCAAAGCATCCATATAATAAAAGTAGCTGACATGATGAATTTGCTTTCTAGATTAATATCCCTTTTATTTGGTTTAGTATATCTTGTTTTTGTTTGGAGGTAATATGATTTCATTGATTCCATATGGTTGCAAATTTGTCCCCTCTGTCTCTTTTATGTATGTGTGCGTAAGTTGAGATTTTTCCTTGACATTGAGGGAATTTTAATGTTACTACATTCGAGACATCAAAAGCAATTTTTGAGTAATTTTGACTTTTTCTAAACGGAGATAAATTTTAAGTTTTCTCAAGAGCTGGATTTTACAGGAAATTTTTCACAAATTGCTTGCTTCATGTACATATACATTGTATTAAATGACCACACATAATAATATAATCGATTAAACAATCAAATTCTTGAGAAATGCTGATGTTTTTCTAAGAGAAAATTCTAGAATAATTCAGCTAGCCAATATTTTTATGTACTATCATAGAAAAATTGATGTAGCAAACAGTCCGTCTTTGTATAGCATCATAAGGAACTTTCACATAAAGCCAACTTCGAATTTCAAGTTTAATGGTTCAGTGGTAGAGTGCTCACTTTCCATATGGGAGACCTGGGTTCGATACCAGGACAATGCGCCTAAAAAAAAAAATAAATTCAAGTTTAGCATCAGTTCACTAGAAAACAAGAAAACAAACAAACAGAAATATCAACAAACACACACACACTCCCAGTAAAAGGAACTAGCACTGCTTTAAGAGGATAGCGTCAAAGGAGAGCTCTCCAAATCTGAGTTAGGTCTAGTATGAAAGCATGCAGGTGAACATGAGGAACATGAGAAGGGCTGTGAATGTGACCTGAGCATGCAACAGAAAGGAGAATTTTACTTAGAACCATATATCTTCTTTTTTCTAGCTAGAGAAAATTGTGTAGTAGAAATTGTAGGGCATAATAGTAGGCTTTCTACCTCCAGGATTTGGCTGTCTGCAATTTTAGAAAACTATTCCTTGAGTAAGCTGATAACAAAAGCAAAACAAAGAATTGCACTTCTCATGGTGATAACCTGGGAAGACATGGAATCACCTCCAGCCTAGATAAAATATGTTAGCATGATTCCATTAATGTAGCCATGCCCTAGAGTCCACATTTGTTTTGGAGCATTTATAAATTGCCTTTGGTCTGGATCCTGCATTATATGATTTTATGAGTTTAAATGTTTAAAGGAGATAGGAAGTAAAGTCTGGTTCCTAACTAGATCATGAAGCATTAAGGCAAAAAGAAGAACACTCTAAGTGACTAAAAATGTTGTAAATATTCAGTTCTTAAGAAGGTATAGCAGTTCTAAACATTTATGTATCTAACCAAATAGCTTTAAAAATATAAAACAAATTCATAGAACCACAAGAAGAAATTAACAAATCCCTCACTATACGAGATTTAAGCACTTTTTTCTCAATAATTGACAGATCAACAGGGAATATAATGATATTTCAACAGAATATTTCAACAAAATATGTAAGTTTTCCAATAGGTACATGTAAAAGGTTGCACCAACATTATAGAATATACAGTATTTTCAATCACCCATAAAGTTTTTAAAAATTGACTATATGCTAGGCATTAAAGCAAATTGCAGTGTATTTTAAAGTCTATTAGTATAGCCACATTCAATACTAATAGATAGAAACACAAATTCATTAATACTTTCGTAACAAAATAATGTAAAATAAATTCATTTATAAATTTTTAGTAGTCTTCTAAGTAGCCCATGGGTAAAGAAGAAATCTTAATTAGAAAGTATTTTTAACTAAATAACCAAAAATACATTTTTGAAACTTTCATAATGTAACTCAGAAAGCATCTAGAGGGTAACTTAAAGCTTTTAATGATACATTTGGAAAGATTCATTGCACTAAGCATCAATTGGAAATAGTATATATATTTAAAATAATATGTACAAAGAAAATAGGAAGAAATAATAAAGATAAGAGCACAAAATATCTAAATAACAGAATCAACAAAGCCAAGATTGTTCTTTGGCTATCTATGACTAAAGTTGTTCGAGGAAAAATAGAGAAGAGAAGCCAAATAGACAATTTTAGGAATCGTATGGGAGAAATTCTAGTTGCAAGAGAAATTACAAGAAAAATTTCAATTAGGGATATTAAAAACTTATACTAATACCTTGAAAAAAATAGGGAAATAGATATGTTTCTAGTAAAACATTAATTACCAACATGAAGATCTTACAAAACAGAAAACCTAAATACTAGAACCAACAGTTAAAATTGTTCTGTAAAGAAAACTTCAGACAAATAGTTTTAGAGGTCAAATTCAAGGAACATTCCAGAAACAAAAGATTCTAATGTTACTACTGCTCTGAATAAGGTAGAAAAACGTAGTCGCCAAACCACAGAAAAGCAGTATGAGAATAAAAAAATAAAATAAAACATATGACAGATCCATCACATAAAGAGAGAAATGAAAACTCCCAAAACCTTTAAAAACTGAATCCAGCTGTCTAAATAAGATAATGCACCCTGATGAAATTAAGCTTATTTCAGGAGGGCAGCTGTGATGGTTTGGAGGCTCTACAGACCCCAGATATCATGTTCTAAAACTAATCCAGACCTGTGAGTGTAGACCTATTGTAGGGGGTACATTTTGATTGGGTTATTTCATTTGAGGCATTCTCCAGATTGGTCTTAATCCTCTTACCAAAGTCCTTTGTAAAAAGATTAAATACAAAGAAAAAAGACACAGAAGATAGAGAGAGACACAAAAGCTGAGAGAGAAAGACAGAAAAGAGAAGAAGCTGCTGACGCTAGAAGTTGGAAGCAGTGAAATTCAGAAAAGAAGTGAGAGGCAGCAAACAGTGCCTTTTGCCTTGCCATGTGACAGTCCCAGATCGCTGACAGCCTATCTTCAGCATGAAGAAATGGTCTTGATGATGTCTAGATTTGGACATTTTCAGGGCCTCAGAACTGTAAGCTTGTAGATTAATAAATCCCCTGTGCTGGGTTGAAAGGATGTATGTTCCCTAGGAAAAGCCATGTTTTAATCAAGATCCCACTTCATAAAGGCAGAATAATCCCTATTCAATACTGTATGTAATTAGATCATCTCCCTGGAATTGAGTGGTTGTTAAACTGGATTAGGTAGAGGTGTGTCTTCACCCATTTGGGTGGGTCTTAATTAGTTTCTCAAGTCCTCTAAAAGAGGAAACATTTTGGAGAATGAAGAGATTCAGAGAGAGCAGAGCAGAATGACATAGCCACAAGAAAGCAGAATTCACCTGCCAGCAACCTTTGGAGATGAAGAAGGAAAATGCTTCCTGGAGAGCTTCATGAAACAGGAAGCCAGGAGGAAAAAGCTAGCAGATGACACTGTGTTCACCATGTGCCCTTCCACTTGAGAGAGAAACCTTGAACTTCATTGGCCTTCTTGAACCAAGGTATCTTTCCTTGGATACCTTAAATTGGACATTTCTATAGACTTGTTTAATTGGGACATTTTCTCGGCCTTAGAACTGTAAACTAGCAACTTTTTAAAATTCCCCTTTTTAGAAGCCAGTCTGCTTCTGGTATATTGCATTCTGGCAGCTAGCAAACTAAAACATCCCCACTGTGGAAGCGAACCCATTTTATGGTATCTGCATTTCAATAGTTTTAGCAAACTAAAACAGCAGGCCATTTCAATATGAAAAGCTTTTAAAATAATTTCTTATTCATCAATTGAAGGAGAAAATATATGTTTACCTCAGTAGGTATAGTTAATGAATTTGAAATGCTAACTGGTATTTAAAATATAAATACACGCACAAAAAAAAAAAACAAAAACTCAAACAGTATAGAAAGGATCTTCTAAAGCCTGACAATGGACATCTACAAAAACAACTAAAGAAGCTATCGTATTAAACAATAAATATATATAGTATATTAACTTCAAAATGAGGATGGAGGGCAGTGCAACAGTGGCTCAGTGGCAGAATTCTCACCTGCCATGCTGGAGACCCGGGTTTGATTCCTGGAGCCTGCACATGCAAAAAAAAAAAAACAAAAAAAAAGAGGATGGAGTCAGGGGATGCCACTTCTTACGACTTTTCTTCGACATTAAGATGAAAAAGTTAATAAAATCATTGGATTCAGAAAGCAAGTGTCAGCACTGTCTCTCGCACTTAAGATTTTCTAAATTTAAAAAAGCAGAGTAATTTAAAAATTATTAGAAACAGCATGTGTTAAGCATGGTTGCTAGACAGAAAATCATCTATAAATTCAAGCATGTTTTCTTTACAGCAGCAACAAAAAAAGTAATAAAAATTCCATTTAAAATAGCAACCAAAAATATGAGGCATATGAAAATGATCTATTATAAAATGAGTAACATCATTATTTAGAAATTAATAATGTTTATTGAAAGACATTGAAGAGAACTTAAATATATGTGTGGATAGACATACTTTTACATTTAGCTAGGAAAAGCCAATAGTTATTAGTGTAGAGATTTATCTACAAATAAAATGCAATTCTAGTATGAATTCCAGCAGTTATTTTTGCTGGAATTTAACAACCTTATTCTTAAAATTATATTCTAGTGGGAAACAAACAAGCCAAAGTCAAAGCTCATCAACAAATTCCTAAGGAAGAAGGATTAGGTGGGCAGATTTTCCCTAGTGGATATGAACAGTCATTTTAAAGCTGGAGTAATGTAAGCAATATGGTATTATGGTACAAGTAGAAAACAAACCAAAGAAATTGAATGAAAGGTGCAAAAAAAAAAAAAAAATCCACAACTATATAATGGATAAAGAGAGATATAAAAAGAGGTGATTTTCAAATCAATGGACCTGTGATTAACTCTTTAAGAAATTTGTCCAAGATAAATTATCTTTCATATAGAAATTGAAAATGTTTTTAGCATTTATTAAATACTGAATTCCAAATTTATTGAAGACTTAGTGTGGAAGACAAAGGTCTAATGCTATTAGAAAAAAGTTTAGAAAAAATATCTGTATATCCTTATGATCAAGAGGTTTTCTTAAATAAGCCACAAAATGTATTCTCTTTGTCAAAAGACACAAAAGAAAATGACAGGTATTCCATAAACTGGCAAAAGGTATTTTCAACGTATTTAACTATAGATTACAACCAGAATGCATCAATTTAAATAAAAATAAAACAAAAACAAGCAACTTGCTAGAAAAGTGAATGAGCATTTCACAGAGGAGGAGACTCATGTGTTCACTGTATAATGAGAAGTTGCAGAGTATTCAACAAAAAGAATGGTAAATTTAGCCACAGTTAATATACCATTTCATAACAATCAGAATGACAAAAATGTAATATCAAGTGATATAGAGGCTGGGGAGAAAGAGAAACCCTCATAAATTGGTGGTAACTGAAAATGCTATAAACCATTTCAAAAAGCAATTTGAAATTACCTAGTAGAGTTCAATATGCATTATGCTTATGATCCAGCACTTTTGCTTCTAAGAATATGCCCTAAAAATACTTTTCCTGTCATGTACCAAGAAAAATGTACCAGAATATGCACTGGGACTTTACTCATAATATAAAAAAATCTTATCACAGTCATAATCCCACCAATAGGAGCACAGGGCAAATAGAGTTGGTCTATTTATGCAATAGACTAGTTCATAAAGGTACATACATCATGTCCATTACGGTTCATACATCAGTATAGATTAATCTCAAAAGATAATCCTGCAGTAGAACAGGAAATTGCAGAAGAACACCTGCAGGGTGATTCGATTATACAAAGCTCAAAAAATTTGCAAAATTCTACCTCAGGGTACGCAAAAAATTTATAATGTTCTGGCAATGTTCTCTCTTAATGTGCATGCTGAGGCCATAGATATTCATTTTATTGTAATTCTGTTGATGTTTAAAAATCTACAAATATATCTTTTTTGGTATTGTATATACTTGACACTTTTTAAAAATGGAAACCAAGACAACTGTAAACAAAGGGAATAGTGACAGACCATGGATGGCTTGCCGTGTAAATAAAATATTTTGCTCGAGAAACTTGAAGTAGTGGTAAATATCATGTTAAACCTTATGCTCACCTCTTATATTTTCTCTTTCAAAAAATGTGTCTAGCCTACTTTGTTCATAGGGGAGCATATCTAAAAGTACAATGAATGGAAGTAAAATAACAAAGAAATGGAAGAAGGAGAGTTGAAGTGTTTCAAACACAGTGTGCTCCAACAAATATTGACTGGTTGATGGCTCTTCCCTGGTGTGTATTCACCTTTGATCTGAATGTGAATCACCCACTATAGCTTTCCCACGGCGTGATGACAGCCTTAACGGAGCATGGGAACTTTAGCTCTGTCACCTAAGGCAACATGAAGTCATTGACACTTTGAGATCTTCTTTGTCATTCTGCCATCAGTGACACATTCCCAGTTTCAAAATCGAAATTGATAAGAATCATGTGTTGAAGGCGGGTTCTAGGAAAGGCTCTTGATGAGAAGGCATCTACCATATCCTTGATGGATTTAAAATCTAAATGTCTTCTAATATTACAGATTTCACCAGATGAAGACCTTTATTACATTTATAGCATTTTTTATTTTATATTGTTCACAGACTTATTCTATTTAGAATCTTTATGATACTGCAAATGAGTATTTTTCTAGATAAGTAAAATTCTTTATTTTATCTTCCAAATTGATTTTAAACAATAGAAAAGCACAAATGATAATAATAGTTATCATTTATTTATCCTTCAATATTGAAAGTTTTTATGTATACATACTTAAAAAGCTCAGAATATGCATGCATCTTTAGAACCTGTTTTTTTATGTTTTTAACTTCTTGTCACCATTGCTCATGACATCAAAATTTCTTCAAGATCATGATTTTTTTCTTTTTTTTTTTTTGTGGCTGCTAATTAGTCAGGTTGCAAAGGCAGCTGATAGACTCCAGATAGCCCCTTTCATCTGGAATGGATTTATTAGCTTGAATCAGGTGACTTGTATGAGAAAACCAAGGTTGGCTGCTATGGAGGCAAGATCGAAAAAGCCAGAGGAATACTCAATCACAACTTTAATTTTGTAGCAGAGATTATAGTGGTGCGATACCCACTGTGGTATCAAGGAGACCATGGACATGACCCTAATTTCTCTACCACAGTTATCTGTAAAGAACCATATCCTTCTTTCACTGTGCTTGACAAAAGACCTGAGCTCACTTGGCTTGCTTGTTCCTCTTTTTTTATCATGTGGCATAGAATGTGTCCTGCTTGACAGGTTACAATGCAAATCCTATTTGCAAATGAGCCTGGGAAGTGTAGTTTCAAACCTCTATAGTACAAAAAGTACATGCTAAAAAGGATTGAAGTGTTTGAACCAATCTACAGTATGTGCCATATTGCAGAGTATGTTTGAATGATAATGATTTAACAAAATTATCTAATGTTTTACTATTATAAATACTATCGTCATCATTATATACTTTGATTATTTCCATATTGGTATTTTTACACAAAGTAAAATTTCTATGTCAAAGTACAATTTTCTAAACTTCTTGCCAAATTGCCTTTCAAATATCTTTTTTTCTTTTTTAACTTTTATTATTGTATAGTATAGCATGTATACAAAGCAAAGAAATAAAAAAAGTAATAGTTTTCAAAGCAGTCTTCAGCAAGTGGTTACAGGACTTATCCCAGAGTTCATCATGGGTTACCATATGATCCTCTCATATTTTTCCTTCTAGCTGCTCCAGAACGTAGGAGGCTGAGGGCTTAAATGCTTTTTTATCATCACAATTGACTTCTTTTTTCTTCTTTTTTTGTGAACAACAACATATATACAATATGTTGTATATATGTTGTTGTAGGTTTCTGGAAAGTTACTCTAGTACCTGGAATCCTTGTGGAATCTTTTATATTGCCCTAGGTGTTCTTTAAGATTGGCTGGAATGGTCCTGGTTGGGAGTTGGCAGGTTATGATAGATAGTAAGTTCTACCTGAAGCTTGCATAACAGCAACCTCCAGAGTAGACTTTCGACTCTATTTGAACTGTCTCTGCCACTGATACTTTATTAATTACACTTCTTTTCCCCCTTTTGATCAGGGTGGAACTGTTGATCCCATGGTGCCAATTCTGGGTTCATTCATGGAAGTCATCTCCCACATTGCCAGGGAGACTTTCACCCCTGGATATAATGTCCCACTTAGTGGGGAGGGCAATGATTTCACTCATTGCGGAGTTGGGCTTAGAGAGACTGAGGCCACATCTGAGCAACAGCAGAGGTCCTCTAGGGGTAACTCTTAAGCATACCTACAGGTAGTCTAAGCTTCTCTGCTACCTACATAAGCTTCACAAGAGTAAGCCTCATCATCGAGGGCATGGCCTATTGATTTGGATATCCCTAAAGTTTGACACAGTATTAGGGAATTCCCTGATGGTAAGGTTTAATAGTTCCATATTCTTTCTCCCCTTCCTCAGGGGACTTTGCCAATACTTTTTGATTATCTGCTTAATATACTCTAGGATGTTTCCAGGCATTACAATAATCTATACAGGATTAAAGTACCTCATTCTTATTCTGGGCTCCCTGTGTTTCAGTTGTTCAAATGAGCAATACAGATAGGTTGAATTAGACTATGCACTACAGAAAATTTCAGTTCCAGATCAAATAAACCTTTCTTCCATTGAACTCAAAGAGTATGTGGTTCTAAAGTATATACAGTGTCTTCCATACCCCTATGTTCTGAATTACTTTAACCCCAACCTGTTTGGTTTTGTTCTTATCTCTAAATATCAGGTTTTATATATATAAACAGCCTCTCAAAATCCAAAGATAATAATCAACCCTCTGGACTTAATGTGTCTGCTCTAAAAGCTTACAATCTAGGCCCCTGCTTTCTTATAAGCATTTTCTAAAGGTAACCATACCATTGTTGTTTTTTTTCTTCTGGCTTATTTTGTCTCACCAAATGTCCCACATGTTCATTCACATCGTTGCATGCCTCACGACATTGTTCCCTTTTGTAGCAGCACAGCCTTCGTTTGTAAGTACACACCCTCATTCGCCAATCTACTTCTCCATCAGTGCATCCTGCAGCCATCTGCCTTCATTGGGCATCATGTAGAGGGCCCAAAGTCCACAGTCCATCAACATTCTCAATTTTAGATAGTGTCATTTTTCCCAAGAGACAGAAAACCGATAAACACACCCTCGCCAAATAGGAAATCTAAACCTATTCTTAACTCTTGTCCTATTTGATCTGGAACTGAGATTTTCTGTAGTGATTCTTGGTGAATTGACCCTTTAATTAGTATATAGTGTCCTTCTTTGTCTCTTATGGTGTCTTTACATTTCGAGTGTATTTTGTCTGATATTAGTATAGCTACTTTTACTTTCTTTTGGTTTCAACTTGTGTGGGAAATCTTTTTCCATCCTTTCATTTTCAATCTACTTGTATCCTTGTGTCTAAGATTAGTCTCTTATAAGCAGCATATAGCTGGATTATGTTTCTTAATCCATTCTTCCAATCTGTATCTTTTTATTGATAAATTTAGTCCGTTAACATTCAAAGTTATTACTGAAAAGGCGTTTCTTGATTTCACCATCTTACCTTTTTATGTGTCAGATCTATATATTATTTTCCCTCTTTCTTTTTGTATTCTTTAAAATACCCTTAGCGATACTCTTCAATTTTGTGCCCTCTTCCACACCTCCCTCCCTTGTCTTTTTTTTCAGCCAGCAGAACTTTTAGTTGTAGGGCCAGTCTCTTGTTGACAAATTCTTTCAGGACTTCTTTGTCTGTGAAAACTTTAATCTCCCCCTCAATTTTGAAGGACAATTTGGCTGGGTACAGAATTCCTAGTTGAAAGTCTTTCTCTTTCAGGACCTTGAATATATCATACCTCTGTTTTCTCACTTCCAGGTGCTAGTTATGTGGTCTGGGCTCAGTCTTATGTGGTTTCCCTTGTATTTAGTAGATTGTTTTTCTCTTGCTGCTTTCAGGATTTTCTGCTTCTCTTCAACATTTGACAGACTGATTAGTATGTGTCTTGGGGAAGGGTTTATTTTGTTTGGAATTCTTTGGGCTTCTTTGATGTGTATATTTATGTCCTTTATGAGGTTTAGGAAGTTTTCCCCCATTATATCCTCAACTATTCTTTGTAGCCCTTTACTCCTCTCTTCTCCTTCTGAGACAACAGTGATTCTTATATTTGTGCACTTTGCTTTCTCTATCATTTCCCTGAGTTCCCATTCAATTTTTTCCATCTTTTTTGCCATTTGCTGTTTTGAGTCCTCAAAGTCAATTATCCTGTCCTCTATATCACTTATTCTTTCTTCTGTCTCTTCAAATCTGGTGTTGTGTGCCTCTAGTATGTTTTTTATTTGGTCAACAGAGTCTTTAAGCTCTGTGATTTCCGTTATTTTTCTATTTATTCTTTCAAATTCCTCTTTGTGCCCTTCCACTGTCTTCATCTCCTTTATGGCATTTGCCATACCATTTATTTTATTAAGTAGAGTTGTATGAACATCTTTGATTAGTTTTCCAAAGTCTGTGTCTCCTCTAGTGTTTTAATTTGGTCATTAGACAGGGCTATATCTGTCTGCATTGTGATATGCTTAGTGATCTTTTGCTGTCTTTGCGCATGTAAATATCTTGATTGATTTACTTTTGAGTTGATTTTTTTCAGTAGTCTAAGTCCTTGTGTTTGTGGGATGGTTGTACAGCAGGGAGCAGGGCATGGGGTGGAGCACTCAGTATGGTGATTTGTTTCAGGGCAGGTATGGATGCAGGTTGGGGATGTTACACTGATGCTTGTGAATGTGGGCGCCCAGCGGCCAGGACGGATGTAGCTGTGTAGGTGCACTGGTCTGGGGGGTGTAACCCTGGTGTCCACTGACCTAAAACATGGTGCCCTTTGTGCTCATGCATAGAGCTGTGGCAGCAGGTCGGCATTACACCTTCATGGGTTGGGGGCAGATGTGACCTGGCTGTGCAGGTCTGCACGTTCTCAGAGCTGGGAAATGAGGTTGAGGTCTGCGTGCATGTGGAGTTCTAGGACTGCTGAAAAGTGTACCTAGAGCTGATTGGTGTGATTGGGGGCCTGTGTACCTGTGCGGGCCTGGGAGTGCAAAAAAGGGATGAGCTGAGCTCAGGGAGGGTGGGGTGGGTCTGTGTGACGCTATGGGCACGGGGCAAGGGTAGCCTAGGTATGGAGGTTAGTGCCTGCAGCCTTTATGCACTGGAAACAGCCTGCAGGGAACAGGGAGGGGGAGGTAGTGCTTGGGAGGGGTGCAGGAGAAGTGGGTTGGACTGTACTTGGGGTGGGGGTGTGGGGCAGGTACGTGCACTGGGCACTGGTGGGCACCTGGAGCATGAGGAATAGGAGGAGGTGATGGGGTTCAGGTGTATGTGGGTGAGTCGTCGGTCACAGAGCTGCACTGGTGAGGGTAGCGTGCCCAAAGAATGCGGCCTGACTTACTTCTAGTCCTGAGCTCCCATCTGTGCACTCTCGCAGGCTCTGCACCTCCACGCCAGGCTCCAGCTTTCTGCCTCTCAGTTCCTCAGCCTCAGCAACCAGGGCTGCCGCCTGTGGTGCAGAAGGCGCTCCCAGGTCAGCCGCCCTCCCAAATCATTGCGTCACTCGCCCTGCTGTCTGCCCTCCAACCTTTCCATGGAGCAGGGCTAATTTTGAGCCTCTCTAGTTGGCCATCTTCCCTGAAGTCCCCCCAATATCTTTCTTTTTTGAAAAGCAATTTATAGCCCCACCATAATAAACTAATAATTTGTATTTCCTTACTCACTAACTAACCATGACTATTATCCTTTAATTAAAATGTGTGACAGTTTGACAGAACAAAAATATCCCTTCATTTTAATTAGCATTTGTTATTATTATAAGCCTTGTGGGTATAAATCTTTCTAAAATATATTGTATATTTTTATTTTAAGAGTTTAAAGAAATTAAATATGATCTTGATGAATTAAGGTAATTAACATAAACATTAATAAGCATGATATTCCATGAAGCAGTGCTGGAACCATCTTATTAGAGAAAGGCATTATTTGCTCCAGACAACTATGCTTTGTGAGTTATTTCATCTACTTTTAATACATTTTACTCTCTGCCTTTGCTGTCAAATTGAAAATGTAGCTTCCTCTAGCTATGTCTCTTTTCTCTACAATGTTTGTACTTGTATTACTGTCTTCTAACCCACCGTGGATTAGGCAACAAGAAAATGAATTTTATTGTAATAGTATGAAAAATGAAAGTATGTTTGATTCTGAGTGAAGGTCTGGGGTTTCTCTAAATGCCAAGTTCATGAACTTAATGTACAAATATTAGGGAGTTTGTGGAGTATACTTATCTGATATCCTGGTTCTTGGCTCTAGATTACTATAATTTATTTTTTTTAAAGCCAACTTGCTAGTATGAATATTATCAAAGTAGTTTAAGAGGAAAAAAATCTAACAGTGGAATAACGAGTCCACCACCATATTCAAGTAAATTAATTTGATAAAGGTATAATAAAATGTTAGTGAAACAGAAATTTTGGGAAGATTGATTTATCCTATTTGTAGTATTGTATTGTTTTTGAAAATTACATAGAAAACCAAAGTGCGTATACCATTAGACAAACAATAAGGAAAATGGAAGGTTTATTGTAAAATAAGAGTCCATGTAGCTTGGAAAGCAACAATGAAAACAGCTATCAACCATAAAGTGCTCTCTGGGCTTGCTGTTGGCAAAATATTTGCTATGAACAGACACAAAGAAATAAATTGTAGGAGTCCTACCCTCGAGAGGTTCTGTTAAATAGCAGTATAGCTTCAAAACTGCAGGTATCTATATAGAGAATTGTCTGAAAATTAACCCGTGGGTTTAAAAATTAACCTACTCTCCAGTACGTAAAGTTTTCTTCGCTATAGATTTCACAGCTGGATTCCAAACTAGCAAAAATATCATCTTGAAATGCCAAAAGTGGCAAATACTCCTCTTCAGACTTTATCATCTTCCATTTTTGAAAACTTTAAAGAAAACTTCCAAGCCAAAACAAATAGTTTATCAATAATATGCTTTTATTCTTTTGATCAATGTCAAACCTGTAGGACTAGCATGTTTCTCTTGAAAAAAATAATTTGTTCCATAGGCATAGTCCAACCTGGGACCATGATGTTTTCTGACAAATTTCCCAACAAGAATTTTCTCTCTGCCAAAGATATGTCATATCACTGACTCATTCCTCTCCAACTTGACATTGGTATTCCTCTCTGCAAGGTTTGAGAAGCAGAAATGAAAGTGTCATTTTTTAAATAGTCCATACATATAGACATCATCCTCCTGTCACTTGATCTTCGTCGTGAAACCTCAGCAAGAACATAGGTTCCTCTGGAGTTTGTCAGTTCTCCATTCAGCTCTCTGGGTTGCCTGGCTAAATGACCCAAAGCAAGTTGTAGGACTGGAGAGAAAGATATTGAAGGAAGTTGTGTGAAAGAAAGATTAAATACATGGAGAAAGTAGGAAATTGCTGTTTTGTTGTTTCTTAGGTTCTTCTTCCTTCCACTCTTCTCAGCTCCAACCTCCTCCTATCCTCCCGTTCTACCCCCAGATATTCTGCCTTTGGAAATAGGAACTGAGACTAATGCTGCTAGGGTTTCTGCCACGGTTTCGAGAATTGAGAAAATAAGGCAGTGGAAAATATTGTTAAATTT
Organism: Tamandua tetradactyla; assembly: GCF_023851605.1. NCBI lineage: Eukaryota > Metazoa > Chordata > Mammalia > Pilosa > Myrmecophagidae > Tamandua > Tamandua tetradactyla. The sequence goes on from NC_135339.1 coordinate 42,857,030, forward strand.
CCTATTTCCTGTACCCGTACTTAAAAATATAATCTTTCTCTGCCAGACAGCAATACCAACTTCTTTTCCCTTCTTCCTCCAACTCCTCTGCTTCATGCCTAAATGAAATTTACTTATATGCTAGATGGTGAACAGTAAGTTGCATATTAGCACACTTCTTATGGGGTTCCAGAAATATAAGGCTGTATTATTTCAGTTACATAACAAATTACTTCAATGTAATGTATCTTGTGAATATGGTACTGTTTATTTTGTGAATATGGTGCACCTAGAAAACAGATGTGATTTTTACATGGATATGGTCTTTAATATTATGATTAAGTGCTTAAAAGTTTTTCTTTATATTTTTCATCCAGAAGTTTGTTGGTTTTTGCTGACAGCTTAGGGCCACATACTAAGCTTTTGGTAGGGAATTTGATTTAAATAACGTAGCAGGCTAAATCTAAGACATTAAGAAAATCCTTGTTTGAAGAATGCAATTATCAGCAGTGATGCTGATGCTGCAGCTTTTATCTTTTGACCTTGTCGACTATCTTAGTAAGACTCATGATTGAGAATTTCCTCTGAGTCACCTCATTAAGAATAATTAGAAAATAAAATAACAAATTAGCTTTCAGAAACAACATGGATGTAAAATTAACTGCTTTTCATAAAGCTTTTCTTGAATAATTTTGTTTTCCTCATGGACACAAACTCTTATCCCTTACTTTTTTCTTTTATGTTTCAATTGTAAGACAAAGACAAAGTGGGTAGTAAAGTAGAGCAAGCCAAACAACTCAAAAGCCCTTTAGGAAAATTTTTAGCATAATATCAAGATCTGGTAGAGTTTTTAGAAAGGGTATATCTACTATATACTGGATTATCAAAGCAGAGTTATTTATTTTTATTTTAGTTGTAAATATTCCTTTGATAATTTTTTATAAAGCTGATCCTGTGCCTGATTCACTTATCCCTAGTAGTCTGTGTCCATATAACTAAAAATATTAAGTTGCTATTGCAGTATGTTAAACACCCATCAAAAATGTCTAACATATCTCAAGCCTAATTTGATTGGATAATAAAATATGGCTTTCCTTTGAATGTTGAAAAATGTAAAAACATGTTAATCAGATAATTTTAAAATACGGAAAAGTCATTACTTTTAAATGTAGAGGTATACATGTATATCTCTACATTTCAAAGATAAATACATATATCTCTACATTTAAAAGTAATGACTTTTCCGTATCTTAAATTAGGCTCATCTGGTTAAATATTTTAAATTAGGCTCATCTGGTTAGAATAGAATTTAGCTCACATTCATTTTAAAGTACTTCCATAGGCCAGGCATTAGTCCGTAAAATAACTCTTGTTTTATAAATGATGCCACTGAGCCAAACACAAAGTTGAAATAACTTGCAAAAGCCCTAAAAGCTAGCAAGTGGATAAATGTGACTGACTAGTATTGAGCTTTGCAGTCTGGCTCCCAAGGCCATGCACTTAAACTTAACACTGTGCTGCCTTTTCATCAGGGTGACATTGCATGTTGGATCAGGCATTATTCCATCCATCATGAAAATCTAAATGTAATCATTGCTTCTTGCTGGAAGGTTAGACAAGTAAGGAAAAACCTTCACACTCAGTGAAAGGAAAACCCAGAGAGCTTCTGACTCGTGGTGTGCGTTATATATAAGAAAATCACCTCTGGGTACAAAGGCTAATCTGTTTTTGCCACCCATTTACTTGACATTACAAAATCATAAAGTGCATTAATACTCCCTGCGAACAAAAACAACCTTGGATTTAATTACTCAGTCTTCCTGTCAGCCTTCAACTGACAACTGGTTTCCTGTCCCTCCCTCTTTTGCAGTCCCTGACCTCTTTCTTTTGAGTACTTAGATCATTTAAATTCTCAAAAGTAAGAATGTGCGTCTTTTCTCTCACCAAATGCCACCCATGTACAAAGCTGATGTTGTGGCTAGACCAATAAAATAAAGGAAAGTAAACAATTTTTTTTTTAAAAGTAGAGACTGAGCAAGTCCTGGCCCCACAGTAAATCATCCTGATGAAAGCAGTGATGCAGAGCAATAGTCATTGATGATTTCAGTGGTTATTACTAGACCACATTGTTGGAAAGTCTTAATCAAATTATATAATCCAATTTATGATGACACTAAGGGCATCATAAAGTATACTTTGCTCCCATCACAGTAAAATTTAAAATCTATAAATGCAAATGCTGACTAAGTAATCACAAATAGTATATCCTATTTTTGAATTGCAAGTGACTTACTATATCCTTCAGTTTATGCAGTTCATTTTGCTTTCCCTCATTTATGGTCTAACGCATGTCTTTGTAGAATGCGGTTTTAGATGATACAGCTTAGAGTATTGCCCCATTGATCTTATAAATTTCAATGTCAAACTCTTTTTTTTCTTTTGGACGAGAGAGTTAAAATATAAAACAAGGAAAGGAGATCTTAAGATTTCATTCCTGTATGTATTTTCTCAGAAATGAATATGCCAGAGATCAATGGGAAAAATATAAACAGTCCCTCTGCTCTGGCTTGTGACAGCAAATTGAAAAGAAAATGTTTGCGTAGCATGAAATTTAAAGAGAGCCTAGAATCCCTTTGAATGAGAGGACAACCTACTTTGAACCAAGCAACAGATTCATTGTGTGTATACATGTGTGCACACATGCATGAGCACAGACACAAATGCTTACAAAGGTAAGCACTTGAGCAGGAGAGACCAGATAGTTCTGAATCTCCAAAGTGATAATAGAAGAACATTGGGGGAAGTAGAGGTTTCATAAAATCTGTAACTCTTCCTTGTTCCTTCTGCATGATCATTTGAACTCTAAAATACTTCAGGGCCCTGGTGGTACCAGTGGAGTACTCTATTGTTATTATTTTTTAACCTGGAGTTCAAGGATTTATTTTGCCTATAATGAATTAAATCCAGGATAGAATGTCTAAGTTGGTATCTGGGAAAGAAATTCCAGCCTATTTCTGTCCAGCCAGACTATTAATGGAATTACATATGACTGCTTTTATGCTTAAAAAGAATGCACTCCATAATCTCATATATAAATAATATGTCATCACAGTCACTGAGTATTTAGGGCCAGTCAAGGGATTCTCTATTATCAGTCCATTTGTCAAAGGAAAAAATTAGGAATGAATCTCCAAATGCATTCCTCATGAAAATAACGATACTGCTTTTTAAAATGTTTTGTGTTTTCTTCCTGCCCATTATGCCAGACATAATTCGAAAAATTACCATCTATTATTTCAATTAATCCTTATCATGATAAAGCAATGAAGTAGTTACTTTTAATGTAAACTGAGATACAGAGAAGCTCACTAACTTGCCCAAGCTTACACAACTATTAAAAGCCAGAGTTAGGATTTGAATTTAGGCTTTCTGAAATCTACACTCACATTCTTTGATACTTTACTATACTAGGAACGATATTTCCATACTAGATATTTCTTTACTAGGTAAGATATTTCTATAACATCTTATAACCCTCCCAAAATAAGATTTGAAATGGTTAACGATTCAATGTCTCATTTCTTTTATTTATTTACTATGGAGGAAGATATTCTCTTGTGAACAAATATAATGAATAATTATGATATGCAAATGCATGTCTAAGTTCTAGAAAATTCATTAATACTCATAGGCAGCTGGTAAGGAGGTAGTTGAAGAAAAATAAGGGACAGAAAAGAATGTCCGATTTTTTTAAATTTTATTTTTAAATAATTTCAAATTTACAGGACAGTTGCAAAATAATGCAAACCTCATACAGAGAATTCCAACGTACTATCACCCCTCCCAAAACTATATCCACCAATTCTAACATTTTGCCACCTTTACAATATCATTTTATAATCTACCAACCTACCTATCTTTCTATCTATCCATCTACCTACCTATCATCATATATCTATCTTTTTTCTGAACATTTGAGAGGAGGTTGCACACATTGTACTCCTTGAACACATAATACTCCCATGCACGTTTCTTACAAACAACAATAGTCACCTATGGAATCACCTTAAGTGCAGTTATCAGGTTAACAAAATCCAATGTTGATATAAAGCTTACATTCTATGTTGAAATTTTGTCTTATGTTCCAATAATGTCCTTTAAAGTCTTTTCTCCTTCATTCTTAGGTCCTGTCCAGTATCACGTATTGCATTTAATTGTCATCTCCTTAGTTTCTCTTTCCTTCTTTAGTTTTCATTTGTAGAAGAATATATACAACATAAACCTTTCCATCCCACCCCCTCCTTAGTATACCATTCAGTGGGATTAGACACATCTACAATGTTACAGTGTCCTCCCCACCATCTGTTACTATAATTTCCTCTTCACTCCAAATAGAAGCCCTAACTCATTTTGCATTAACTCCCCATTTCCTCTCATCCTCCATCCCTGGTAACCTGTACTCTACTTTCTATCTCTCCTAGTTAACATAGTCACCAATATTTTCTTTGTGGGTACCATGGAGCTTAAATTTAGCAATGTATATCTATAACAACCTTGTTTGCTTTGATACTGACTTAATTCTTATAGTATACACAAGCTAAGATCCTATTCCCTCCTGTCCCCCCACCTTTATGTATTTCTTGTCACAAATTATATGTTTATATATTATGAGTCTAAAACCACTGATTTAGCATTGCATTTTATACATTTGCCTGTTCTTGTAGGAAGTAGAAAGTTAGTTACAAACCAAAAACACAGCAGCACTGCTATTTGTATTTACTCATGCATTATCTTTAATGGTGATCTTTAGTTCTTCATGTGGTTTCAGTCAGCCTTCAGAACTACCTTTTACATTTCTTGCAGGACTCGTCTGGTGGTGGTAAAATCCCTCAGCTTTTGTTTATTTGTGAAAATTATAATCTCTCCTGCATTGTTGGAAGACAATTTATCCTAATACATTATAGTTGGTTGGCAGCTTTTTGTTTTCAGTACTTTAAATATGTCATCCCACTGCCTTCTTGCCTCCATGGCTTCTGATTAAAAATCAATATTTAATCTTACTTAGGCCCCCTTATATGTAACACATTGTTTCCCTTTTACAGCTTTCAGAATTCTCTTTATTGTTGGTATTCAACAATTTGATTATAATATGCCACGGTGGGGACTATGTGGGTTTATCTTGTTTGGAGTTTGTTGACCATCTTGGATGTATATCTTGATGACTTTCATTAAATTTAGAAAACTTTCAGTCATAATTGGACTATTCTCTCTGACTTTTTCTCTCTTTCTTCTTCTGGGAGACCTCAATAGATATATTGAAATGCTTAATAGTATCCCACAGTTTCCTAAGGCTCTGTTAATTTTTCCTTATCCCTCCTTCTTTCTGATCATCAAACTGAATGATTTCCATTGACTTACCTTCAAAGTTTATGATTTTTCTGATAACTCCAATCTGCTGTGGAACTCCTCTAGGGAATATTTTAAGTTCTGTTATTGTGGTCTTCAGCTCTGTTTGGTTTCCTTCCATAATTTCCAACACTCTATTGATAGTCTCTTTGTGTTCATCTGTCATTTTCTGATATCCTTTATCCACCTGTGCACAGAAAGCATCAGGGAGGCTTCTGTGCTTCTTTTCTTTTCATCTGCACTCTTTCTTCTCTTTGAAACATCTATGATCTTTCAATATCCAGTACTTACCTAATTTCTCAGAATTTTATTTTTAAGGTTAGCCTTTTATTTCTGGTAGGTTGCACCAATGAACTAAGTTGCTGTCTATCCTTTCTCCATCACTGTATATTAGAATACTTCAAAGACTAGAAATACTTCAAAGCAAGATTGAGTTATACAGTTTTTTTTTATGGCTTCAAATATATTGAGGTCATCCATTCTTGAATTTAGTAAATAAATGCTGAGACGCTACTATGCGCCAGGACCACTGTCTTGGAGATACAGCAATGAGAAGGAGGACGAGGTCTGAATCATCAATGAGTAGACTGTCAGTAGGGGAATCAGATATTTATACAGTGATACCAAGCAGAGATTTATGAGACTACCTGTCCAGGAACCTTACCTAGTTGGGGGATAAGAAATTGTTCCTTATGTAAGTGTTCCAACCCAAATTAGCCCCCAAGACCAAAGATCACACCTGGCTTGGAGTTACCCATGTGTTTAATTAGAGACTTATGAACAGGAGAAGATTCTTCCTGATAGCAGCCTGTCAGAAAATGAAAGTCAGTGCTCCATGCAAAACAGAGAGAGAAGAGTGCCATGGGAACAGCTTATAAAGGTTTTGGTCTACAGGATGTGACATCAGAGTTTCAGCAGTGTTTCACCAGATTTGAGTAGGGGAGGGGAGTTTTAATGATGTTCTTTTCCCCCCAGGGGGGTCTGTTGATCCTTAATGTCTGTCCTGGTCATGTAGGTGGCTGCATGCAGTGACTTGTCCTCATAATGGAGGAGGGGACAGGGCCTGGGCCCTGGGTCCTCATAATCCACCCGCACAGCAGACTACATTGACCATAAGAGAGACATTGCATCCATATTCCACAACAGTTTAAGAGACAACAGAACGGTAGGAGTCCACTGCATGGAGATAACAACCTACAAAGTTATGAAAACCAGTGAATTCAGGCTTAAATGAGGTTCTTTCCCAGATTTTCTCCTGTCCTGAATTCTGCCAGGCAAGAAGGGCATTCCATGTAGTCCAATTCACAGGGGACACTTCAAGGCAGGCCACTGGTACCTGACAGTGACAGTTCAATGCACACACAGCATTGAGATTTATTGTGCATGTAGGTTGTTACCACAGAAGCCTATTGCAGAAGGGTATTTGCTATGATGCTGTGTTAGTGTGCAAACTTCCAGAATACGAGATACCAGAAAAAAGAGGAATTTAATAAATTACAAGTTTGCAGTTTTAAGCCTATAAAAATGTCCAAACTAATGCATCCAGGGAAAGATACCTTAACTCAAGGAAGGTCAATTGGTCAGGAACACCTCTGTCAGCTGGATAGTCACATGGCTGGCATCTGCTGGTCCCTTGGTCTTGGGCTCTGTTGCCTTCAGCCTCTGTTCCTATGAGGGTTCCTCACTTTACTTCACCAGAGCTGGTTTTCATCTCTTGACTTTCCTTGGCTCTCTCCAGGTTCTGGCTGGCTCAACATTTCGTGGTGATGCCTGCTGGGCCCTAAGCATCTCTGAACATCTGTGTCTCTATTCTCTGAAGCAAATGTTCTACAAGCATCTACATCTGCTCTGTCAGCTCTGAGGTTTCTGTTGTTTCTCACTCTCTCCAAAATGTTTCTTCTTTTAAGGGATTCCAGTAAACTAATCAAGACCCACCCTGGGTTACCTCTCAATTCAAAGGCCACACTGACAATTGGACGTGTCATGTCTCTGTGGAGATAATATAATCAAGCATTTCCAACCTAAAGTATTGAATCAGGATTAAAAGAAACAGCTCCTCCCACAAGATTGGATCAGGATTAAAACATGGCTTTTCTGGGGTCCGTAATACCTTCTAACAAACACAGAGGCTAAGGGTAAATAGAAAGATGTTTAAAGGGAACTATGAGAGGCAAATCTTGTTGATAAATAAGAACAGAATACAAGCTAAACTTCCATTAGTAGACAGAAGTGTCCCTGAAGTGGTGCTATGAGGGTGTTTTATATATTGCAAGGAGCCTTCTGGAATGAAATCCATGATTATCCTGTACATAAGTGTACACAGAGTCATACTGTGCCTAGAGTTATGGGGTGTCCCAGGTTGGTTACATATGCAACTTTTGGTGTTTTGAAGTATGAACTATGGTCTAATACTTAAATTTTTGGCAACCCCAAGACCTCATGGACTTAGGATTCTCAGCAAGCACAGCTGAACCGGCCAAAAACACAGCAATTGACCTTATTTCCACCAATTTCAAATGCTTGTGGTCCTAAGATCTCAGGCATTTCTGCCCTTATTTTTGCTAAATGAGGTATAAGTGATCTCATTGTGGCTGTAGCATTGCTAGTTCTTTTACCTGAATTTGAAGTGCCTGCATGGGCCCTGACAATACCAGTTCAACAAGAGCAAGAGCAGCTGCTCTAGGCCATGAATTAAGTCTGGTGAGGTTCAGCTACAACTGGTATAGCTGCTGCTACTTGTCATTTTTTAACTGTTCTTTTAAAAGCCCACTCATTCTTTCAATTAATCCTGCTGCTGTGGGGTTGTGAGGTAAATGAAATGTCCAAAAGATGTCATGTTCAATAGCCCAGGCTTGTGTTAGTTGTCTGGTAAAGGGGGTCCCCCCCCCATCACTGTTCACATGTGTTAGGACCCTGAAGAATGCACTTAGCTTTCCTGAGCTATATATTGTCGCTCTTTGATTGGTGTTCCCTATTGCGAAGGTCAGCAGTAACCCAGTCACCATATCTATGTCTGTAAAGGCATACTTTGCAACTTCAGATAAGGGAAGGGGCCCGATATAATCTAACTGCATTTTGATGACAGGAATCTGCTTACAGCTAATGTGACTGGGTTGATGAGGAAGCATCCTGGGGCATTGCAGTAAACAGGAAGGGTAGGCATCCACAACATTCTTTAGCTATTGTCTGGTGATAGTGTCAGTCTCCACAAAGTTTGGTACCCTGGGTGTCCTGTTTTCCTGTTCAGCTATTCAGGAGCCATGTGCAATGTTGGCACTAGGCTATGAATTCTTGCTAAAGTATCTGCCTTAATATTGTCAGGTAAAGAATCAGTATTATGGGCAGAGACATGAAACACGGTTACCTTTCACTTGTGACAGGCAGTCTAGATGTCTTCCCACATTTCTTTCACCCATAAGGGGCACCCAACAACAATCCATTGCTCTCGCTTCCACATGGCCACCCACACTGGCAGGCCCTGACACACTGTCCAATTGTTAGTACTAACACTTACTGCATCTTCTGGTGTGTGGACAATGACTTTCCACCCATCTGCCCCATTCGTTGCTTTGCATAATCTCAATTTTCTACCATATAATGTCTGTACTAGGTTTCATGGCTACTGCTCTCCAGGTGACAGGTTGCCCATGCACTGATCAGAACCAGGTATACTACCACATCCATCAACAGTGGGCACAGAAACAGCCACCTTGGGAGGATCAATGGGGAAGGATCAGTGTTACCCTTCCACACAGGAAACTGGACCTAAGATCTCATGCATTTCTGTACCTAAAAGGCTGTTGCTAAAAGTGATGCACAACAGATTAAGCATTTCATTTCATTAATGTGCCCAATTGTGCACGGCCAGAGTGAGACTTAGTGGCAGTTTCTCTATCCACCCCATGTATGGAGATGGCTGTTCTTAATTTCACAGGTTATTTCTGAGTTAGTTCTTCAACTTGCAGTAAAGCATTATAGGCAGCACACAGTTGTTTTTCTAAGGGTCTGCATCATAGTTAAGAGCATTTCCAGATGAGACCAAAATCCAATGAGTTTTAGTCTGTCATGTTTGCCACAAGCCCTACCCGAAACCAGTACTGGTACTGGTCATGTATAATTTGCAAGGCACATCTGGATCTAACCTCCATAAAGCCTGACCCCGTGCAATTGCCTATTTGGCCTTTTCAAAAGCAGCCTGCTGTGGAGCATCACATTCCCGTATTTTTCCTTTTCCAACTAGGACATGCAAGGGTTTTCGGAATCTTTACTAAATGAGGTATACGTGACCTGTGATAACTCAACAAACCAAGGAAAGTCATGAGCTGTTTAGGAATATGTGGGGCAGAGTAATTTTGCTCTTTATCAACAACCGCAGAGGGAACAGTATTAGTCTGTACTGACCAGACAATACCCAAGAATTTGACAACATCCAGGCCCTTGTAATTATCCTGATTTACTGCCCATCCTTGGCTCTAGGTGGGCTACTACTGTCTTAGCAGTGGTCTCCAATTCTGCTAGAGAGTTACTGGTTAACATCATTAACATCGTAACATCATTAAGATAATGAAAAGAATGACCTCTGCTGGGGGTTTTCACATTTTTAAATCTTGAGCTACCAAACCATGGCAGATGGTGGGCCTATGAAGATATCCTTGAGGTAGCACAGTAAATATCCACTGTTGTCCTTCCCACATGAAGGCAAACACAGCTGGCTGGAGGGATATAAATAAATACTAAAAAAGGCATTAGCAAGATCTAACACAAAATGAAATCATCCTAATTGAGTACTTATGCCCTCTAACAAAGTAGGTATGTTTGGTACAGCTGCCAACAAAGGAGGAATTACTTTAAGTTCTCTATAATAAATAGACACCTGTCAGGCACCATCAGTCTTCACTGAATAGAAGGGCTATTAAATGTGCTGTGAGTAGGGACTATAATGCTCACTCTTTACAATTCCTTAATGGTGGCAGTGATTTCTTGATGGTTTGCTGGTAACTTATGCTGATGCATCTCCATCTTGCATCTGGGGGGTTGCCTTTAGCAGTGATCACTTAGCATGTCCTCTTTGGACAATTTTGGCCAACTGGCACCAGAGAAAGAATTCATTTACAGTAGTTTACAAAGTGATACTTTGCAAATTATCAATTCTTAATATATATTTTGGAATAGAAGATAAGTACACTGTATACTTTTGAGGTGGTAACCAGCCAATCTGCTTTAGTAGTTGTGTTGCTTTGGTACTTTGGCCCCCATACCTGGAAATGGCTAATGTAGACCCACCAGGTCAGGACTATTTTCTTTATATTAAGAAAATATTATTAAGGTACATTCCAATCTAGTGTCCATGAGTGACAAAACCTATGCTTGTTAGTAGGGGACCGAGAGATTATTAACGCAACATGCAGCTTGATCCCCAGTGTCCTCATATATAGTTCTTATTTGGAGAGCTTGGCCAGTCCCCTGTGTGAAGGGGAAAAGCTTGCCAGACCTCCTCAGCAGGATGATCAGAGCACCCCCTAGATTGTAAGGGATGGGGCTCTTTCAATCTGAGTTTCTTTCCCCATCCACTGATTTGGTTTCAAATTTAGAATATCTTTGTTCTTTGGGTAATTTACTTCAGAGCCTGAGAAGTACTGCATTTGGCTGCCCATCAATATCTTCAATTTTAGTGCCAGTGGCTATTGGGTCAGCTCACATCTGTCTACTTGATTCATGGCTTGGACCACTGTGGCCCCTTGGGGGCATGGCCAGTAGCTCTTACTCTGGCCTCTCCATGCCTTAGGGCTGACTCTGATAAATTGGCCCCAATTTGGGCCGATTTTGAAATGGTACAAAGTCCCTTGCCACTGATTAGGGGCTCTATGCAGGATAGTATCCTTTATGCCTATTGTGAAGGTTTCATGATCTGGCCCAACAAAATTAACAGTCAAATGGAATGCTTCATTCCTAGTCTCCTCAGTACATCTTGCAATTCATCTATTGTATGCCAGCGGGAGACAGTATGTGGTACATCTCCTATAGAGCCAAGTTTCTCTATATTGGTTAAAAGCCAGTTTAGCAATGAATTAGATTCTGGCCTTGCAGCCAGAGTACATATACATTGGGAGAAGAGGGTTATATGCTAATTGAGGCTAATTTGCTCATCTCTTTCCTGAAAGTAACACTCCCTCTGTGCCAGTATCCCAGAGAAATAGTAGTTAATTTGGCAGGACTTCTTTGGGCTTTTGTCTATATTGATTCCCAATTTCATGTGATTCAGTGGTAGTATAGTCCTGCATGGTGACTAAGATCTTTTGGTCAAGAGTGGGTGTTGGGGCAGCTGCAGTGGCAGTGGCACCCTCAGCGTTACCCTCCCCTGCTGGGGGGTGCTGAATTATGTTCTGACTTAATTTTTTATTGGGCCAGGGGGTGAACAAATCTCCTTTCCTCATTTTCAATGTCCCAGTCACATCAGGGCTAGTCATCATCTGAAGAGAAATCAATAGAATCCCATATTTTATGGTCCCAGTCAGGGAAAGTCAGGATATGCCTCACTTGCCCCTTGGGCAGTCTGTGCCCTGTTACTCCAGCATACTGGCATGCCTGTATTTCTGAACTCACATCTACAGCGTGTAGCCTCTCATTCAATCCATTCTTCAAATCTGCAAGGCATTATAGGCTGTCTCATTTTCCTAGATCACTCAAGACAAATATCAGAAAATGGTTAGGTTTTTTTTAAAAAAGGGAACTTATTCACTCTTGATTGAGACTAGAAAATGTCCAAATTATGGTATCATCAAGGTAATGCTTTCCTTTGGAGACCAGATGCCAACAATCCATGGCACCTCTGCCACATGGCAAGGCTCATGGTAGTGTCTTCTGGGCTCTGCTTTCTCTTCCAGGTTTCATTGCTTTCAGCTTCTTACGTCCATGGCTTTCTTCCCTCCACTCTCTCTCCCTGTATACATTCCATTTATAGAGGACTCTACTAATCCATTAAGTCCCATTTTCAATGAAGTGTCACACCTTAACTTCAATAGCCTCATCAAAACCAACAAGAATGTATTAGATTAAATAACATATTTCTGAGGGTATATACAGCTTCAAATCACCCCACAGACCATAAAAGTTATTTGGTTTTTGATAAAAATTTAACAGCAACTTATTAAGAAATAAACAAGTTTTTATTTGTAAAAGATATCTCTTGGTAGAGTATAGGAAATTAGAGTATAGGGAAAGAATTGCCATTAGAAGAATAGCTAGGAAAAAGTCCCATGTGTTTGGATAAGAGATTGAATTGGAGTGGTTGTGTAGGAATTGAATACAGTAGATGGATGTGAGAGGTTTTCCTTTAGGAATTAAATTCAAGACTTAGTGACGGATTTGATATAGGAGATTGAGGGAAATGGGCAGGGCTGAAGGTTACCCTTTGGTTTCTGGCTTATGCAACTGAGTGTAAAACTGTACCATTCACTGAATATTACATACTGAAAGAGGCCAAGTTGGAGCCAGGATTACAAACTAGAATTTAATTGTGGAGGGCTGAATCTGAGGCACCTTTGAAATTCCAAGAGGAGGTATTGTCTGGGCAGTGAGACCTAGTCTGAGAAGAGAGGTATGGGCAGTGATGTAATAAACAAGTCATTGGCATTAGATAGCAATTGACATGTTGATAAATGAAAAAGATTGTGAATAGTTTTGAAATGTTAATGAAAACAAATTGCCCATAAAAGAATGTTTTCCAAATAGGCTAAGGTGGGAATAGGGCTGTAATTTCAAGCTGTTCTCTTCTTCATGGAAAAGAAATGAACATATTTGGACAATTCTAGATTTTTGTCATTACTTTTGCCTGTCTGTGACATGCTTTTTAACCTCTGGATATGACAAGAACTTTTAAACCTAGAGTATCACAGGCTTTGTACCATTGAAACTGGTCATTATATATACTTCAAATACTTCTTTGTGGGTTTTAAATCCAACTTATTTGTATGACCTTATTTTAAATTTTTGACTTTTCTTAGCCTGATGACAAATTTTCAGAAATAAACCACACTGAACAATCAAGTATTTGTATTCATACCCTATGCGTTACAAAAAGTGAATGTAAGAAAGAGGTAGAGGCCTGAGAGGTTAGAAATCTTAGGCATGAAAAACAATGAATTTGTAACTTAAATGAAACAGTCAAGGATGAAATTAAAAAGATTATGGAGGTTCATTTCCAACGTACAGGTGCCATCAGTTCGTCTGTCTTTCCTGTGGCAGACAGATTATCCTTAGACCATGGAGAACAGGCACACCAGTCCCCCAAATTGCTTTCTAGCCTTCATTTTGTTCTCCACTTGGAGATTTGCTATATAATACATCCCAGTTCGTTTCTTCCAAAATCATTTCTTTTTAAGATACTTCTGAATATGCTCATTGTTATTAAAAATATTGTGTGCCTTTCAAAACTAATTAATTATGCTTTCATGGATACATCCTTCCAAAACATGTTGGCTGCTGTGAACAGTGTTATTAGTAGGTTATTTTTATATGTCTGACTAACCTCTCTTCATTAGTCTTGAGTCTAAAAAAATTTTTTTGATATTTTGGGCTTGATCAAAAAGAAATAAGCTATCTATTTTACATAAAGAGAACTTATTGGAGAATTGTAAATTATTGGAAGAACAAAGTTTAGTAGAAATTGTCCGAAGGGTTCTGACTAGGAAGAAATCCAGCTGTGTCTCTACTTCTACATGGTTTCTGCTGCTGGAGGGTAGTAAGGACAGATTTCTGATAGCTCTAATGGGGCATTGCTCAATGGGAGATTGTAGCATGGTAGACTGTAGTTTAGAAAAATACAACAACATTCTGTTAGGACCAACTTTAGATAGGCACTATTCCAAGTTCTGGGGTAACTTAAGATGAATATGGCATAGTCTTGGTCTCAAGGAGCTCTTGTGAGTGAGAAAGACACACTATCTTTCCCAGAGGGTAGTTTCCTGTGAAATATAATGTGCACTGAGACAATAGAGAGAAGAGGCATTTAATCCAGACTGGCAACAGGGAAGAATTTTCTAAAAGAGGTGATGACTTTGCAGAGTCCTGAAAAAGGAATAGAAGCTATCAGGGGCATAAAGGGAAGAAGATTTTTCAGTAGATGGAGTAGCAGACATGAATATGACTTTTGGCTGGAGAATGAACTGTGAGAGCAAGAGAGGTTGGGGAATAGGCAGGGCTGGGATGTGGAGAGTCTTATCTGGTTTAGCTGTATCGAGGAAGGACTATCCTGAAAGTCAATAATAATCAACTGGTGAAAGATTTACAAATATTTATGCCCAACCATCCCCTCCTTTCCTTTTTCTTTCCTTCTGTCATTGATGAAACATTTATTCCTCTACCAATATTCACGTGCATATACACAACCCTGTACTATGACTGTGTGACTTACTTTGTAAGTCCCCCCCCTCCCACTCAATATCCTTGAAAAAAGAGCCGTTCATTTTTTTATTAGTATGTTTAGGCAATAGTAATTTATCAAAAAGTTTACTGACTGAATGAATAATATATGAATACACCAAGAATGAAAAAACTAGATGTTCAGACTCTATGACAAAGTGGAAATGAAAGTTAAATCCTGGCTGGCAGGTATGGACAGGGTTTCACGGAATTGGTTGAATATTTGGTTCCGCCAAGATAGGCAGAGATTTTCCAACAAGAAATAGAATCAGAGATGAATCTAGGTAACAGTCTGTCCCCATAAATGCAGAACTGGTTCAGGCAAGAGTAAGTGGTTTTATGTGATAGAAAGATAGCATGCTTAAATCAAAAAAGGATGTTGAAATCATAACAGGGAAAACTTTGAAAGTTATCCTACGAAATTTTGCTTTTTACTAAAAGCTTTTTGTGCAGAGGATTGCCATTATTTTACCTTTGATTTGGGTGCCTCAAGATAATTCTCGTGCACTGAGGGATGAATACAGAATAAGAGCAAGGCTTCTGGGAGACCGGGAAGGAGACATTGCAAGACTAGAGGTGATAGACAGTGAAGTGCTGAGCTTGGTCGGAGGGTCTAGGAAGGAGGGGAATGACTGCAATGAATATGAGCTGATTTAGGTCTGAAAAGGTAGCAACTTAGGCCTCCTCCAATATTGACAAGGAAGAAGACAGAGAATACCTGACAATCTAAAACAGTCATGCAAAAGGCCTTATTATTCCTGCCCATGTACTGAATAAATATAAATTTGTTCGTTTAATGAATTTGTTTTTTATTAAAAGAAAAAAGCAGGTACTGAAATGATTTTCCAAAGAGTACATATTTTTGTATGGCTTTAAGCATTGTTTATTTATAGCCCGTACAGTAATGGGAGTGTACCGTGTACATGTAACTGTAGAATGCAGCCCTGTCAGGCTCACGGAGTGGCTCCTAGGGGAGGACTTCGTGTCTCCAAAGTGCACATTTGACACCTTGTAGGGAATACCTTCACGTTTAACTGTCAAGGATATACAGCTCACACTACTATTTTTATGTTCATTACCTCTTGATACTTGGCAGGTTATCAATAGTGTCATCCCTATTGATTGACAGGTTCTCCTTCTATGGTTTGTTCAACAAGGGGTAATAGACTGTTAATAAGTCATTTGTATTTAACTTTTCATAAGGAGCATATAAATGCAGGTCATGTTGTTTCCAAGTCTATCCATAAGCGTTTTAAATGCTAATGGTGTATTATTTTATCAAGTTGATATGTTAATATTATATTAGTATTCTAAAATCTGATGTAAAGATTTGTCTATTATTCCATTTCCACAAATCATTAGGTAATGTATCTGCTATTGCATAATGCTTTTTTTTTACATTTTGAAATCTCTTGCTAAAAATATACATATATTCTTTCTTCCTTTCTTTCTTCCATTTTTCTGATCTGCTTCCATTGATGACTCAATACTTTTGACTCCAGACTGGCAATATGAGGGTAAGATGACACAAATAAAAATCTCAAACAACTCATGAGCATTGCTTGTCTGTCTTTGTTTTATTCTCTTTAGAACATTATTAAAATTCTATTCACTCTCTTTAATTAGACCCTTTATCACAATTAAAGTCCAATTATGTTTTGTTTCTGTTGTGAAGTTTTAATTACAATTTATCCTTGTTAATCATTCCTTTATGTCATTTCTTTGAATTAAATTACCATTCATTATCTTTGTCCTGAAGGACTTCTGCTCTCCAGTGGTCTCTGCTGGTGTTTTCTCAGTAAGATTTTAAGAATTTTGTGGTATACAAAGTGACCCGTGTAATAGTGTTAAATCTGAGTGGTTCTTATGAAAAATTTTTGAAAGTTCCAGTGAACTCTTAAGAGCAATGATGCATACTAATTTGATTATAAGAGTAAAAAAATACCAATACATACATCTCCATGAATTTGATTTGTATAACTTTCCCTGCAGTTGTTACCACTTACCTTTGGTTGTTTTCTATCTCTTTAGATTGCAAGCTGGCTCGAGGAGGCCCACCAGCCACGATAGTTGCTATTGATGAAGAGAGTCGGAACGGTGAGTGAGCTTTATGCTTTCTAAATAACTGTCAAAGTAGGGTTTCTTCTCAATTCGATCCTAGTTTTATTATGTGTGGAGGTACTAAAGGAAAGTTTCAACCCAAATCCACAAATGGTCTCCCTTAAATATCTTCTTTGTATGGTTTAAGTTACATCATTCGTGGAAATGTTTTGCTCTTATTACGCTGTGAGAGATTCTTTCAATGAAGAGAAATGTCATTTGGCTTTGATTGAAAAGGAGTCATTTAATTCAGAGTTAGACCAAGAAGGCAACCAGACACTGGGCTGGAATTTCTCTTTGTGGAGACGTACAGTTGACTGTCACGCGTACGGTCATCTCACTGAGGCACACTGCGTTCCTCCAAGGAAAGAGAAGCACCAGGTGAGCCTTATGCTACTGACTTAAATTGGTGGGATTCTGGTCAAGAGTGAAATCCACAGCCAATTAGATATGATGATTTGAGGATAGGTAATAGGAAAACGGAAAATGTTTGAGCAAGAGCCCAATAGAAGGTCTAGAGCACAGGAAGAAGTCTGAAGTTTACTTAGGCTTGCTGCTGTAATTTACAACTAATGCCTAATTCATGTCATTTTTATTCTTTAAAAAGATGCTTTTCTTTATCAAAGCCAAAAGTGAATATAATTCATTTTCTTGTCCTGCAACATTCTTGTAGACTCTCTAAACTTTAATATTTGAATATTTAAAGAGTTTCCTCCTCTGTTAGGTAGTAAAATGATCATCTCTTGGAACTCCATTTCCATTTCAAACTGTTCTCAGTGTGAGAATGTGTTCTGTGGCTCATTTCATCTCCTAACTCTGTGATAGAATTTACAAGGGGCTTATTTGATTTTACTTTCTCTCTATTCTAAACACTGTATTTTTCAGATTTACATTTAAAAAAATGCAAAAAAATTATGTAGAATGGCTTTTTTTTTTTTTTTTTACTATTAGAGGATATGTTTCCCTGTAATTCAATCTATATATTTTAAAAACTTTTACAACGAATATAATACCTGCAATTGGTTTTCTTCAGCAAGGATTCTTTATGCTGCATTAGAGACATTCCTTTGTCTCTTCTGAGGAATTGGCACAATTTTTTTTTCCTTGCATATTCTTTGCAATCAGCCAAAAATGTCCACAGAATTGCTGGCCTGTGTTGAAACAAATGTTGTCTCATTGTCTCCATTAAATTTCAGTAACATTAAAAGGTCACAAAAATGTGAGTGCTTTGATTATTTTTAAAAAGTCAATCTGTTTATCATGAAAGTATATAGCTAATTAGAGTTATTGTAATGCATTAAAACATATTGGAAATCAGCCCAAAATACATCTGCAGGGAAAAAAAAATAGCATACCAGAGTAAAGTTGCCTCATATGTAGAATTATGATTAACTTATGGTTAACTTTTTTTCTGTGAACAAATCTGTATTTTCCAAAAATTCTATAATTAAAACAGCTTGCCTTTTTAATTGGCAGTGGGGCAAGAGGTTGGGGGAAGGGACATAATAGGATAGGCCAATCTGTACTTTATTTTTTTATGATTCACCAATTCCCTTGAACATAAAAGCTGAACTAAAATAACCCATTTAGTTTTACTAAATAATTTTGTTTTAGCGTGTGATTCTGTAAAGAGCTTATTTTGCCAACCAGGTAATTGCAGCCACAGTCATGATGCTATTTTATCTCCCTTTGTGCTGATTAGATACTGCTTTTCAAAGGAGCTCCGGAACTCTACAAAGATGTTGCCATCGCAGTGTTATGTGGTATCATGTTGTTAAAGCGCAATATTTGTGTTTTAGAAGAATATGGAATGATATAGTGCAGTAATGCTGTGCTCCTTACTTGGCATATTTTATAGAAACTGTCAACCACACATGCTGCAGAAGTTATCTGTGTGTTATTATAAGGAGTATAAATACTGACCAGAGACTAAATGTTCTGCATTTTTCTTTTACAATAAATTTCTAAATATATGACGATCAAATGAACTTCTGTAAGACATTATAATGTATCATTATCCATTATAATGTATTATAATGTGTTATCATCCTTGTGTTAAAATCTAAGGTAAACAATCCATGAAAATGATTTTCATGGTTTTCTTTAGGCAATCTAAGGAACTTCCCAATAAGACAGTTAATCTGGATTAGTTAATAGGATTAGTTAATCTAATCCTATTCTTAAACTCTATTAATTTCTCCTTTCCTGCATCTTTTAATTGGTAGAATAAACATGTGGGTGTTCTGTTTTAACGGTTTAGTAAGCACTATACTTCTTAAAAGAAGTATGGACTTCATAAAAGAAAGGCACAGCAAACCTTATAGTAAGCTAAACTAATAAGTTCATTGAGAGGCGACTTTCCTTTGACTCAGAGACTAAGAAATAGCTCGGTTTTTAAAAAATTTCTACTTAATTTTATTATATAACTCACTGATTTACATTTATAGAACATGCGTGTTTGTCTCATCTGTGTAACTTAGATTTTTATACTCTGTGGGAAGGAAATATTTTCTCTTTTTTGCATGTGTATGGTAAATGCATTTGCACATATGCATTTGCACATGTTAATTTATATATGAACATGTTTGATGGAATTAAAAATTTAATAGGTAGAGATCCATAAGCTTTTTTCTGACCTTGCACCCTGTTAACATTCTTCCGTCCTTGGAGTTTGTCCTCAGCAACACGTTGTTAACAGATTCATATCATCACCCTCAGTCTTAACCAAGAGTTCGTTTTCATCTCAATTGCTGGAAAACTAAACTTATGTTTTAAAGAGACAAAGTGGACACATAAGAGCCATGAGAGTCCCTAACAACCAACAGAAAGCTCAGTGGGCATCGTGTAGCATGTGTTAGATATGTAATTACAGTGGGCGGAGAAGGTATATAGGAGATTAGACTTAGAACGTGTCATCTATATTTAATAAAATGAGCATGTCTAAGAAATCTTTCTGGAATATTTTTCTTTCTAATTTCATTCGACTTTGAGTTGCTTATGGCATTGAGTGCTTACTGGCAGGAGAGAGGCCACAGGAAATTACACTGGGAACCTTTAAAGATCCGCCTCTGAGTGCCAGCCAAATGAGAGGGCCTGGCTTTACAGCAATGATGGAATAGCATTCAAACAGTTTTTGGAAACCACTGGTTCAGACTATTTCTCAGAATCTGGAGAAATATACAGGTAGAACTGAGTCAAGGGAAGATGAAAATTATTTCACAGTTTGAACATATTACTGCAATTAAAAAAGTGAACAGATTCAGAGGTAAAAGGGTATCACTATCTATGAGAGATATTAGAAGTCCCATACTAAGGGTCTTTTATGGATTTCATATTAAAACGTCATTGTGGGCACTCAGCATATTGAGAAATGAAAGATGATACTGAGGTGTCTCCAGAATTTGAAAGCAGCCTGCCAAGAAAAGATGTCACAAGTGACTAAAGGGAGAAGTTCCTGTTCCTTATCAGAGTGCATTCCACAGAAAGGTTGTGAAACCATTGAAGATTACAGATGCTTAATTGATTCCAGAGAGGTAAAGCAGATCATAGAAAAGAACACTGAATCCCTCTGATCACTCCCTTCTCGGAGTTTCTGTGGTCCAAAAGTGCAGTTAAAGAAGGAAGGAAATGGCCGTCAAGACTGATCCTTAATTCTAAACAATTATGGCATGAAGTGCATTTAGAAATTGCTCCCTCAGTCTTTTTACCTTCCATTTTCAAATCCACTAATCAAGGAGGAGTAGGAGATTACAATTTTATGATGATGTTTCTCTTTTCTTATAGTTGCCAATTACGTAATACTAAGATTTATGAGAGGGGAGTTAGCCAACTCTGTACTGTAAATCTCCAAAGGGTCCCAGGTGGAGTTACAACAAACTCCTAGTAAAAGAGACCTGGATTCATGTACCAAATAACCCTGAAGAGTCAACATGACTTTTTTAAAATGGCCAAAGTTTGAACAGTTGTAAAATGTGAGGTGATAAAACTTATTGATCAGATGTTCACAATCTTCTCCTTTGCCTATTTATCTTCATTCTTCTCCTCCTTTCTCTGAAAAAGAGAAAGGTTTAAACCAGAAAAAAAATTTTTTTGAAAGAATAATCTGAGTGTATAAGGAATAGCATCTTTACAGGATTTCCTGGAATAGAATATGTGACACAACTTGAACTCTAGATGTGGGACTGCACAAGATGATGAGTTGAAGGGAAACTGAAGAACCTAAGTGGTAGGGATCAGGCAGCTGGATGACAGTGTCCTGCTGGGGTAAAGTGAAAGGCCCCCCAAGAGGTTGTGACTGTTAGGGAGATATAGTAAATGGAAGATAGTTCAATAATAATTGTCTTAGACAGAGTCCTTGACTCATGTGAGTGTTTGAGAGATATTATTAGATTGAAATTCTTGTCTGGACTGGTCTGTAGACCATGCTTCTTTCAATGGGCCAGTACTCCAGAATTATGTTGAGATGTTTCTGGCTTTGATTTCCAGTCTCGCTTTCTCTCTCTCTCATATTTACACAGTAAGTAAGTATTATGGGTATTTCAAACAAAGCACGTAACTAAAAAGTGTTGCCTACATCCGTTAACATATTTAAATAAACTCAAAGTTACAAGATACTTTTTTTAGATAATCAGCTTTGTAAAGCTGAACAGAGCTTTGCTCCAAAACAAAAAAAGGAGAGAGAAATCTAGCAGAGGGGTTTCTAACTTTTGGACTTTAAGAGGTACTTTGTGTAGGAACTTTAAACCCACCTCTATTCTGCACGTTGTTTGGCTAAGATAAACAGCAATTACTTGAATAATTTTCATCACTAAATCCCAGAATAACTCTGGATCAAAAGGGACATCCTGAAATACAGAAAAACCTAAAAGACAGATTTAAAACAAATAAAAGAAACTATACTTCATACAGTGGGCTGTATACCTATGGAACTCTAGCAAAAATAGACATTCTATAAAGACTTAGGTAAATTAGCAGATGATTATATCAACCTACAAGATATTAAAATGTCTTATTGGGTTATGAAGGATCATTGATGTTGACAGCAAGTGTTCCAACCCAGCTCTGTGGGGGCTTCAGTCAGGGCAGCCCGAGCACCAAAGGACACATCAGGCACAAGTTAGATGTGAATTTTATTTTATTTTTATTTATTTTCTTTTTTGGCATGGGCAGGCACTGGAAATCAAACCTGGGTTTCTTTCTGGTATGGCAGTCAAGAACTCTGCCTGCTGAGCCACCATGGCCCACCTGACATGAAGTATAATTAGAACTTATGAACAGAAGAGTATCTTCCAAGACGGCAGCTGACTGTGGGAAATGGAAGTTAATGCTCTGCAAAAGGATTGGAGGAAGTGCAAGATTTATAAGGGTTTAGGATAAGGGCATGAGAACAGTTTCACCAGGGTCTTGTGACACAGGAATTTGGAACTTTGTTATCAACAGTGATCAAGGGAGGGGAGTTTTAATGCTTTGTTACAATACTATCTGTACATTCTTCCACTCTACCCCCAGAGGAGATTTGATGTTTTAATTTCTCACCTGGTCATTGTAGGTGGCTACATGCAGTAACCTATTCTCAATATGGAGAAGGGGCTTGGGCCCTGAGTCTTTACAATCCATCCGCATGCAGCAGGCTATATTGACCATAGGATGGGATATTGCATCCATGTTCCACAACAACAGTGCAAGAGATAACAGCATGCTGCTTCCCATACAGAAATAGCAACCCCACAAAGAGATGCTGCCATGGCCAAGAAAGAGAATTAAACCATTTCCCAATTACTAGGAGTATGGAGTAAAGAGTTATATAAGGTAGTGGGGACATAGAGCTGTCCCAGTGGACACCATATAGTGTCAGTACTGGGTGTACTGCCACAGCGTCCATGTGGGAAGATGCCTGCTAGCTGACATACAGTGTACCAATCAGACTCAAGAATGGTACCCATGCCTACTATTGTGGGCATTTCAAAGACTATTTTAGGTGCGGTGACTTTGGCTGTTGAATCTTCTATGTAGGACGCTGGTCTGAGAATCTCATGCATTTCTGAACTCAGAGAACTGGTTTTGAAAATGCTGTGCTGGAGCAGGTAGGCTCCAGTGTGCTCAGCTGGGCACTGCCAGAGCAGGGCTTAGAAGCCATGTTGGTTACCCACCCCTGAATAGTGATAGTCATTTTCAAGGTGATAGGCATCTTTGTGTCAGTTTCTCTACTTGCAATAAGGTGTTATATGCATCACACAATTGCTTTTCCAGGGTGCTATATCTCAATTCTGCCCCTCCCATAATTGTGACCTAAAGCCAAGGGGCATTCATCTAAGATGTTGCCTCTGCCACAGACCCTACCCAAAGCCAGTATCACTCCTGGCTCCATCCAGTGCACAGAGTGGGCCTGGATCTACAACCCCTGGTGCTTATGCCTGTGCTATCACGCTGTTTGCCTTTTCAAAAGCAGTCTGCTGGAGAGTCTCCCATTTCCAAGTATGACCTTTTCTAATTAGTGTATGTGTTAGATTGCAAGCTGCTGGAATGCAATATACCAGAAATGGAATGGCTTTTACAAAGGGAAATTTAATAAGCTAGAAGTTTATAATTCTAAGTCTATAAAATTAGAAAAAGTCCGAACTAAGGCACCAACAAGAGGTTACCTTCACTCAGAAGAGACTGATGGGTCAGAAACAACTCAATCAGCAAGGTAGTTGCGTGGCTGGCATCTGCTGTTCCTTTGCTCCTGGGATCCATTTCCTTCAGCATCTATTCCTGTGGGGGGTCCTCACTTTGCTTCCCCAGAGCTGGCTTTCATCTCTTGGCTCCCCTTAGATCTCTCCAGGTTCTGGCTTGCTTAACATCTCATGGTGATGTCTGCTGGGCTCCAAACATTTCCAAACATCCCTGGTTCTGTTCTCTGATGCAACTGTTCTCCAAGCATTTAATCTGCTCCCTCTGCTGTCTCTGCAGCTTCTGTCATTTTTTGTCATTTCTCCAAAATGTTTCCTCTTTTACAGAATTTCAGTAAACTAATCAAGACCCACCTGAAAGGGTGGGGGCACATCTCTACCTGACCAAAAGGTCACACCCACAATCGGGCACGTCACATCTCCATGGAGATAATCTAATCAAACATTCGATGCTATAGTATTGAATCTGGATTAAGAGATATGGCTGCCCCCAAAACACTGGATTAGGCCTAAACCATGCCTTTTCTAGGGTACCTAATATTTTCAAATCAGCACATCATATATAAAGTTTTTAACATTTGGCTTAAGTAAGGAGCAAAAGGTTTCCAATACCCCAACACCACCAAGAAAACCATTAGTTGTTTTGGCATATGTGACAAAGGAAAACATTTTACCTAATTAACTACTGCAGAAGGAATAATTTTTGTCTTACTCAACTATATGACATTTAAAATTTGACGGGGCAGCCAAGGCATTGCATTCAGACAGAATTAATTGCCCATCCCTGAGTCTCAAAGTGAGATAGCAGTGAGCCTGAGACTTATTTAAGTTTTGAAAGAGAGTTGTTAGTGAACATGACATCAACAATATAGTGAAATAGACTTTCCCACATAGACAAATTCTTTGCCACAAGGCTGTAGCAGATAATTGAGCTGTGTAAACAGCCTTATCAGAGCTCCTGAAAGACTTTTTTTTTCTTTCTCCCAGGTGAAGGCAAAAGCAGGTTGACTGACCTTATGTAAAGAAATGCTAAAAAAAAAAAACAGTTAAATTTAAAACAAAGTCATAATGACATAATTGAGTGCTAATTTCTTGTAGTAAAGAGGCTAGTTTTCTTATTTCTTTTCCTTATGGTAATACTTCCTCCACACCAGAGTCCCAAAGACTTAGTATCCAATTTGCCAGGACTTCTTTAGACTTTTGTCTGTATTGATTCCCAATTACATAATACAGCAGTGGTATAGTCCTGCAGGCTAAATAAGATCTTTTGCTCTGGAGGATCTTTTACTCTGGGGCAGCCGCAGTGGCAGTGGCACCCTCAGCATCTCCCTCCCCTGCTGGGAAGAAATGAACAAGATCCCATATTTTAGGTTTTCAGTGGGGGAAGTCAGGATATGCCTCATTTGCAACTTGGGCAGTCTACACCCTCTTACTCTAGCATACCAGCATGTCGATTTTTCTGAATTCTCATTTATATAGCAAAAAGCCTCTCATTCAATGCTTCCTTCAGATCTGCTTGGGTTGTACCCAAGTCCCCTTCTAACTTAAGTTCTTCTTTTAGGTGACAAACCGCAGCTTTACCAGCCAGGGCATCTTCCATGGCCGAACATGCAGCTCCTAGCAGGAGTCATGCAGTGGCCCTGATAGCCTGATGGCTCTCCTTTTGCTTATGAAATCCTAACTGGCCTGTGGCCTACTGTATGGAGTGCTAACACTAGGAAGGTAGCCAACCCCCCCCCCACCCCCACATAGACATTAGAAGCCAACTTGGGATTTCCTCACGGATTCTCCTTTCCCAAGTCTCATGCCCGCTAGGGCTGATGGCTCTTTGGTCTCCTGGTTGGTTCACCAGTTGTCCCCACCCAGCTCTTGGCAGACTTGGTTCAGGGCAACCCAAAGACCAAATGACATGTCAAGCACAAGGTTAAACATGAATTTTAATTAGTACTTACGAATAGCAGAGGCTCTTCCATGGTGGCGGCTGGCTGTGGAAAATGGAAGTTATATGTTCCGCAAAGGGGTGGGGGGGTAGGTGCAAGGGCTTAAAAAGTTTTTTAGGACTAGAGTGTGAAAACAGAGTTTCAGCAGGGTTTCATGACACAAGAGTTTTGTTATCAACAGTGTTCAAGGGAGGTGAGGTTTAATGTTTTATTTACAATACCATCTATACATTCTTCCACTCCTCCCCCACCCCACACCCGCCCCACCCAAGGAGATTTGAAGATTTAAATTATTGTAGTCAGCTATGTGTAGTAACTTAGTCTCAATATGGAGGATGGGCTCAGGCCCTGGATCTCCAAAGCAAGCAAATGATCTTTAGCCCAATGTAGCTTTTCTGATTTACTGGATAAATAGGAAAATTATTTTCCTTTTAGTTCTTAGTTTTAGAGTATTCCATGTTACTTCTGAACTGTAAAAAATTAAATCGTGTATGAGAATTAATCTTATGGCAAGATTCCTTGTGGATTTTGCACATGACTAAAATCATAATTACAAACTCATTTATTATTAGTCCACAGTTTTCTTTCCTCGATCATCAAGTCAGTCCCAATTATTTCCAGTGAAAGGTGTGTGCATTGATAAGGATTAGAGAGTTTTACTATAGATTATGAAGGAGTTAAATGAAATTATTCAAATGCATCTGCCAGTAATGGACCTAAGCTGATGAAAAAAAAAATTATGTCCAATTCTGCATGTCTATTTTTTGGCGCATGGGCAGGCACCAGAATCGAACGTGGGTCTCCGGCATGGCAGGTGAGAACTCTGCCTGCTGAGACACCGTGGTCCACTCTCCCCATGTCTATTAATTCTTGAATTATTGTGACTATAAAACAAATGTCATAGTAATAGAAAACAATTTGGCTTTGTTCATTACCAGTGGAGCTACATGAAGGAGCATGAATTCTGCTACTTTTTATTTGTGCCAAAGAATCAGTTTTTAAAAGGTCAGCAACTACACACCTCCTGAATATATAACTGTGAAATGGCAGGTCACCAACAACAATAACAAAAACAAAAGGTTTCTGAGCATTAAGAACATAGGTTTTACGTATCTCTTCCAATTATCTAGGATTTTATTGACATTGAATAATATATATTCATTTAGAATCTCCTCTTTCTCTTTTGTTTGCTAAACAGCCCCCAATATGCAATGGTATTGCTGGAAGGAATGAAATGATGGAATGACACTGAGGGAAGGAACAGGATAAGTATATAAAGCAGACAAAATATTTCAGCGATATGGGACACTTTTTAAAAGGAAAAAAAATGATTCTCTGAAACTAAGTTGCCTCTTAACTACTGTTTAAATTTCAGAATACTAAATGCCATTAATGATTATAAAGAGATTAAACTGTGCAAAGTTGTCATGGTTTCTAAGGACATTTGCAGGATGTTTAAGAAAAAACAACTTTTTATTCTATCTTTCCTTTTTTTTAATTTATGTTAATCTCACATTTAAAAGGACTAAACTTGAATTATAATTAATTAACCTATGTCACAGACAAACACTTAATCCCAAATGAAACTGTGATAATGAACTATTTCTCTATAAGGTATTTAAATCTTAAATCATTAAGACAAATGAGTGATGCTAGTATTGATCTCATTTGCATTGACCAAACAAGGGTAATGCTCCAGTTTGCTAGCTGCTGGAAGGTGATATACCAAAAATGGAACTGCTTTTAAAAGGGGGAATTTATTAATTTCAAGTTTACAGTTCTAAAGCTATAAAAATGTCCAAATTAAAGCAATGCTATCGAAATTTCCAATCTAAGGCATCCAGGGAAAGATACTTTGGTTCAAGCAGGCCAATGAGGTTCAGGGTATCTCTCTCAACTGGAAAGGCACATGGTGAAGATGACGACGTCTGCTAGCTTTCTCTCCAAACTTCTTGTTTCATGAAGCTCCTCCTAGGGATGTTTTTCTTCTTCATCTCCAAATGTCTCTGGCTGTATGGGCTCTGCAGTTCTTGTGTCTCTACTACTCTCTCTTTCTCCAAAATGCTTCCTCTTTTAAAGGATTCTAGTAACTAATCAAGATGCACCTGGAATGGGTGGAGTCAAGTCTCCTGGTAATCCAAAGTTAATGTCCATAGTTGGGTGAATCACATCTCTGTGGAGATAACCTCACCAAGTTTCCAACCTATAGTAATGAATAGAGGTTAAAAGAGACTGCTCCTACAAGACTGGATCTTGTAAAAGTAAAACATGGCTTTTCTAGGCACATAATCCTTGCAAACCAGCACAGGTAGGCAACAAGAATGGATCTATCTGGTGTAAGTGGAGAAGAACTGTTGGGTTTCAACCACCTATAATTACATAGAAAAGCAGACCCCCCTCCCCAATTTTTTTCAGATCAAGAGGAAATCTGCATATTAAAGATAAGTCATTCTATTTCAATCTTGTTTCCATTTATGAACTGAATAAAACATATCTGTGTTCTTTGGATGGCCTACAGGTAAAAAATTTTGACTTTTACTTTAGGCATCAAGTATGGAAGAAGTGAGTTAAAGTGCAGAAGAGAGAGATTCTTCTACAAGAAGTTTTTTTTAGCTATTGGTTTAAGTTTTGTTTCTAGAGTCCGCATTTTTCCATACTGAGTTTTGGTTCTCAGCCCTCAAGTGCTGGGCTCGTTAGCACTAAACTCTTCGCATTTAACTCAAGACACTATGGAAACAAATTTCTTTTCATCAAAAGAACATTAAACATTCTTGTTTTTACTGTTATTGTTTTTGCTGGTATTTTCTTCTGAGTTGTGTGCTTTTTGAAAATTTAAAATCTACAAACGAGTGATTTGAATTCTGAAACTTGTGCATTGTTCAGGGGGTTGCTTCTCAAGTTGATTTTGAGCAAGAAAGAACACGTTGCCAAACAAAGTATATTAGGAAATTATACTCCCAAAGTTCTCTGACTTTTACTTTACTAGAAAGTGGCTGCAATAGAAGATAATTAATGGGACCATATTCTTGCAATTCTCTCTTATAAACAATCTATTGTAATCCTATTACAAACAATCTCTAACATATACCCGCTACAGAACTGTTGTAGTGATTATTTGTTGTTATATCCACAATCACTCATTTATTCAATCATTATTCTATCATCATTTTCATAGTCATTTCTTCAAGACATACTGACAATGTGTTGTAGGAGGCCCTATTTTAGTATTGGTGATACATCAGGGAAGTAAACAGGCAATAATATTCTGCTGATGGAGACAAGGGCTGGTGACTATAGGGAGAAAAAGTAAAACACAGGAAAAAGAATGATAGAGAAGAGAAGGATTGGTGATGCTATTTCGGGTAGAATGATTGTTTCTATGAAGGGGACACATTTGAGCTGAGTCCTGTGCAAAATTAAGACTGAAGACATGAACCAGACTTTACTCAAGGCATGTGCATTACAGACAGAGAAACAAATTCAAAGTTCTCTGAGTATGGTTATGGCTGGTAGGTTTAAGAAATGGCAAAAAAAAGGCTAGTTGGCTGAAGATGAGTCATAGCAAATCCAATTGAAGAAATAGAGATGAATGTTGATTGAATATATGTAGATTAGTCAGAATTTTTTAACCTATAGTTTATGAAAGATATTTCCTCCCATCATTCATGCAATGTCCTAGCTTTGCATAATTTAAAATTGAAATGCATAACTTTGTGTGTATGTGTGTTTCTAATCTCAGATAATTTTATCTTTCTATTTTATCTTTTCTGCTCCACTAAAATAAAAAAAATCAGAAAATACATTAATTCTTCTTATTTAGACTGATGGCATTATTGCCTCATTTAACATTTAATAATAGAGAACTGCAATAATTTTCCCAAAGGTCTTTGGAAACATGATCATTTTGCATAGAAAATTAATACCATCTGCCTGAAAGTGTGATGGTATGTATTTGTTCAAGTTTGCTAGCTGCTGGAATGTGATATTTCAGAAATGGAATGGCTTTAAAAGGGGGAATTTATTAAGTTGCAAGTTTACAGTTCTAAGGCTGTGGAAATGTCCAAATTAAAGTGAGCCTATAAAAATGTCCAAATTAAGGCATCAGCAATAGGTTACTTTCACTTAAGGAAGACCACTAAATTCAGGGTTTCTCCCTCAAATGGAAAAGCACATGGCAAATAAGAAGATGTCTGCTAGCTTTCTCTCCAGGCTTCTTGTTTCATGAGGCTCCCCTGGGGGCATTTTGCTTCTTCATCTCCAAAGGTCTCTGGCTGTGCGGGCTCTCCTGGTTCTCATGGCTCTCTCGTTCTCTCTCCAAAATATTTCCTCTTTTAAAGGATTCCAGTAAAGTAATCAAGACCCACCTGGAATGGGTAGAGTCACATCTCCATCTAATCAAGGTTAATACCCACAATTGGGTGAGTCACATCCCTGTGGAGATAATCTAGTCAAGTTCCCAACCTACAGTACTGAATAGAGATCCTCAAGATGGACCAGGATTAAAAAATGGCTTTTCTAGGGTATGTAATCCTTTCAAACTGGCAAAGTATTGTTCCATCAAAATTAAATCAGTGATCTTGCAAGCCCGTTGCTAGGTATATACCTCGAGGAACTGAGAGGGGGGGCACGAATGGACCTTTGCATACTGGTGTTTATGGCAGAAGTGTTCATAATTCTCAATGGATGGTGGTGGCCTAAATGTACAATGAATGGAAGGGGGAACTATGTTGTTTACGTATTACAGACTGCTGAGCAGCTGTAAGAAGGAAAGACATTGTAAGGCATGCAACTAGGTGAATGAACCTTAAGGACAGTATGTTGAGTAAAATGTCAGAAACAAAAACAAAAATGTTATCATTCCTCACTCATGTGGACTAACATACAAACTCAGAGAATTGAAGTCAAGAGCATGGATTATAGGGAGCCTATTGTTAAGGTTCCTAGACTGTAAACTCTTACAGCAGCCACATATATTTACAAGTGGTAACTGAATTTCTAAATTCTGAGATACTGAGTTATTTGTATATAACCTGGTTCTTCCCTGAAACTTTGGGTATTTATGTGACACCTGAGACTCAGAGTTAGAGCACTGAAGCTATGAAAGTCAGCAACTATTTAAAAAGCTGGAAAAGTGATCAGAGTTCATCTAGAGATATGAATGAAGCTGATCTGGATAGGACTAAGATAAATCAAAATACTGGATAAAGGATGATATGGCCCATATTTTCAAACTTCAAGCTCTGTGCAAGACCAAAGAAAGAAATGTTTATTTGGTGCACAATTTATATTATGGTAGCACATTATTTAATTTAACTTATATGGTGAGTTTACAGGAATACCGTAATTACATAGAACCTTAACTAGGGCGAGAGATCTTATTGGTGTTTACAGGTTTACATGATGCCCCAATATATCCCAAAGTAATTTGGTCAGAAAATAAAAACGTATTTGCAGAAGCCCGTTGGGGTTCTGGGGAAAAAGGAGGAAGTATTCAACTTCTCCATCTGGAGAATTCCTGATAATTTTGCAAGTAGTGGGGATAATCAATTCAATAGGATGAGTCCGCAATCTTGGGGCTCACTCCTATGAAGCTTATTCCTGCAAAGGAGAAGCTAAGCCTACTGATAATTATGTCTAAGAGTCACCCCCACAGAACCTCTTTTGTTGCTCAGAGGTGGCCTCTCTCTAAGCCAACTTGGCAGATAAATTCAACTGCCCCCCTTCCTATGTGGGACATGACTCCTAGGGTTGTAAGTTTCCCTGGCAGTGTGGTGAGCTGGGACCTGGCATCATGGGAATGAGAAAGCCTTCTCGACCAAATTCGGGGGGACAGAAAAATTAGACAAAATAAAGTCTTAGTGATGGAGAGATTTCAAACAGAGTCAGGAAATTATCATGAAAGTCATTTTTATGCACTACATAGACATCCCTTTTTAGTTTATGGTATATTGTAGTGGCTAAAGGGAAGTACCTGAAACTGTTGAGACATGTTCTAGTAACCTTGATTTTTGTGGTAGAATGTATAACTATATAGGTTTTACAATATGACTGTGTGATTGTGAGAACCTTGAGTCTGATGTTCCTTTTATCCAGGGCATAGACAAATGAGAAAAATAATAATAATAATAAGGATAATAAGGATAATAAATAAATAATAGGGGGAAATAAAGGGTGAAAATTGGGTTAATTGAAATACTGGTGGTCAGTGAGAGAGAGGGATAAGGGTTATGGGATATATGAATTCTTTTTTTCTTTTGATTTCTTTTCTGGGATGATGCAGATGTTCTAAAAATGATCATGGTAAAGAATATAGAACTATGTGATGCTATTGTGAGACATTGAGTATATGATATAGTTGGACTGTATGTGTGTGGATGTTTCTCAGTAAAATATAAAAAAAAATTAATCAGTGATCATTATGTCATCTTGTCCTGAAACATCATTAATGAAAAGAGAGCATTCAATACTAGTAGGTTCACATTTCAGAGAAATCCTTATAGACATATTTACTTTGCTGAATATAATGGTCATATTTATAAAAACATGTTTTGGTGAAAATGTTGATTAATGTCCTTGATATTATCTTAATGCTTTATGACAGGCAAAGTGTAGGTATTACTAGTAAGGAAGCAACATCTCATCAATAATCTCTGCAGGGTTCATTTGCTATTCTTAAAAATGTTTATTTAGGGTTGTGAGTATTCTTATTGACAACAGTCAGACTTAAGGCTATAAATTAAAAACTACCCTTGAGACTGTTTCAAATTCTGGAAACTATCAATTTAAGTTTTCTTTGTAGCAAATAAGTTCTATAGAAAAACTACTATAAGCTAAGCTTTTCTCTCTATTTTTGAATTATGATGACCAGTAATACCTCTACTAAAATTTCCATCCTAAGGTGAGTATCAAGTATGAAAATGATTGTTTCATTAGTATTATCGAAACATTCTTTTGGCACCTTGAATCTTGATGTCTTTCAAATGATACTCCAAAGTAAATAGATTTTCATCAGTTAATACCACTTGTTTTTTGAAATCTGTTATGAGCCCCAGAAGAAAAGCAGTTATTTCAGTTTGATTCCAGATTTCAATCTGTTTCAAAATTCCTGCTAAATCATACTCAATATCATTCTTCATACTTTTTCATTCTCTTTTATACTGTAATGGTACTCTTTGCTTTGTTTTTCTCAGTTGAGGAAAACCCAACTAAAATAGATTATTGATTTTGAGGAGACTAAAATACCAGCAATTTGAAATTGAATAAGAAATAATTATTGTTTCCCTACATAATCATAATTATTCTGCTAACCATGCATGTTTCTCTCATTGGAAATCACTATTTTACTCATAAAGTCTGTATCATCCTAGGCAAATAAGACATTGGTAAGGAACTGTGTAAACAGTCTCACGGCCATATACATATACTTTCTTTCCGAATGATTTAGAGATCATCTTTTGGGGCTATAACATGCTACTTAAATTATCATTTTTGAAATGTGTTATGCTATAAATATTAATGTGAATTTGCATTGTCTTCCATGGTTTGTCTGTCTTTATATTAGCTTAAATGTTCAATTTTAAATTATTAACTATTAAGTAGAATTAAGGTTTCAGAGAGATGGACCTTCTTCACTCTATGGCCCAGTTGTTTAGGAATAAGCAAAATATTCCTGGTAATATCTGAGAGAAATGTCTTCCATGGATTTTATTGCATGTATAAAGGTTATAATTATGCTAATATAAACACAGTGATTGAGAAATAAGGAAAATCCCTGCTAAATATGCAGAATTCTGTTGGCCTGCAAATATAAAGCAATGTTCTAGGAGAAAAACAGAATTGAAAGCCACTGTGTATGCCCATAGTTAATGTAGGTTTGCAAACCATTGATGGCACGTTTTATCTCAAAAAAGGACTATTGGGGTCATTATATTAGATTGCAAGTTCCATGAGAGCAAGAACTGTATCTGTTTTGATTCATGCTATAACCTAGAATATAGTGCAGAGCCTGGCACATTTGCTGACTTTATGAACAATTACATGGCCTCCCACAAATGCTCACAAGCTATCGTCAGAACACTCACATGCCCATTTAGGAGAGTATGGAGTATTATTATTAAGACCTTTCAGCAGAATCATCCCTGCTCAAATTTATTGTATATATATAAAAGTGGTATTACATCTATATTTTATTTCAAGTGTGTGCATGTTTTATCTCAAGTGTGTGCAGATGTATCTGTCATGGGATGAGTCATTTTTTTTTAAGAGCATAAGTAGGCAAAATATTATATTATAAATTAAAGGGAAAAAATAAGAATTAAAATATTAAATAATACTTTCATTTTTTACTTGATAATTTTCTACATACTTTTAACGTGTAATTAAAAGAAATTTTGGTCATCAGTAAATAATGCATGACCATTTCTACAGTGATGAGATAGCATTGCTTTTATACTCAAAGGATTTTATCTAAGTAGCCGTGAATTCTTATAATAATGTTCAAATGCAAGGGAATGCAATATTCAGGATGAATATTATTGAAAATCTAAGAAAAAAATTATAATTTGAGTAAAAAGTCCATATTATGGCATCTTAATTTATGAAATACACATATTTCATGTTTAATTCTAATTTGTATGTGTTTAAAAGTATTTCATAAAGTTAAAATATGATTATTTAGATAACCAGATAAATTTGCAAAATGAAATTTTATTAAGTAATTGTTGGATGTTAAATAGTTTCATACAAAAGTCAAATTTTATCAACCTTATTATGCCATCAAGGTGACTAGGAAAATGTAATGCTTTGATTTTTTAAATTTCAGGGGGGAAAATTCACTGGAGACTATTAGTCTTCAAGGGAAGTTGGATGTCTTCCATTTACGATGTATCTGTTAGGGGGAAAATTCACTGGAGACTATTAGTCTTCAAGGGAAGTTGGATGTCTTCCATTTACAATGTATCTGTCATGGGATGAGTCATTTTTTTTTTTTAAGAGCATAAGTAGGCAAAATATTATATTATAAATTAAAGGGAAAAATAAGAATTAAAATATTAAATAAAACTTTTATTCTTTACTTGATAATTTTCTACATACTTTTAATGTGTAATTAAAAGAAATTTTGGTCATCAGTAAATAAATGTTTATTATCTAAAATTTTTTTTCTAAAAATTGCAAATGCATCAGTTTTTAAAATGCATCAATTCTATTTGAATTTGTAGATCTTGAAATGGAAAAAAGAAATCCCTATTTGATATTCCCAGTGTTAAATATTAGAATTTCAGAAAGAGTAATTGATTTTTTATAACTCTTTTTCTCAGTAAAATAAAATAAAATTTGAACGTCATTTTTGTAGAATGTATGATCAGTTTGATGCTGAGAGTTAAAAGTCCAAGAATTTAAAGTCCCTTGCAAATTTAATTTGGTCACCTGATATAATTATACATAAAATTAATATATATTCATCCAAAATAAAATGTATCCATTGGCTTCTGAGCAAGGAAGCAAAACCACAGTAATTTATATGGAATAAGAGATTTTATATAGGGGATAGATCTGACAAAACTGTGGAAGGTGGTGAAAATGTCTGTTCTAGTTTGCCAGCTGCCAGAATGCAATATACCAGAAAAAGAATGGCCTTTTAAAAGGAGAATTTAATCAGTTGCTAATTTACAGTTCCAAGGCCAAGATAATGTCCCAATTACAAGTCTATAGAAATGCCCAATCAAAGGTATCCAGGGAAAGATACCTTGGTTCAAGAAGGTTGGTGAACTTCAGGGTTTCTCTCTCATCCAAGAGGGCACATGGTGAACACAGAGTTTCTCTCTCATCTGGAAAGGCATGTGGTGAATGTGGTCAGGGTTTCTCTCTCATCTGGAAGGGCACATGGCGAACACAGCATCATCTGCTAGCTTCTTCTCCTGGCTTCCTGTTTCATGAAGCTCCCCGGGGGACATTTTCCTTAATCCCCAAAGGTTGCTGGCTGGTGGACTCTGATTTTCATGGCTATGTCGTTCTGCTCTGCCCTCTCTGAATCTCCTTCATTCTACAAAATGTTTCCTCTTTTATAGACTCCAGTAACTTATCAAGACCCATCCAAATGTGTGGAGACATGTCGTCACCTAATCCAGCCTAACAACCACTCTTGATTAAGTCACATCTCCAGGGAGATGATCTGATTACAGTTTCAAACATACAATATTGAATAGAGATTATTCTGCCTTTATGAAATGGGATTTGGATTAAAACATGGCTTTTCTAGGGCACATACATTCTTTCAAACCAGCACAATTTCTATGGAGAGTTTTGCCTCTACATCCCAAGGTAGGCGTGAAGATACTGCAGGTCATCCAGGCCAGCAGTTGGGATGAAAAACAAATGAAACAGTAGAGAACAAGGAGAAACTCACAATACTGATGACTAGAACAAGGAGGACAAAAGCTAGAACCTGCATTTGTCACCACCTTTAATCTTCATAATGCAGGTGACTTAAAGAAGAAGGTGGTACTCTTTGCCACAGAGCTCCATGTAACTGACCCAGAAGCAGAAAGAAGAGTCCCAATGGGCCCTAGAGTATGCTGCAGACCTGACTGCTACTCATGCTAAGGAGGTGAATCAGCCAATCAGCAACAACACACATGACCTCTAGCAAATCCTGTTATACTATACCACATTTTAAGTATCCTGGAAGTGGCTTCATTTCCAGTTTCCAAATCTGTGTTAGTTTGCAAGCTGCTGGAATACAATATACCAGAACTGGAATGACTTTTTAAAAGGGGAATTCAATAAGTTACAAGTTTACAGTTCTAAACCTATAAATATTTCCAAACTAAAGCATCCAGGGAAAGATACCATAATTCAAGGAAGGTCAATGGGTCAAAACACCTCTGTCTGATTGGTAGTATCATGGCTGGTATCTGCTCGTCCCTTGCTCCTGGGCTCCATTGCTTTCAGCCTCTGTTACTCTCGGGGTTCTTCACTTTACTTTTCCAGAGCTGGCTTTCATCTCTTAGATTCCCTTGGCTCTCTCCAGGTTCTGGCTTGCTTAGCATCTCATGGTGACATCCGCTGGGCTCCAAGCATCTGTGCCAGCTCTCTCTCTCTCCAAATGCTTCATCTTTTAAAAAATTCCAGTAAACTAATAAAGACCCACCTGGAATGGGTGGAATCAAATCTCCATCTAATAAAAGCTCATACCCAGAATTGGATGTGTCACATCTCCACGGAGATAATCTAATCAAGCATTCCAACCTATAGTATTGAATCAAGATTAAAAGAAATGGCTTCCCTCACAACACTGGATCAGGATTTAAACATGGCTTTTCTGGGGTACAAAATACTTTCAAACTGACACTATATCTTATGCAAATCTCCTTTTGGCTATCCCTAAGAGAAGAATTCTTGAAAATGTAGTTTCACCACAATAGATATCTCAAATTGACATTGATACATCCTTTTTAAGTCATGCTTACATTCCAAATAAAGCCAAACAGTGCTTCTGCCCAACATGAAGTGTCTATCCCTCCTAGAACTGAAAATATACTAACCCTCTGTTCAAAAGAGGAAACAAACTCACACGTCACTTTATTCATATATGGGAGGTGTTCAATCCTCTTCTGTGTCCCCCTGCCTTGGGTATCATTTAACTTAAATAGTGCAATTAAGAGTATAAGGTTAACTGCTATTAGTTCATCTTATATTAGATGGTAGGGGAATAGGGGAAGAGAAAATCTGGTTAATCTTTTACATATATAGTCATATCAAAATGAGGAAGAAATACTCATAATTATTGGAATCATCATCTGCAACTGGCTACATGGCCTGTGGTGGTTTGTAAGTATGTACCCCAGAAAAGCATGGTTTTAAATGTAATCCATTCTTGTGAGTCTGAACTTACTATAAATAGGACTTTTTGAAGACGTTTTTTCAGTTAAGATGGGACCCAACTCAATTAGAATGGGTCTTGATCCTATTAACAGAGTCCTTTATTAGCAGGATGAAATTCAGAGAGAGAAAGTCATGCAAGCAAGAAGCTGGAAGTCAACAGAAGCCAGAAGAGAAGGGAGAGGCCAGAAGAGGCTGCCCAGTGCAATTCTGTGTAACAGAGGCTCCAAGGACTAAGGATCAGTGGCAGTCAATTCCAGAGTGCAAGTGTTGGGGAGGAAAGCATCACCTTGATAATGCCTTGATTTGGAATTCTTCTAGCCTCAAATCATGTGCCAATAAGTTTCCATTGTATAAAC
This sequence comes from Tamandua tetradactyla, assembly GCF_023851605.1. NCBI lineage: Eukaryota > Metazoa > Chordata > Mammalia > Pilosa > Myrmecophagidae > Tamandua > Tamandua tetradactyla. The sequence goes on from NC_135339.1 coordinate 42,894,785, forward strand.
CAACACATTGTATGGTATTTGCTTTGAAAACCAGAAAACTAAAACATTGTAAAAGCTGGTTTTTAACATCTCCATGGAATACAAATACATCTTTAACCTCTATCTCCAATTGAAGAAATTTTCACAGACATCCTCTTTGGACCTGCTTATAACAAATATTCTTTCCAAGTCCTAACTATACAACAAATTATTAGCTATTTCCCATATGTCCTGGTGTGAAAATGTTGTATACCCCAGAAAAGCCATGTCCTTTAATCCTGATACAACATTATAAGGTAGAACCCTCTGGTTAGATGTGGCCCACCCAATTGTGGATGTTATCTTTTGATTAGATTATCTCCATGGAGATATGGCATGCTCAATTATGGGTGTAGTTTTTATATAGATGGAAATGTGACCCTGCCCATTTAAGGTGGGTCTTGATTAGTTTATTGGAGTCTGTTAAGAGGGGAAACACTTTGGAAAAACCTCATAAATGATGGAGACATGAACATAGACATTTGGAGATGCTTGAAAGGCTGACAGAGTGAACTCACACCTAGACAGATATTTGGAGATACAGAGCCCAGAAGACATCACCATGTTCCTTCCTATGAGATGCTAAGTGTGCTGATTTGAAACTATTATGTACTCCAGAAAAGCCATGTTTTAATCCTGATCCTATCTTGTGGGGACAGCTGTTCCTTTTACTCCTGATTCAATATTGTATGTGTAAACTTTTGATTAGTTTATCTCAGTGGAGACGTGGTTAGCCCAATTGTGGGTGTGACCTTTTGATTAGATGGAGATGTGACTCCACCCAACCTAGGTGGGTCTTAATTAGTTTACTGGAATCCTATAAAAAAGGAAACATTTTGGAAACAGCTTTCTTCTAAAAGAAAACTCAGAGCAGAGCTGACACATTTGGCAACATTTAGAGAACAGAGACACCGATGTTTGGAGATGCTTGTAGCCCATCAGACATTGTCATGTGCTGTCCCATGAGATAAGCAAGCCAGAACCTGGAGACAGCTGACAGAGCAGTGCTCATATAGACAGAAATAGCCTGAGTGCTAGGCAAGGACTCACAGAAATAGGACAGAAATTGAAGAGAAGAAATCTCCAACCCCAGCAGATGCTAAACTAAGGTTTGAAACCCACACTTGTAGCCTAGAGAAGCTAAGTGGAGACCTACAGACACAAAGTGAGGGAACCCCACAGGAAACCAAGGCTGGAAGCAATAGAGCCAAGGAGCAAGGGGTCAAGGTATTTTTTCCCTGGATGCCTTAATTTGTATATTTTTATGGCCTTAGAACTGTAAACTTGTAACTTAATAAATTCCCTTTTTAAAAGACATTCTATGTCTGGTATATTGCATTCCAGCAGCATTAACAAACCAAAACACCATACATCAGTGTATATATATACCTTTAGCCATCTCTCTTTTAGGAAAAACAAAGAAACAGGTATGCTGCTTAAAGTTCTGCTGACTTCAAGAGTTTACCTCAACACTGTTCTTCAGCCATTCTCAAGTGGGTACTGTAGGTGCACATTTTCAGGTGGTTCCACAAGGTACCCACTTTCAGAATGGACATGCAGAACCATCTCTAAAACAGACACAATTATTTCCTCCTCTGTTAGTTGGCCATTACGGACCCCCATGAGACCATAGATGCTAACTGAGACAGAATAGGAAGTATAGAAAGAGTAGGCACAATGGTTATCTGAGCCACTTACTCATGCAGTTTATTTCTGCCTTCAGAATGTTCTTAAGAACATTGAGTTTAAACTCAATCTTATATATATACCACTTCTGTTTCATAGTAGAAAACTTCTGTGCATACCCAATTTTATGGTTGGTGGGTCACACAACACCGTGCTCATAATGAGCAGCTCAGGTCATATAGGACTTCGATGACCCATGGTCAAGAGATCAGTCTCAACTAGGGTTCAACAGAAATCAAGAAGGTCTTTCTCAAGTGGAGAATAGAAATCTGCACAGGATGGCAGACTTTGATGCAAATTTCTAATGGTCTATTGTTGATGTGGTCTACCTGTAAGAATCTCTCAAAGAGATTTCTATCAGGGACAATACTATTGGATCTGCAGGTACCAAGCCAACACGTGGGGACAGTTTTGAGACTGAAAGGTAGAAAGAAGCTCTGGTAATTATGCCATAAATTGAAGACTGTCCTGGGCAATCCAGGACGTTGGCAACCCTAATTAAATATCATATTTGAGATGAAATGCTCAGGCATGCAGGACTAGATTTTGTAGCTATTCCACTGAGAGCCTTAGTAAGGAACATAATATTCACTTCCATATTTTTGATGATTTTGAAGGATCTGCAGAAAGAAAATCAGGGAAAATGAAAAAAGCACACAAAATTTCTTTCAGACAGAGACAGTAGGATTTTAATTCCAAGTGTTCTATTTCCTAGCAGCATTACCTTAAGAAAAATATGTACCTCCAGTCTTCACTTTCCACAGTTGTAAAATGGGTAAAATGGGAGTTTTAAAATATGATATTATTTGATATTTGATGCTTCAGGCAAATTGATACAGTTCAAATATTGGCTCTTTTACTTCCCACCCAAACCTTGGGCAGCATACTTACCATCTTTTACCTCAGTTTCTTCCTTAGCAAAATGCAACAGTAATATGTCCACCTTAAGAGATTGATGTGGGGGCACATTAAATATTTTAATGCATGTAAAATATTTAAATATTTGGTGACATGAAAAGTACCTAGTTAAAATTTGCTATTAATACTGACAAAAACTTTTCATTATTTCTCTCCATGTTGTTGATGGAAGCATTAGCTTTCACAATGAAAGCATCACTTGGCAAAATAATGATCATAAAATTCCATTAAGGAAAGAACATAGAAGCATTAAATTGCATGCGTATATATTATGTATTCGAACACATATATTTTGCAGAATTAAAAGTATTTAATTATTCTACTTAAATGAAAATCTGTAAAAGAAAAAGCAAGAAACTTACCTCAAATACATACTCGAAATCCCAAATGGTTTAAGATCATGAAGGTACATTGAAAATGTAAAGTGCAACATGAATATTTCCAATAATGCTCTGAAACATTTTCATAAGGAACAACTTAGTATTTTTCTTTATATATGCAAGAGGAAAAGCCATAGTTTATTAGCTATGTAATTATTAAAGGAATCCAAAAGGGATTCCTTAGAATATGTCCTTGTTAAGAAAAAGCTATGGGTTTTCTGAAATAACCATTGCTTTGCTTTTTTTATATATCAGTTAATAAACAACATGTTTTTGACTTCAAAAAATCTGTCTACTGTATTTATGTCTGCATATTTATTTGCTTCCATATGTTGTGCTGTCCTGACACTTGTTTGAATAAAAACAAGAACTGCTATGCACTTATTATTTGTTTTACTCTCTTTTCCTATTCTTGGAATCCTGCAGAATGCTGATGAGTTAATAATTGGCTATCTTTCTTACTTTAAGTTTATTCACATGTAAAAAATGTTTTTCCATACCAACTTTTGCAGGCAATTAAGTACTAAAAGTTTAGTCAATTGAAAAATATCTCAAGAGGGTTTCTACTTTCTTAATTTATACAGATCCAAATGTATTAGCCTTCAACCTTTAAAATTTAGGGCAGATCCATGGCCAGATATTTCAGGAATCTATATTAGAGTCAAACATTCTTTACATTTTGGGACATGTTGTTCCAATATTTTTTAAAAGACAAACATCTGTACTTTCATACATTTTCATGAGAGTAGGGATATGATTTGATTTCAATTTTGATATCTCAAAGCATTGTTCATCTCAAAATGAAATACCCAATTTAGTCACATTTTCTACCTACCTTGGTCCTTGATATTCACATTACATAAGGTATAGACCCTGTGAATTAACCATCAAAACACTGACGTAGAAATTGTTTTTTAGTCAGCATCCATACTTTCATTATGCTTTATTTGCATTGAGAACAAAGTCAATATGTTGAATCCTGCCTTTCCTCTCAAGTCTCCCAGTGACTCATGTGACTCTCCCAATCAAAGGTTTCAAGTTGAATAAATGATGATTTATGTGGTGTTTGAAAGAGTGGTGTTTAAGTCATGAGCTGTGCATTTGATACACACACACACACAAAATAGTGTGATGAACAATGTAAGATGGAAAATATCTAGTGACAGTGCTAAATGTTGGAACTTAAATCAGAAAAACTCTGTCAAATGGCAGTTCAAATTTTCTTTTGAAGTAATTATAACCATCACTAAGCAAAGGTCATGTTAATTAATAAAACCACTTCTAGATGGAGAGGGAGATGTCCCTCATCACTGAGAATTCTTTTTGTTGCAGATTAGTTGTCAACTTCCATAATTTGTTTTTGTACTGCCTTAAAAAATTTAAACCCACAAAATGCTTAGTACAACTAAAAACTATTGCAGATTATTTGAATTATATTTGTATGACCAAACAAGATAGGACTTGGAAAGGAAAAGTATTTGCACATAAATGGAAATCTGCCCAGGTAGTCTGTAAAGGTTGTACATCGCACACAGACAAAATGGGGTTTTGTACATAAGACTGAGAGAAATATACCCTTCATTTCACTTTCTTCTAAATGTTACTTTAGCTATAAATGGAGAGCTAAATATTGACTTCCTTGAGAGGAGCTGAAGGGAACTTAAGAATGTATATGCAATTCCCTTGGCAAAGCGGATATGTTTTTTGAGAAAGATGAGAAAGATTTTTACTAAAGCAGCCCATTTTAGAATATAGCTATTGTTCTCAATTTGAAGGTGCTGGACTATCATATAATTCATATCATATTATATATATATATATATATATTTCTGATTCACAAATAAATTCCTCTATATGAAAGGAAGTGTCCACCTTGTAAATTATAATTTACGTTATTATTCAGTTAATCATGTGAGTTCATCCCAAACCTCATTTACTTATTATAATTAATGTTTTGCAGCACCAGATTTTTTATTTCTAGGTCAAAAGGCCATGGAGTACAGAGAGATAACTACCACTCTGCCTTACCTGCTATTTAAACTCTCCCTCTTTCCTACTCATTAAGTCTGAATGGATTAGGAGAATCTTATGTTGAAATTGACATATGTAATAGGAATGCCAAAACAAACAAACAAGATTTGTGTCTTACTCTTAGGGTCAGCATAAGAAATGTGGATATTCATTTTAGTTTGATAGTCATTATTCATTTAAGATGTGTCAAGTACTGTAGTTACCTTTGGGAATACCAGGAATTCAAAACATTGTCAAGCCATGTATTCACCTTTCAAGACCTTGCTCCTTAGTGGCGAAGTTAAGGATAGAATGAGATTATGATATAGGCATTAAAATAAATATCTGCAAGGCACAGAGATAATATAGAGAATGAATGGCTTCATGGAGAGTTGAAAGAGTAAAGAAAGGGTTAGTGAAGGGAGCAATACCTATGGAATACCAGAGAAGAGTTGTGAAGAATTTGTAGCAATTTTCCAAGACATGATTGAGTGGGGAAGGAAGATGTCTGAGCAAGTAGTCCTACAGATGCCTGCAGCAACAGAGTGCAGTGGTCAGTTCCTGCTTAAGAGGATGTATCCAGAGACTGTGGATTGACCTTTAGAGTCAAAGGGACCAAGTAGTGGGGTGCTTTTCCCCCCATTTTTTATTTTGAAATAATTTCAAACTCACAAGAGAGATAAAAAAAATAATACAAACTTCATACAGAAAACACCAACTTATCCCTAATGCCCCTGATACAAGAAAAACAATTTTGACATTCTTCCACATTTGCCAAAATCTATGTTTCTTCCTTCCTTCCTACCTTCCTTCCTTCCTAACTCCTTCTGTCTTTCTTTCTCTCTCTCTCTCTCTCTCTGTCTCTCTCTCTTTCTATATATCCAGTGATCAATCCATTTTCTGAACACTTGAGTGTAGGTTGTATACATCATGCTCCTTGACTACTTAATACTGCTATGTATATTTAAAAAAAAAACACCACAAATATAGTTATCAAATTCAAGAAATCTAACACTAACATAAAGCATAATCTAACCTCCAAGTTTTTCATGTGTCCCAATTTCCCTTGAGCCTTTTTTTCCTCCATTGCTAGATCCCCTCCAAGATCATGTATTGCCTTTAATGGCTGTATTAGTTAGGGTTCTCTAGAGAAAAAGAATCAACAGGGAACACTTGCAAATATAAAATTGATAAAAGTGTCTCACGTGACCGCAGGAACACAGAGTCTAAAATCTGCAGGGCAGGCTGTGAAGCCTACGACTCCGATGGAGGGTCTGGATGAACTCCACAGGAGAAGCTCACCAGCTGAAGCAGGAATGGAAACTATTTCCTCTGAATCCTCCTTAAAAGGCTTCCAATGATTAAATTAAGGGTCACTCATTGTAGAAGACACTCCCCTTTGGCTGATTACAAATGGAATCAGCTGTGGATGCAGCTGACTTGATCATGATCTAATTCTATGAAATGTCCTCATTGCAACAGACAAGCCAGCACTTGCCCAACCAGAGAAACAGGTACCACCACTTGGCCAAGTTGACACATGTCCCTGACCATGACAATGACCATTGTCTCTTTAGTTCCTTTGTCTTCCTTTCTTTCTTCCTTTCTTCCCTTCCCCCCTATGCCTCTCTCTAATGGAAACAAATACAATATAAACTTTCCTTTCTCAACCACTTCCAAGCACAGCATTTGGGGGGCATTGATCACGTTCACAGTATTACCCTCACTAATTACTGTCCCTTTCTAAAACTTTCCTATCTCCCCAAACAGAAACCCTACAACCATTATGCATTAACACTCCTTCCTCCTGCCTCCTTCCCACCTCTGGCAACTTGTACTCTAATTTTTGTCTATATGAGCTTGAATATCCTCTACATTGGGCTTAAATTTAACATCCTAAATCTGTAACAATCTTGTTTTTTTTTTTTTGACACTAACTTAACATCAATAGTATATGCAAAATATGTTTCTATAACCCACTGCCCCCCCCATCTTTATGTAGCTCTTGTCACAAAATTGCATGCTTATTCTTTTGACATGATTGTTGCCATAAGGGATAGCATAGAATGATCATTAAGGAATACCGATAAAGCAATCAAACATCTGGTTCCACATTAGCTCTTCAGAGAAGTGGTGCAGCATGAATGACTATTACAAATAAGAATACCAAAACAATTTAATTTTTCATGTCTCCATTATTGTGGATAATTAGGATTTATCACTTTGGCTAGTACTCTTGATCAGAGTAGGAAATAAAGCGTATTACAGAGGAGAATGGGAAATAGATCTCATTTACAACAGTCTTAGAGGATTTGTATTTTTTTTATAGCTCATCACTTTAGTATTTGCTAAGTCAAGGTTCTAAGAATTCTTTAGAAGGGTTAGTTCATTGTGACTTGGACTGGAGCTGTTAGCAATTTGTCCAAAGTCAGTATGGAAAGTGATTAGAGCAATTGAAAGTCCTAAAAGAAATTTATGAAACACATTCCATAATAAAATCATTAGAAAATATAGTGAATGTATTTTCCTTGAGTTCAAATGAAGACATTATTTTTTTAATGAGAAATATTGATGGGGTCTTTAAAAAATTACATGCTTATACATTATGAGACCCAAAGCACTGATTTACATTACATTTTATACGCTTTGTCTTTTGGATCCTGTAGGAAGTAAAAACTGAATATAATGTACAGATATTTATAATTAACTATGCCATTACCCTCACTGGAGATCCTCATTTCTATATGCAGCTTTTATCTATTTTGTATTATCCTTTCTTTTCAGCCTGCAGATCTCTCTTTAGCATGCCTTGTAGGGCTGATGCAGTGATTATGAAACACTCTCAGGTTTTGCTTATTTGGGAAATTCTTAATTATTTTTGAAAGACAGTTTCATGAAATATAGTAGTCTTCATCTTTTTTTGTTTCTGCTTTCAGCATTTTAAGTACGCCAGCCCACTGCTTTCTTACCTCCATGGTTTCCAGTAGGAAATGGGCACTGACTCTTTTTGAGGCTCCTTTGTACATGAAATGTCGTTTCTCTGTTAAGGCTTTTTAGAATTCTCTATCTTTGACATTTGAAGGTTTGATAATAATGTATCATGACATGAGTCTATTTGGACTAATCCTATTTGGAGTTCATTCAGCATCTTGAATGTGTCTATTTATGTCTTTTGTTAAATGTTGGAAAGTTTTCAACAATTATTTCTTTGGATATTCTCTCTTTGCCTTTCTCTCTTCTCCTTCTGGGATTCTTGCAATACATATATTGGTGTGCTTGATAGTATCCCACAGGCTCCTCAGTCTTTGTTCCCTTTTGTTCATTCTTTCTTCATTTTGCTCCTCATACTGGGCTGAGGAGCAATTTTCTTATCTCCATGTTCTCTGATTCTTTCTTCTGCCAATTCTAAGCTGCTGTTGAATTCACCTAGGAAATTTTAAATTTCTGTTACAGTGGTCTTCAGCTCTGTTTGGTTCCTTTTCATAATTTTCAACTCTCTTGATATTCTCTTGTGTTCATCTTTCAGTTTCCTGATTTCCTTTAGGTCTTTGACCATGTTTATCTTTACTCTTTTAGCATATTTAGAACCATTGTTTAAAATTCTTTGTCTGGTATATCCCAGTCTGGTCCTTCTCATTGGTGGTTTCTAATGCTTTAATCATCTCTTTTGCCTTGGCCATCACTTCCTGTTTCTCTGTATGCTTTGTGACCTTTGTGTTGAAATCTGGAGCTTCTGTTCCTAAAGCATGAGATTAAGAAAGAAATTATAAACTGAAAATTGGAAGAAAGCATGTAAGATACTGTGACCTTTGCTCTTATTTTGTAATTGGGTATGTTTTTAAAATAGATCAAAAAGTGAATGTAACATATAGATTTTGGCATCAGATTATACTATAAGACCATTTTAAAGGTTGTGGAAAATAATTATCATATTATATAAAACTGATTAGTTTTTTTTAACTTTTTTTTTTTTTTATGTATAGTATAACATACATACAAAGCAAAGAAATAAGAAAGCAATAGTTTTCAAAGCAGTCTTCAACAAGTGGTTACAAGACAGATCCCAAAGTTTGTCATAGGCTATCATATGATCCTCTCACATTTTTCCTTCTAATTGCTCTTGAATATAGGAGGCTAGAGAGCTTATATACTCTTTTATCATCACAATCAACTTTTTTTCCTCCTTTTTTTGTGAACAATAACATATATACAAAAAAGCTATAAATTTCAAAGCACAGCACCACAATTAGTTGTAGAACATATTTCAGACTTTTACACGGGTTACAGTTTCACAATTTTAGGTTTTTGCTTCTAGCTGCTCTAAAATACTGGAGACTAAAAGATATCAATTTAATGATTCAGCATTCATATTCATTTCTTAAGTCCTATCTTCTATGTATAATTCTACCATCACCTTTGATCTTTCCATACCTCTCTTTGGGGTTGTTTGGGCTATGGCAATTCTAAATTTTTGCTATTGGAAGGGTCTATCAGTAACATGGAATAGGGAGATGGAACTATCTGATGTTTTGGAGAGGCTGGGCTGGATTTCAGGACTTATCTGGACCAGGGAACCATCTGGAGGTTGTAGGTTCTAGTGTCTGGAACCCTTGTTGGAATCTTTATAAATTGCCCTAGGTGTTCTTTAAGATTGGCTGGAATGTCCTGGTTGGGGGTTGGCAGGTTATGATAGGTAGCAAGGTCTAACTGAAGCTTGCTTAAGAGCAACCTCCAGAGTAGACTTTTGACTCTATTTGACCTCTCTGCTACTGACACTTTATTAATTAATTACACTTTGTTTCCCCCATTTGGTCAGGATGGAATTGTTGATCCTATGGTGCCAGGTCTGAATTCATCCCTGGGAGTCATCTCCCATGTTGCCAGGGAGACTTTCACCCCTGGATGTCATGTCCCACGTAAGGGGTAGGGGCTATGATTTCACTTGCAGAGTTGGGCTAAGAGAGACTGAGGCCACATCTGAGCAATGAAAGAGGTCATGCCTATAGGTGGTCTAAGCTTCTCCGCTACCTACATAAGCTTCACAAGAATAAGCCTCATGATCGAGGGCCTGGCCTATTGATTTGGATATCCCTATCTATTCACTTTCATTGGAGTTCAATCCCATCCGCTAACGGCTCACCCATCTCTAGCGTCTACGTATCTCTAAGTCCCCTGTCTTTGGTATTATAAGCCTCTGATTATACCTTTATGCTGGTCATAAAAGTGGAATCATACAGTATCTATCCTTTTGTGTCTGGCTAATTTCACTCAGCATTATGTCCTGAAGGCTTAACATTCAAAGTTATTACTGAAAATGTGTTTCTTGATTCCACTATCGTATCTTTTTCTCTTTTTTTTTTTTTTTTTGTCAGATCTATATATTCTTTTCCCTCTTTTCTCTTTGTATTATTTATATTACATTTGTAGTACTTTTCAATTCTGTGCCCTCCTCCAGACCTCCCTCTTCTGTCTTTTTCTTATAGCCAGCAGAACCCCTTTTAGTACTTCTTTTTTTTTTTTTTTTTCACTTTTTTTTTATTAATTAAAAAAAGAATTAACAAAACAATTAGAAATCATTCCAATCTACATGTACAATCAGTAATTCTTAATAACATCACATAGTTGCATATTCATCATTTCTTAGTACATTTGCATCAATTTAGAAAAAGAAATAAAAAGACAACAGAATAAGAATTAAAACAATAATAGAAAGAAAAAAAAACAAAAAAAACAAAAACAAAAAACCTATACCTCACATGCAGCTTCATTCAGTGTTTTAACATAATTGCATTACAATTGGGTAGTATTGTGCTGTCCATTTCTGAGTTTTTATATCCAGTCCCGTTGTACAGTCTGTATCCCTTCATCTCCAATTATCCCTTCTCTTTTTTTTTTTTTTTAATTAACGGAAAAAAAGAAATTAACCCAACATTTAGAGATCATACCATTCTACACATGCAATCATTAATTCTTAACATCATCACATAGATGCATGATCATCATTTCTTAGTACATTTGCATTGGTTTAGAAGAACTAGCAACATAACCGAAAAAGATATAGAATGTTAATATAGAGAAAAAAATAAAAGTAATAATAGTAAAATCAAAAAAAACAAAACGAAACAAAACAAAAACCTATAGCTCAGATGCAGCTTCATTCAGTGTTTTAACATGATTACTTTACAATTAGGTATTATTGTGCTGTCCATTTTTGAGTTTTTGTATCTAGTCCTGTTGCACAGTCTGTATCCCTTCAGCTTCAATTACCCATTGTCTTACCCTGTTTCTAACTCCTGCTGGACTCTGTTACCAATGACATATTTCAAGTTTATTCTCGAATGTCCGTTCACATCAGTGGGACCATACAGTATTTGTCCTTTAGTTTTTGGCTGGATTCACTCAGCATAATATTCTCTAGGTCCATCCATGTTATTACATGGTTCATAAGTTTATCTTGTCTTAAAGCTGCATAATATTCCATCGTATGTATATACCACAGTTTGTTTAGCCACTCTTCTGTTGATGGAGATTTTGGCTGTTTCCATCTCTTTGCAATTGTAAATAATGCTGCTATAAACATTGGTGTGCAAATGTCCGTTTGTGTCTTTGCCCTTAAGTCCTTTGAGTAGATACCTAGCAATGGTATTGCTGGGTCGTATGGCAATTCTATATTCAGCTTTTTGAGGAACCGCCAAACTGCCTTCCACAGTGGTTGCACCCTTTGACATTCCCACCAACAGTGGATAAGTGTGCCTCTTTCTCCGCATCCTCTCCAGCACTTGTCATTTTCTGTTTTGTTGATAATGGCCATTCTGGTGGGTGTGAGATGATATCTCATTGTGGTTTTGATTTGCATTTCTCTAATGGCCAGGGACATTGAGCATCTCTTCATGTGCCTCTTGGCCATCCGTATTTCCTCTTCTGAGAGGTGTCTGTTCAAGTCTTTTTCCCATTTTGTAATTGGGTTGGCTGTCTTTTTGTTGTTGAGATGAACAATCTCTTTATAAATTCTGGATACTAGACCTTTATCTGATATATCATTTCCAAATATTGTCTCCCATTGTGAAGGCTGTCTTTCTACTTTCTTGATGAAGTTCTTTGATGCACAAAAGTGTTTAATTTTGAGGAGCTCCCATTTATTTATTTCCTTCTTCAGTGCTCTTGCTTTAGGTTTAAGGTCCATAAAACCGCCTCCAGTTGTAAGATCCATAAGATATCTCCCAACATTTTCCTCTAACTGTTTTATGGTCTTAGACCTAATGTTTAGATCTTTGATCCATTTTGAGTTAACTTTTGTATAGGGTGTGAGAGATGGGTCTTCTTTCATTCTTTTGTATATGGATATCCAGTTCTCTAGGCACCATTTATTGAAGAGACTGCTCTGTCCCAGGTGAGTTGGCTTGACTGCCTTATCAAAGATCAAATGTCCATAGATGAGAGGGTCTATATCTGAGCACTCTATTCGATTCCATTGGTCGATATATCTATCTTTATGCCAATACCATGCTGTTTTGACCACTGTGGCTTCATAATATGCCTTAAAGTCAGGCAGCGCGAGACCTCCAGCTTCGTTTTTTTTCCTCAAGATGTTTTTAGCAATTCGGAGCACCCTGCCCTTCCAGATAAATTTGCTTATTGGTTTTTCTATTTCTGAAAAATAAGTTGTTGGGATTTTGATTGGTATTGCATTGAATCTGTAAATCAATTTAGGTAGGATTGACATCTTAACTATATTTAGTCTTCCAATCCATGACCACGGTATGCCCTTCCATCTATTTAGGTCTTCTGTGATTTCTTTTAGCAGTTTTTTGTAGTTTTCTTTATATAGGGTTTTTGTCTCTTTAGTTAAATTTATTCCTAGGTATTTTATTCTTTTAGTTGCAATTGTAAATGGGATTCGTTTCTTGATTTCCCCCTCAGCTTGTTCATTACTAGTGTATAGAAATGCTACAGATTTTTGAATGTTGATCTTGTAACCTGCTACTTTGCTGTACTCATTTATTAGCTCTAGTAGTTTTGTTGTGGATTTTTCCGGGTTTTCGACGTATAGTATCATATCGTCTGCAAACAGTGATAGTTTTACTTCTTCCTTTCCAATTTTGATGCCTTGTATTTCTTTTTCTTGTCTAATTGCTCTGGCTAGAACCTCCAACACAATGTTGAATAATAGTGGTGATAGTGGACATCCTTGTCTTGTTCCTGATCTTAGGGGGAAAGTTTTCAATTTTTCCCCATTGAGGATGATATTAGCTGTGGGTTTTTCATATATTCCCTCTATCATTTTAAGGAAGTTCCCTTGTATTCCTATTTTTGAAGTGTTTTCAACAGGAAAGGATGTTGAATCTTGTCGAATGCCTTCTCTGCATCAATTGAGATGATCATGTGATTTTTCTGCTTTGATTTGTTGATATGGTGTATTACATTAATTGATTTTCTTATGTTGAACCATCCTTGCATACCTGGGATGAATCCTACTTGGTCATGATGTATAATTGTTTTAATGTGTTGTTGGATACGATTTGCTAGAATTTTATTGAGGATTTTTGCATCTGTATTCATTAGAGAGATTGGTCTGTAGTTTTCTTTTTTTGTAATATCTTTGCCTGGTTTTGGTATGAGGGTGATGTTGGCTTCATAGAATGAATTAGGTAGTTTTCCCTCCACTTCGATTTTTTTGAAGAGTTTGAAGAGAATTGGTACTAATTCTTTCTGGAACGTTTGGTAGAATTCACATGTGAAGCCATCTGGTCCTGGACTTTTCTTTTTAGGAAGCTTTTGAATGACTAATTCAATTTCTTTACTTGTGATTGGTTTGTTGAGGTCATCTATGTCTTCTTGAGTCAAAGTTGGTTGTTCATGTCTTTCCAGGAACCTGTCCATTTCCTCTAAATTGTTGTATTTATTAGCGTAAAGTTGTTCACAGTATCCTGTTATTACCTCCTTTATTTCTGTGAGGTCAGTAGTTATGTCTCCTCTTCCATTTCTGATCTTATTTATTTGCATCCTCTCTCTTCTTCTTTTTGTCAATCTTGCTAAGGGCCCATCAATCTTATTGATTTTCTCATAGAACCAACTTCTGGCCTTATTGATTTTCTCTATTGTTTTCATGTTTTCAATTTCATTTATTTGTGCTCTAATCTTTGTTATTTCTTTCCTTTTGCTTGCTTTGGGGTTAGCTTGCTGTTCTTTCTCCAGTTCTTCCAAATGGATAGTTAATTCCTGAATTTTTGCCTTTTCTTCTTTTCTGATATAGGCATTTAGAGCAATAAATTTCCCTCTTAGCACTGCCTTTGCTGCGTCCCATAAGTTTTGATATGTTGTGTTTTCATTTTCATTCGCCTCGAGGTATTTGCTAATTTCTCTAGCAATTTCTTCTTTGACCCAGTCGTTGTTTAGGAGTGTGTTGTTGAGCCTCCACATATTTGTGAATTTTCTGGCACTCTGCCTATTATTGATTTCCAACATCATTCCTTTATGGTCCGAGAAAGTGTTGTGTAAGATTTCAATCTTTTTAAATTTGTTGAGACTTGCTTTGTGACCCAGCATATGGTCTATCTTTGAGAATGATCCATGAGCACTTGAGAAAAAGGTGTATCCTGCTGTTGTGGGATGTAATGTCCTATAAATGTCTATTAAGTCTAGTTCATTTATAGTAATATTCAGATTCTCTATTTCTTTGTTGATCCTCTGTCTAGATGTTCTGTCCCTTGATGAGAGTGGTGAGTTGAAGTCTCCAACTATTATGGTATATGAGTCTATTTCCCTTTTCAGTGTTTGCAGTATATTCCTCACATATTTTGGGGCATTCTGATTCGGTGCGTAAATATTTATGATTGTTATGTCTTCTTGTTTAATTGTTCCTTTTATTAGTATATAGTGTCCTTCTTTGTCTCTTTTAACTGTTTTACATTTGAAGTCTAATTTGTTGGATATTAGTATAGCCACTCCTGCTCTTTTCTGGTTGTTATTTGCATGAAATATCTTTTCCCAACCTTTCACTTTCAACCTATGTTTATCTTTGGGTCTAAGATGTGTTTCCTGTAGACAGCATATAGAAGGATCCTGTTTTTTAATCCATTCTGCCAATCTATGTCTTTTGATTGGGGAATTCAGTCCTTTGACATTTAGTGTTATTACTGTTTGGATAATATTTTCCTCTAACATTTTGCCTTTTGTATTATATATATCATATCTGATTTTCCTTCTTTCTACACTCTTTTCCATATCTCTCTCTTCTGTCTTTTTGTATCTGACTCTAGTGCTCCCTTTAGTATTTCTTGCAGAGCTGGTCTCTTGGTCACAAATTCTTTCAGTGACTTTTTGTCTGAGAATGTTTTAATTTCTCCCTCATTTTTGAAGGATAATTTTGCTGGATATAGGAGTCTTGGTTGGCAGTTTTTCTCTTTTAGTATTTTAAATATATCATCCCACTCTCTTCTAGCTTCCATGGTTTCTGCTGAGAAATCTACACAAAGTCTTATTGGGTTTCCCTTGTATGTAATGGATTGTTTTTCTCTTGCTGCTTTCAAGATCTTCTCTTTCTCTTTGACCTCTGACATTCTAACTAGTAAGTGTCTTGGAGAACGCCTATTTGTGTCTAATCTCTTTGGGGTGCGCTGCACTTCTTGGATCTGTAATTTTAGGTCTTTCATAAGAGTTGGGAAATTTTCAGTGATAATTTCTTCCATTAGTTTTTCTCCTCCTTTTCCCTTCTCTTCTCCTTCTGGGACACCCACAACACGTATATTTGTGCGGTTCATATTGTCCTTGAGTTCCCTGATACCCTGTTCAAATTTCTCCATTCTTTTCCCTATAGTTTCTGTTTATTTTTGGAATTCAGATGTTCCATCCTCCAAATCACTAATTCTATCTTCTGTCTCTTTAAATCTATCATTGTAGCTATCCATTATTTTTTCTATGTTTGCTACTTTATCCTTCACTTCCATAAGTTCTGCGATTTGTTTTTTCAGTTTTTCTATTTCTTCTTTATGTTCAGCCCATGTCCTCTTCATGTCCTCCCTCAATTTATCGATTTCATTTTTGAAGAGGTTTTCCATTTCTGTTCGTATATTCAGCATTAGTTGTCTCAGCTCTTGTGTCTCATTTGAGCTATTGGTTTGTTCCTTTGACTGAGCCATATTCTCAATCTTTTGAGCGTGGACAGTTATCTTCTGCTGCTGGCGTCTGGGCATTTATTCAGATTTCTCTTGGTGTTGGACCCAGCAAGGTTGTAATATTTTTCTGTGAAATCTCTGGGTTCTGTTTTTCTTATCCTGCCCAGTAGGTGGCGCTCGTGGCACACGTTTGTCTGCGGGTCCCACCAGTAAAAGGTGCTGTGGGACCTTAAACTTTGGAAAACTCTCGCCGTCCTGGGGGTTCGCTAGCCGAAGCGGCTTGAGCCGGCCTGCGGTCCGAATGCAGGGAGGGTGTCCGAACGCAGGGAGGGTTGCTGGTCGCCGCAGCCAGGGAAAGAGCCCGTCCGAATTTCCTAGTCGGCCCTGGGCAACAAGCGTGGCGGGAGGGCGCCAGCGGCAGCCGCCCGCCCGAGAGAGTGCACGTTCCCCGGGAGTCACAGGGTCACCGTTCTCCGCGGCCTGGGGGTTTCCGATCCAATTCTCTCAGTTGGTCCGGGGGCTGCGCGTGGTGTGGGTGCCAGTCGCCTTGGTTTCAGGGGACCACCTCTCCAATTCTCCCAGCCGGCCCGGGAAGGGGGAAGGGAGTAACTCCGGCCGCTTGCCACCCCGCCCGGTAAGGCCCGCGCGCCTCGGCGATCTCACCCGAGCTGCTTCTCTCAGCCAGCCAGCCGTTCCAGGATGGGGTACGCTGTCTTTTTTATCTCTGTTGTGGCTTTGGGTGCTTTCTGTATCGTTTCTACTCCCCTAGTAGGTGTCCTGGAGAAGAAACTAAGATCTGCGCATCTTACTAAGCCGCCATCTTCCAGGAACTGTCCCTTTTAGTACTTCTTGTAAGGCTGGTCTCTTGTTGACAAATTCTTTCATGGCTTCTTTGTCTGTGAAAACTTTAATCTCTCCCTCAGTTTTGAAGGACAATTTGGCTGGATACAGAATTCCTAGCTTGAAGTCTTTCTTTTCCAGAATCTTGAATATATCCTACCACACTGCCTTCTCACCTCCAGGGTGCTAGTTGAGTAGTCTGAACTTCTTCTTATTTGGTTTCTCTTGTATGTAGTAGATTGTTTTTCTCTTGTTGATTTGAGGATTTTCTGCTTCTCTTCAACGTTTGACAGACTTATTAGTATATGCCTTGGTGAAGGCCTATTTGGATTTATTTTATTTGGAGTTCTTTGGGCTTCTTTGGCGTGTTTATTTATATCCTTTATGAGGGTTGAGATGTTTTCCCCCATTATATCCTCAAATACTCTTCCTAGCCCTTTACTCCTTTCTTCTCCTTGTGGGACACAATTGATTCTTATTTCTGTGCACTTTTTTTTTTGTCTTTCATTTCCCTGAGTTCCCATTCAATTTTTTCCATCTTTTTTCCATTTGTTGTTTTGAGTCTTTGAAGTCAATTATCCTGTCCTCTATATTACTTATTCTTTCTTCTGTCTCTTCAAATCTTGTGTTGTAAGCTTCTAGTATATTTTTTATTTAGTCAACAGAGTCTCTATCTCTGTGATTTCTATTATTTTTCTATTTACTCTTTCAAATTCCTCTTTGTGCTCTTCTGTCTTCTTGATCTCCTTTATATCATTTGCTATCCCACTTATTTTATTAAGCAGAGTTGTATGGACATCTTTGATTAGTTGTTCCAATGTCTGTGTCTCCTCTAGTGTTTTAATTTGGTCATTTGGCAGGGCTATATCTGTCTGCATTGTGATATGCTTAGTGATCTTCTGCTGTCTTTGTCGTATGTAAATATCTTGATTCATTTACTTTGGGAGTTGATTTCTTTTAGTAGTCTAAGGCCTAGTGTTTGCAGGATGGTTGTACAGCAGGGAGCAGGGCATGGGGTGGAGCACTCAATACAGTAATTTGTTTCAGGGCAGGTATGGATGCAGATTGGGGATGTTATGCTGATGCTTGTAAATGTGAGTGACCAATGGCCAGGGAGGATGCAGCTGTGCAGTTGCAACGGTCTAGGGGTTGTAACCCTCATGTGCACTGGCCTAATGCTCAGGTCCTTTGTGCACATGTGTAGAGCTGTGGCAGTAGGTTGGCATTATGCCTTTGTGGATTGGTGATAACTGTGACCCAGCTGCACAAGTCAGCACTTTCTCAGAGCTAGTAAGTGAGGCTGAGGGCTGTGTATATGCACAGTTCTAGGACTGCTGTAAAGTGTGATTCCCAGAGCTGAATGATGTATGTGCTGCAAATGGGTATGCTGAGCTCAGAGAGGGTTGTGAGGCTGTGCAACACTATGGGCGTGGAGGGTGGCAGGGGTAGCCTAGGTATAGAACTTAGTGCATGCAACCTTTATGTGCTGGCAGTAGTCTACAGGGAACAGACAGGGGAAGGTAGTGCTTGGGAGGTGTGCAGGAGATCTGTGTTGGGCTGCACTTGGGGTGGGGTTATAGGGCAGGTACATGCACTGGGGGCTGGTGGGTGGGGGCTCCTGGAGTGCGGTGAATGGGAGCGGTGATAGGGTTCAGCTACATGGGGTGTAGGGTGAGTGGTCACGGGTCTGTACTGGTAAGGATAGCATACCCAAGGAACATGGTCTGGCTTACTTCCTAGTCCCATGTTCCCATCCATGCACTCCCACGGGTTCTGTGGCTCTGCGCCTCAATTCCAGGCTCCAACTTTCTGCCTTACAGTTCCTTGGCCTCTGCAGCCAGGGCTGCTGCATGTGGTGCAGACGGTTCTCCCAGGTCAGTGGCACTCCCGAATTGCCACCTCAGTCGCCCTCCTGTCCCTTCTGCAACTTTTCCATGAGGCAGAGCTGATCTCAAGCTACTCTAGTTGGCCATCTTCCTGGAAGTCCTACCTGATTAGTTTTGAATTATTAACAAAACACTCTTTGTTTGTAGACTGCTGTAGGAAAATTAGAGATATATTTTAAGTATGTTTTGAGCATTATTTCTTTTTCAATTTCCAACTATTTTCAAGTCTTTTTCATCACTAAAACCATGAGTATCTTATGCAAAAGTCTTCCATTGTAATTATCCTTGCTTTGATTTTTGCCTATACAATATAGAAGCTCTTCTCTACAAGCTATGGTATCCTAGATCCTTGTTTCCTAATAAGTAGTAGTAAATGAGTTATGGGTTAATCGCTTTAATTATTCCTTGCTAATGTGTTCATTGCTAATATTACTCTTACTAAATAAAATAATGCTTTAATTCAATTAGAAAATTACCTTTAAGATAAACTTTTTCTGATCTACTCAACAAGAAGTCCTATGGTGAGGGTGGAGGATAGAGTGGATGAAAGTAAGGATAAAACAGGAATGGCCATGACTTGAATTTCTTGAAGCTGGGTATTGGATAAATGGTAGCATATTACAGCATATGCTACTTTTGTATATGTTTTAAATTTTTCACTAAAAAAGTTAAAAAGAGAAAGAGACAAAAAAATGTGATATTGCGAAAAAAATTTTGTTCATAATGTTGCTCAGGGTTAAGCTAAGAAAAGAAGCTGGAGAAGCTTTAAAGAATTATTCGAGTGTCCCTTATGATTGTGTTAAAATGTATGAACAGAGAGCTCCCTCAAACAGTGGTTTAATCAAATTAAGGTTTATTTTCCATAAAATCACCTATTTTCCATAAGTAAATTAAAGAAGTGTGGAGGTGGGCAGCTTAAGGCTGGTGCAGTGGCTCTGTTACCACCGATGCCCTAGTCTCCTTTTCTTTTTTTCTGCTCTGCCATCTTAAATGTGTGGTCCAAGTTCTCATGGTCACAAGATGATTTTATCTATATCACCACAACTATATTTTAGGCATTGAGAGGAAGGAGAAAGAAACAGGAAGGAAAGAGTAGGATCTACCTAGGGAAAACAAAACTCCCCAGTGTACTTACTCTCCAGGCTCATTGCCCAGAATTGTGTCAGGTGAAACTCTTAGCTTAAGAAAAAACAAGAAATATTTTAAGTGGGACAATTACTATCTCCCAACTAAATCAAAATAATATTAGGGAGGAAGAAAATGGAAGTGTATATTAGGTAGGCAGGTAACAGTTCTGCTGATGTCTGCTTTTTTTGCTTATATAATAGACTTATGTGACCTTCTCACATAGAGAGCACAAACCTCTTCTTTCACCTCCTTTGTGAAGGTCAATGTTTTACTGGACAAAGGCCATGAATTCTTGTGCCTAATGCACTTGATAACCACTTCCTAAGACACCGGGGTTTCAAAGAAAGAAAGAGTCTATTACTACATACCTAATAGATGGTCTAATGGCCCAAAATCTGTCTCCCCAAACTGCACTAATTCAGGTATGGTTTAGGATAATGAGCACCATGACCCCAGATAATGTAATTAAAAGTGTTCTGATTATTGAGTTTGCACAGATTGATTACATGCTTAGCCACAGAATGTATGAAAGAAAATGGCAGAATGAGGTATGGGTGACATGTAGATTAAAGGCTTAAGCTACTGCACATGTCAGGTGGACCCACTTAGGTTAAATCTGGTCTCCGTCATCAAAATAATTTTGAATTTGGGGTGGGTTAGTTCTGGGCAGACCCAAGACCCTTCGTTAACAAACATTAGGGGCTGTGTTTAGTGATTACAAGACTCCAAAGTTGAAAAATTGGAAACCTGGGTACAAATGAAGGTTACTTACAAGGTTTTTGCAATCACAGGGGCAGAAAATAAGGGCTATACAAACGTTATCAGAGATCAAGTCATCTGGATTACACTTTAGAGATTTCAGCTATTACCCTGTCTACTCCAATACACCGGAAAGCAAAAAGAGATATTTACATCAAAATCATCCCTTAAATCCTGATTTCTCAGTTACAACTGCCTTGATATCTAATCTGGATTTTACATCTCCCCCAAGTCTAGATATTTATGCTTATCTGAAGCAGAGTTCCATGACAAAATTTCTGCAATAATTTTGTTGAAAAAAATAGGGGAAGGATTGCAGATATTTTAGTAAGAGGGGAGCACATTCAGAGGAATGTGTAAAAGAAAAACATGATTTGAAAAGGAACAAATAGCAGATTACTGAAAAATTTAATGAGACAGGTTGTGTGACTGACCCAAAAGAGTGAAGAGTTTTTAAAAAGTTCTGGACATTGATTTCATGAGATCTAATAAATATTGAATGGATAGCAGGAGATTGGATAGAAGCCATTAAGAAGAGAGAAAACAAAAGTGCTGCCAAAATATAAATGTGTGATGCATGGAAAAGGGAAACCTTCCCCATTTATCTCCTCCATAACTCCTGTTCTCTCCATGGAATGAAAAAACGAATATAATTATAGAATGTATCCTTCTCAAGGAAATACTCTGCTCTTACTTCTTAACACTGCTCTTCAATTTACAAAGAATGTTGATGATAATAACAAATATTATTTATTCTGCTTATTAAGGGCCAAGTTCCATGCAAAGTATTTCAATATTATTTCATTTAATCATCACAACAATAAATTCCCTTTTTACAAATGCAGAACTTATCATAGAAAAGATCTCACAGCTGGGATTTAAACTCAAATTTGCATTGCTACAAAGGACATGTCCTTCTTACACTATTATTCCACTTCACATACATTATCATTCATATCCACATATATTTGCATTTTTTGTAGATGAGCTTCTAAGCACAAAAGCATCTCTACATTTTAATATAGATCTTGAAAGTGCATTGAAAAAGAAATGCCTTTCTAGGGATCTTTGACTACTATTAGCACTTTTCCCTCTGACTCTTATACTCTTAAAGCTAGAAAAAAAGAATTTCAACCTATGACATTAGAATTTTGGAAAGTTTCAGACTTCAAATACAAAATATCAGTACCACTGAGAAAGCGAAGAGCTGGGAAGAGATAAAAATGGCAGGTAGAGGTCAAAGCCATTTGAATATGAATTTTAGGCCATTGTTTAGACAGGAATTGAAACATGAATTCAGTCTTACTAGACATCTCCTTTTACTTCTCATCCTTCCTTGCCTCTACTTTTCTTTGAGCTATGCCCTCTATATCTTCTACTCCAGAAAGTTTTTTTTTTGTTTTCTTTGTGGTGGTTCACCCCAGATTTACATTTTTAAAGGTACCAATCAAAGAGCAAAAGAAATCTATTCCTCTTTTTAATTTATGAAATTCTAAGCATAGATTCCAAATTGCCATATGCCAAAAATCTGTGTTCAGTGAAAAAAAAAAAAAAAGGAATATGTTGTAAAATTCTGGTTCCGTATGGTTGAGTGTGAGTGGGAAACCACCAAAATTCATCCCTTGCAAGACTTCTTTCCCCAGAGGAAAGAAAATACAATTACCAGGATTAGGCAGTTAATAAATTATGCTGGGCACCTATTGATATTAGCCACTATAACAATCCACTGCCACATTCCTTAGTGATCATTCTGTAAATTTTCCTCTGAATCATATATACTTGGGAAATGATTTACTGGGAGCATAGGTCTCCTGATATTGGCCTCAAAGAATATCTTTGGCCTTTGACTGCTTCAAACATCTCTATGCTGGGAGTGATTGAGGTCTCTGTGCCTCTTACTTCAGTGGATAAAGATTGAATATGTGTTCCTACTGACACATCTCACCTCTTCCATTGTTCAAGAGGTTCTGTGTGGTACTGTGTGCCATAGTAGACTACTCCTTGGAATGGGGTTCAACTTGAAGTTTTATATTGTACTTATGACATAGAAATTTGCTATTATTGCAGCTATTCTCCTGATGAGAAATATAATAGTTGTTATTAAAGAGTCATAACACTAGATATTAGAGAATAATAAATGATACCTCACTCTAAATTTGTTAATCAGCTCATGTACAAGTTTTGTTTATTTTTATGACCAACATATTTCAAACATGTAATATTAAATTCTCATTTGATTGCCGGGAATTTCTCAATGAGACTTTCATTCTTCATTTTGCAGAAAAATAAATAATGAGAAAAAAGGAAAACTTTAAAAAGATATCCTAAAACTGATAGCAGTGCCAGAATTTTGAGTTTTCAGAAAGTATTATAATAACTGAAATAGTGGCACTTTATTTCTCTTTTATAGCTAAGCTAAATCACATTCTTATGAACTGAATTTTGAGGTTTAATTCTTTTCAATTGAGCAATTGAATACTTGGAATTTTCAAGAAAGGGCTTTCTTTTGGCAAAATGTATAGTAAAGAGCAATCACTACCGGAGCATTGCTCATAGAATTTTCTTTACATTGCTCTTGAGACTGCAAATATAAAAATGAAATGTAACACCTAATTTCAAATGCAAGAAGTTATCACCACTGTTCTCCTTTTTTTCCCCCTAGCTGTGTTAAAGGAATGTGATAAACATTCAGGAACTTGCCACTTTTTAAGCATCTACTCTATAAACATAATGAATTCACAGTTTATAAGACAGCTGTTCAGATTTCTTTTAAAATATGTGGATTGTTGAACAAAAACTTAGGGGCTTGAAAAGAGACAGATTTAAATTGTCAATATGCCATTGCCAAGTGTGTGAACTTGGGCAAGTGTCTTTAACAGTTTTTAGTCACCATGGAAGAAATACTTTGCCAGCAGATTTTGTGAATAGTTTTAAAACATACAAAGAACATGGCACTCAGTAAATAATATAGTAAGTATTAAAATTCACTCTTCAGTTTTGAAGTTTTTTTATATGGTACCTTTATTTCTCATGATATTGAAATGATCTACCTGCTACGTGTAATTTTAATGCATTGGCTTGATTTGCTATATTTACCTCCAAATAGGAGATTGATTGAGGAGCTGCCTTTCTTTCATATGTACAAGTATTTCCTGAAGTTTCCATTTTGTTAAGGACCATACTGTTGTTTAGAAATATGCCCTGGCCAATATGGATTGAAAATGGAATCTATACCCTTACTGATGAAGGCAAATTATTTGAAGCCTCCTGCAATTTCTTGGTTTTGGGGCATTATTGTGTGGCCTGTGTTTGGGGAAAGTGTAGCCTTTGGAACATCAAGGTAAAATATTCTGTCCTCATTTCATTTCTTGACAAACTTTAATTTGTTGAGTAAAACTAAAAAGGATGAAATTGGCAAAGAGCCTTTTTCTTGAAATACTCAGTAAACATGGTCAGTCTTTCACTCTGACTTCCATCAGATTCTTTAGTTGAGATTTGTAAAGAATACCCTAATTCAGACATTCTGTCTGATTCATTTGATCGTGTTTGGTATAGTACATGTATACTGTTACAACTCCGCAGATGGTTCTGGGTTAAAATATAAGAACTTCTTTTACATCTTCAACATAAAGTTGTAGACATATGACACATGGCTGTGAAAGTTCTCATATAAGGCATTAGAAATCAAGGGTGCAGAAGTATTAACACTTTGATATTATCAATCAAATTTGCTTCTCTACACCTTGACTGTTCATGTTTCTCTGTAGTTAAGCTTAAAGAGTATTAGACATGTCAGGAGCTGAAATAGAATCCTAGATGTTCCCTGCTTTGAGTTTCCTTTTTGGTATTAGATATAGACTTCAATAATTCTTAACACAAGCTAGTTATTGATCTCAAGCTTTTACATGGATTCCCTTGAAGATATTATTTTGCTTATCAGATACTAAAGTGCAGCTAAGAGGGCTGAGAATTGTTAAAAGAATGCTTAAATACATGTTCATTAATAAGGAGCAGCTGGAGGATATCAGCCTGATTCCAGCTGATTACAAACTCTGCTCTCCTTTCTCAAAAGTAGGCATCCTCTTCAGGATTCAAAAGGAAAAAAACAAATAAAAAAAAAAAAAAACCTCAACATTTAGCTCTGGGTTCTTCCTATTCAATTTCTAGCATTCTTCTTTCCACTGAAGACCTGAGACTATCCCCCTCTCTTGAACATCCAATTTGTAGCCTATTTTCTTATATAGAGTTTTCAGACAAGAATGAAAAAGAAGGAAACTTATCTTGACAGGAATGAATGGTTATAATACATTTCTTAGAGGACCAAGAAGATCAGAATTGAAAATAGTAAAATTCTCTATGGGGTATTAAAAATCCTAATAAGGATTTTGATAATATTTCCATGAGGCCAAGGGTACACAATGAGGATATTTAATTATCTCTAGAGGATGTACATATTTGTGTGTATATATATGTGCATATATACATGCACTCGGGAGATTTATAGATTTATAAATAAATATTTATAAATGAAATTCTGTTCATTTATAAATGAACAGAATTATCATAGTGAAGGATGTGCTACCCCTTTTATTTGACTGGTCTTCTCATGTAGTTCTCACAATGGTATTGAGCTGTTTAATGAATATAGAACAAAGTTATTTTTAGCATTACTCTTGTTTGTAGGGAGAAAAAACAAACTTCTTTTTTTTATTTTCCTGTGGCTATCTGAAACATCACAAAGAAGGTATAAAAGATGCCCTGAATATTGTATTTTTCTATATTAAAGACCTGATCATGGGAAGACAAATCAAAAGAATTATTGAAAAGATTTATTCAAAACTTTTGTGTCTGGCTTATTTCACTCAACACGATGGCTTCAAGTTATATAGATGTTGCAGCATGTATCAGAGCTTCATTCCATTTTATGGCTGAATAATAATCCATTTTGTTTATCCATTCATCAGTTGATGGACGCTTGGGTTGCTTTGATCTTTTGGCAGTTGTGAATAATGCTGCTGTGAACATTAGTATGCAAATATTTACTTAAGCCTTTCAATCCTTTTGGATAAATACTTAGAAGTCAATTGCAGGGTCATATGGTAATTCAATAGTTAACATTCTGAGGAATTCCAAAACTTTCATCCATAGAAGATGCACCATTTACTAATTCCACCAACAGTGAATGAATTTTCCTATTTCTCCACACCCTCTCCAACATTTATAAGTTTCTACTTTTTTTGTATATAGTTTTAAGCCATTCTAGTGGGTTTGAAATGGTATCTCATTTTAGTTTTGATTTGTAGTTCCTTAATGACTAATGCTGTTGACCATCTTCCCATATGCTTTTTGGCCATTTGTTTATCTTCTTCGGAGAAACATCTATTTAAGTCTTTCACCCATTTATTAATTGGATTGTTTGTCTTTTTGTTGTTGAGATGATGGATTTCCTTATATTTTCTGTATATTATAAACCTAATTTTACATGTGGTTTCCAAATATTTTCTCTCATTGTTTAAGTTGTCATTTTACTTTCATGATAAAATCCTTTGATGCACAAGTTTTTAATTTTCATGAGCTCCCATTTACTTGCTTTTTCTTTTGTTGCTTGTGCTTTGGGTGTAAAGCCTAAGAAATCATTGCTGAACTAAAGGCCCTGCAGATATTTTCCTATGTTTTCTTCTATAAGTTTCATAGTTCTGGCTATCTGGTTTTGGACTTTGATCCATTTTTACTTGATTTTTGTGTATGTGTGATGTATAGAGGCCTACCTTCATTATTTTGTATAATAAGATACAGTTTTCCCTGCACCATTTGTTGAAGACACTAGTTTTTCACAGTTGGGTGGCCTTTGCCCCCTTGTCAAAAATCAGTTGGTCATAAATTACCAACTGAGAAATCAGTTGGTAATCGAGAGCTCAGATGATTTCTGAGCTCTCAACATGATTCATTTGATCTAAATGTCTGTCCTTGTGAGAGTACCATGCTGTCTTGATTACTGTGGCTTTATAATAAAGTTTACAATCAGGAAGAGTGTGTCCTCCAACTATGTTCACCTTTTTTTTTTTTTTTGGAATGGTTGTGGCTATTCAGGGTCCCTTAACCTTCCAAGAAACTTGATAATTGGCTTTACCATTTCTGAAAAGACAGCTGTTAGAATGTTAATTGGGATTGCATTGAATTTGTAAATTGCTTTGAGCTTCTACTAGAATGTTAAATAACAATGTGTCAGTGGGCATCCTTGTCTCGTTCCTGATCTTAGAAGTAAAGTTTTCAAATTTCACCATTAAGAAGGATGTTAACTGTAGGTGTTTCTTCTAGTCCTAGTTTTCTATTCTTTTTTTTTTTTATACATTTTTTTTTTTTTTTTGTATGTTGTATGGCGGGGTCACATTTCATTCTTTTTTCATGTGAGTATCCCCTTATTGCAGGGTCATTTGCTGAATTTTTGTTTGGTTGTTTTTTTGTTTGTTTGTTTGGGAAGTGCATGGGCTGGGAATCGAACCTGGGTCTCCCGCATGGCAGGTGAGAATTCTACCACTGAACTACACTTGTGTTCCCAGTTTCTTGTTTGTTTTTATTTGTTTGTTTTGCTTTCTTTCGTTTTATCAAGAAGCTGGAGTTCATGAAATTCATTTTCTGCATCAAATGAGATGAACATGTGTTTTTTTTTCTTCATTCTGTCAATGTGTATTACATTAATTAATTTTTCTTATGTTGTATCACCTTAGCATACCTGGGATAAATCCCACTTGATCATGGTGCATAATTGTTTTTAATGTGCTATTTCAATCAGGTTGCTAGTATTTTGTTGAGAATTTTTCATCTCTATTCATAAAAGATTCTGGTCTATAATTTTTCTTTTTCATAACATGTTTATTTGACTTTGTGTGAGGGTAATATTGACCACATAGAATGAATTAGGTTGTATTCTTCCTCTTCAGTGTTTTGGAAGAGTTTGAGCAGGACTGGTGTTACTTCTTGCAAAGCTTGGTGAAATTCCCTTGTTAAGCCATCTGGTCTCGGGCTTTTCTTTGTTGGGGGGTTTTTAATTGGTTTGTTGATATCCCTTCTTTCTTCTTGAGTCAGTATAGAATAGTTTGTGTCAATTTTATGGATCATTTTGAAGAACCAACTTTTGATCTTGTTGAATCTATCTTTAGAAAAATTTATATTTCATTTATCTCCACTGTGATCTTTGTTATTTCCTACCTTCTTCTTGCTTTGGGCTTAGTTTTCTCTATGTTTCCTGGTTCCTACAGTTTGAGGTTATGTTTCTGATTTGACGTCTTTTTTCTTTTTTTTTTGTAAGCATTTAGAGCTACAAGTTCCCCTCTCAATCCTGCCTTTGCAGAATCCCATATATTTTGGTATGTTGTATTTTCATTTAAATTCACCTGAAGAGATTTCCTAATTTCTCATGTGATTTCCTCTTTTATTACTCATTGTTTGTTTAAGAGAAATAAGTTTAATTTCCATTTATTTGTGAACTTTCATTTCCCCTCAATTATTGACTTCTAGCTTCATTCTGTTGTAGTTAGAGAAGATACATTGCATGGTTTCAATATTTTCAAAATTTATTGAGACTTATTTTGTGATTTGAGATATAATCTATCCTGGAGAATAATCCGGCTGCACTTACAAAGAATGTGTATTTTGTGGCTGTTAGGTAGAGTGTTCTATGCATATCTTTTAGGTCTAGTTGGTTTAGAGTATCATTCAAGTCTTTTATTTCATTATTGATCTTCACCCTAGGTGTTCTATCCATTACCGAAAGACATGTATTAGTGTTCTACTATTAATTTAGAAAAGTCTACTTCTCTCTTCAAATCTGTCAGTATCAAGCCTCCACCGTTACCTGCATATATATTTATAATTCTTACATCTTCTTGTTAAATTAACCCCCTTATTGCCATATGAGGATTGTCTTTATGCCCCATAACAGGAGTTTACCTAAAGTCTATTTTATCTGATATTAGCACAGCTACCCTGGCTCTCTTTTGGTTACTACTTGAATGTTGTATTTTTTTTTCCTACCATTTGATTTTAAACCTACTTATGTCTTTGAATTTAAGGTGAGCCTATTGTAAATGGCATGTAGTTAGGTCATCTTTATTTTTTATTACTTTTTTTTTAGGTCATGCTTTATTTTAATCCATTCTGCCAATTTCTGCATTTTACTAGAGAGTTTAATTCATTTACATTTAAGCTCAGTAATGACTTTCTTCTGTCATTTTGCTATTTAGTTTGCAAGTCTTATACCTTTTTTTGACCCTCAATTCTTCTGTTAATGCCTGCTACACATTTGTTGGATTTTTTTTTGTACTGTACCATATTGAATCCCTTCTTATTTCTTTCTATAAATTTTTTCATACATTTTCCTTGTAGTTACTATGGTGTTAAAATTTAACATTCTAAATATATAGCAATCATACTTTACTCGAGATCAAGTTGACTTCAATAGCGTGCATGTGTGCGCGCACACACACACACACACTGTTCCTATACCCTTCTGTCCCTCACCTTTTTGTACTTGCCACAAATTATATCTTTGTGTATTATATGTCTAAAACCATAGTTTCTTCATTATTTTCTGATTGTATTTGCATTTTAGCACCTGTAGGAAGTCAGAAGTGGAATTACATACCAGAAAGAGCAAAACAATAAAAATGATATTTATAATTACACATGTGCTTACCTTTACTTGAAGCTTTTTTTCTTTATGGCACTTTGTCTAGGGCCATTTCCTTCAGTCTGAAAAACTCCCTTTACCATTGTTTGTATCTCAGGGGTAATGATAATGAATTATCTTTTGCTTATCTAGAAATGTCTTAATCTCTATTACTTTTGAAAGAAAGAGTAGCCAGATATAAAATTCTTGCTCAGCAGTTGTTTTCCTTCAGCACTTCAAGTATATCAACACACCATCTTCTTGCCTCCACAGTTTTTAATGAGAAATCATCACTTATTCTAACTGGGATTCCTTTGTACATAACACATTGCTTTTCTGTTGCAACTTTCAGAATTTTCTTCTTGTCCTTTTCTAACTGGGATTCCTTTGTACATAACACGTTGCTTTTCTGTTGCAACTTTCAGAATTTTCTTCTTGTCCTTTGCATTTGACAATTTGATCAGTATGTGAGAGAGACATATGTTTCTTCAGGTTTATCCTGTTTGGTGTTCTCTGGGTTTCTTTTTTTTTTACATGGGCAGGCACCGGGAAACGAACCCGTGTCCTCTGGCATGGCAGGCAAGCATTCTTGCCTGCTGAGCCACCGTGGCCTGCCCTCTCTGGGTTTCTTGAATGTGCATATTCACCTGTTTTGCTAAGTGTGGGAAGTTTTCTCTCATTATTTCTTTGAACATTATTCTGCCCTTTTCTCTCTTTCTTCTCCTTTTGGGACTCACACAATGCATATGTGGTGTGTATGATGATGTTCTAGAGATCTCTTAGTCTATTTTTAGTTTTTATGGTTATTTTTTACTTTCTGCCCCTCAGCCTGGCCCATTTCAGTTGTCTTGTTTTCAAATTCACTGATTTCCCCTTTGCCATCTCCAACCTGGTATGATACCCTCCTGGAAATTTTTTATTTCAGTTATTGTGGCTTTCAATTTCAGTACTTCTGTTTGGTTCCTTTTGAAAATTTCTGTCTCTTTATTGAGATCATCATATTGTTAATTTATTGTTTTCCTGATATCATTTAGTTCTTTAACTACATTTTCCTCTATCTTCTTGGGAATATTGATTGGTTCTTTATATCCTTAAGTTCTTTCTCTGTATTTTCCTTCACCTCCCTGAGCATATTGAACATCTTAAAAAAAAAAAAAATCTCTGCTTGGTGTGTCCATTGTCTGGTCTTCTTCATTGTTGTTTTCTGGATTTTTATCCTTTTCCTTTGGCGGGCCATCAATTTCTGTTTCTTTATCTTATAATCTTTTATTGCATCCTATACATTTTAATATTTTAAAATATTATCTTTGGGGTTTATTCCTGAGATTTCTTTCTATTAAATTGGTATACAACTAGTGATATGAGATTTCCTTTGGTGTAAGGAGCTAACAAAACTAAGCAAAACTAAACAAAAACCACTTTTCACCATCTTTGCAAATTGATTTTGCCTTGCAAAATTTGGTTTGCTGTTCAGGATTCAGCCCTCCATTAGAAAGGCAGCACAAGGTGAATGCAAAGTGCAGGGTATATCCTATCTTTTTTTGGCCTGGGCTTGTACTTGCCAGTGGCCTTCAAAGTTCTCATTTATAGGAGGTTGAATGTCCTCTCTAGTTCCCAGGAAACATACTTTCTCTTTTTCCTAGATGCTTTACTGCAGGACTTAAAGTAGCTAAGCCTTTACCCCAGGGTGCCCACCACAATTATTTTCACTGTCTCAAGCTGCCTTTGTAGGGAAGGCAAATTCTGGGAGGAGGGGCATACCATAGAGGAATTTCCCAAGTCAGTGTTTCCCAGCTGGAACAAGATCATGGGCCCACAAAGGAGAGCCAGCTTGCTCTAAGCTGCCTTGGGGAAGGGATGATAGAGGCCAGGAAGGGTGTCAGGATCTTCTTCCATGGCTCCTCAAAGCTGCACTTCCTTTACTTATACCTGCTCAGCAAATACAGTCCTTTAATGTCCTCCATAGCTCTGATGAAACAGACTGTTTTTAAGTCTCTTCTACTGCCTTTGTCCAGGGCAGGTTGGAATAATGGCCACCCTCAGTGATCTGAGGTAGCTGATCAAAAGCCACAATCAATGATGAGTCCATCAACACTACCACCCACCACCCCAGTCTTATAGGTTTTTATGTCCCTCTCTGGTACCAACAAGCTACACCTGAGATCAGACTCCATTGCTACCTGCTATGAGAGTGGGAGATGGGGGTTGGTAATTGCCACATGGAAACAGAAGTTTACTAGTATTTACTGTAATTTATTTGCTTTTTCCTCTTGCTCTTCTATGGATAATGCACAGTGTTTTACTGGTCTCCAGACTATCAAAATAGTTAATTCAGACAGTTCCTGAGGGACAGATTCCTTGAACTTCCTACTCTGCCATCTTCTCAGATGCAACCCCCCCCCTCCCCAAAACTCCAAGAATTTGTTTTGGTTTGCTAAAGCTGCTGGAATGCAATATGCCAGAAATGGGATGGCTTTTATAAAGGGAATATATTAAGTTATAAGTTTACAGTTCTAAAGCCATGAAAATATCCAAATTAATGCACCAACAAGAGGTTACCTTCACTCAGGAGAAGCTGATGCTGTCTGGAACACCTCTGTCAGCTGGGAAGGCACATGGCTGGCTTCTGTTGGCCCCTTGCTCGTGGGCTTCATTGCTCCAACCTCTGTTCCTGCGGGGGTTCCTCACTTGACATCTCCAGGCCCAGATTTTATCTCTTGGCTTCCCTTGATTCTTTCCAGTTTCTGGCTTGCTCAGCATCTCATGGGAAGGCACATGGTGATGTCTGCTGGGCTGTGTCATTTCTAGGCATTAGCTCTGTCTGTTGGCACTTGAAGCATCTCTAAAAATCCATGCTGTGTCAGCTCTGAAACTGTTCTCTAAGTATCTGCCTCTAAGGTTTCTCCAAAATGTTTCCCCTTTTACAGAACTCTAGTGATCTAATCAAGAACCACCTTAAATGGGTGGAGTCACATCTCCATCTAATCAAAAGGTCACACCCATGATTGAGTGCATCACATTTCCATGGGAGTAATCTAACGAAAAGGTCAAAACTTTGACTGGGAGTGTCGCATCTCCATGGGAACAGTCCAATCAGAGTTTCCCACCATAAACAACAGGTTTGGCCTGACAAGGTTGGATTACAATCAAATTGTGGCTTTTCTGGGGTAATAGTTTCAAATCAGAACAATGTCTAAATTATTATTTTAATAGAAAAAAAGGAAATTCCAATTTAATGTTGGTGATATTTGGTCGGAAAAGATTTACAAGCTCCTTTAATGATTTTTATCTTATGAATAAACCCACCGAAACTGACCCAGGCATGGCATACTTTTAACACATTCCACTATATTTAATTTAGTCTAATTTTATTTTGAGTCATTATTTACAGGGATTATAATCTGAGAAAATTAAATTCTCTTTCCATAAATCTACAACTTTCTACATGCCAAAAAGTTTACTAAGGCAAAACTACTCTTTTTTTCCCTTAAAAAATATTCTTTTTAAAACTTCTTGCAAATGCAAAAATGAGAACATTTGTAAACATGATTGATATATATATAGCTACTC
Organism: Tamandua tetradactyla; assembly: GCF_023851605.1. Lineage (NCBI taxonomy): Eukaryota > Metazoa > Chordata > Mammalia > Pilosa > Myrmecophagidae > Tamandua > Tamandua tetradactyla. The sequence continues at coordinate 42,927,762 of NC_135339.1, forward strand.
GATAATATATAACATATACAAAGGAAAACATATTAAAACTATGCTTGGTAACCATATTTTAGTTTCTACCTTAGTTTGAAATAAGCCAAGCATCCAAAGACAATTAACTTGATTTAGTATTGTTCAAAATTCTATTCTATTATTATAAAAATGTTTTTCAGAATTATAACTCAATTCAAACCCAATGATGAGCACATAATTTTGTATTTTTTATAGTTCTGTGTGGAAAGTAACATTAGCCTAACTCATTAGTAACAAACTACAAAAATATAGGAATTTTAGATTAACTGATACCTTGGTGAGAAGAAAGCAAATTTTATGTTAAAAAATAAAATGTATACTTCTGTTTTACTACACTCTTCTAAAATTAAGGAAAAGATATATCACTATGTTCAAACCCAAATTATCATACTGATTTGATTTATCCAAGTATTGCCTATGATTAGTTATACTGTTTTATTTTAGAAAAATGCTTCTAAGTAGCAGTTTCTTTAAGAAGAGTGTGTGTGTGTATGAGTTGTTTTTGTTATTTTTGAGGAAAGACAAGCACAAAATATTAGAAATACAGTTTCTTTATTTTCTAAGTTCACCTGACAAAACCATGCTATTTATTATAAATCTAGCACCCTCCAGCAACTTTTGACCATGACCTGTTTGAAATGGAGGTGATTTGATAAATGGGTGGATGTGTGGACCCTTTTACAAACTTGACTACTTTCCCTTAAATGTAATTGTGATATGTATGTGTGTGTGTGTGTGTGTGTGTATTAGCTTTACTCCAAAGCTGCCATTGTGCTTATTTTAAAACCTTTAAACCCTTTAATGCTCCAGCCCTTAATATAAAATATCTAATTTAGGAATAAGCTTAGCTTTATAGAATAGTAAACCCCAAATACTAATGACTTAAGTGAGAATGGCAGTTTGTGTCCCATAAGAGAAATCTTGAGATAAGATAGTATCACAACTCTGTGACTTTCTCTCGAAATTAGGCCCCTCCCAGCTCAACATTTCACCAACGCTAGCTTGAGGGAGAGTTACTTGAGCCAAGTTCCAGGAAAACAATGAAGAAAAGAAGGAAATTCCGTTTCTTCCAAAGACACTTCAAGATCGCAACTGGCTTGAACTGAGAGTAGAAATTTTGTAGTATTTTAGTACTGGGCAATATGTCTAACTAAATCAAGTTAAAAAAAAAAAACTGCTAGAAAAAAGGGAAAAATGTGTATCAGTGGCAACTATTAGTGTCTACCACATGAACTTAGCAGATATAAAGTTCACACCATAAGTATAAATTAATAACTTACTTATACATTTTTGTTCGTTTGTTTGCTGTATGGTGGGGTCACATTTCATTGTTTTTCTATGTGAGTATCCTGTTATTGCAGCACCATTTGTTGAGTTTTTTTTGTTTTGAGGCAAGCGCATGGCCGGGGAATTGAACTCGGGTCTCCCGCTTACTTATACATTTTAAATATGATTCTGAAAGTAGAAATGCTACTCCAAAAGGCCAAATTCTCTTAAGTATTTTAAGAACATAAAACAGTAAATATACATGGAAATATTCATGGATTCCAAATATTAATACCCTGATATGGTTCTTTCGAAAATCTTTGTACATATATTAAAACTTTTCAGGGTAAAAAAGGTGCGTCTTCATTATGGAAACCCTTTTATATCATGCCAACTGCTTTCACTTACCTAGCTAGGCAGTACTTGCAATTGTCTTCACAGTCTGATTTAGTTCTTAACGACCTGCCAGGCACTGACCAGATTCTTGATTGACCAGTTCTCTGTCACACTGCTAGACTAGCTGAGCCCCATTTATTGTTACTATGTCAATGTAGTTTGGCAACCTGGATTGCCTAGGTTCGAATTACTAACTACCTGACTCCCCTGACCATTCATGGAAGATGTGAGTCATCAAACTCCACCCATGAGTCTATAGATGCTACAACCCTGATCAGAGTTCATAATTTAACATGACTGATAAGATATTTGACTCTCTTCCTGAATAACCATTCATGGCCATTTATACCTCTGATAGCCTTGTCCTTGTCCATGCCTAATGTTATTCTACAAAAGGAATTCTTCAAGCTCTTTATTGCCAAAGTATGTCTCCAAAGCACTTTTTTTTTTTTTGTCAAATGTATGGGTGAGCAGGCATTCTTGTTTCATGACTGAATGCCTTGCACACATTTGTATGTATCCTCCCTGCTGAGGTCTGGACTTAGAGAAATGAATGGCTAAAAACTTATGGTCTGTAAAAAGGTAACAAGCAACTCCATCTGTTCTGTTTAATTCAGACTGAAATTCTCCAGCTTGGTACTTCTCATAAATATGTCACAATTGAATTCTAGCAACTGGCTAATATCTAGTCTCATGAATAATGGAAACTAGTGCCTGTTGTTTTTAGTTTTCAAAGGTCAGAGACAAAAGCCACGTTAGCCAGAGACCAATATAAAATATAGTAAAAGCAGGAAGCATTTTCACTTTTTAAAAAAATTTTTTTACATTATATAGAATTGATTCTATTCACTTCTTCCTCAATATTCAACTTTGGTCTTATTTTAATATGTCGCTGCTTACAAAAGAAAAGTATTTTTAATTGCTTGTCTGAGGAGTTCGATACCCACATAATATATTCTGGAAACTCTTTCTAGGAATCCATTTTTAGTTAATTGGTGTCCTGTGATTTCTTAGAGTAATAAAGATAAGGAGCAATTTTTGCATATGGAAGTTTAGAATTTTACTCCTTAAAAATGCTGACAAATCATGAGCATCATTGGCAGGAACTACTTCTGCTTAATTCCCAAAAATAGATATTCTGAACAAAATTGTGAGAGAGAAAAGAACTGTTCTTTTATTGTAGTATCTCATGATCTTTTCCCAGTTTCAGCCTAATCTTATTACTGTTATAAGTAGGAGTCTTTTCTCAAGTAGGAGTCTCGTTTTCCCTATGACTTTGACTTCTATATTTAAAGTGTTTGGCCCAAGAGATTATTATTTATCTACATTCTTCATTATCATCAAATATTATTTGAGTGGCCACATACAGCTGTACAGTACCTGCTGGGATGTTTAAGGAAACTTTGTGGACATTATGTTCATTATGGATGCAAATGATACAATCAAATAGGTCTTTCTGGAATGTGCGACTGGTGCTGAAATAGAGGTATGTTTTTTATCTTTTAATTTCTTCACATTCCCTGTATTGTCATGTAATTTCTGGTTATGATTTTATTGATTTTAAATTCATCCCAAAATTAAAAGGAACCCTCTCTTCATCCTCTGGGGAGCAGGGATTGACTTGATTTTACATTCATTATCTCAGTTCATTAATGTGGTTTGTTTCTGTATTACGGCTACCGTTCACTCTTCTGCTCTGCCTTTGCCTTCCTGAATACTGCTACTTGTGAATTTCCCATTGGGGATATTCCAGCTTCCCTTTGAAGATCATTCCAGTTGATGTGAATAGTATTAAAACGCAAAAACGAAAACAACAGTGTATTTGTAGAGGCTGCAGCTGAAGCCTCTACTCAGGTAAGTGAAAGCACTCTAACTGGGAAATTCCTTTACTCATGCATTAAAGGTTGAAAAACACTGTTAGGTATTTGAGTCCCTTGAGAATCTGAGAAGGAAAAGAAATCTCCTTCTTCATACTCAAAGAAAAAAAAAAAAAAAGAAAAAAAGATACTATCATGCTCCTCCACACAGGTACTGCCAAGCAGCTGTTTGCAAAAATGCCACTTTTGCTCTGTTTGCATAGTGTAAATTCTTTCCTCTGTAAAAAAATAATCACTTCCTTTCTGTGGATCTGGCTTACTTGAGTTTAATTAAAGCAGCAAAGTTACATTTGGGGGGACATGAGTTATTTTTCCTCTTAAAGGAGCAATAAAATATTGCTGAATATGGAGGACGTAAAGGAAAACTGGATTTGGACTGTAGGGAAAATTATCTCTACTCTAACATGGTATAATAGAAAGAGCACAGATTTTCTGAATCAGTGACTGCTTTGTAAATGGTTATATTTTTATTGCTGGGGAGTATAAAATTATATTCTGAATATAATTTTACAACACTCTCAGCCAACAAGGCAATGTTGTATGTATATGTATATACGTTTCCTTGAGAGCTAAAGATTCTCAGGTAGATCCATGATGAGAAACCATTAAAATATACTAAATTGTCAGCAATTTTATAAAATGTCATGATGAAATCCTGTATTTTCATACATTTTGAAGTAGTAGTGAATGTTTTGCTATTTTATTGGAAATTTCATATCCAACACTTCACAGTTTTTCAAATTAGTAATTTTTTATGACCAAGTCCAAGAATTTCCCCAACAGGTATCTCAATTATGCATTAAGAAAAACAAAGTATCGTTCTCTGTTATTTCAACACAAATTTAGTTACAGATATTTTCCAATTAAAGTTTTGTTGATTTTGAGTGTAGCAATTTCAAGTTGGGCAACTAAAATATAAATGTACAATAAGACCTTAATATCTTGATAAGAAAATGATATTTCTATCTGAGAAGTTCGTAAAATGTAGTTTCCAGTGTAGCAAGGATGTTTTAAAGGGGACTCAATAATTGAATGGTTAGGTTTATTTTCAGCTATGCAATGATCTTAATATTTGTGAATTGGACACGCATATGTTTCATAGACTGTTGGGTTTCACCCAAAACTAATTAAAATGAAAGACAAATTAAAACTGTGAATTTGAGATATATGGCATGGTCACTAAAACATATGACTATGAATAAGCTTGGCATATGTATTAGTTTTATTTTGCTGCTCTAAAAATTACAATTTTAGTAGATTAAAATGACAAATTATCTTCCGGTTCTGTAGGATAGAAGGCAGACATGGGATTAAATGGGGTGGAATTGAAGCGCTGGCAGGACTGCATTTCTTTCAGGAAGCTCTAGGGGAGAATTCGTTTCCTTGCCTTTTTCAGATTTTAAAGGCCTCCCACACTCTTTGGCTCATGACACCCTTCTCCATCTTTGAAGCCAACAGCATACCATCTCTCTCGCCCTGCTTCAGTCATATGCCTTTTTCTAACTCACTTCTGCCCTGTCTGAATCTTTCAAATTTTGTTTTTCTGAAATTACATCTCTCCTCTACTGGGCTAGAGAAGAGGGCCTCTGTGGGAGGGGATTGGGGGGGGCGGGGTGTCAATCAAAAGTCAGCTGCCTGTGAGTTAGGGAACAGAGCCTGGGTCTAAGGAACCTTACAAGTGTTTCAGCTCCACCTTCTCCTCCTCCTCTCCCACCTTCACTTCCTTCATCTTCCTCTTTTTTCTTTTTTTGATCCCAATCTCACCCACATTTCTTTCTGAAGCACCCAGTGTCTTCTGTTCCTGAGGCCTTCCTTAGGTTTTCAGATACAACTAGTGTTGCTTCTTGTCCACTCCTTCCTTGTAATTACTTCAGTTTCAGCTGTTTGTGCTCTCATAAGTCATTTAAACATTCATTAATTCTCTCCCTCTCTTCCTTAATTTTGTTGGCATCTCTTAACATCTATGTCTCTTTCCAAATCCCTTTGTTCCTGTAAATTCAATCTTGTTATTCTTTTAAATAATATGGAAGAAAGCTTGATAAATTCACACCATTACCTCCTGTTGTCTGGAACTCCAAGTAGATAATCTCTGAATATTACCTTAGCATTCTACATCTGATACTATTGTAAATTACATTCTATCATTTTAATATAGGTACAGTTTGATCTCTGTGTATGCATAACCTTTGTTCATATTTAACTTATTTATTAGATATTAATAAAACATAGCACATACACACCAAAAATGTATCATTGCTTTGGGATTTCAATAGAAAATGCTTTGCTTCACTTTGTTTAGCCTGTTTTTGTTGAGTATTTGTATTTTATTTTCAGAAAGCAATTATGTTGCAAATCCATTTTAAATATGTTTGTTTTTTATAAGCAAAGGAAAATTTGGCATGAAAGGTAGAGTTGGTGTACACTGTGTACATTTCCACCAAACTTAAATTCGTATTGTGTTCCAGATTATGTTCACAGTTTCAACATTGGTTATTAGAACTGTGTAATATATTTTTTCACTTACTGTGTGGTTTGTATTCTTAATGTACTTTTGGGGTCATAGTGGATATTAAATAGCATGAAATTCTACAGGGAGGCCAATGGATTACATCTGACTAAATGCATTGTCTACTTATCTACTCACAGTAAATTTAGAGAGGTATCCCTTTTTAATGGACATCGGACTAATCTTCAAGACAATCTTGTAATTTAATTGGTGTATCAATCTCTATTAAAAAAACTTGCTTCCATATAATCTTTAGTCTATAACCATGCTCATATGATGTATATCATGTTCCACTCCCCTTTTAAATATAATTTTGTTACTGAAGAGAGTATTTTAATTTTGAATGGGATTCTTATGGGAATGATTTCCAAATAATAAATATGCATTGAATTAGATTTCCAATCACAAAAAAATTTTAAATAACTTTTTCTTTCTTTAAGTAAATTTTATGATTACATATTACAAGTTCAAAGTACACCCAGATTTTAAAATTAAAAAAGAAAGCTCAAATGTTGATGATTTTATAACCAAAAATCAGTTAATTCTCAGTGACTATCCTCTGAAAAAGGAGTTTTATATATGAAGAAGTACAGTTCCGATACTTCTGATACCATACATAAGATATTTGGAATCGGGTTCTATAGGAGGCATTTCATTTTTTCTCTGTATTAACATTAAAGTTCCAGTTGATGGAACTATATATATAGGTTAGCTTGCTTTGAACATTGAAATCTAAGAACTCTATAGAAATGCTATTACTCACTTGCTGATGCTTATATAAAAAATAATACTTGAACAATAAAAAAATAAGATATTTACCTTTTATAATTTGATCTTAATATCATATTTTAATGCCTGTTTATTGGAGAAAAATCAAGAAATACAAAGTAAAGTCAAAAAGCAATCCTATCACACAGAATGGATCAATGGTAACATATGAACGCATATATTTCCAGATAAAACAACATTTGATAAATGGAATTATTAGAGTCTAAGCTTTAGACTGGTGACCATCCAACACAGAGCAGCTATTATTGTAATTTGCCCTTTTTTTTGTACAGAATGTACAAAATCATAATAATTTGTGAATGTTTGCAATTAGTGGTATTAGTCATACTTTTTCAATATAGTTTTGTTAATTTGTTAATTTTTTATAATGTATTTTATAAATGAATAGCATTTATTTATATAAAATTATGGTTAACTCAGCCAATTTCCTGTTTCTGGTGGTTAATTTGCTTGTAATTTAAAATAAAGCAAGTCCGTGTAGAAACTGATATATTTAAACTGCAATGAAAAAATAGTAGAAACTATGCAATGTAGGGATTTTTGTGATGCAGAAAGTTTTCTCTGAAAAGTTAGTAGGTCAGTGTTGACTTGGTTCAAGCATAAGACACAGGGCTGTCTGATTCTATTTGGATAGATGGAAATTGAGCATTGAGTGAGTGGATGAGAATCTTTATGGTTCCTTTAAAGATAGAAATTCTGGAATACTAAAATCTGAGTCTATATTCAAAATACAGAGTCATAGATTCTTAGAGATGGAAAAGGCATAGAGATTTCTTTATAAGAAAAGTTGATCTCCAAATATAGAGTTTATAAGACTCTCATGCCTCCATCCCATTTGTACACTGTCAATAGAAAAAAGTTGAAATCATTGTCTAGTATTTTACTAGAGATATGCATTTTCTCAGGCTTAGAAAATACTGTTGATGTTTCTCAGCATAAGAATGCTTATCTTTAGTATAATCATCATTGCTCTACTTTAACTGTACTTTTAGTCTATTCAGTTGCTGAACATGTCTCAGAAAATTTTAGGACAAACCTTTTACCACATAATCTTCAAAGTTCCAGGTCATAGCTTTGAGCTCTTCTATTTTCCCATATGAAAGTAATCACATTAGAATGATGTGTTGATTAGAAAAAAGAAAAACCTCACAAGGTGCTCTGAAAATGCTATTAAATACAAAATAAAGTGTTAATTATACAAATGAAACGCTTTGCGGAGATGGTGATTCTTAAGACATAAAACTTCTGTACATAGAATCCATTTTCCAAGTTTTAGTGGTCATGCAATGTCATGCTTCAGTACACACACACACACACACACACACACACACACACACACACACACATCCACATCAACAATCAACAAATACACTCAAACACCCTTACACTCCCATCTAGAGGATTCATGGCCAGGGTAACCCCTTTTCAATGTTCATCATGGAGGTAAATTCATGATTGATGATGGAATGCTATAAAGAACGTCCACTCACAGGGTGCAGTCATATAAGTTTAATACTTGCAAGAGTCACACATTTTATATTGGTCTAAGATCTCTTTTGTTTCTCTTTCTATATTTCCAAGAGGATCTGTTTGAATTTTATGTAGTCAACAGTTTTTCTTTTAAGTTCAGGGTGTTTGATTTAGTTAAGATCAGGCATCCTCTAGTGCACTAGTGAGCTAATTTCACAGACCACATTTGGTTTTGTTCAAAGTCAACTATTTTTAAAGAACCTCTTTGATAGTGACAAGCTGTTGTCACTCCATTGAATTTTTAAGTGTGCAAAGGCAATCTCTTAACCACTAAGTAACTAATACTGATCTAATAATTTCTTCCTATGTAACCACTCGCTTAGATTCCAAAAAAGCTTGGTGCTTACAATAAGGATTTAATTAAGCTATTAAAATTTGCCATGAAACATCATTATCAGCATTTGTTATTATAGTTTGCTGATGGCTAAGCAAGATGTCATCTTTTACATGTTCACTATTCCATTAGATATCTAATAAAGCTGCAGCAAATGGACTTCTTAGTCCTGTACATGGAGTTGATTTTAATAGTGACTTTCATTCTAATCATTATTAAATGCTTTGCAGTTATATGTTGAACCAAAGAATTTCACACTTACCTAAACCAAATCACTAAACACAGAGTCTGAAGAAAGTTTTCGTGGAGACATTGGTACTGAGAACTTGTGATTCTGCAAATTGTACTGACTGAGGTAGTGAGTATGGATAACGGTAGAATTACAATATCATTTATTCCTACAGTTATAGGAAAAGGCTTACTATATGTTTAAATAATTTAAATATATATATATGTTTATATTTAATTCTTCCTTCTATTGGTGAGGATGAAGGAAATGAAGTAGAGGGAAATTTTAGGAGAAGGGATTGCAGAGTTATATGCCAAAGGGCATAAGTACTGGAAGGATGAAGAAATGGAACCAATAATTTTACCACAAAACACTTGGTTCAAATGTATTTTTTCACTTTCTTATTTACTTCCATAGGCAAAAAAGGGGTTCCTTTGGCTTTTTCATGTGAAAAAATAAGAGTTATTTTTAGAGACAAATTTCCTTTCTGGATTACAGTTCAACACAAGCAAGCACTTAGTAGATTATACGATGTCTCACACAGAAATTAGGTAATTAATAAGGGATAACATTGGAAACATTTCATTAAGTTGTTTATTCAATAAATTATACATGCACATATAAGTTTTACCCCACAAATACAATGCATTTGCAGTTGGTTGCTCCCAGAACCCAAACTGCACCACCATGAGGAGACATAAGAATCATCTCTCTGAATGGCTCTAGGATGGAATTTGATCAGGCCTAAACAAGCTAGTAAATTCTCTATGTTAAAAAGAAATGTAAGAAATCTCATGATCTAAAAAACATTTGAAGGCCTGTATAGAAGAAAGTTCTCTTACATTAAAATTTTAATGAGAAATCTAATTAGCATGTAATTTCTTCTCAAAATCAAGTACCAAATCAAGATTAAAATTCTGCATTTCCATTTGTGGGGCTGGCATGATTTTCCTTTTCTTTTCTTTTTCTTTTTCTTTTGTTTTCCCAGCTTTTCCTCAGGTGGAGTATATTGTCCTAATTTTGTGAAACTGGATGACACACATGATAACTCTGTGTTTGTATTGCATCTGTTATTTCTATTTTGCCTCTAGACGTGTCTATGATCCCAAAGCAACACAATCGGTTGCCATTTAATTTTCTAACATGCCATTTGCATAGCTGTTTTGTTTTTGTTGTTGTTGTTTTTAACAATAGCTGTATTAATGGAACTGCTAGAATAAGTCTGTGGAAGACTTAGACAGAGGAGGAACATGATGCTACCAATAAGGATTTAATTCTTCAGCTCTTTCATAATTGTTTTAGATAGGCTGGCTCCTAGATGGAAAGAGGGTATGAGGAAAAACACCAATACTAATGAAGCTACTGTATTTTCTTGAAGTTAGGCAAGTGCTCATTTTGATGATAAATTTAGGCTTCATGATGTTTTATTTAGAAGCTGAAATTCCTTGTACTGTGAAGAATGAAAGATAAATTGTTATTGCATTTTTGCCTTCTTGAAAAAATAAAATGTAAATAATATTAGACTGAATTTTGCTGCAATTACCAATCCTGAGAAATTATGGGCATTTAGCTTTAATATTTTACTAATTTACTGGTTTCTAAACTTTTATCTTAAGGTTTATTGGTTTGAAACTGTTGTGTACCCCAGAAAAGCCATGTTCTTTAATCCTTACTCATTATTGCTGAGTGGGATCCTTTTGATTAAACTGTGTCTATGGAGATGTGAACCACCCAGTTGTGGGTAGGATTTGTTGATTAAATGGTTTCCATGGAGATGTGTCTCTACCCATTCAGGGAAGAATTGCTTACTGAAATCTTTTAAGAGAGAACCATTTTGGAAAAAGCTTTAGAATTCACAGAGCAAGAGATCTTTGGAGATGCAGAGGAAAACCTGGCTGCTGTCCCCCCACCCCTATCCTGGGGAATCCCTATGAAATGGGAGAGAAAGCTAGCAGACACAGCGTTGTAACTTCCCAGCTGACAGAGGTGTCTAGAAGCCCAAGACCCCAGCAGATGCCAGCCATGTGGCTTCCCAGCTGGCAGACTTATTCCAGGCAGCATCAGCATTTTTTGAGTGAAGGTAATCTCTTGTTGGTGCCTTAATTTGGACATTTTCACAGCTTTAGAACTGTAAACTTGCAACTTAATAAACTCCCTTTTTAAAAGCTGTTCCACTTCTGGTATATTGCATTCCAGCAGCTGAACAAATTGAAACCTCAGGGACATACTGGAATAACTTCTCTGTATCCTCTATGCTTTATGTTTTATTTTACTCTCTCAAAACATTCTCAAAATTGCGTATGCCTATTAATCAGAATTTTTCATCAAAATAAGGTGACTACTGGCATCATTGTAAATAAAGTAGCTGGCTATTTTTATTCATTTATGTAGCTTTGGGTAAGCCAGTAAGAGTGTTTACTAAATGTTCAATATTATTAGGGTGGCTATATGGTTTAGACCCTTTGAACTCAATCACTTCTAAGTGTAAGATCCCTTTTAGCAATAAAAGTACAGAACTCTATGAAATGAATTTCAGTATACAAAATTATTCTCAGCTTTAAGGAAGATATAATGGTTGCATAAAGATGGGTGGTCTCTTCCAAGTGATCATTTCGTTTTTAATTCATTCATTCATTCACCACAAGTACTTAAACAAGCATCTATTATGCAATAGGTCCTTTGTTAAACTCTATGAGCAGAACGCACAGTCACTATTCTCAACGATCTTAGAGTTTAGTGATGGACACAGGTATGTAGAGAAGAAATTACAATACATGTTGTTGAATGCTATTATAGGAAAAGTAATTGGAAAATCAAAAGGGGCACCTAATAGGTCCAACTATCCTAGAGTTGGGTAAGATCAAGGAGAGCTCCCTAACAGATGTGATTTCTCAGCTGAGAACTAAAGGGCATATTGGAGTTGACCAAAGAGAAGCATGTGTGATGGAGGGAAAAACAGGAAAGTTTTCAGAAAAATGAAACAGAAAATGTTTTGAAAGAATGTGTGTTGCTCAGTACTACTGTATTAAAACATTTAAATGCAAGAACCCTGAAAGATAAAGTTGGAGAGATAAATGGAAATCAAACTAGGAATGGCCTCAAGTTACTATAAAAGCAATGTGGATGATATGTAGGGTTTAGTTGGAGTGTGGCATGATCCTCTTTGTTCAGTAGAAGGCTCATACAGATAGCAGTAAGGAGAAGATTATATGCCCCAGGCTTAAGGCAAGGAAATATGTTAAAAGCTATTGCAGAAACCATGGCAAGAGAAAGTGTCTGAAATAATGAATGACAATTTAAGGAAGTAAGGAAGTGCATAAATTCAATGTATGTTTAGTAATTGATGATTGGATGAAGGTGGAAGAGAAGAGGGGAAAATTGAACCAAGGTTACAAGTTCAGGACCACTATAAGCCTATAGATTTATTCATTCACAAGTGTCTACAAACAGACAAATACAGATGACCACAATAAAACTCAGGAATGTAGAAAAACTTTTTGCCCTATACCAAGCAGGAAATTTGTTTTGCAATCCCTTAGGCCATATATTGACTTTGGAATATAGAGACTAAATAACTAAAGTTACATGGTTTCTCTTTACCTGTGTCCTTTCCATGGCAGTTAGATGAGGCAGCATGAGGGGTTGCCAAGTGTATGACTTGTGGAGTCAGACTACCTATGTTTGTCTGGTTCTGCTGCTTATTATTTTGGCCAACATAGTTAAGTACTTCATTTACTAAGTGGGTATAATAGCCTTCTAATACTGTTATGAAAAGAACTTACAGCATATCATGAGGGAAAATACTAAAGCATTTAGCACAGGTCCTGGAAGGGCCCCATGAATCTTAACACTATATATATATATATATATATATATATATATATATACTGTGCTTAGCCCTTTCCTGATGGAATTTGTTGACAGTTTACACACAGATAGATGAATGTGAATTTATCACCACTATAGAAATAATTCCCCATGGCATTCCATTTCAATGATAATCATCTTTTTTGCTTGAAGATATGTGATATGTGCACAGATATCATAGATACAAGTTGTTTATTAGAAGTCTCTTCTCCTCTGAGGCAATGCAAAAATAATATACTGATTTTGGTTTCTGCTAATTGATTAATATTTTTGCCTATCTGAATAAACGTGTATAGATAAGCTAAAATAATTTTTTATGATTATAATTATTATGATATTTAAATATCTTGTAGGTGCAGCAAAATGAAAGTAAAGTGAATTAGGATTTATTTACTGTTTCCTATCTGCTTCTGGTAGGGTGAATAAGTGCCCTCCCTAAGAAAGATGTCCATTTCCTAAGTACTAAAACCTATGAAGTTTCTTTACATCACCATGGAGAAATTAGGGTTGTGGATGGAATAAAAGTCACTATTCAGTTGACCTAAAATAAGAAGATTGTCCTGGATTACTCAAGTGGGCCCAATGTAATAACTAGGGTCTTAAAAAATGAAGAGAAAGGAAAAATAGTCACAGAGAGATGTGACAGAAGCAGGGTCTGACTTTGGAGATAGAGAAAGGAGTCTAAGAACCATGGAATATGAGCGATCTCTAGGAAGTTGGAAAATGCCAGGAAACAAATTTGTACCTAGAGCTCTGTTTTGGTTTACTAAAGCTAGAGCATGCAATGTATCAGAAATGGAAAAGCTTTTAAGAAGGGACTTTATTACTTTACAGGTTTACAGTTTTAAGACCTTAAAAATGTCCAAACTATGGCATCCAAAGAAAGATACCTTAACTCAAGAAAGGTCTGATGAAGTTCAGGGTTTCTCTGTTAGGTGGAAGGCACACGGAGGCATCTGCTAGCTTTCTCTCCTGGCTTCTCATTTCAAAATGGCTTCCCCAGGGGTGTTTTCCCCTGCATCTCCAAATGACTCTCTGTGTCAGCTTTGACACTTTTTCCAAAATGATTCCCTCTTAAAAGACTCCAGTAAGCAACCCCACCTTAAAATGGGTGGAGACATATCTCCAGGGAAACCACCTAAGCAAAAGGCCCCACCGGCAATTGGGGCGGGTCACATTTCCATGGAAACAACTTAATCAAAAAGATCCCACATTACAATATTGACCAGGATTAAAGAACATGGCTTTTCTGGGATACACAACAGGTTCAAGATGGCACAAGTTCCATAATGCCTTCATTTCACATCAGTCAAACCACGTTGGACTTACAAAACTATAAAATAAATTTGTGTTGATCAAGAACTATTAATAAATTTGAGTTCTTTTAGGTCATTAAGTTTTATATGATTTCATGTAGCAGCAACAGAAATGTTTTTTTTTTAACAGAAAATTAATATTGTGCCAAACACCTTGCTAATTGTTTTACATATATTATTTGTAATTTACCCAAAGACCTGGGCAGGAAGGAGTGTTACCAGGATTTTACAATAATGAAACCAAGGCTTAATGATAGTAAATGAATTGTCCACAATTATAGATCTAAAAATGATGCTGTTAGAATATGAATTTAGGTAATTAGGCCACACCTTCAGATGGAGTTTAGGTTCCAATTTTAAAAGTTATGAAACAATAATTAATTAATTTTTCTAATTTCCGAAAGTACAGTAATTGTTGGCTGCAACTGTCATTGAAATATTAAACAGGTAGAATAGATATTCAAGGAAGATTTAATTGCTGCAGTACAGCTTGAATTTTCATGTTGAAACTTAATTACACATAACAAATATTTGAAAATATATTTTTCGATATATGACACTTCAAATGAATGTTATTGTGTTCCTTGTTACACATGCCCCAATATAAAATTTAAATACTGTTTTAAAATTCTAGAAAAAGAATTCCTAGACTATTTAAAATTGTGAAAATATGCCAGTTAAAGGTTAATTTCAAAGTGTCTTCCACTCTAAAAGATTTTGGAGCATGTTCAAATAATCTGTAAAAAGAAATTTAATTGTACTTTTACACCTTTTAAAGAATTTCTTTGATGAGCAAACTGGGGACACTATCCCAATATCAGTGTGTAGCTGACTACTCTGCAATCTATTTAGTAAAGTGTTCCAGGGTATTAATCATCTGTCATTTGTAGCTTTAAAGATGTTTTTTATTTGTTCTGCTTTGTTTTTTTGTTAATGCATGATTTATTTCCAGAGTATGGAAGAAAGTCCTGTGGGTTGATATTTGCTTCATAAGAAAATGCAGTCTTGGAGTGTTCTTCCTTCTTGTCTGCTTTTAGATCTCTATCTATCAGCAGTGTCCTAAGGACCTGCTATGTGCTCAGCCCTGCCCTTGTGTGATATTATGGTAGTTTCACTTAAAAGGCAGTTAAACTTGGCTAAATGAACTGGAAGAAGTTTATACTAGAGGCTTTATCACTGAATTTGACATAAGAAACCTATAGTTTTATTCTGACTCTGCAATTAATTACCTGGGTGACCTGGGGCAAGTCACCTTTTTGGATCCATATATTTTCTCATCTGTGAAGCAGGAATTGGTTTGAGACTCTGCTTTTTCCTCCAGTTCTAAGCAAGTACAATTTGATCTTTCTCTAAACGTTCATTTTCATCCTTGACATTCTCCTCCCTATTTGAAAATATTTTTTTTTAATGCTATTGTAAGTGACATGTTCAGTAATATCTTTTGTGCATGTGTTGCAAGCAATACAAGTAGGATATTTATTATTGCCAAATTCCTTTTAGTTTAAACACAACAGTGAAAATTTAATTTCTTTTTATTTGTTTAAACTTACTTTTGCTCTTAAAGTTAAAATTTTAATTTTATGCACTTCATTTAATATATTCTCTTGTGATTTTCCAAATTATTGTGATTATTACTTTAATTGTTTAAGACAGCTTTAAATTACATTTGTAGACTTTTAAAATAACCAAATATATTTATATTTAGAAAATCTAATTGAATTTGAGATAATCATGTTCATATATATATATAGAAAAATGATTAATTAGCATTCCTATGTTTATAAATTTCATTTCCATTTAGAGGCACATTTTAATATGCTCCAACATTTGTATGTGTGGTCCTTGTTAAATTGGGCATAGTAAAATTATGAACTAATGACAAAATAGCAAAAGATACCTTTTAATTTCTTTTTTCTAGATATCTTGAGATTTCAAAAGTCTTCTAATTAACTGAAGAACAGCATGGTATTTGAATATTGAAAATACAGGCAAATAATTAAACCACATATTTTAGCCATCATATTAGTGAGAACTGAAATGTGAGAACTTTAAACTTCAGCAACATTCAAGTTATGTTATGCTTACAAAAGAAAAGAAAGAGAAAGAATCCATTACCGTTTGAAGTGAGATTGGCATTACAGTTTTTCTCCCCAGTTTGTTCTTCTTTGCTTAACCTAAGGTTTATCAGCCCTAAAACAAGTTTAATTCGAGCCCACACACTGTAAATGTACATGTTTACTTGCAGATTGGTGTCCAATAGAGGCAGTCACTCTAAAAGTTATGGTTTCATTGCCTTATTGCTATTAAATCCATTCATATTGAACAAAGAAATCTTATTTAAACATGTTTCTCTTCAAAATGCTATTAATACGCAGTTCTTCTAAATGCTCTCAAAATCAGATAACCAGATTTACTGTCTTACCAGACCTCTCATTAATAAATTTATAAATCTTTAACACATATTCCATATTTACATGAGCACCCTGTTTTGAACTCTTTGAAAACTTTATTTGATACTCTTCAATATTAAAATCTTCTGTTTTGTGGTATTCATTCTCAGCCTGTCCCCAGCTGTGCCCCTGTTGGAACTGTAATCAATTCTGCAATGCTGAGAGGTAGAGAGACTAAGTTCTAACCACATTAAGGCACAATGAAGGTAGATTTAGAGCTGTTCCAGATCTTGGCGATCTTCCTGAAACCACTCCCACTCTTTCCACTGATGCCATTGCAGTGGGGTGACACATGGCTGTGCACAGAGACCCTCAGAGAGAACTCCGGCTCTGCTTCCTATCCTACCCTTCTCCAGCTCTGCCACAGCTTTGTCAACACTGTGCCATAAAGCAGCAACAAACATTTAATGAAGTCGTCTATGTGGCCGGCATTGTGGGAGACTTTGAGAATTAAAAGTCAGATAAAACCTAATCCTCCTCCTTGAGTACCTTATAATATGGTGAAAATCTTACTGTCTGATGGGAATGTTTATTCTTGTATTAGGTATTAGACACTTTTATTAAAGAATTTGTTTACAGTGAGCTTTTCCAGGCAAGGATTTGCTGTATTGTTGGAAAACAGACAATGAATCATGCAGTCAACCCCTCTTGGTCCAACTCCTTGCTTGCTGTCCAGCTAATTGTATGGCCTTGAATAGGTTACTTATCCTAATTGTGCCTCATTAATCTCACTAATAAATATTATTATTATAATTATGGTTATTATTATTATACTTGACGTTCAGTTATTATTATGTTTTTGGAATGCATGGGACAGGAAACAAATCTCAATAATTACTTTTAATTGTTAGATGCAGATTGTAAATGACATTTAATGTTAGGTTATCTAGTTTGAAGTTTATCTTATAACCAAATGGATGTCATGTCAATAGATAAAATAAAGATCAGTAAGATCAAAGGATCATTTTAAGACATTTCTACTATTAGTATTTACTGATCTATTTGCATTACATTTATTAACTATTTCAAAATTTTTAGTAATAAAATAACATACAAACACACAAGCATTCTTAACATATAAACATTCCATACATGGTATAAATCAGTGGCTCACAATATCATCACGTAGTTGTGTATTCAACACCATGATCATTTTTTTGAACGTATGCATCACTCCAGAAAAAGAAAAAAAAAAAAGAAAAGAACTCATACATACCATACCCCTCACCCCCCCATTGATCACTAGTATTTCCATCTCCCAATTTATTTTAGCCTTTGTTCCCCTTATTATTTGTTTATTTTTATCCATATTTTTTTACTCATCCATATCCTAGTTAAAAGGAGCATCAGACACAAGATTTTCACAATTGCAGAGTCATATGTTAAAAGCTATATCAGTATATAATCATCCTCAAGAAACAAGGCTATTGGAACACAACTCTACAGTTCAGGTAGTTCCCTCCAGCTACTCCAATACACCATAAACTAAAAAAGGGATATCTATATAATGCGTAAGAATAGCCTCCAGGATAATCTCTCAACTCTGTTTGAATTCTCTCAGCCACTGACATTTTATTTTGTCTCATTTCTCTCTTCCCACTTTTAGTCAAGAAGATTTTCTCAATCCCTTGATGCCAGGCCCTGTCTCAACCCAGGATTTTTGTCCCACGTTGCCAGGGATGTTTATACCCCTGGAAGTCATGTCCCATGTAGAGGAGGAGAGGACAGTGAGCTCACCTGCCATGTCAGCTTAGAGAGAGGCTACATCTGAACAACAAAAGAGGTTCTCTGGGAGTGACTCTTAGGCCTATTTTTATGTAGGTTCAGCCTATCATTTCAGGAATAAGTTTCATAGGGGCAACATCCAAGATCCAGGACTCGGCCTATTGATTTGGTTGTCCCTGCTGCTTGCTAGAATATTAGAAATTCTCCAAATGGGGAGTTGAATATTATCGTTTCTCTCCCCCATTTACTAACTTTTCATCTATTAATTTTTTTTTCACTTGGAATATACTTTATATAAGTTTTACTCATGCATGAGCAGAATTGGCAGACTCTACTCCTTTCCTTGATTTTCTGATATGGCTGAACTGATATTTTAAAAAAATTTCTTGTTTTTCCAAGTATATCCAATGCATGTGAAAGATACAGTTACAATATTTTAACAAGATTGAAATGCGCAAATTGCAGCTGAAGAACGCAAGTAAAAGGAGCTCTCTTGATGCTCCAGTTCAGATGAAGAAATTTTACTAATTTTGCATTTATTTATTTTGCATTTTACTAATGCAAAATAAATACGTGCAAAATCTGCTTTCAGTGTGCTATTTCAATTTGAATAAGATGATACCTCATAAAATTTATATATTTTTTTCTTCTGGAAATTAGATACAATTCTTTTGCAAATTGAATACTAATACGGTAGCTGGTTCATTATAAAACAACTTTACAGAAAGTCTTAAAGCTTGTCAACATTGCCAAGAACTACAACTCGTATTTGGAGAAGACTTGCCATGTTTTGAAAGTGAACTACTAGTTATGTTTGCTCTAAGAGGCTATGAGAAATTGAAAGCTGAATATGATAAGGGATAATCTATTGAGTTATGATTTTTTTTATTTTTGTTATGGGTTATGTCAAGTCAAATAACAGGCATATTTCTTAGATAAACTGCCTATAATAATAACTAGTTAACCTTTTAGGTTTTCACTACATTCCAGTCACATATTTAATTCTCACAAGCCTTATGATGGGGGTTCAATGTTATCACTGGCCTATGTGACAGGTCAGGAAATAGATGGACAGAGAATCAAAGAGCCTTGCTCAAGGTCTCAACCCATACTCAAGAGATACACACAGGTACATGACTCCAGAGGTCCCCAAGTCTCAGCCACTATGCTACAGCTAGGGGGTATTGCTGTAAACATGTGTACCTGTATATAGTTGTAAAGATCTTAGCATGCTTAATACTCTAGGCATAAAGTCATAAATTCCAGATATGGTCTCATCTCAAGGGGTTAGACTTGGCCATTAAACTCCACCCTGGTGAAACTCACATTGACAGATTAGGAGCAGTGCTAAGTAAACTTTTAAAAAAAATTTTGGGGGGCTAATTGCTAATTCATTTAAAGAATCTGTAAAAGTTAAAGAAGATAGATATGATATGCTTTATGTGGAACTTAAATTACTGAACATAAATTATTTTCTGAATTTATGTGGCACCTAGTGCTGAAACAGACCTTAGATGTACTCATTCTTGTTGGAAGAGCAATTGCTAGAAGTTACTGCCAGACTTATTTACTTATTTGGAGAGAGTTTATGAATACTGTGAAAAAATTCTTCTATATTGATTCTGAAATGCATCGTTGAACATGAATGCTAGTGGCTATTATTTTTTTCAGTTTTATAACAAGTGACATTTAAGAGCAATTCTATGCTAAAACATCATCTAACCAATTAATTAATAATTTATAAAAATGAATCATTTAAGCACCTTGCATGTGTTTATAATCAATATTAATTCAGGATACATTTCTTCTACTTCACCCTTTCCTGGTCTATTCATTAATATTGTTCCTAATATTTTAAAATTATAAAAAAATAATTGGCATTTTAAAAGAGGAATCCTAGTACTGAATATAAAAATGCAGATATTGGGAATGACTGCAAAAGCTGCAAATATATTTAAATGATCAATCAAAACATATAAAAATGTATTTTTCAGTGAATGTCGCTAATTAAATTTGACTAGAAGTGGATATAAAACTTATTTAGTATGCCAAGTATGCTTCAAACTCATTTTTAAAAAACTCATATCATCTTTCAACCACTACCAGAAAAGATTTTCCTCTAGTTTCCGTTTCTCAGTAAATACCACCAGCATTTACTTTGTTCCTTGAGCCAGAAAGTTGGAAGTCATTTCTGACATCTCCCATTCCCTTGCACCCAAGATTAAATGCATTAGGACATCTTGTCAATGATGCTACAATGTCTCTCAGTGCTTCTCCTTCTCTTCTACCACAACTATGTTTTCTTTACTTATTTCTTGGATGTTTTGTGCACTACTTCATTAGTATCTTCAATGATCTGCCTGTATTTACTCTGTCCTCCTCTCAACTCTCCCAAAACTTCCTCTGAATGATGTTTAAAAATGAAAACATGATCATATTACTCCCTTTTTAAAAGTTCTTCAGTGGCTTTTCACTGTCCAATTATCTGAAGGTCTGCTAGCATCTAGGCTTATGCTACCTATTCTGAATCTCCCCACTTTTACCCCTGATGATGCCAACATTTTTTACCTACTTTTGGGTTCTAGAATTATCTAGACCTCTGTTTATTTGCCCTGTGCATAAGCTCTCTTCTGCTCCCTCATATCTGCTGGATAATCTTTAGTTTTTCTTTAAACTTAGATGACACTTTTTCAAGTTGTTTTCTGACCTTCCAGACAAGTTAGGTCTGCACAGTTAGGGAACTGCAGAGCACCTTGTATTTCCCATTAAGAAGAATAATTACATTTTCAGATTTTTGAAATTATGACTTCTCTGCCAAAATGTAAGATCCATGAGTGTGGGAACAATGTCTTTCTTGATAAACAACAGCAGAGGCGGGTATGAAGCAGGAGGTACTCAGTAAAAGTTAATTGAATAAATGAATGGCTTAAACTAGCCAGGAAATCACAACTCCCAACCCATTAAATATGGAGCCATGATTATCTTATTAGGCTGCTAAATTCTGTTTAATGCTGTTTTTAGTTTAGTTGGTATTTCCCTAAGATTTGAGATTAGACGTCCTTTGTTATTGCCAAGTCCCCTGTAGAAAAGGAACAGCATTGACTATTTTACTTCAAAAAATTTTGATGAAGGATTTTGATATATATGCATAATAAAAGTAAATAGTAATAGCCAAACCAAGTCAATAAAAGTTCATAAAATGTCTAAAGTTATTAACAATATTTGACACTAATAAAAATTATTGCATAATTTACTCAAAGATGATACAAAAGTCTCTGGGAGAAGAGTCCACTGAAATGGGGGTTTCATTCTAAATTTGCTTTCTATATTTTCTTGTGGACTTTTTGTTTGTTTGTTTTCGCTTGGGCAAGCACCAGGAATCAATCCCAGGTCTCCAGCATGGCAGGTGAGAACTCTGCCTGCTGAGTCACCATGGCCCGCCCTCTTGCATGACATTTTAAGGTTTCAGTTTCTTCACTAATAGTTGGAATAAATTTTGTAAGAACTCCTCCCCATTACAAAAATGCTATGACTTACATGTATAGAAAAAATTATTTTCCTCTTGGGAAAATGTTTTATTTCTATCTATTATTTTTATCCCAACTCCCACAAATTTTACCAGTAAAATACTCAAAAGATACTGACTAACTGAGATTAGTCTCAGTTCTATAAGCTTTGCAATTTTATTGAGATATATTCACATACCATATCAACCATCTAAAGTATATAATCAATGGCTCATAGTATCATCACATAGTTGTGCATACATCTCCATGATCAATTTTAGAATATTTTCATTACTCCAGAAAAGAAGTAAAAATAAAAAAGAAAACCCAATTCCTTCCATATCTCTTACCCCCCTATTGTTGATCCTTAGTATTGGTGAGATGCATTTGTTACTGTTGATGAAAGATTATTAAAATATTACTGTTAACTCTAGTCTAGAGTTTGCAATAGGTACATTTTATCCATATACCCCTCTACTATTAATTCCTAATAGTGTCATATTGGTTCTAGTTCATGGAAGAACTTTTTAAAAAATATTTTTATTGACAAATCTTCACACACATTTAGTCCATACCTGGCACATAATATCATCACACATAGTTGTGTATTCATCACCATGATAATTTTTAGAACATTTGTGTCATTTCAGAAAAAGGAATAAAAAGAAAAAAGAAAAAACTCATACATCCCACACTCCTTACCCCTCCTTTCATTGATCACTAGTATTTCAATGTACTCAATTCATTTTATCCCTTATCCTCCCACATGGTTTATTTATCTTCTATCCATAATTTTTTGCTCATCTATTCATTCCTTGGATAAAAGGAGAATCAGACCCAAGGTTTTCATAATCCACTGTCACATTGTAAAACCTATATCATTATACAATTGTCTTGAAGAATCAAGGCTACTAGAATACAGCTCAACAGTTTCACCATAAACTAAAAAACTATATAATGCATAAGAATAACCTCCAGGATAACCTCTTGACTCAGAAATCTCCAGCCATTGAAACAGTTTGTGTCATTTCTCTTTTCCCCCTTTTGGTCAAGTAGACTTTCTCAATCCCATGATGCCAGGTTTCAGCTCATCCCAGGAGTTCTGTCCCATGTTGCTAGGGAGATTTACCCCTCTGGGAGCCATGGTCAAAATAGTGGGGAAGGACAGTGAGTTTACCTGCTTCCTGGCTTCACTTCACCAGCTTAGAGAAGCCACATCTAAGCAACAAAAGCAGCTCTCTGGGGGTAACTGTTAGACACAGTTACAAGTAAGGCTTAGCTTCTCCTTTACAGGGATAAGTTTCATAGGCAAACTCTAAGATCGAGGGCTCAGTCTATTGATTTGGTTGTCCCCACTGTTTGTGAGAACATCAAGAGTTCTCCAGTGGGGAAGTTGAGTATATTTCCTCTGTTCTCCCAGTTCCCCAAGGGGACTTTGCAAACACTTTTTTATTCACAGCCCAAATTACTCTGGGATATATTGGGACATCGCACTAACCTGGACAAACCAGCAAGATCTCATGCCCTATTCCAGATTCCATGTACTTACGGTGTTCAACTAAATTGACCATACAAGTTAAATTAAGAATGCACTACCCAAAATACAAATTTTGCACTAAATAAACGTCTGTCCCTTTGGTCCCTCACAGAAGTTGAAATTTTAAAATATGGGTGATATCCTTTATCCTGTATTTTGATCTACCCTAGTGCTAAACAGATCAGTTTCCTTCATATCTCTAGTCAAAGGCTGATCCCTTTTTGAACTTTGTAAACTGTCTCTACATGGGGTAATGTTGACTTTCATAGAGAGCTCTGACTCTGAGTCTCAGGTGTCACATAAATACCCAAAGTTTCTGGGAATGACCAGGTTATATACAAACAGCTCAGTGTGAATATATGTGACTACTCTAAAAACTTACAATCTAGGGCCCTTTACTGTAGGCCCCAACCTGATAACCCATGCTCTCAACTTCAATGCACTGATTTTTTTTTATATTATAGTTGTCCGTATAAGTAGAGAGGCATGATAATTTAGAACTTTTTCCATATGCTTTATATTTATACAGTTATACATAGTCTTGGTCCACTACAAGATTCATTGTTAAACATTCCCATATTTTAAGAGTTTACATAATTCTAAACCCCAGTCACATACCATATAGTACTGTTAATTATTCTCCCAATGTGCTACTATCAACTTTTTCATAACTCCAAATGTTTAAGTTCAACCTATTTAAAATTTCCTACACATATTAATCAACAAATCCCTATTTTTTAGCTTCATTTTATATCCAGGGTCTATATTTTATATCTATGACTTTACATATTATTATTAGTTTCTGTTAGTGAGATTTTACAATATTTGTCCTTTTCTGTCTAACTTATTTTACTTAACATAATGTCCTCAAGGTTCATAATATTGTTGCATGCTTCAGGACTTCATTCCTTCTTACTGTTGAATAGTATATATATATACTATATATATATAGTTTATCCATTCATCTATTGGTGGGTACTTGGATTGTTTCCATCTTTTGGCAAGTGTGAATAATGCCACTAGAAACACTGGTGTGCAAATGTTTTCCTTTTTTCAAATCTTCTGGGTATATCCTGAGTAGCAGGATTGCCAGCATAGCAACTCTATACTTAGCTTCCTGAAGATCTGCCAGACCATTCTTCACAGGGCCGATACCATTTTGCATTCCCACTAGCAGTGAATAAGTGTTACTTATCCCTGGCAGCATAAACTAGGAGTAAGCAATTGAGTAAACTAAAATGCTGAAAGGCTACGTTGCTTGTCTAAGGTCAACATAGCTAATACATGATGCTGGTATTCAAAGGCAAGAATCTTGGTCCTAGAATGTGTTGTCTTAACCACTAGATCAAACTTCCCGTTGGTATCAGGTTCTAAAGCATGTCTGACATGCCTACATGTTGGACATCTGACATCAAAGAGCAAGTCAGGTACAATAAAAGATGGTAATTTAAAATGTTATCTCACAAGGAGGAATGATCCACCTTGAAAGCATCAAAGAGGGTATTACTAAAGTGAAAATATTTGAACCATTTATTTAAGCTAAGTACATGTTAGATATAGTTTGGCAGGTTAAAGAAAATTCACAAGTGAAAGCAAGGAGTCATGAATAGATGCAGCGTGGAGGGTTCTGTGGTCTGAGTGAATAGTATGAGAAGAAGAAAACCTCTCTTGGGCCATATTAGGAAAGGTCTTATATAATGGGCCTATATATTTGACCTTTCTACAAAAGACAATGTGGAACTATTCCATTTTTCTTAGCACTACACTTATATATTTGAGAATCTGTTTGAAAGTAATTATCCATGTACTAAAGGCTGCCATTGAACATGATTTCCTGTCTAACATTGATTGGTGAGAAACAGATGGAGTTATTCTACAGAATATACAATTAAAGTTGGTTGTCTAAAGTAAAGGAGAATAGAATCTGTAACTCTAAGAGAAAAGCGTATGGGAAGACAAGGCCTTTAAAAAATAGAGGAACAGAAAACACATAAGAAGTGTACAAATCATTGTCAAACAAATTTTACTTAGCATGTAGCTATTGTGGACATATTCTCATTAAAAGAGAATGTATTATAATTTTTCAGTGGCCATTGGAATATAATAAAACCATCATATATATATATATACCCCTAACTCTACTTGCTTGCTTTGAGACAGTAATACAGTACAATGCTTGTGAATAAAACAGTGCTGAATATATAGTAAAAATTTAACATGTAAATTTTATAGACTTCATAAGTGTTTGAGCACTTTTATATTACATTGTTCCCTACAGTACACACTTTTATGTTCACAATTATCATTTTGATACTATCTTATTTTATATGATTGCAACTATGATTTATAATTAAATTTTAAGAATATTTTTAGTGTTTTTAATCAGTTTTAGATGTGGATGTATAATTTCTATGCCTAGATTTCCCATGGAAACACATTGCAGATTAGCTTTCTTTCACCAGAAGAAAAAAAAAATAGAAGTTTAGATAAACCAATTTTCTCTAGACATTGGCTGAGAGCAACAACAGGTGGTTCACATGCTGGGGAATATCTTATACCATTCCAGTGGTGAGACAGGACCTTCTCACTTGAAATGGTGAAATATAAGAATTGATGTAAAGGATGAAAAGAGCTGTATGGTTCTACATCAACTTCATATCCTTTTAAAAAGAAAAAAATGCACAAAAGTTAGCTCTATAGTAAAGTATCCAGGGGTAATAGAAAGTAGAGGACAATGCAAGTCTTTGGCTGTCACCCATCATATTACATTATGGGCGTTAATCTTTCTAAAATTACTCATTGTTTAGTTGTTACCATTTTATCAGTGCAATTGTGCATATACTTATGAGAGCTGATGGCTTTGATAGTTCATTCTCTTGTCATCTATAATAGATCATTTTGTACCACATGGTCTGAATTAGCTGTTGAATTCGTGACTTATAGAACTTGTTGAATGTCTGATTTAAACTTGATTATCTTTAACTTGACTTGAATTGTATCCCTAAGAACTAAAAGCTGAAAAAGATATGAAAAAATTATCAAAATATACTAAAGTACTTTAGAACTCATGAAATGTAGCCTAGATTTCCTTGTAAGGTGTTGCTTGCAAAAGGCATAAGACAAAAGAAAATAAATATATTTCAATTGCTATCTTTGGATTTAGAATTGTGTTTGTTAGGTTTTCTGTTTAGAAAGCAAGCTGATTTTATTTCAACATAAATATTTACTTTCTTTATAGCCTGTGAAACAATAGGCTAAGGAGAAGACACCATATGGAACCCTCAGTGGGCCATATATGTGCACCATATATGTGAATGTATGTCTTTGCATGTACATACTTTTTAAAAATTTGCCTCAAAGGAGTAATCCACAGAAATACTTCTCAAACCATGGTTGAATTAGATTCTGATTATATTAGATGAAATGGGGTGTATTACCTTTATTAACAGCTTTTCAAAGGTCCCTGTATTGTCTTTTCTTTTACACTTCATGTCTTTAAAATTTAAGAGTTCTGAATTCTAAATATAAACTTATAATTTGTCAATGCAGACAAAAAGTCTGTTAAAAATAAAAAAAATAGGGTCCAATAATATTTATTACTGAGGTGAAAGGGGAACTATATGGATTGAATCAATGCACTTCACAAAGACATGTACACGTCATAAACCCCGGCCTGAAGGATGAGCTTCTTCTAAGATCCTATTAATTAAAATGAGCCAAACTGAATCAGAGTGGGCCTTAATTCAATATGATTGGAGTCCTTATAAGCAGAGGAAATTCGAATACAGAGTGGGAGACAGGCAGGCAGAGAGAGACCCATGTACGGAGACAGAGTTTGAGTAATGGACTGCCCAAAGCCACCAACAGAATGCTGTGGACCTCAGAGAAAGCTTGGTTCCACCCACATCTTGATTTTGGTCTTTTAGCCCCCAAAACTTTAAGACAATAAATCCCTGTTGTTTAAGCTAACTAGTTGGTGGTACTTTGCTATGGCAACCCTAGAAAACTAAGACACTGAGTATATGAAAGTGTGACTATAAAATCCTATTTTTTACATAAATTATGATAGAATGAATAAATTTAAACATTAAATGTCCTATAATAATATATTAATACTATCTATCTAGTATTATGCTATTTTTAATTAATTTTTTTATTAATGAAACATATCCACATACAAACACAAACATTCTTACCATGTGATCATTCTATTCTTGTTATATAATCAATAACACAATATTATCATATAGCTGTATATTCATCATCATGATCATTTCTTAGAACATTTACATCAATTCAGAAAAAGAAATAAAAAGAAAACAGAAAAAAATTCATACATACCATACCCCTTACTCCTCCTTTTCATTGACAACTAACATTTCAAGCTACTAAATTTATTTTAACATTTGTACCTCCTATTATTTATTTATTTTTTATCTATATGTTTTACTCATCTGTCAATATGGTAGATAAAAGGAGCATCAGACACAAGGTTTTCACAATCACACAGTCACATTGCAAAAGCTATATCATTATACAATCATCTTCAAGAAACATTGCTACTGGAACACAGCTCTGCATTTCAAGGTAGTCCTCTCCAGCATTTTCTTTACACGTTAACTAAAAAGGTGGTATCTATTTAATGCATAAAAATAACCTACAGGATAACCTCTCGACTCTATTTGGAATCTTTCAGCCATTGGCACTTGATTTGTCTCATTTCTCTCTTCCCCGTTTTGGTCAAAAAGTTCTTCCCAATCCCTTGATGCTAAGTCTCAGTTTATTCTTGGATTGCTGTCACACGTTGCCAGGAAGGTCCACACCCCTGGGAGTCATGTCCCATATAGAGAGGGGTAAGGCAGTGAGTTTGCTTGTTGTGTTGGCTGAGAGAGAGGCCACATCTGAGCAACAGAAGAGGTTCTCTTGGGGGTGACTGTTAGGTCTAATTTTAAATAGGCTTAGCCTATCTGTTGTGGGGTTAAGTTTCATATGAACAAACCCCAGGATTGGGGGCTCAGTCTGTTGCTTTGATTGTCCCCACTGCTTGTGAGAATATCAAGAATTCTCCACTTGGGGAAGTTGAATTTTCCCCCTTTCTCACCATTCTTCCAAGGGGACTATGAAAATACTTTTTTATTCACTGTTCAAATCACTCTGGGATTTATCGGGCCATCACTTTGGACAAACCTACAAATCTTATGCCCTACTCAAAGTTCCATGTACTATGGTCTTCAATTAAGCTGTTCTCTTAAGTTATATTAGGAAATGTACTAGTCAAAATATAAATTTTGTACCAAATAAACATTTTTTGCTTTAGTCTCAAATGAAGTATTGACATTCCTTTGTTCTTCCTTATGCAAAAACATTTTTAAATTTGTACATTTAGTCACCATCATTATAAACTCTAGGCATTCCTAGATTATACCATCTCAGTCTTTGTCATCTATCTTTCCTTCTGATTTCATTTGTGACCCCCAGGCCTCCTCCCTCTATCATTCTCACATTCTACTTTATTCAGTGTTCTAGCGTTATTGTATTACAGTTAGGTAGTATTGTGCTATCCATTTCTGAATTTTTCAATCAGTCATGTTGTACTATCTGTATTCCTCAGCTCCAATTACCCAATATCTACCCTATTTCTATCTCCTGAGTGTTTCTGTTACCAACTGAAATTCTTCAAGTTCATTCACTAATGTCAGTTCATATCAGTGAGACCATACAGTATTTGTACTTTTGTTTCTGGCTAATCTCATTCAGCAATATTAAGCTTTTTTTTTTTAAAGCATCAGTTAAGTTGATTGCATCTACGGCTGATTCCATCTACAATCAACTGAGGATATTTTGCCTTCAACAATGAGAGAAGGCTCATCTGGTCAGTTGAGGGCTTTAAAAGAAGTTATGGTTTCAGCAGTCAGAAGAGAGAATTTCCATCTCTGCTTTAGCTAGTCAGTTTTAAGCTATTTTTAAAACGTTTTTCAATTTCCTCAGAGATTCTTTATAATCCATAAATGAAAAACAGTATCATTATTTTACAATAATTAAAAAAAAATCCAAATGTTTCCTGTTTGGTTATTTTGTTTTTTATTTTATTGGATTCCTTTCAAATACTTTTGGTCATTCAAAGTTAAATTTATCATACATACATACTTGTATTTACAAAAATATTAATATATATACTATAACTGCCAAAGGCCAATAGCTTGGCCAAACAATTCTATCTAATGTGTACATTTGGACGTGTCATTATTTAATCATGATTCGAAAACCCTAATCTCCAGTGCTGTTTTCACTTCCCTTGTTTTTACTTTGGGTTCCAAGAGAAGAACTTGATCCTTGAAGAACCTTAGCCCTGTCATATCTTCAGTGCGTCCATCAACAATAGTTGTCCTGCGGGCTCTAGGAAGATATATGAGCCTTTGATGGATTTCTGTGTTTCATCCCTAGAGTGGAAGATAAAAAGTGAAGATAGGAATGAAAAGAACTTCAGGCAACCAAAATTCACTCCTAGAAATGTCTCGATCATGTGGTCCTAGAAATATTTACTAATTCTTTACAATATAGCTGGTTAATTCATTTATTAGGATAAAATATGGGTCAGATATTATCAGTCATCCAAAGAAACAGGGAAAGCCAGTGTCTGGATGATAGAATTCACTAAATATAACAAGACAAAGGTGTTTTGGTTTGCTAAAGCTGCAGAACACAGTATACCAGAAATAGAACAGCTTTTACAAAGGGAATTTATTAATTTGCAAGTTTACAATCCTAAGTCCACAAAAATGTCCAAACTAAGGCATCCAGAGAAACATACCTTAACTCAGAAAAGGTTGACGGCATCCAGAATACCTCTGTCAGCTGGGAAGACACATGCCTGGCATCTGCTGGAGTTTTGGGCTTCTAGTTTCAAACAGCTTCCCCTGGGGCATTTACTTTCTGCATGTCCAAATGTCTGGATCTTGTATTGGCGCCAAGCTTTTTTCAAAATGGTTCCCGCTTAAAGATCTCTAGTCTAAAGTGACCTCATCTTGAATGGGTGGAGACAAATCTCCATGGAACAATCTAATTAAAAAGTCCCACCTGCAATTGGGTGGGTTACATCTCCATGGAAACAACTTAATCAAAATGATCCCACCCAACAATATTCAGTCAAGATTAGAGAACATGGCTTTTCTGGGCTGCACACTGCTTTCAAGCCAGCACAAAGGAAATATGAAATAACCTGTACATAAATCCAAAATTTTCATGATGGAGGTATGAGATGGAAAAGTATTTTACAAGGGCACTTAAAAACAAATTAGTCATTGTGGTAGTTATCTAGTTCCTAACATATTGTTAAAAATGACAAAACAATTTCTGGTTTAAATTTCCAAAATGCAGATATTAATTGTATAAATACAACTGCTTCCAAATAATGTGACCAGAATCCATAAAGTGGAAACATCTGTTGTTCAGATTCATCCAAGTTCTACCTTGCCCTGTATTCCATATTTATGAGCCACAAAAGATAATATTCACTAGTTGTTCAAGTCTATAGACTTGCATGCATTATTTATAAAATCAGTAAAAATTTCAACTATTTACATAATAATTGATGTTAGCAGTAAGAGTATGAGGTTATGAATAGTTTCCAAGTGCCAATAAATGCCAATGCTGGAGAGAAATAGAAAAAGTTGATTTTATCACACCTAATTTAATGCCATTGTTTTTTTATATTTCTGTGAAGCCAGTGGGAATTTGGCAATAAAAAAAGTTAGAAGTGAATTTTAAATGGTTAGAAATAACATTGAAGTTATATTTGTGTATGTGAACACTGTACAAATAACAAGTACAAGAATTATAGGTTTTTGAGGTGTTCAGTGAATTTAGGTATCTTTTGAGAAATTTAAGCTTATTGACAAGATTTTGCACATTAACTCAAGGAAAACAACACATTATATTACTTATCTTTCTTCATTAGTCAGAAAATCCAACTTATGACTTTAAAATGCACCCTTGAGGACGTGTGTTGCTGTTGCTTAAATATACTGCATTAAATAGGTACAGGAGGCATTTTATTTACAGACAATTTGTAAAACAAAACATGCCGCTAAATGTTTGGATGATGTAAGCTGGTTTTGGTTTCCTTTTAACGTAGGGAAAGTTGAAGTAAACATTATTCAAATCATAGAATATTTTTTTTTAATTGAAGCTAATAAAATCCCTTTATTTTTAGGTTTCTCTATGTATCTAGCAAAGTTATTTATTTTTAACTTATTCATAACTTTATATGTTAGTTATGTTTATCTATATGTCTTGGAGCCATGATCTGTGAAGAACCAGGGTTAACTTAAAAAAAAAAAACTAAGAGTAGCCCACTTGGGAGATTTTATTATATTTTTTAATCCAAGCAGCCACAGGAATGGTCTGGGGGGTTACACACTAAGTTCTGTCTAAATGACAAACTTATTAATTTATAAATGTCTAAACTTTGCTTGGAAGAAAACAGATTTAGGTTATAAATAAAACGAAAACAAACACAGAAACAAAAAGCAAGAAAAAAAAATTAAAACTAATTTTATTCATATACCATGTCACTAATTGGTTCAATCTTCCCAGCCTTCCTGCAACCCACATTACATGACAGGAAGATGAGAAAATGTTTTCTACAGAGATAGATATAATCATCTGGCCCTTCAAACTTGCTTCTAAAAATGGGAATATTTTTCCCAAAGAAGTTTTCTTTTTTTTTTTTTTTTCTATTTGTATCACTTGTACCTTTCTATCTCCAGCATCTATTCAAAAACTTTGGAAGATATAGACTTTGTAAGATTCATAAAACTAAGGGTATATCTTGACACCTTAAGTCAACAATAATAGATCAAATAAATAATATGCTTATGTAGATTCCTCATAGTCACCAATAGAAAGATGAAAACCTTGTAAAATGATAAGGGAATATTCCTCTATTTTTCACTGTGTGCGTGTGCTTTATTTTATTTGCCCTCTCCACACCACTCCACCAGTCCAGCAGCTAGTATTTATGAATGTCAAGATGAATAATGCATAAGAACCCATGGATATGAAATAAAGTTTATTCTTCACATAGTAAACAGTAAAAGGATTCCCAAGTAGAAGGTCTCAGGTTTAGTAGAAGTGAAAGGAAAAGGGGTGTTTGGCTCTTTAACATGATTAAAGAGGAGGCCCCCAAATTAGGGTCTCACTCCTTGATTCTAATCCCTTACCACATGGGCCAATGTATGCAAGGTTTGAATTTCCTTGTCATAGCCAAGGGAGGGAGTTTCCAGGTTTTCTTATAGACTTGCCTAATATGGGGCAAAAATGTAAGGCAGTGATGTGGAGAGCTATCAGTGGTCCACATCAGAAAGGTTTTAAGACTATAATAATGTGAGAAAAACTCTGAGAGGTAAAAATAGGAGATATGATCTTCAGATGCTTAAGAATTTCACTTTTTGCTAAGGAGACTAAACATCCATTGGTTGAAAGATCAAAGAACAATGAAAACTTAATTTGGTTAAATTATGATATAAGTTGTACCTTTAAGACATTTCCTAGTCTTTCAGAGAAGAGAATGTAGGATGCATAAAAAGGTTGTTACTATCCTAGCTTGCATTTAGAGACTGAAGAGGATTGCCATCAATAGAGAGAATATTCTACAGAGAGACTATTGTTGTAACTTACAGTTTTATTCTTTTTTTATTAATTAATGAAAAAAGAAATTAACCCAACATTTAGAAATCATACCATTCTACATATGCAATCAGTAATTCTTAACATCATCACATAGATGCATGATCATCGTTTCTTAGTACATTTGCATCGGTTTAGAAGAACTAGCAACACAACAGAAAAAGATATAGAATGTTAATATAGAGAAAAGAAATAAAAGTAATAATAATAATAGTAAAAAAAAACCCAAAAAAACAACAACAAAAAAAAACCTATAGCTCAGATGCAGCTTCATTCAGTGTTTTAACATGATTACTTTACAATTAGATATTATTGTGCTGTCCATTTTTGAGTTTTTGTATCTAGTCCTGTTGCACAGTCTGTATCCCTTCAGCTCCAATTACCCATTATCTTGCCCTGTTTCTAACTCCTTCTGGACTCTATTACCAATGACATATTCCAAGTTTATTCTCGAATGTCCGTTCACATCAGTGGGACCATACAGTATTTGTCTTTTAGTTTTTGGCTAGACTCACTCAGCATAATGTTCTCTAGGTCCATCCATGTTATTACATGCTTCATAAGTTTATCCTGTCTTAAAGCTGCATAATATTCCATCGCATGTATATACCACAGTTTGTTTAGCCACTCGTCTGTTGATGGACATTTTGCCTGTTTCCATCTCTTTGCAATTGTAAATAACGCTGCTATAAACATTGGTGTGCAAATGTCCGTTTGAGTTTGTGCCCTTAATTCCTTTGAGTAGATTCCCAGCAATGATATTGCTGGGTCGTATGGCAATTCTATATTCAGCCTTTTGAGGAACCACTAAACTGCCTTCCACAGTGGTTGCACCATTTGACATTCCCACCAACAGTGGATAAGTGTGCCTCTTTCACCGCATCCTCTCCAGCACTTGTCATTTTCTGTTTTGTTGATAATGGCCATGCTGGTGGGTGTGAGATGATATCTCATTGTGGTTTTGATTTGCATTTCTCTAATGGCCAGGGACACTGAGCATCTCCTCATGTGCCTTTTGGCCATTTGTATTTCCTCTTCTGAGAGGTGTCTATTCAAGTCTTTTTCCCATTTTGTAATAGGGTTGGCTGTCTTTTTGTTGTTGAGTTGAACAATCTCTTTATAAATTCTGGATATTAGACCTTTATCTGATATATCATTTCCAAATATTGTCTCCCATTGTGTAGGCTGTCTTTCTACTTTCTTGATGAAGTTCTTTGATGCACAAAAGTGTTTAATTTTGAGGAGTTCCCATTTATTTATTTCCTTCTTCAGTGCTCTTGCTTTAGGTTTAAGGTCCATAAAACCGCCTCCAATTGTAAGATTCATAAGATATCTCCCTACATTTTCCTCTAACTGTTTTATGGTTTTAGACCTAATGTTTAGATCTTTGATCCATTTTGAGTTAACTTTTGTGTAGGGTGTGAGATATGGGTCTTTTTTCATTCTTTTGCATATGGATATCCAGTTCTCTAAGCACCGTTTGTTGAAGAGACTGTTCTGTCCCAGGTGAGTTGGCTTGACTGCCTTATCAAAAATCAAATGTCCAGGGCGGGCCGCGGTGGCTCAGCGGGCAAAGTGCTTGCCTGCCATGCCGGAGGACCTCGGTTCGATTCCCGGCCCCAGCCCATGTAAAAAACAAACAAACAAACAAAATACAATAAAACAAGAAAATGTTTAAAGATGTTTCCCTTTCTTCCTTCCATCCTTCCTTCCTTCTCTCTGTCTTTCCTTCCCTTCCTTCCTCTCTCAAAAAAAAAAAAAAAAAAATCAAATGTCCATAGATGAGAGGGTCTATATCTGAGCACTCTATTCGATTCCATTGGTCGATATATCTATCTTTATGCCAATACCATGCTGTTTTGACCACTGTGGCTTCATAATATGCCTTAAAGTCAGGCAGCGCAAGACCTCCAGCTTCGTTTTTTTTCCTCAAGATGTTTGTAGCAATTCGGGGAACCCTGCCCTTCCAGATAAATTTGCTTATTGGTTTTTCTATTTCTGAAAAATAAGTTGTTGGGATTTTGATTGGTATTGCATTGAATCTGTAAATCAATTTAGGTAGGATTGACATCTTAACTATATTTAGTCTTCCAATCCATGAACATGGTATGCCCTTCCATCTATTTAGGTCTTCTGTGATTTCTTTTAGCAGTTTTTTGTAGTTTTCTTTATATAGGTTTTTTTGTCTCTTCAGTTAAATTTATTCCTAGGTATTTTTTTCTTTTAGTTGCAATTGTAAATGGGATTCGTTTCTTGATTTCCCCCTCTGCTTGTTCATTGCTAGTGTATAGAAATGCTACAGATTTTTGAATGTTGATCTTGTAACCTGCTACTTTGCTGTACTCATTTATTAGCTCTAGTAGTTTTGTTGTGGATTTTTCCTGGTTTTTGACGTATAGTATCATATCATCTGCAAACAGTGATAGTTTTACTTCTTCCTTTCCAATTTTGATGCCTTGTATTTCTTTGTCTTGTCTAATTGCTCTGGCTAGAACCTCCAACACAATGTTGAATAATAGTGGTGATAGTGGACATCCTTGTCTTGTTCCTGATCTTAGGGGGAAAGTTTTCAATTTTTCCCCATTGAGGATGATATTAGCTGTGGGTTTTTCATATATTCCCTCTATCATTTTAAGGAGGTTCCCTTGTATTCCTATCCTTTGAAGTGTTTTCAACAGGAAAGGATGTTGAATCTTGTCAAATGCCTTCTCTGCATCAATTGAGATGATCATGTGATTTTTCTGCTTTGATTTGTTGATATGGTGTATTACATTAATTGATTTTCTTATGTTGAACCATCCTTGCATACCTGGGATGAATCCTACTTGGTCATGATGTATAATTTTTTTTAATGTGTTGTTGGATATGATTTGATAGAATTTTATTGAGGATTTTTGCATCTATATTCATTAAAGAGATTGGCCTGTAGTTTTCTTTTTTTGTAATATCTTTGCCTGGTTTTGGTATGAGGGTGATGTTGGCTTCATAGAATGAATTAGGTAGTTTTCCCTCCACTTCGATTTTTTTGAAGAGTTTGAGGAGAGTTGGTACTAATTCTTTCTGGAATGTTTGATAGAATTCACATGTGAAGCCATCTGGTCCTGGACTTTTCTTTTTAGGAAGCTTTTGAATGACTAATTCAGTTTCTTTACTTGTGATTGGTTTGTTGAGGTCATCTATGTCTTCTTGAGTCGAAGTTGGTTGTTCATGTCTTTCCAGGAACCCATCCATTTCATCTAAATTGTTGTATTTATTAGCGTAAAGTTGTTCATAGTATCCTGTTATTACTTCCTTTATTTCTGTGAGGTCAGTAGTTATGTCTCCTCTTCCATTTCTGATCTTATTTATTTGCATCCTCTCTCTTCTTCTTTTTGTCAATCTTGATAGGGGCCCATCAATCTTACTGATTTTCTCATAGAACCAACTTCTGGTCTTATTGATTTTCTCTATTGTTTTCATGTTTTCAATTTCATTTATTTCTGCTCTAATCTTTGTTATTTCTTTCCTTTTGCTTGCTTTGGGATTAGTTTGCTGTTCTTTCTCCGGTTCTTTCAATTGGACAGTTAATTCCTGCATTTTTGCCTTTTCTTCTTTTCTGATATAGGCATTTAGGGCAATAAATTTCCCTCTTAGCACTGCCTTTGCTGCATCCCATAAGTTTTGAAATGCTGTGTTTTCATTTTCATTCACCTCAAGGTATTTGCTAATTTCTCTAGCAATTTCTTCTTTGACCCAGTCATTGTTTAAGAGTGTGTTGTTGAGCTTCCACGTATTTGTGAATTTTCTGGCACTCCACCTATTATTGATTTCCAACTTCATTTCTTTATGATCTGAGAAAGTGTTGTGTATGATTTCAATCTTTTTAAATTTGTTAAGACTTGCTTTGTGACCCAGCATATGGTCTATCTTTGAGAATGATCCATGAGCACTTGAGAAAAAGGTGTATCCTGCTGTTGTGGGATGTAATGTCCTATAAATGTCTGTTAAGTCTAGCTCATTTATAGTAATATTCAGATTCTCTATTTCTTTATTGATCCTCTGTCTAGATGTTCTGTCCATTGATGAGAGTGGGGAATTGAAGTCTCCAACTATTATGGTAGATGTGTCTATTTCCCTTTTCAGTATTTGCAGTGTTTGCCTCACGTATTTTGGGGCATTCTGGTTCGGTGCGTAAATATTTATGATTGTTATGTCTTCTTGTTTAATTGTTCCTTTTATTAGTATATAGTGTCCTTCTTTGTCTCTTTTAACTGTTTTACATTTGTAGTCTAATTTGTTGGATATTAGTATAGCCACTCCTGCTCTTTTCTGGTTGTTATTTGCATGAAATATCTTTTACCAACCTTTCACTTTCAACCTATGTTTATCTTTGGGTCTAAGATATGTTTCCTGTAGACAGCATATGGAAGGATCCTGTTTTTTAATCCATTCTGCCAGTCTATGTCTTTTGATTGGGGAATTCAGTCCATTAACATTTAGCGTTATTACTGTTTGGATAATATTTTCCTCTACCATTTTGCCTTTTGTATTATATATATCATATCTGGCTTTCCTTCTTTCTACACTCTTCTCCATACCTCTCTCTTCTGTCTTTTTGTATCTGACTCTAGTACTCCCTTTTGTATTTCTTGCAGAGCTGGTCTCTTGGTCACAAATTCTCTCAGTGCCTTTTTGTCTGAGAATGTTTTAATTTCTCCCTCCTTTTTGAAGGATAATTTTGCTGGATACAGGAGTCTTGGTTGGCAGTTTTTCTCTTTTAGTAATTTAAATATATCATCCCACTGTCTTCTAGCTTCCATGGTTTCTGCTGAGAAATCTACACATAGTCTTATTGGGATTCCCTTGTATGTGATGGATTGTTTTTCTCTTGCTGCTTTCAAGATCCTCTCTTTCTCTTTGACCTCTGCCATTCTAACTAGTAAGTGTCTTGGAGAATGCCTATTTGGGTCTATTCTCTTTGGGGTGCGCTGCACTTCTTGGATCTGTAATTTTAGGTCTTTCATAAGAGTTGGGAAATTTTCAGTGAAAATTTCTTCCATTAGTTTTTCTCCTCCTTTTCCCTTCTCTTCTCCTTCTGGGACACCCACAACACGTATATTTGTGCGGTTCATATTGTCCTTGAGTTCCCTGATACCCTGTTCAAATTTTTCCATTCTTTTCCCTATAGTTTCTGTTTCTTTTTGGAATTCAGGTGTTCCATCCTCCAAATCACTAATTCTGTCTTCTGTCTCTTTAAATCTTTCATTGTAGGTATCCATTGTTTTTTCCATCTTTTCTACTTTATCCTTCACTTCCATAAGTTCTGCGATTTGTTTTTTCTGTTTTTCTATTTCTTCTTTTTGTTCAGCCCATGTCTTCTTCATGTCCTCCCTCAATTTATTGATTTCCTTTTTGAAGAGGTTTTCAATTTCTGTTCTTATATTCATCATTAGTTGTCTCAGCTCTTGTATCTCATTTGAACTATTGGTTTGTTCCTTTGACTGGGCCATATTCTCAGTCTTCTGAGAGTGGACCGTTATCTTCTGCTGCTGGCGTCTGGGCATTTAGTCAGATTTCCCTGGGTGTCGGACCCAACCAAGTTGTAAGATTTTCCTGTGAAATCTCTGGGTTCTGTTTTTCTTATCCTGCCCAGTAGGTGGCACTCATGGCACACGTTTGTCTCACTTGTTTGGAAGGGATCCCCCCGGTCACCGCGGCCTGGGGTTTCCGATCCAATTCTCTCAGTTGGTTCGGGGGGCCGCGCGTGGTGTGGGCGTCAGCCACCGCGGCTTGAGGCGACCCTGTGGCTCCTTTATTAATTTCCCTATTGGTGTTTGGTTGGACCCAGTCCCTGCCACTGTCGGAAATTCCCTCCTCTCCCTGGAGGGGTGTCGGTCACCAGCCGCAGCGGGCCTGGGGAATTCGCCACCGGACCAGGAAGCCGCTCGCGGGGGTGGGGCGTCAATCGCAGGCCACCGCGGCCTGGGGAATTCGCCACTGGACCAGGAAGCCGTCCGTGGGGGAGGGCCACCGCGGCTTGGGTAGCCCTCTGATCCGAGACTCGTAGCCGGTCCAGGAAGCCGCCTGCAAAAGAGGGGCGCCGGCCGCCGCGGCTTGGGAAACTTGACTCTCTGAGACTCTCAGCCGGCCCAGGAAGGAGGGAGGGAGGAGCTCCGGCCGCCACAGCTGCCGCTGCTCGGGGAGTCGCGCGCCACTCGGGGATCTCACCGCAGCCGAGTCTCACAGTCAGACTAGCCAGTCCAGACTGGGGTACGCTGTGTGTCCATTCCCTGCCGTGGCCCCGGGAGCTGTTCTGCACTGTTTCTGTTCACCTAGTAGTTGCTCTGGAGGAGGAGCTAAGACGCATGTACCTTACTAAGCCACCATCTTGCCCCCCCCCCAGTTTTATTCTTAAAGTTTCCTTTTTAAAAGTTCTATTTAAGGGAGTTCCTAAGAGTCTGATTATTGTTTACCATAGGTGCTTTATATTTTCCACTGGGTTCTTTCTTGATTATTGGACACAAGAAGCAGCTCAAAGTATCTCCATTATTCATATAGCATGCCACAATTTAAAAGTGAAATTTTGAATAATAGCATGTAAATGATTCCATGATTTTAGCATCACTGAAACTAGCTTGAGAAAGTAATAAAATGGTCAACCATCTAAGACATGATTAATGGACACTCCAGAAACTGGTTTCCTTCCATGG
Organism: Tamandua tetradactyla; assembly: GCF_023851605.1. Classification (NCBI taxonomy): domain Eukaryota; kingdom Metazoa; phylum Chordata; class Mammalia; order Pilosa; family Myrmecophagidae; genus Tamandua; species Tamandua tetradactyla. The sequence goes on from NC_135339.1 coordinate 42,967,487, forward strand.
CTCCTCTGATCACCTTTATCATTATGGTTTATAGTGAACTTAGATAGTTGGTAAGAAAATTAACCCCCAATAATGTTTCAAAACATTTTGTTGCATATTTCCATCATATTCTGAAGTTAGGTTGGAGAGTCAGATGCCATTCTTCTAAAAGTAAATGATAAATGTTATGTTTTAATTATATGTGCCTTTTACCTGCCCTGTTATCATGAGTAATGGATAAGATAGTGTTCTTGGAAAGTGCTATAAAATCTGTATGTAATTCATAGAGATAGTTTTAATATTTCAAAACTAAAAAAATCTTGTTTTCTTCAAATAGAAAGGTTTGTATTCAAGTAAATATTATAATTAGTTACCCTACATGAAATACCTATAGAAAAAAATTGAATAATGAATTTTCTCCAAATTTTATTTTACAAATTTGTCTTTCCAAATCGGATGGCTCATTCATAATAATGGTATCGTCCACACAGTATCTCTTGTTAAATCAAAATTTATTCAAAAATTCTCCTGATATATTTATTGACTACTGTTTTACTACTTACTTTATATAAATTCTAACTAACCAAGAGTTTAAGGATTTGACCAATATTATAAACAACTTTAATGCTAGTAAGCAATAATATTTATATTCCAAATATGTTTCCTAAACTATTACTATCATTTGATCCTTTATAATCTGTCATGCTTCCAATTTATTCAAATAGCATATAGCTGTTTAATGAAATTGGATAATTTCAGTAACACCTCTTTAAGAGATTAGTGGGAAGAATCCCAAAGCTAAGATACTAGCAAATGTTGAATAAAGAAGGGAAAAGAGTCATATATGTTCCCAAATAATTAAATATATACATTTGAATAAAAATGATATCTTTTGACAGAATTTTGTAAGTTGACAAGGAAAAAAAGTTCTAGAGATAAGTGAATAATTTTGTTTTATAAATATTGCTTTTGAAGACACAACAGGAAAGAGTTCAGGATATATTTGGCTATAAGTGAATATAGCTCAATATCATAATTGTAAGCCAGGTTTGGAAATTATTGACTTGCTACTTATAATCAAATTCTTAGTAAGAGACAGAGTCTCTACAGTAAAAATATAGATAAAAGATAGCAGAAAACTGCTATTTGAACCTCTTGGAGTATTATCATTTCTAATGCTTTATATTCTAGTTTACATATAGAAATGTTTGGTCTAAAAAGAATTAGAGAAAGACAAATGAAAGCCTATCATTTAGGTCAATTGAAAAGACACCATTTTTGGCTTTGGGATACAAACAGAGAATTTCAGAAAAGTAGAGATCTATGACCATCAGATTATATGTGTGAAGACATAAGTAGTAGAAGATTTTTCTAAAAATAAGAACTGAGAAACTGGAGTGCAACTTCCTGTTAATGCAGACAGAAGTGGAGAAGAGGTATGAAAGCAGCTGAATGAATGGGAGGATTACAATAAAAGGTTTCAGAGAACGGCCTAAAATAGAGAGTAAGGTCATTTAAAATCATCCAGCTGCATGGGTTTGAAGACTTGGGTGCAGGAAAAATATAGAGAAGTAATTAAATACAAGAAACTAGCACAGTGAAAGATATGCACAAATATAAGAATATTTAAATTCACAGGGGAAATACTAGACATTCATTAGAGAGTATGTTTATAGAAAATGGATAGAAACCTTAGCCCTAATTGCCTATAACAATTATGGTTCATTGGATTGTAAATGAGCAAAATGATTCCAAAATGATGACAATATGGCCTAAAGGTAGGTCATCCAACACTATTTCTTATGTGCTCTTCAAGCTCCTTGTGTTGTGTCCAGTAACAAACTCATAAGTAGAAACCTGTGAATTACCCCCAAGGCATTGGGCATTCAGAAGCAAATTAGTAATTTAGGGCTTGAGATTGGATTCTCTTTTCTTATTTTTATTCTAAGCAAATTTTTACTCTTACCTCTCACCATGCGATATCTGCTTGTATTCATTTTCTGCATGGTTTGGTGTGTGACTAAAAGGGTGAGAGCCAATATAAAATGAAAAATGTATATGCTGGGATTCTAGTAGCATGTGTGATATAAGAGAAGTAAAGAAAATGAATATAAAACAGTGGGTAAGTTAAAGGCCAAGGAGATGAATGCTGGAGCGAGAATCCTCGTGAGACGTGAAGAGAAGAATCGCAGAGCACAGAGTAGAGAATTAACAGTTGAGAAAAAGAAAAACATTTCCATGGAGACAGCAGGGAAAGAGTCTTACCTTGACCTCCAGAGAAAGGAAGCAATACACATTTTGGCAGATTAAATAAGGTTTTCTGTGGCCATATGAAGATGCATTAATGAAGTATGAGAAAGAGTACTTTTCCTTGCACATGGCTAAACATGGGATACTTTGCTGGTCAAAAATACAAGAGCTGCCTAAGTATGTTATTAAATGCCAGACACTAGGCTAAGTAACCGTGCTCAGTGTAGCACCTGCTACTGCATTATTTCAAGTAACTAAAAGATTAATAAACAGTCAAAGCTTATGAATGTTTAAAATGTAATAAAAAGACCAACTTCCGAGCTGAGGTTTAGAGTCACTTGCTCTTAAAGGGACACGGGTCAGTCTGTCAGATGTTTCTCAGAGGGAAGACTATATGAAATTAAAATAATCAGATTTCAGAAAACTTTGTATAGTCTTATTTCAGTCATAGAATGAAATGCTTCTATATAAAGTAATATAAAATGGAAATGTCTAAAAAATTGTCTGAAAGGAAAAGTCATTAAATTAACACTACTCTTTATTTGGTTACACTGGCAAAGGGGCAGGGATCATCTGTGTGTGTCTGCAAAGGAGAGGACAGCAGACTGGACAGCTGGGTTGCACAACTCTGGTATGTGTTGCGTGTGCTGTTCGTAGTGTATGTGACTACGACGTGCACAACCTTCCCCTTTAGGTGTGGAATGGGGGATGGCTATGATGTGAAGTCACGCTTGTAATTTGTACTCTATTTTTTTCAATGAAAACTCATTCAGGTGTAAGTCTTATGATGCATGAGATTGACAGTGAGAAAAAGAATCATCATGTAAATATTCCCCTACTTTGCACTTGTTTTTCAGAATTAGTAGGTTATCTGAGACAGGCTAAATTCGTTGTGAGACTATGTAAAGATTTCTTTCTAAGAATGCTGTTATTTCAGGGTGGATGATATGTGAGAGCTTCACATATAGGTTCAATGAGAAAGTTTAAGCACGTTCATGAATGATAAACAAAACCCACTTGTGTCTGGAGAGCTGGTCAGCACACGGTAGGGGTTAAAGCTTTGTAAAGAAAATTCAGAGATAGGGGCAAGAAAGTGGTGAGGCCATGGGGATCAGAGCAGCCAGGATAATTAGGACTCTCCATAAACACTTGAAAAAAAAGCAAATGAGAAGGTAATCGGGGGATTATTGAAATACAAGTCAAGGAGTCATTAGACAGCAACAGCTCTGATAACAGTGAAAGACAGATTTTGATAAGAAAATTAAATTTGGGAGAAAAATTAGCATCCTATGGAAAGACAAAAGAGCTTTGTCAGCAAAGGGAAGGAAGTTTGATTTCTGACACTGTTTCCTTGGGCTAATTTATCTTTCTTTCTGAATTTCAGTTTCCTCTTCCATAGAAGAGGTGTAATAATATTTACTTCATAGAGGGTTTTTGCTATATTGTTACGTTTGTGTGGGTTATGTGAATAATGTGTGTAAGTGCTTAATACATTTCCTGGCACATAGATGTTCATTAAGTGCTAGTTTTCTCTCTATTCCAACAATAAATTCGAAAAAATTCCCATTTCTCAAGAAATGTGAGAAGGTGATTGCACCTTAGAATCAAAAGTATGTATCAGTCACAGTTCGGTCAGAAAAAAATAGATCTTCATCTATGTATGTCAAGAAAAATGTATTAAATGTAGGGAATTGGAGACATATAATGATTGGAAGGTCTTAGTGAGTGAAGAAAGGGGGAAAATGTTGCTATATTCATGAAACCTGGAAATACAGGAATTGCTGAGAAATGGCTACCAATGATTTCAGGTGCCTGCCACACCTAAACAGAAATTCAACAGGAAACTGCTTTAAATCTCTTCTGTATGGCTTCCAAATCTCACACTGGTTCACCTCATCAACATAATCTTACCTGGGACCCTTTTTCCAAAAAGCACTGGAATATGTAGTGCCCAGGCATCTCCTGTCACTACATTTAGGAATTGGAAGAGATGAGGATGAGTTGGCAATAGGTAACCTGGCACAGGATGAACTTTATAAATTTAAGAATAAACAATATTTCTTTCTCACAAGTTTGGTGACAGAAGAGAAAGCTAAGAAACAAGCTCTTCTTCATGCCTACCACAGTTGTAATTAAATAATTGTGTAATTCTTTGTTTAATTTCCAAGTCTCTTACCAGACATTTAAACTCTTAGGTCTCTATTTTTTCCCATTGTTCAGACCTCTAAAATTTTAGTTAATCAAAGAAGGATGCACAAGCTTTTGGTTTTCTAAAATGAAACAATCTGCAAAAATAAAAGTCCACTCCCAAGGAAGGCAACCATTTACATAATTATGTAGAATGTTCCCATACAGGAAAGGGTTTTTCTGTTCCTTTTCATAAAAAAAAAAAAATATCCTTAATGTATTTTTTTCAAATGAAAGAATAGCATATCTTTGAAAGTGTGTCAGTGTGTTATAGTTTCCATCTATTGTATAACTAAGATATTCTGAAGTGTTGAAAGCATTTTTTCTCGAGATTTCAAAGACCCTCATTCAATGTTTAGCTAAGACTCAAGACTAAAATACCTGGCTTTCTCCTCACTCAGCTTTGCCATCACACCCCACCAAATACCACACACCAGCAGTCTTTGCCAGAATAGTAATTTTCCTAAGTACATGGCAATGAAGTGGGATTCCCCACCCCACCCCCGTTGAGAAAGACAGGCAAGAAAATTAAGTATTGCCAGGGGTTGTGGCTTTTTCTTTAATAGTTTTGTTTTGGGTATTTTTGCTGTACCCTGAGAAATAGTCATTGGAACAGGTTTTCAATGAAATACTATGATCTCTCATGAATACACCATAGAATATGAAAATAATTCCCTTGATGATGAGGGTAAGTGGAGGGGAATATGTGTACATCTCTCCTGAGCCTCCTCTGTGCTAACTTTTAAGCTTCAGTCACCTTCTACCTCAAGTTTTTTCTTCAGTCTAAATCTGCTCTTGCACAGATTCTCTAGGTCTGCAGTTCTCTCAGTCACTATTGTTTGTTTATTCTTATCAGGATAATAGTAAATGTCTGGAGTTTTATTTCCTCATTAAAACATATCTCAGTAATACACGTTGAGTAGATAAGGGGTCACAACGTTGTTAAGTTAGGGAGTTCAACAATTAATGATTGTGGTTTAGCAAATATTGATTGGTACCAGGTCCTTTTTATTTAGCATATGCCATTGAATTCTCTGCTGTAGGTTGAGATCCCATTTTAGAGGTGAGAAAATTGAGATGTAAATAAAATTTATAACTTGTTGAATGTGTTGCTGTTAGTGAATTGTGGATCACATTGACAGGACATAAGACTTTTTCCAATGACATTATTTCTCACATCTCAGCCTAGAACTCAATTAGAAAGTTGGGACCAGTAGCTTTAGAATACTGGCTGGAGAGTCAGAAGAGCTGACCTGTGGGCATTTTCAGGGTGGATGAAGGATACATTAAGTTTAATGGCGGGCCATATATCTTTACTTCTAGAAAATAGGAAGACTGGTATTCTCATGGCTGAGGAAGATTTGTTGTTAATTGGAGTGGGATGGAAAAAGTATTGTAATGGAAATATCTTCAGTGTGTTTTGCCCTCCTGACATGAATCAGGAATGAAGAAAGTATATAATTACTGCCCACTAATGTCCTTTGCCAACCCTCCTGTGAGTCTTGGGAAAGAGAGGGAAGTGAAAGGAGTTTGGGAGTAACACAGTCTTAGAATATGGCTGCACAATTCTCTATTTGAAAGTGACTAATTGGTATTTTAAAATGTTTCCAGTAGAATTCAACCATATTTCCTGAATGATGTCCTTAATTTTTTAGTGAATGCTATTAGAGCTAGAGGACTTGTTGTTGCATGTTCTTTTTACAGGTAATGAAAGAGGTTGAAAGAAGGGAGTAAGGTACATGGAGAGTGGTGTCACAGCTGGAAAAATGGCAGTGGTCTTATGATTCGTGTCCTTGTTTTTTTTTTTTTTTTTTCCACAAAATAGATTTCCTTTGATGCTTTTCTTTTCCCTGCTATAGAGGAATATTATGACTTGGTATTTATTTTTCATGTTGTAATACTTTATTATTCTGTGAATAGGTTCAGAACAATAAGTATTGATCAAAATGATGAGGAGTGGTCATAAACATTTATAAAAATGGAGGGTTTTTTTAAAACCTATATAAAAGAATCAAGAAGAAAAAAACAGGTCAAAAAGAATAGCAATTTATGTTAAATACCCTTCTAAGAATTGAATTCTCTGAAAAGAGGGTTGATGAAATTTGATATCCCTTTAGTAAAATAGATGCTAAAAATATATATCTAGAATCATCCAGAATTTCTTGAAGTATTGATTAATTTATAAGGGGAAGACTTTTCAGATAGAATTGAACTATTAATGGATAAGGGAGTTCACATTCAACTCTTTGGGAAATAGTACAATTAACTTTAGGGAGGTTTTTCTGAAGCTAGACCCAGTCTTTTAGTGATATTTTACCTCCTGTCCAAAAGCCACCTGCAAATAGCTTATTTGCATGAGGATAAAAGGCAAGAACCTTCATCTTCCTTTTACTTATTACTGGATAACAAGCCTCCATTCATGAAGTACAGCATCGTTTTTGTTATAAATGAAGAATCAGCCAACATTGTGCCACATCTGGCTGCTGATCTATAAACTTTAAATAAATAGTACACATTCAATGTACGGCATCAATTCTTTATAAAAGAGGTCCTCCACCCCCATCAAATTAGCATTTACTATTATTGAATTTCATCTTTCAGAACAACCAAGACTTTAAAAAGAGATCGGTGTTGCTTTGCAAGGAGGCAAACATTTTTAGATACTCTAAAGATGAATCTATCAGTAGTTCTTATACTAAATCTTTCCCCAATGTCCAATTATCCATTAAAGTTAAAATGGTTACTAAAGGCAGAATATTTACACATATAACAAACTAACATTTTCAAAGCAAAGTGATTTCTGCTTTTGGAGAAACGTAAAGAAGCTATTATTTTTATGAAGGATCTAGAATTAGCCTGAGTAAGAATCTTAATGGTTTTCTGCTAGGCAAAGAGGATGAAGACAGTTTAAACACGACAGTTATAAAACAGTTATGGAGATGGTGCAGGAGTGACTCAGTGGCAGAATTTTCACCTGTCATGCCGGAGACCTGGGTTCGGGTTCAATTCTCAGTGCCTGTCCATGTAAAAAACAAAAAACAAAAAACAGTTATAGCATGTAACATGTATATTTAACTGCCCATCCTTATCTTAAATCTTTCAAAAAAGTTGCCTATAAATATAAATATTAGTCACAGACAGTTAGGTAACATTTTTCTTGTAGCTATATGAAAATTCACCAGAGTAGGGAGTAGCAAACTTTTTTGTAAAGAGCCAGATAGTAAAATGTTTGGTTTTGCAGGTCATGCTATGGATACAACTGATGCAACTACTCAACTCTGTGGTTATAGCACAAACACAGCCATAGATGATGCATAAACAAATGGGCATGGTTTTGTTCAAAATAATTTTATTTATGAAAACAAGCAATAAGACATTAATTTACTGAATCCTGCAGAAGAGTTATAGATATTCAATGAAGTCTAGGTTTGGGTTTTAATGGGATTCTTCTTTGAGTATGAAGTTATTCAATGTTCAGTTCTCTCTACTGTTTTCCAAATCACTAGCTTTAATTTCTAAAAGAAGCCCTCTCCTATATATGAGATTAAATTTATTTCCTTACAACTTCAATCCATATAACTACTTCTTCTGGGTGACTGAAAATTAACACATTCCCTTTTCTACATAGGTGTTTATCCAGGATTTTAAATTGCTACATTGTTTCTCTTTAGTCTTCACTCTGTTAATGAATTAATTCAAGTCCTTTAAAACATTTATAGCATGAGCTTAAGACTCTTCACCGTTGTATTTACTCTGCTCTTGCCCCACTCTACTTTGCCAATGCCTCATTGAAATACATCGCCAGATGAAATCCAACCACAGAATATAGCAATACTGATCCCTAATTTGGTCATTTATTTAAAAAACTTATCATATTCTGATAGACTTTTTTTTTGACAGCCATATCAATCTGTTGTCCCCTGTGTGTATAACTAAATAAAATAAACTTTTGTCCATAGACTTCTGTTTATTTCAGTCCTTCTCTTATTATTCTTAAATTTCTTCAAGATTATTTTGCCCACTATTTCACACTGAGATAATGCTGAATCTTTATACATATTTATGTTATTGTCTATCACTCCCAGCTTAGTGTCATCTGAACTGATATTAACTCCTTTTATAACATCTAAGTTTCCAGGAGTTATATAGAATGTTTCCTTATGTCTCAGAATTTTTCTTAATCACAAAGAAATGATGGGTACTATGAGATTCTAAAGAGGAACTGGTAAGTCTCTGTTCTGTGACCCCCAAATTTCCACTAACCTAAATCACCTATGTTCTTAAGTAGAGAATGCTAGTCATTCAAAGAGAAATTATACAGAAAATGAGTTGTCTAAGAAACAGTGATTGGGATGTTTCTTCTTGTCAGGAAGAACTAAGCATGTGTTCCCTCCTCTGGCAAAGTAAGAAAATCAAAGGGATCAGGAATTATTTCATGAGGGAAAAACTGGAGTAGCTGTCTTCTGTTGAGCTAGAGAATGCTAGTCATTCAAAGAGAAATTATACAGAAAATGAGTTGTCTAGGAAACAGTGATTGGGATGTTTCTTCTTGTCAGGAAGAACTAAGCATGTGCTCCCACCTCTGGCAAAGTAAGAGATCAGGAATTATTTCATGAGGGAAAAACTGGAGTAGCTGTCTTCTATTGAGCTAGAGAGTTATAAGTTCCTATTAATACAACAGAACCTTACATGATATGAAAGTTTTACAGAAATTTAACAAATGACTTCAAGAGTTTAGGAATGAACCCAAATATGACCAGATCAGTACTCATACCTGCTTCTCTCTCTTAAAATTCTGAAGGCTAGATACCTGTTTAGGGGACCTGCAATGGCAATGTGTGGAGAGAGAAAAACTGTCAGATTAGTTTTTCATTTGGATGGATGAATATCATATTGGCCAAGTGGATTAAATGGAAGGCTTAAGAAACTTGGGATATCCAGCTGTAAGAAGTCAGCAGTAGAACCAACTCCCTAGGTCTGAGAAATATGTAGGAGATGAGTTCCGGGAACTCATAAATGCACCCTATCATATAAGTGTGTACACATATGAGTGTGTACATGTCTTGTTGTTGTTATAGTATATATGGTTTATAGAATTAAACTGTGCTTTGGAATATAAATCTCCCAAAATCATAGGTGCACATTTTATTTCATTGAATTAAAGAAATAAATATAGACTTTGCTGATTCTTGTTTTCTAGTTGATTATAGAATAGATGCAGTAATTTAAAAAAACACATTTCTATTGCAAATGAGAAAATCTGTGAATATATGTGTCTTGCAAAGTGGACCAAATATTAATGGAAGATATGTTATGTTCTTCCTTAGCTTTACTCTTTTCTCTTAGCTCTATTGCTTCATCAACTTATTATTCCACAAATTGTCTAAAAGGATCATGGAATAGATAAAAGTACAGTGAAATTTTAGGTTCCTAGAGCAGAAGAAAAATTAGCATAAAAATGAAAACTGGAACTGAGGAGGGTGAGAGTTGCATGGTTCAGAGAAACAAGAAAGCAAACAAGTCAGAGTAGGATGCTATCTGACAGTAAGATAAAGTGCAAACAACTCCAACCCTACAAAAAAATGATAATAAAGTCATATTTATTTTCAATGCATTGGCTGTTTTCCTTACTTTGTAAAGAAAAAGACTAATCTATGATGTCTTGAAGTCTTGTTTCTTATTCCAAATCCTTGACTCATATGGATTGAATTGTGTCTCCCAAAAAGATATGTTGGTTCAAATCTCCAATACATTATTTGGAAATAGGGTTGTTATAGATTAATTTAGGCAACTTAAAATGAGGTCTAACTGGTATAGGATGGGCCTTTAATCCAACATGACATGCCCTTATAAGAAGTTAACATTGACACAGACAAATGGGGTAGAACACCATGTTACAGTTGAGGCAGAAAACATCACGGCCACTGAGCCACCTCCAGAAGCAGGAGAGAGGCATGGAACAGAATCTGTCTATAGGTGTAAGAGAAAGCATGGCCTTCCTGACACCTAGAATTTAAACTTCTAACTCCCAGAAGTGTGAGACAATGCGTTTCTATTGTTTTCTTTAGTGTGCGGTACTGTTATAGCAGCCTTAGGAAACTAAGACAGCAACCTTAAGATAATTCACTGTATTTTTCTTGTCTATCTGTACAAAGAAAGGTATTAATCCTTACCATACTGACAAAGTTATTCTAAAAATTCAGTTGACATATATATGTAGGATTTTGCAATGCCAAAATTGTTACACAAATACAAACCATTTCCCCTCAATTTTCACTCATATCACTACCTCATTCCTCACCTAGGTGATGTCTTCCAAGTGCCTTCTTTCATGATCCATATTTTGGGTGACCCACATTAGCCTGTCTATTCAGGGTAAAACTGTGTGGTTGACATGAACAGAAATGTGAACAACTAGTTTCACTTAAAAGGCATACCAAAGAGGGGAGGGGCCAAGATGGCAGCTTAGCAATATGTGCATTTTAATTCGTCCTCCAAAACAACTACTAAATAACCAGAAACAATACAGAGCAGCTCCTGGGGCCACATCAGTGACCGGACACACAGCATACCCCAGTCTGGACCAGCTGGACCGGCTGCGAGCCCCACCCCAGAACCATGAGTTCCCCAAGCCATGGTGGCCGGTGCCCCTCCCCCACAGGCTCCTTCCCAGAGGAAAAAGGAAAGAGACTTTGCCAGCAGCAGGGGCTGAGCCCAACCAAACACCAATTGTGGAATTAATTCACAAATTCTGACTATTAAAAATAGGCCTCCAGCTCAGGAGAACCTGGTCAAAATGGAAGTCACTCATTGGGCTGATGGAAAAAGCAAAAAAGAAAAGAAACAGAGGTTTTTGTGACTGTGTTTCTACAAAGGCTTGGCTGCCTTTGGATACAGTGGCAGGGCTTCTCAGGCTGCAACTGCTCCAGGCATAGGCAGAAATAAGCTCCTTTGAGGGCTTGTCTGGAGCCTTTGCCTTCCCCAGGGGAGGGGTGAAGCTCAACTCAAGGGAACTCAGACATCAGGGCTTGGTAATTTGAAGCCATTAAAACCAGCCTACACCCTCTCCTCTGTCTTGACCTTGCCCCCAGCAGGGAGAGTCTGCCAAAGTTAAAGGTACCGCATCATCTTATGCTGGTGGGACCTGTAGGCAGACAAGTGCCACATACGGGGCAGGATAAGAAAAACAGAGTCCAGAGACTTCACAGGAAAGTCTTTCAACCTGCTGGGTCTCACCCTTGGGGAAAACCAATGCAGATAACTCTTTCCTCCTGATAGGAGGCCAGTTTGATCTGGGAAAATCCAGCTGGGGTCTATAATACCTAAGTAGACCCTCCTAAGGGGTCTGGGGGTGGGGGGAAGGCACCATACAAGCAGGGCAAGAAACAAGAAAACAACAACTGAAAAATTCTCCTCTGTTAAACAAAACCTAAGCTAGAGGTGCAGAAAAAGCTGAACTGAATGTCAAAGAACAGATAGACAACAAATTCATCCAGCAAGAAAACCCTAGGTAAAAGAAATAAAAGCAATCTCCAGAATAAACTAGTTAAGGTAATTAAATGTCTAGATGCCAGCGAAAAATAGCAAATCACACCAGGAAAAATGAAGATATGGCCCAGTCAAAGGAACAAACCAACAATTCAAATGAGATACAGGAGCTGAAACAATTAATTCAGAATATACGAACAGACATGGAAAACCTCATCAAAAACCAAATTAGAGAATTGAGGGAGGATGTAAAGAAGGCAAGGAATGAACAAAAAGAAGAAATGGAAAGTCTGAAAAAATAAATCACAGAACTTATGGGAATGAAAGTTGCAGTAGAAGAGATGAAAAAAAAAAAAAACAAGGATACCTACAATGGTAGATTTCAAGAGGCAGAAGATAGGATTAGTGAACCGGAGGATGGAACATCTGAAATCCGATGAGAAGCAGAAAGTATAGGGAAAAAAATGGAAAAATATGAGCAGGGACTCAGGGAATTGAATGACAATATGAAGCACATGAATATATGTGTTGTGGGTGCATTTTGTTTCTTTTCCTGTTGTCTTTATTTTTTTTTTTTCTGAATTGATGCAGATGTTCTAAGAAATGAAGAATATACCACTAAGTGATGATATTTGAATTACTGATTATATATGTAGAACAGAATGATCACATGTTAATGTTTTAATTCATTTGTTGTTAAATTTTTTTAAATTTATAAATAAATAATTTTTTTCAGAAAGGCATACCAAAGCAGAACATTTGAGAAATGAAACTCAGAATAAAGACAGACCTTTCATATATGAATTTTCACTGTCATCACAATAACAAAAATAACAAAGACTTATTTATTATAGACTTTGGGCCTCATGACATATTTCCCAGTGCAAGAGAGAGTACAATACTCATCACTTTTCCTTAAATGGACTATTTCATTAGGCAAGCATCCAATTTTAATTGGCTCATGATATGTATTAGCCTATGAAACTAACTACTACTATGTAACTGGTGAGAGTGACCCATCACAGGAAAAAGAAAGTTGGAATCAGTTCTGAAATCAAAACATATATACATAAGAGATAAGCAATTACATTTTTTAACAGAAGAAATGTTTTTTTATTTACTAACCAATTATTTTTTTTTGCTTTATGGGCTACTTTTATAGTGAACTGGCAAATTTATCGTTTTGAGATTATCCATTATTGGAATAATTACCAAGAAGTTAATTATAATCAAAGCTGTCTTTTACTAGATAATCTAGGTACAGAACATTTTAATTTTTTCCTCTTAACAAACTTATTAGAAAAATAAAGACTTTTGGGGTAGGTGATAGTGGCATAGTAGCAGAGTTCTCTCCTGCCATGCTGGAGACCGGGTTCGATTCCCAGTGTCTGCCCATGAAAAAAAAAAAAAAACAAAAAAGAACTTTTTACTGTTCAAAATCAAGTAAAAGATAGAGATTTGTGATGATATTACACATAACCTAGTTAAATGCATATTAAATATATTTCATATAATCCAAATTATGTTATATATAATCTACTGAAATATATATTTCCCGAACTGTTCTTCTGTTTTTCTAAAAAGTTAAGGACATTTCTACACCCAGAGTCAGATTAGCATTAGATTGCCCTATTCAAGAGGAGTGTGTAGAAAAACAAAGCTCAAAAAAAAAAAGGAAAATCTAAGATTTATAAATAAAAGATTTATATTAATTGCTTCTTGATGCTTTTTGATAATTTGATAATAACAACAGATTTTAGTTATTTTATTCTTGCATTTTGTTCGGGAATACTCTCTATTTCTCCCTTGGCACCACAAGTCTTCAAAATGTGTTCCCTGGACAACCTCATAAAGAACACCAGAGATTCAGTTTTCTTCAGACTTTAAGACATTGATTATGGAGCCCATTTTATTAAAATGTAGTATGCAATTCAAATAATCGTAGTAAATAGGTTTTACCCAGTGAGACTACTCTAATTGATAGAGACTCATATGAATGTCTATGAGAAAGATTCTGATGCCCTATCCAGACTTAGGCTATCAAGTAATTGGGAAGAGATGACACATATACTATTATCACAGTGCTAGGCATAGATAAACAAATATGTTAAATAAACTCTTCCTTGAAATAGTCTTTGTTTACTTTTTTTGGCTCTGTGTTCCTCAATTTCTTCATATGAAAATACAGTAATAGATTACTGTTTGAGCATTAACTGAGTTAATAAGGAAAAACGAATAGCAAAAGTTGTTTAGAAGAGTGTTAGTATATAGTAGGAGCTCAATAAATATTTTCTATAATTATTATTTATATTATTAGGTTATCACTTTTGGAAATAGAGTACACATCCAAATAAAGATAATACTATACACAGAAATTAATCTTCATGTTGGTTTTGATCATTCAAACTCCATTAGTTCATGATATCTTCTCCACAATAGTGCTTTGAATGCATAGTTAGGCATGATTTTACTCTGTCATACTATTAAATCGAATAAGCTCCAGGACATTTTATGGTTTGGGATAGTCATCCAAATACAGATGCCAAATGAGGTACTCAGAGCAAGAAAATAGAAACATGTTGCATATCTGGCATATGATAGATTTTAGTTAGTATCCAAAACATTAATTGAGCATATTTGTCCCCCAAGCAGAAAGTATTTGTTAGCCATCTATGATTGATGTTGAGGTAGCTAATAAACAAGCTGCCAGAGAGGTTGCCAAATTTTAGAGTTGATTGTTGCTTCCCAAGGTGAGGTAGCCCATGAATTGTTTTAGCTCAAGGAGCAAGAACAAAAGCCTGTTTCATGGATCAGTGAGGAATTTGCAGAAAACAAACAACAAAGTTTACCACAATGATTGGATCAAGGTATTGTTATTAAAACGGTGGTTTATGTATGAAGCATTTCTGTCCATCTGGTCAAAAAGTTACTATGTGCATCCACACATAACCTACAGGTGATTTGTTTATCACCTTGGATGAATGATCTTGGTTTGATGTTTAATGATTTGTGCCACTCTTCACAAATCCATTATCTTTCCTTCAGGGTGCCTGTCAGCTCTGCAGGAAATGTGTAGCAAGGTGAATGAATTACCCTGAAGAAAGAGGAGGGCTTTCAGTCTGAGTGAAGGGGATATATTTTTGTGATTGCTGGGTAAAGGGTATACATTTTAACATTTGCTACAAAATTCCTTCTCAAGTCTTCCATCCTTAAAATAGAGCTCAGGTTATCCAGATGGGAGTGTGGAAGTATGTCTCACTCAAATTTCCCATGCTGTCAACAGGACTATAAGTATGGGTTTTGGCATAGTTATTCTCTGGCTCTTTTTAACAACCACCTCCTGTGGAGCAAGTGGCAGACCATGTCTAGTGCAAATCTAGGGCAAAGGTTAGAGGTACTTATAGTGAAGAGAGAGGAGTGTACTTTGGTTAATACCTTAAATTATTATATTTCTTTTTTTTCTACAAGTGATTAGTCTTGGGTTTGTAATAGGTGTTTAAGTTACAAAGACATACATGGTGTCATGAATTGTATATGGGCCTTAACAGGTACTTGATAAATACGTTTCTTTCATGTTTGGAAAGCAGAATGTGTATGAGCTTTTCCTTGTTTGTTACCATGTATTAGGCATGCATATAAGGAAAATTGGAACTAGCATAAAAGGGGAAACCCACCCATAAAAATCAATTAGATAAACTATTTGCATATGCTCAAAATTTTAATGAATCCTTGAAGAATTTCAAGATCTATGATAGTTCTCGATAGAGCTTCTCAAGTCATTTCTTATTAATATATATTCCTTAACTTATTAATATTTCAGAGTACCATGCTGATAAACTGTTTTCCTATACATTGATATTTTTAAGATTTTTAATTTGTTCATTAATAGAATATTTTATCTGACTATTAAACCAAAATAAATTGTATATAAAGTCCACTGATTAACTTTTTTTGGTCATAATTTCTAACATGATTATAAGCCAGGATGATTTTACTTCCTTTAATTAAATTTTATATGTATATATATATATGTATAAATATCTATACAATATACATATATATATATATATAATCACTCTGTGCATCATTTTTGACTTTGCATGGTAGTTTGAAGTTGTTTGTACCCCAGAAAAGGCAATGTTCTTTTAATCGATTTCTGTGGGTGTAGACCTATTTTGCTTGGGACCTTTTGATTAGGTTATTTCAATTGAGATGTGACCTGCCTCATTCAGGCTAGGTTTTAGTCCTCTTGCTGGAGTCCTTTGTGAGAGGATAAAACACAGAAGCTAACAGAGATGAAATTAAGAGACACTCAGAGAAGAGCACCAGAGAAACTGAGAGAGGGAGCCACTGAAGCCAGAAGCTAAAAGCAATGAAACCTGGGAGAGAAGGGCCAGCAGACCTTGCCATGAGCCTGGCCATGTGACAGAGAAGTCCGAATTGCCAGTAGCCTTTCTTCAGAGAAGGTATTGTCCTGTTAGTGCCTTAATTTGGACATTTTCACAGCTTTAGAATTGTACCTTATAAGCTAATAATTCCCCCTTGTAAAAGCGAGTTCACTTCTAGTATACTCTATTTCATCAGCTTTAGCAAACCAAAACACTTTGTATTCTCTTTCATTTTTATACCTACTTTCTTTTCCATTGCTATACCTAATTCTAATATTCCCTTTCCACTTTGTGTCTGTTTACAACTTCTAATTTTTTAGATTGGGAAATCAGGTAAATAAACTTGGAAGATCTGTATGTTACTTATAGTTAATGACGTTGAGAGTAGAAGTCTACAGTAGAAATTCCTTTATTCTTTCATTTGGTATCTAACTGAGGAGATCACAATATGGTAAAGAAAACAGATATCAAACCTAATGGTTAATTATAATGTGGAGACTTCTCAGAGGTCCTATGAGAGATGGGAGTCTATAGCAAGGACATCTAACCCTATCTAGATTAGGTTAGAAGGTAATAAACCTTCTTCGAAGAAGGAACATTTTAGTGAAAGCTAGGGCATGAATACAAATTAGCCAGAAGAATAGTAGGGAGAGAAAATTCCAGGCAGATGGAATAATATGATTAAAAGTTTTGTGATGAGTAAAAAAAACCCTACGAAAGCTGGTATGCCCTTCATCTTTGTTCAAATGGCGAAGAAGTGTATTATACAAGATGAGGAGGCTGAAGAGGGAGGAAGGGAGAGAAGTTATGCAAGTTACCCAAGGGTTTGTAGTTCATGGTAAAGACTTTATACTTAATGCTAAACTCAATAAAAAAATATTAAAGGCTTTAAAACATAGACAGATAGTATATATATTTTAAATAGCAGAGGGGCACCAAATAGATACATATGTGGTATCTCCTTGATCTCTTCCCCCAGTTCCTACCTTTCTATACTGAAGACGTTTTTAATTGTTCATGTCAGTTTTTTTCTTTTAAATACAAGTATGTTCTCAAGAGCCCTATACCTACAACTCCAGCAATGTCATTTGATTGCAGTGATGCAAAAGAAGGAAAACATTTTTCCATCCTAAGAATAAAATATTAAAATATGCAAGGAAATCATGACATAATTTTTATGTTGAGATCCTTTTTACATATTAAGAACTCCAAAATTCTTTTCTAGAAGTTAAGTTGTCAGAGAGCTGATCTCGTATTAGTACAGTGGTCTGATTGCATGTACTGGGGATAGATGTATGCCAAAACTCAGCATGGCATTTATTAGTTTGATTCTTGCTTCACTTTTAAGAGAGAAGAAATGAAATGTGACTAGTAAAGCATTGAGCATTGGCATCTATAGTTTATGCCATTTGTTATGGTGTTATTAAAGTACAAGCAGAAGAACAGGTATTAGTTCAATATATATGTATATAAAGATGTGTTCATTTGAGTTTCCTTGGTAAATGTTTCTACCTTACCTTGGATTACTTTGGTATAGGTTCTGAGATAAATGTGTGCAAATGTCTACTGGGATTGCCTTTAGGATATAGACATGTAAGGAAGTGAGGAAGGCAGGATTGGGCAGAGGGAGAAGCTTGGCTACCATGTGGGTGGAACTAAAGTAACATTGCCAGATTTTACAAATAAAAATACAGAATACCCAGTTCAATTTGAATTTCAGATAAACAATGAATAGTTTTTAGTACAAGGAATTTGCAAAATATTGCATGGGACATATACTAATTTTTTTTTTTTTTGGCTATTTATCTGAAATTCAAATTTAACAAAGTGTCTTGTATGTTATTTGAGAACCCTAAATTGAGTACTCAGCTGATTTGATTGCAAACCCTTCAGAGTTGCCCTAAATTACGTCTCTTTGCTGGTCCTTTGTATCACTGCATTAGCCAGTCATGAGTTAATACTTCTGGAAGGAGGCATTAACTGGGACAGGACAGTTCCCCTTGGCTTGCCTTAGGGCAATGTTTAATGAAGGGCCCAGATGTGAATATTCAACTTTGGGTAATTCCCTAAAATTTAGAGGAAAGTGTGTCCCACAAAGCAGGGATCTTTATGGAGAACCACAATATCTATACAATAATTTATCCTATGTCACGTCCCAGAGTGATCCTTAGATAATATTTCTGTGTCCTTACTTGGTTTTAAAATGTTTATTTTGTTTCTTTCCCTAACTAATTTGTCAACCTCTGTGTCTCTTTGAAAACTGAGGAATTTAAACTACTGTGAATACTGTTTTTAAAAGAAATGAAATTTATACTGAATTATTTGAAAACGTTTCTCTGTCTGGAACTTTTAACAAGTCAGAAAAATGTGTACCCTGGCAATTTCAGTCTACTGAAATTTCTTGGTGACAGTAAAAGACACTATAATTATTGTCTGTTTTATTGTGGAAGAAGAAAGAAAAACAAAGTTCAATATTCCTATATAGAGAAACACCTGTTATAAAAATTGCTTTTTAAATTTCTATAGACTGAATTTACATAAATGGCTACATTTGATGTCCTCTTAGAAATATGGTAGCAAGTCTAAAGAAATAAGGAAGTAGCTTACTTGGGAAAGAAAAACCAAACCAAAACAGCTGAAAGCCATGGAACATGCTAGATACCTCCATAAAATAAACGTCTGGGTTTGATGAGATTCCGTATGGTAGCATAAACTTAATTTCACATCACAGAAATTCTAACTATTTTCATATGTTTATTAATTTTAAAAGATAGAATTTTTCAAAACCTTTTATTTGGTAATATATTTGGTTAAGCATTATACATTGTTTGGTACTTTTATGTAGCCAACTGCATTTAATTTTGCTGTTCCTTGTATTGTTTTTCCAGCAACACGTAAAAACTGTTATTTTACATATTTAGTTATTACCTACTATGTTTTAGCAAGATAAAATTTCTAAAAGTAAATTTGTTTTGACAATTGAAAAATGAAACATTGCCTTAAAACAGGAGAAGCAAACTCGAGCAAAACAAAGGGCTAGCCAGATAACAATAGACAATAGGGACTCTTGCACATTCAACCTAGAGATATTCAAATTCAACGATAATAATAATAAATAATCTACTTCACAAGTAGCTGGACTTGAGTTGAGACAAACAGCAGAACCATTTGAAACTCCTGAGAAAGAGGCCATCCAAGACATTTTGTCATGACCATTATGGAAATGTTATGATGTAAAACAAGATTAAAACATGGAAAAAGGAAAATCACAGAATATGTGCTTATTTTATCTCGATTTCTTGGTCTGCATGGTTTCTAGTCTCTAGTCATCAGTTTTATTAGATAGATTTTATTCCTGTTCAGGTCTCCTGGTATTTACTCCCTTAACTGAGGTTTTCTTATGGCTTTGGTTTGCCTTGGCACTACTTTTTTCCAATGCTACTGGAAAATCAGTTCACATGCTATAATTAACACAAAAAAATATTCAGTATCTTAATTCTAATTCGTTTGAAAAAGACTGGACTATGATTTTTCTTCTCCTTGTTTCAGGCACTCATTCTTTTTTACTAAGCTGTGACCTGAAAGGTAGGGTTATGTGGCACAAATAGGACTTTCCTTTAGTAACCCGCTTTATTGCAATGGCAGATTAAGGCATTTATAGGCCCTATGTGCTGAAAACATTGTGGCATCCCCATTCCATATGTAACTCAATGCAGAGAAAGTACGAAACTATAAAATATATGCACGCTGTAGCTAAATAAACAATTCTAAGTTACAAAATTCTGGATAAGACCTTGAAAGCTGAATTTTTAAAATTTTCTGTGTATATTTACATTTAGCGCTCTCAAGGCTGCAGTGCCCATTTGCAGTCTGCCTGTGGGTAATCTAGCCTAGTTTCATCACTTGCTCAACCCTAATCACATTCTGTCTCTCATTCTGCATAATATTCTCAAACTCAAATCACCCCTGTGCTAACAAGTAGAGTGAAGGTCTTTAGGCATTTCCTTTCCAAAGCTAGGATGGGAATAGTTTCCTTGAACTGAGAGGATCAAAGTATAAATTGACTGAACTCATTCACTCTGGTTTATTTGCTTGAAACTGGGGTTGTAACCAGCTTTGGCTCCCTGTGACCATTGCATCCAAAGTGGTTATGACTGAAATCTTTTCCATGGTGGACTTTTCCCCCCATTTAGTCTCTCTTTTTATTTTTTTCCCTAAATACTTGTCTAATTTCTAAATGCCTTCTCTCTGCCTTTATCCCCTTAATTTAGCAAACCATGTTAGTATCTGATTCTTAATTCATTCCGTGAGAATGATGGAAAGATGTAAGTGGATGATAGTTAGGAAATATTGAACTGTGCCATCAAACTTTCCCCTTTCCCTAGTGAGAATCCTTGACAAATTTAGTGACAAAGGAAAATGTGTGTAATGTCTCCTAGTGATCTGGTGTCAGGGCAGCATCTGGTCTGTTTGAATTAAGCCCTGAATTTGTAAATACCACCTGGTAATAAGACAGTATCAGTAAATTTTGACTTGCTGCTGGTTGCAGAAACTTCATAGAATTCCAGTAGAATCATAAGTCACCTATAATTTGAGAAGAAATATCAGGCTTATAGGATATAGGGGCTCTAGCTGTGAAGGCAAACATAGAAGACTTGTAAGATAAAATAGGACTGAAAAGCAGGAAATTAGGCAAATGGGTTCCACATTCATAAGTTTCTTAAACTCTGGTGCTGTTTAATGACAATTTCCAATTTTGAAAACATCACGTTGAGTAAAATAAGCCAGACATAAAAGGACAAACCTTGTGTGACTTCACTTTTATGAAATTATTAGAATGGGCAACTTCATAGAGGCAGAAAGTAGATTACAGGTTAGCAGGGGTGGGGATGGGATATGAGCAGTTAATGTTTAATGGGTGCAGAGTTTCTATTTGGAGTGATGGAAAACTTTTGGTAATAGTGGTGGTGATGGTAGCACAACACTGTGAACATAATGAATGCTACTGAATTACATGGTAGTAAGTGGTTAAAATGGGAAATTTTATGTTGTGCAGTTGTTACCACAATTTTAAAAATGTACAGTGAATAGCTGTTTTGGTAATACTGTAGATTATTGGTACGTGTGCAAGATTTATAGGCTGAACGTCTCTGCTTCCTGACTTGGCAATGACACAATCGTTTCTAAAAGCTTAAGATTATGCTTATTCAATAATGATAGCCAAATCCAATCAAAATGTTTGATGTAGTCTTTGAATAGTTACTCTAGTGGTTCTCAACCAGTGACAATTTTACTTTCCCAGGGTTATGTGACAATGTCCATAGACATTTCTGATTGTCACAGTTTCAGAGGAAACATGACTGGCATTTAATGGGTAGCAGACAAGGGGTCTGCTACACATTCTCCAATGCGTAGGGCATTCTACAATGACATAAGAATTATCTGACCCAATATATTAATAGTGATGATCTTGAGAATCTCTCCTGTAAATTTTTCTTAGTCCAATATTAAATAAAAAAATTGTGTGAAGTATCTGTGACATAATAACTACTAGTAAACAATATATATCCAGCAATTATTACGGGCCAAGCTTTATTTCAACACCTTTATATATATGAACTCATTTAATCTTCACTATACTATAAAATCACCCAAGCTCTTACCTCATTTTATAGATGAGGAAGCAGACATGGAAGACTTAACTTTCTGATCACATAGATAGTAAGTGGCAGAGCTGAGATTTTTAGCAGAGAAGTTTTGCCCCATAACCCCACTCTTAACTACTATGGGAAAGAAAATCAAATTCTTATTCTTTCCCTTCACTTGTTGCCAAGCTCATGAAACTCTAAGAAAGGGACTACTTTAAGTCTCAAGCTATAGAGAAATTCATAATTCTGATGGGTTTTCAGAAAATAAGAATTTTATGCTGAATGCAGTGTTTTACTATAGGCATACAAAATTTTATCTGCAAAATTAAGATTTTTTTAAATTAAAGGATAACTGATGCATAATTATATTTAACATGACTCCATAGATAAACTCAGATTAGGAAGAACAAGGTTAAAAAAAAAAAAAAAAGGTAGTCCTTAGCTCAAATTCTTAGTTTAAATTTAAAACTTCCCAACTTAATAATTTAGGCAGATATGTTCATAGACATTTTATACTAATAATCTAACATTTGTTTCTTTTATATTGTACTTCAGTATTTGCTTTCTGTATTCATTTTATATTATGCATATATTAAATTATATACTTATTGAAATGAAGTGTATGTCATATAATCCAGTATTTTAAATGTACATTAATGACTCAATGATATTATTGAACTGTTTATTTTGTTATAATAATGAAAAACTATAAAATCAGATTATTTTTAATGTTTTGCTTGTAATTTCATCCTGTATAATTATATAATATATATTTTTCATAGTGAATTTTCATTTTTATTTTTAACTTTATTTCTTAAACAGAAATAGCCTTCTTTTAAAACATACAAATAGAATATATTCTCTTAAAAAATTCAAATCTGAATTGGTATAAATAAGAAAGTGCAAATCTCAAATAATCTTACTACTTAGAGGTAACCACTGAACATTTTTATGATTTCACAATATTTTTAGCTTCTTTCTTTGTAACAGTGGGCTCATTGTTTAAAAGGGAATGACAAGTACAAATTTTGTTTCCCTTTACATGTGATAATTGGTGTTCAAAGCTTCAATAGTTATTGTTACAGATATGATATTTAATAATTGACAACACTCTTATTTAGTGAAGCAAAGCCCCAAATTAAACAAGTGCAAGTGGCATGAAACTATAAGATATAGTAATAATGTAGCTTCACAAGCAATGTGTCTTACTTTTTTTTTATATGCCTAGTGGCAGAGGGAAGATATGCACATTTCCATTAAATCACATGTCCCCATGTCTATATGGTAGAAGCATTTTTCCTGAAGCTTCTTAGTGCCACTGATGATATATGAATACTGGTCCTCTTAAAAATATTTATGTATATAAAATTGTTAGAGAAAAATACTGGTTTTCCATTCACACTGGCTATTTCAGCAAATCCAATCAACACTTCTCACCCCATCCACCTTTCTGCATCAGCTGCTCCCACCAGATTCCAAACCAAACTTGTCTCTTGCTTGTATTTGTTCAATAGTCTCCTACTCTTTTTTGTTTTCATTTTGCTCCTTTATATTGTATTCTCCACAAAGCAAAGGGATCTCTTAAGGACATGTCAAATCACACCACACTTCTGCTTAAATCATCTCATTCCACCCGTTCACTTAGAATAAAACTCAAACTCCCTTGGTGTCTTGTAATGTCCTATGACATGGCCCATGAAACCCTTTCAGACCTCATCATTCACAACTCTACTCCTGATTCACTGTTCTCCAACCAAAAGGCCTTTTGTTGTTGTTGTTCCTCAAAAGTCCAGAGTTCATGCTTGCCATAGGGCTATCCTAGCTCTTTCCTTTCCTCTGCCAATACAGGAAATACACCATTTCCTGTATTTTCCTGCTAACCCCTCTTGAGGTTTTTGTTTCATTAATCTCCTTGGAGAAATACTGCCTGACCAGCAAATCTAGTTTTAACTCCTTCATTATTTTCATTACCACCACTTGATAGTTACTTGATAATTTACCAATGATGTTTTTCTCTCATGTCGTAGAATATAGGTTCTATGAGAGAAGGCTACAGGAAAATCTATGAAGAATCTTTTTGTTTAAAATCTGTCAAAAGAAAACTATAGCAATAAATTCAGAAGTGTAGTGGGTCGTGTACATATATATATGTATATGCGGTTAAATATTCTAATATTAGCGCCTCACTACCCACGCAAACAGCATGGGCCAACCGAGATCATGTACTTTATGATAAAGCCAGGTGTTCTCCTTAGAACAGGTCCCTGTCCCTAATGCATGTACACACACACACACACACACATACACGCACGCACACACACACACACACACACACAAACACACAAACACACAAACACACACCACGACTCAATAAATCATTCTTTGCAAGTTCTACCAGTTTTTCTGTTATAGCAATAAATTCAGAAGTGTAGTGGGTCGTGTACATATATATATGTATATGCGGTTAAATATTCTAATATTAGCGCCTCACTACCCACGCAAACAGCATGGGCCAACCGAGATCATGTACTTTATGATAAAGCCAGATGTTCTCCTTAGAACAGGTCCCTGTCCCTAATGCATGTACACACACACACACACACACACATACACGCACACACACACACACACACACAAACACACAAACACACACCACCACTCAATAAATCATTCTTTGCAAGTTCTACCAGTTTTTCTGTACCGGAACTACTACAGCTTTTCCTATAATTGAAGCCTGCAGAGTCAACCATTGAGTAGCAAATCAGAGTCCTGTTACAACAATGCCAGCTCAGTTAGACTTATTATCTTCTTTATTACTCACAGTGGGTCTATCATTTTTTTAAAATGACTGTTGCCTTTGCATTTCTAATAGAGTCCTCACCAAAATTTACATTTAGCCTAACTTGCAGGAACCTCCCTTTAGGGTTTGAAAGTAAAAATGATCATATTATTGTATCTTCAGGAGGCCTGTTTTCATTCTTCTCAGAAATTTTGTATATTGGGAGTTTCATCAAAAAGTGAAGGCAGGTATTTGGAAAAAGATAAAAACAGGGCTCCAAGTAATTTATTCCGAGGGAAGGGTGTTTCTGTGCTATTATTTATATAGATGCTAACATTTCAAAAGCTTTTCTAATATCTACAAGAATTATTAAACCCATCGGTTTCTGCTAGAATATACCCAGCTAAGTATTTTTTTTTTGAACCCTAGCTCCCACAGCTTTTCAGCCTAGCAAAGGCTAAAAGATATAAGTGAAAGCTGTGGTCAAATTCAAAGTCATGACCATTCTGCATCCTGATTTGTTTTGTTAAGAAAGGTATGTCAGAGAGCTGTGATGTGCTTTTAAGCAATCAAAAAGGAAAGATGAGCCCATTAACCCCCCTCAGGCTTGTGTGAACATAAGCAAGAACTAGACATGCAAGCAGAAAAACTCCTCTTTAAACCCATTCCTTCCCAGATTCCCAGAGGCTGAATGGTTAATGGCTGTATTAATTCAGCCCGTTTACCTTAATGGCTGAGATTTTCTCTAGACTTTATTGTAATATAATAGTTATATAGAAATGTAGTTGCAGGGTTTCCACTAAGGTGTAAACAAAACAGGCATGAAGGACTATAAGAAAACAGCTGAACATACAGTAAGGGGTTGTTGCAGACATTTTTATTAGAGGACTTTGAATAAAAGGTTGGTCATATATACCAAAGGGGCTGGCTAACCCTGGGAATCAAGTTCTTTGCCAAGATTGGTGATTCTGTTTCATGTCATGTCATGTGTTCCCAAGGGAAAACTCTTCCATCTCTAGATGAGAAAAGTAATAGTTATATCTCTACCTTATACTCAGTGATTTTTTTGTGGATCCAGGATTGTCAGTAAGGGATCTTGGTTACGCAAAAAACAGATTCTTCTCTAGCTTCTTCAAGTAGAACAAGCTTGTTAAGCAAAGAAAATAGCTCCCATGTTGTTGAAAGAACTAAAGGGGTAATGTGACGGTTTGAAGCTATATGCACCCTAGAAAAGTGTGTCCTTAGTGCTACTCCATTCCTGTGGGTGTGGACCCCATGCAAGTAGGATCTTTTGGTAAGTAGGATCATAAATGAAGATGTGACCTAAGGGTGGGTCTTAATCCTTTTAATAGAGTCCTTTATAAAAGAATGAAATTCAGACAGAATGCCACAGAAGCAAGAAGCTGAAGCAATGAAATCTGGAAGAGAAGGGAGAGACCGGGAAACACCACCATGCGTCCTGCCATGTGATGGAGGAGTCCAGGATCGCCAGTAGCAAGTGTGCAAAGAGAAAGCACTTCCTAATGCAATGCTTTGATTTGGTCATTTTTCTCAGCTTCAAAACTGTCAGCTTGCAAGCTAGTAAATTCCCACTGTGAAAAGCCAACCCGTTTTATGGTTTATGAGTTCACACCAGGGTACTTTTGGGGGGATGTGAGGACTTAAGCATGTTTGGTGTGGTACATGATTCAATCCCCGACATCAGGAAATAGCTGAAAGATCTGCTCATGTACATCCCAAAATGCCCAGCTATTCTGCCCCAGAAACATAACCACTATTCCATTTCTAACCCCATAGATTAGTTTGTTTTTTTTTTCTTTTTAACTGTACACAAATGGAATCATACAGTGTGTGTTCACTGTGTCTGGCTTCTTTTGTTCAAAATTATGTTTCTGAGCTATATCCACATTATCTGCATTGATGTGTGTAAGTCTAGATTCATTTTGTTTGACCTATAAAATTCTACTGTATGATAAGAAGTGAATGTATCCATTCTATTACTGAAGAATATTTGAGTTGTTTCCAGTTTTGGACAAATAAACATAATGCTACTGGGAGCATTCTTATATATGCTTTTTTGTACACATGCATCTAAATCTGTTGGGTATTTACCTGGGAATAAAATGCGTGTGTGTCGTCAGGTTAGCCCTTGTTCAACTTTGGTACATAATGACAAACTGTTTTTCAGAATAGTGTTATAAATTTACACTCTCACAGTATTGTATTAGCAGGTAGGTGCTCTAAAGCTTTGCCAAAACTCATTGTTTTCAATCTTTTTAATTGTATTCACACTGATGAGTGTTTAGTGGTACCTCATTTTTGTTTTAATTTACTTTTTTTGTGATTACTAGAGAGGCATAATTTCTTCCCAAATGATTATTTGTCGTGTAGACATTTTCTTTGATGGCATGTCTGTTCCGATGTATGGTCAATTTTTTAATTGCATTTTTAGTTTTTCTTATTGGATCATATTATGATTCTTATATGCAGAACATAAGGCCACTGTCTGTTATATATATATCTTCCCATACCTATGATTTCGTTCTTCACTCTCATAATGCTGTCTTTTGTTCACATTATCAACTTTTGATAAATTCTTAATTCAAATCCAGTGCAATTTATTTACTTTCCCCTTGGATTTAGTGCTTTTTGTTTGCTGTTCGAGAAACTCTCTCCTTTCCCTAGATCTTGAAAATATTCTTTAAATCTATCATCTAAAGAGTTGTTTTACGTTTAGTGCTTATTTCTGTTATCTAATTGGCTGTGCTTTGAGCTTTTATGAGGTAGCAATCAACTATTTCAAACTGTTCCAATCAACTGTTCAAAACTACATGACCTACATTGAAAATCATTGATTAATTTTAAACATCAAATTCTCATTAATGGCCTTTCTCTGTGTATAGCTGTGTTCCCTTCACCACAAACTGAATGAACAATGTACACTCTCTGTAAAAATAAATGAAGGTGTTCAACTCACCTTTATTTGTCTAGAAGATGTTTTCCCTTTCTATTGTTATAAATTCTGTTGGTAAACACCTGGAAGAAATCTGGACTCAGAGTCAATTTTGTTTGTTTGTTTTCCTCTAGTCTCTGTCATGGTAATGATAATTTGATGATGAATAAGCAGTTTTTGTATTTTTTTTTTCATCCTTACTGAGGGAACTGGAAGAATAAATATTATTTAAAAATTTGATTTCTGATGCATACTCTTAGTTTAATACAATTATGCATTAGCTGAAACATTGATTTAATAACCAAGGGTGACTTAAATAAACAATATTTATGCATAATCACCTGATGAAAATATATACATCCTATAACTATCAATTAATAGTGAATTTATAGTGGAATAACTGGAAGTAGCACACACTGAAAAATAAAAAGTAGAGGGAGCTTCATTCATTTGTTTACTTGTGGAATAGGAATGAATTGATCATCTTCACAATTTTTATTTTAAAGCTATTTGCTTTTTAAAAAGCAATTCTTTTATTAAATTGGGAGTATTGTAGCTGTTGGATTAGGTCACTGACTGTTACTGGTAAATATACATGTAGTCCTTCCTTTAGATTTTTTTGCTGATATCTTTAGTCAATAATTTATTTCCTGTTTTGAAATTAATTAAACATCTAGGACTTGTGAGGTTTGGTGGAAAACAATTTACTATCTCCCCTATGAATATTGCTTTGTAGGTATATTTCTTCCCTGCTGTTCTGGATTCTGAGGTCTGACAGCTTTGTTTCTTCCCTGCCTTATTTTTCTCCACCTGTTCTTTTAACTTATTAGGTATTGTATTTCAACTCTCTAGAGTTGATGCTGGTAGAGGCAGGAGAAATTAATAGGAAGGAGAGAGCTTACTGTTGTGCTACCCTGAGATGGTACGGCGGACTTTGGAGGGCATGGATATTTTGGAAAATTCTTTGGTAACCATCAATCTTGAATAGCTCTGACAGGCAGTTCCTTGATCTAGTTCCTTGATGATGCACTCTCCATCTGGTCCCTTACTTTTACTATTGCACTGTAATGACTATACAACCCATTTTATGGCTGTGGTCTCTTTGCCCTGGTAGCTCTCTTGAAGAGGCCCTAAGATCATTCCATTCTTGCTTACTCTCACATTTGCACCAGGAAATACTCCAGATTTAGACTCCTCTCTAGTTAGAAGGCATTTGATTTCTAAGTACAGCTCTTTACTCTCCTGGGAAAGTCCTTCATCTGGCCTCTTCCCCTTTAAAATTGAGGAGTGTGAGTCACACAGCAGTAGACTACTTTCTTGAAACTCCATGCATTCAGGTCTTCTCCAAAAGATTTCCTTGAAGTCCTTTTCACCAAGCTCATGAAGAAAAGGAGACAGGACTATACGTCTCTCCTGGTGGAGTGGACCCAGCACACATTATCATCCCTCATTACACAAATCCTCAAGTTTCCAAGCTCTCTGAGCCCCCCAATCTTAAACTTTTGAACCCCTTAAGTAGGTGAGATGCCTAACATGGCACACTGATTTTCAGTCACTTCTTTTTCAACTCGTACAAAAAAGGTCCAGTGCTCATTTCAGATTGTGAGAGTAGATGGCACCTTTAATCTTTTTTTTTTTTTTTTTTTTTTTTTTTTTTTTTTTTTTAAAGGAAAGACAGAGAGAAGGAAGGAAGGATAGAAGGAAGGAAGGAAGGAAGAAAGGGAAACATTTTTAAACATTTTCTTGTTTTATTGTATTCTGTTTCTCCGTTTTTGTTACATGGGCTGGGGCCGGGAATCGAACCGAGGTCCTCCGGCATAGCAGGCAAGCACTTTGCCCGCTGAGCCACCGCGGCCCGCCCGGCACCTTTAATCTTGGGACTTGACTGAAATAGAGACCAAAGTAGTTTTGTTTTGCTTTTTTAATAGTTTCTTTTTAATGTTCCCTTACATATGTGTTTGGGAAGCTATATTGTGTATGTGTGTGTGAAATTTGTTTTTAAATAAAATGTCTTCCTTCTAGAAGAGAGTTGTTGAAAAATGAGAAAGCATAAAACATATACCAAATGTCTATGGCAAAATAATTCTAGCTTAAAATAAACCACTGACTTTTTTTTAAGAGAACATGAGGATTTGTACTGTGATAGAAGAGTTTGAACACACAATTTAGTATACAATTATACAAATCAGGACATGTTTTTGAAGTAGTCGATTTAAGCTATTTGAATTTTAAGCTTTGTTTAAAATTGCCCAGATATTTTGGCAGTTATCTCTTATAATTCTATCCTCATCTTAGTTTATCATGCAACCCTAATTCCTGATTCTCTGCATGTATGGGTTATCAGAAAAATTGCTTGGATTCTGAATTGAGAAAAAAAAAGGATAAAGAGAAGCAGCTGCAAATAAAATATTTAGCAGATTCTAAATATAATTCTTTTAAAGTCACATATGAAGGATACTTTTCTTTTTGGAAGAAACATTTACTCATGGTGAAATTTCACATGAGAGTTTTTAGTAGTTAAAAATTGAAGATGCAATCTCTGAGTATTCTTAATTCTTTTTCGAAAGCTGCACTTGGATGGATTCTATCATTGTCCATTTTGTACCTAACTAATAATTTGGCCATCGAGTTGACAAACTCAGATTGTGGATAAAATGGCCAGAGATGGAGTTTTAGTCATTGTGCCTATTATTCCTGAACATTGTCTGTGCTACTTTTTACTTCAGGAAACGTTTATTGAGATTTAGAAGTATGGAACCATGTCTTCACAAATTTTGGTGTATATAATAATAATCATGAAGATAAGGCAAATTATGCAAAGATATGTTCTATAATAGTGTTTCTTTGTTGATATTGTAGTCAACACTAAACAAAATAAAAAATCAGGAGCACTGCTTTTCTCTTTTTGACAAGAAAAAAATAAGCTTTATTATTACTTTCTATGAGTACCATTTGGGTAAGCAGAGGTCATAAGAAAGTGCCACTGTTTTAATGTTACATGGGAATAAGTCTTCTTCAAAAAATCGCTTCTAAAACCTCACCATCTGAATTCTGCCTGGTTTAAGACAAAAATGATTTTTCACAAGCAATATTTTTATTAATAACAAAAATTGTATTTATGACCAGTTAGGATATAAAGTAAAATTGATTTGCTAAGACTGCTCAGCTGAGTAATCAGAATAGAAGGAGCAGGGGATCATTGAACAGGTCACCATGGAAACCACCCCTAACATTGAAAGACTTAGGGAAATTTGTGCATTGATTTTGAAAAAGATTATTTAATTTTGAAATAAGTTATAAAATCATTGCCATAATGAAGAAAGCTCTGCCTTACAGAAGGCTATTCAGGCCAATCTTCAGGAAATTTTATCTTATTTCTTTTTAAATTGGTGAATGTGACAAATACTGCAAGTTGGTTCACCTAAAATCTATCCCCAAATACCTTCTTCTTTGCCACCCTCAATTATGGAGGCTAGAAAAGGAAATCCTCAACTTTCCAGCTCCCCTACATCTAGGAGTGACCATAAAACCCAGCTATGGCTGATGAGATGTAGGAAGAAGTCCTTGATGTTCCCATATTAAAAGGCACAGCTTCTGAGGAAATTTTTGTTTAAGAAATGCTGTTTCCAATGCATATAGAAAAATTCTACCAGCACAAACATTGTTATGAAGACTTTTTTTATTAAAGATGTTGTGGATAATAATGACTTTTTATATCTTTAAGTGCTCTAGTGTGACACATATAATGGTTGTAAAAACAAATATTTGTATTTTATTTTACTTTTGTTATCATTTTGCAGTTTTTAATATAGGGAAATAGGTTCAAAATGGAACTCCAGTATCAAACAAGACTTGACCAAGGACTCATTGAGGTTCAACTTTTCATTTGTGATTCAAAATAAATTATTGAGGAATGCAAAAATAAACTCAATTTTGCAGAATAAAATTTCTTTAAAATATACACGAAAATAATGTGGCAAAAGGAAATGCAATGTATTGGTCCTCCTCCATAAATTTTTATTTTTTTGGTTATTTTCCACCATGTGAATAATATTTGAAAAGTATGTATTAGAATAATGCTTTGCCATATCCATACTTGGATTTTCAAATCCTTTTTTATTTAAAATATTATTTTGAACTTCAGTATACTATGAGTACCCCAGTCTAAATGTTCTTGGTACCTGTATTTTATTAGGATGTCTATTTGATATGAAAAAGATTTTAAGATATCTCCCTACTTTTTTCTACTTTAATTTCCAGAGTTGAAAACATGTCTTTAATTTTTTTCTTTCCTTACTTCATGCCAATTTCTAAAAGGGAAACCGATTTTAAGAATTATGATTAAAGAGCATCAAAAATAATAGTGTGAAGAGAATGAAAGGTGACCCCTGTATCAGTATCATCGCCCTCTCAGCAGGAAAATACTTAATAGGTACCAATTCAATAAGAACCTTTTCTTAAGTGACTTTTTTCTTACCACTTTTTCATATAATTTGTCTACCATCAAATGTTAAGCATTTATGCTTTACAAAATTTTAAACATTTTTATGGGACTTCATAAATCACATCCAAAGATACTGCGTAATTAAATGCATTGGAAGTGTGATTTTCATATATTATTGTAAGATGGAAAAACATATTATAAGACTATATTTTTAACCCAAATTTTCCATATGTACATATATTTACTCATATATATGTGCATACATATACTAAAATATATACATGCAAACACAACTATGTCTGTATATGCACACAGATTAGATGGATATTCATCAGAACTTTAAAAACAATTTTAATATTTTTCCTTTTATTAATGTGTAGGTTCTACCAAGTGTATGGTAATAATACAAAAATGAATGGAATTCAAGTAATTTGTGGCATTATTTCTCTAAATAACATATTTCAGAGTTTCCACCCAGGCTAAAACCAGGGCAAAATCATAATGTTTTTAGTTTCTTTAACATCTGTCCATTTGCCATCAGTCTGCATTGCTGACATCACCATTACTGACTTATATTTTATCTAGGTCCTAAACTTAGTATAGGATAAGAATTGGGAAGATATCTGTATTGCCTTATTCCAAAAATTTAATCGTATATCTAGAAAGTGTCATTACTTCATAGTTCTACTGTGATTACAACAGTTTGCATTTCTTATGGCTAATTTCATACGGATTTTAAATACAGAGACAAAAACAGACTTACAGAGTACATAAATCTGATTTCAAATGGATATGAACGAAATATTTTAAATTATTAATTAAAATGCTCCCAGAATCTAAAAGTTGAATTAAGAGTTTTGATCACATACTGATGATAAAAAATTATGATGCACTTTCCTTAGCTGTCCTCTGGCTAAATTAGAAGCTTTCTCATTTTGCAAGAAAGCAAAATTTTTGGTAGATATCTCACTGTAATTTATAAAGAACAGGAACAAGAGAAATGTCTTGATGTGCTGTGTCATCATTCTTCATATTACAAAAGTTAATTTAAGAATCATGTGCAGTTACAAAACTAGAGAAGAGTAATATTTTGTAATGTGATCAAGTTAATACAGTAAAATGATCTCTTCGCTTATACCCCAGTGATGTATCTTCCTTTGCACAATATGATGTAATGGTGGCCTAGGCAAACATTTAAGGTGGCAGTGGGATTATCACCATGTCCATGAACATACACTATCTGTTGAGGATGTGAGGACTCTATTCACATTTCTCATGCCCTTCTGGCACATTGCAATCTGTGCTGACATGCACATTGCATAATCCTTCTTTATTTTGAAAGATAAGTTTAGGTTTCTTCATTTGCCAACATCATTCTCTCTATATATATATTTATCTATATACACACACACATACACACACATACATTTTTACAGACATATATGTGTTTCCATATGTGACACATGTATCTTGATAATGTGTTATAGTTAAGACATTTGTTATACAGATATGTTTGGGGCGTGGTTAACACTAGGAGATTTAGAACGGTTGACTTTATAGCTTTAGGTTATTGGATGGGTTTCTTAGCTTGAAGATAGAGGAAAAGAGGTTTAAGAATGGATGAGTTGCATCAAAGCCAAAAAGTCCAGAGTTCTCTTAATGAGCTTTGAGACTGAAATGGAGATGGTGACTTTTATCAATGGGGCGTATACTAAGAAAATCCAGAGAAGACTGGAGGTGAAAAAATATTTAGAATTTAAGAGTAATAGAGAAGTGATTATCACTGAATATCCTCAGAGCAAATGAGAGGAAAACACTTACTATGTACTATTAATTCCGAACACATGTTACATTGTTTTCTAGTCCTTTGCTATATTGGAGCCATTATTCAATCAAATATGCTTAGCCTGAGGAATGAATAGAAATTACATAAAATGTGAATAGTCTTGAGTAGTATCTTTTACTTTATGCTTCCTGAACCCAGTGTGATCCTTCTGTAAATAAACCTAATAAAAAAATGTAATGTGGCTTACTTTATACTGATCATTCATCTTATTTATTTTTCCCCAATTGTTAGTGGACATACAGCATTATATAAATGAACCTTTGAATAAAATTAGCTGAACATACATACAAGTGGCCTACCCCTAGCTTAAGTATGTCACAAAAGTAGCATTTCTATTATTTCATAAATATTTCAAAATATTTCTTGTGAGTATATATATATATATATATGTATGCCGAGTTATAATCGGAGTCTGGTGGAAGGATACAGAAATATCACATAAAACAACTCAGCCTAGGAACAACAGGAACTGCAGTCTTCAAAACCTGGACCATTTCCTATCTCCAACCTTCATCTCTTCTACTTAATGTTAGCACATCTCTAATACTGCATACTGCTGTGTGCATATGCTTTTGTTTCATTTCCTCTGGAACAAATGTATTTAAAAGGAGGAAACCTGAGGTTCATATAATTAAGCTGAAGTTAGTTGAGTAGGAAATGATCCCTCTCTCTGGGATTCAAGTTCATGGTTTCAAGGCAGAGCTTTCTGATTTCTAGCTTCTCTGAAAGATGCCTATGTGAATCTAGGAATATTGGAACACTCTGTACAAAATAGCTCTTCCTGGACTACAAAGACAGGGGAGGAAGCATTCCTTACTGTTAAATTCTACATTCCAAACAGAAAAACTTTTTGTGTATGTAAATCAGTTTCTAATAATACTTGGGAGTGTATATGGGACCATGCTCATTTTTCCCAAACTTGGAGATGTTAAGTTTTTCTCCCCATAGTTGGCTTTCTCTTTTCATATACACACTCACATATACATCCTCCTTCTGTTATACATGTACCAGAAATTTTCTTGAGTTTAAATCTAGGAGTGAAATTGTTCAGTCGCAGAGAGAGATGGGGAGTTTTAGGAACTAAGTGTTTCTTGGGGCAAACAGGGATCCCAGTGGGAGAGTTCTAATAGTGAACATTGGACAGAGAAAAGGCTATATCTGACTACATTAAGTGCTAATTCTTAGAATAGGTGATGTTATAAGATGATTTTGACACATAACATTGGGGATCTCCTTTTATTATTTTATATCTATTATAATTTTGCCTTTTAGTATCACATGGTATCACAACCATGATAACAACAACACAAGAAAGAAAAACATAGCATATGCCAAACTCCATTCACGCATTTTTATCACTGGTAACAGGTGCTAAAGGAGCAAACCTTGTATCTTTCTGGGTCAGAAAATCCCAGGTAGAGGACACAAGTAAAAGTGCTTCGTGGGTGTGTGCTTGGTGTGTTGGAGGAATGTAGGCCAGTGGCTCTGAAGGACCAGCTCATGCCAGGTATTTCAAAACTATATAATTTGCCTCTATTGTGAGGGAAACTGGGAACCATTAGGGGGTTTTGGATGATTTCTGTTTTAGAAAGTGAACTCCAGTGTACTGAAAATGGACTAAGGTGGGGCAGGGCTGAAGGCAGGGATATCATGTAGGGGTTTATTGCAAGTGTCCAAGTATGGATCAGGTCACTAATACTAAAGATAGTAAAAGTGGCCAAATTCTGGATATTGGGTATATAATCAGGGTTTCTCACAGGCTGTATGGGGTTGAAGAAGATGAGTCCACAATGGCAAAGAATAAATTGCCAGGAAAATTAGAGTGATGGCGTTTCCTTTAACTGAGCTGAGGAAAACAGTGGTGGAACAGGCTTGGGAGTATGTGGAAAGAGCCAGAGCTGGTTTTGATCTGGGTTTAATTTGATTTGCTTATTAGACATATTAGTAGAGTTATAGAGGAGGCAGTCAGGATGAATGTTTTCAGTCCAGGAAAGATGCCTGTCCTGCAGATCTAAGTTGAGGAGTTATAAGTCAGAGTGTAGATGGAACTGAAAAGAGGCAATCAGAAAGGAATATGGTGTCAAATACATAAAGTTATGGAGGCAAGGATGAAGGAGACAAGGAATGCCAAAAGGCAGAAAACAACGAGATAGAAGTCAGAAGAATATGGTGTCCTGGAGATAAATGGAGAGGTCCATAAAAAAGAGAGGGATTAACTATTTGAAATGTTGCTAATGAAAAACGTTGAAGATTATGAACTGACCACTGAATTTAACAACATCAGTACCCTAGGTAAGAGCTGATTTGCTCAGGAAAGCCTGCCTTGATATGTGCAAACAAATGTAAGGAAAATGAGTAAAGGAGGTAGTAATGAGAAATTCTTTTAAAGAGTTATTTTCTGTGAAAGGAAGGAGAATAACAAGGGAGGACTTGGAGGGGGAAGTGATTTTAAAAGATGTTTCTTTCAAAATGGGAGGTGTAAGCCAGTGCAGAAAGAATATTGGTGATGAAAGAGGATAAAGGGTGAGGGTCCCCACATGATAGAATTAACAGAACTCTTGCAGTATAATTCCTATTTCCTCCATTCATTTCTTACAAAGTTATTCCTTGTAGACCAATGGAATCATATCGGACATTCAATATATACAATTCTTTAATGCCTAATACAATACTGACATATAATGAAAATTCTGTTTTGAATGTGCTTTCATCAGATAAATGTCATTTTTCATCAGTTTTAGAGTCAGGGACTTTTACCTGGCCTCATAAGAAGTTGATCAGGAATGTTAAAACCTGAGAGAAGTGATTTCCTAGGGTGAGGTTTATTCCACATGTGGCCAGCCAAACTAATTTGGTCCAAAGCAGACCATACTTAAATTGTTTTTCAGCAAGTTGAACCTACAGACTTCTAAGTCCATTGCTCTGTTCTTGAGCAAATCTAATAACCAAAGGAGGATCCTCAATGAAATTCATGGGAGGAGAAAGAGACTATTTTAGCAAGAACCTCTGAGTTCTCTATTTTTCTGAGAGTAGATAGCAATGTAGTCAGATGGAATATGTATTTGATTTTTAGGTATTCTTGGAGGGAAATGTTATAGGATTACATAATGTTACCAGTCCGTCAATAGATCTAAACTCCTGTGTATAACTTTTAGTTGCCCATGATAGAATCTCGGTCTTTATAGAAACTAATACATTTGCTTTTCTTAAGGTAGGTTTACAATTTTCACAATGTTCACAATTTTGTGGGTGGGAATAGAAAGAGATGGAAGCAATGTACCTATAATGTAATACAAATGTATAGCTAAGAACTGATGTAAGGTCATATTAACCTAAGGGTGTCACCTCCTATAGCTAAATTATGTCAAATGTCAAAACCTTATCATGCCTAATACTATATGGACCTGCTGTCCTTAGAAAGTTACTCAGGTTTTATGTCATGAATTTCTCCTCATTCCCACCTGGATCTGTGTCCTGTAATTCACTGCCATTAGTTTCTCTCAACAAGACCACTTCAGGAGACTGCCTTGATACGAGATATATCACTGTGCATATATAGTCTCTTTGCACTTCACATCCAACTTCCACCTACCTAGTGCTATATGGCTAATATTAGAAGGTTCCTGAGCTCTCTGGCTTTCCACTAGCTTCTAACAATGGGCAAATACAACAGAAGATGGAGGCAAGGGATCAGGTATGTATTTACTTGAATTTTCTTTGTAGGTTCTCCTCCAGCTGGTTACCTTTCTCTTTTATGTTATTTTTTCTTTTTGGATTCTGTTAACTGCCCTCCCCCCCTTTTTTTAATATATATATATATATATATATGACATTATACCTTGTAGTTTTCCTGCACACTGCCT
This sequence comes from Tamandua tetradactyla, assembly GCF_023851605.1. Lineage (NCBI taxonomy): Eukaryota > Metazoa > Chordata > Mammalia > Pilosa > Myrmecophagidae > Tamandua > Tamandua tetradactyla. Next base: position 43,005,312 of record NC_135339.1, read on the forward strand.
CCACTTTTGTTAGCCTTTCCTTTTACAACCCTCATCAAATTAGCCTAATTTGGTAGTATATCTTCTTCCTACTAATATACCAACTAATACAGTAATTGGTACTTGTGTTGGCCCAAGAAACTGAAACTCATAATGAGATTATGTGATTGCAGTGCTCAGATATTTGAGGACTTAGGGATAACATTCTCGTCTGGGGATGGGGGAATGTAAATGGGATATGACTAATCTAAGCTAAGCAGTGGAATCACAATCACTCAAATTAGCTTCTGTGGTATCATGGGATGCAATGCAGGTGTAGAGCTTTGAGAGATTAAGTAGCTGAAGCCTTTAGTCACTATGGCAACAGTAATAATTATGATTACATGTGGTTTCTTCTGACAACACTTGAAATATATGTAGGAAGAAAATGAAATTAAGAGTTTTGAAATAGAATATGAAGACATGTGGGAACTTTGAAGTTCCACAACACTTCAGTTTCAGGGAAGATATTACTGAAGACTCTAACTGTAAAAGTTGCAGAGATGCAGAAACATCAGAATTCTCAAACTTCCAGGTCTCTTAAGTCATAGAAATGGTACTAAATGGTGAGAGAGACTCTGAGACATGATATAGAAAAATGGATGACTGAGAAGTTTTTGTTTATCTGGGAATGCCTTAATTTTTCCTTCATATTTGAAAGACGGTCTCACCAGTTATAAAATTTTCAACTGTAAATAATTTCCTTTCGGCATTTTAAAAATGTTTTGCCACTGCCCTTTTGTGCCACCATGGTTTCCGATGACAATTAGGCCTCTGATCTTATTTAGACACCCTTGTGCACGATGCATTGCTTCTCTCTTGCAGATTTCAGGATTCTCTCCTTATCTTTGGCATTGGTAGTTTCAGTATAATGTGTCTAGACATTGATCCCCTTGAGTTTTGTTTGGGAGTCATTGGGCTTCTTGTCTTCTTGTACATTCAAGTCTTTCATTGAATTTGGGAAATTTTCTGACATTATTTTCTTAACTAGTTCTTCTGCCCCTTTCTCTTTTCTCATCTTTCTAGGCCTGCTGTGGTCCATATATGGGGATGTACATGGGGCCCCGTAAGTCTCTTAGGCTCTGTTTACTTTTCTTCATTCATTTTTCATTTGCCCCTTAAATGAATAATTTCAGTAGTTTTATCTTCAAATACTCTTTCTTCTACCAGCTCCAATCAGATCTTGAACCCCTCTATGAAACTTTCTGTTTCAGCTATCGTGGTCTTAAAATCCAGTATTTCTGTTTGGTTCTTTATATAATTTCTATTTATCGAAATTCTCCTTTTGTTCATATATATTTTTTTCCTTTAAGCTCTGAACATATTTAAGACCATTTTTTAAATGTCTTTGTTGGTATTTCCAAAATACTATATTTTTTTATTGATTGTTTCTGGTGTTTTATCTTGTTCTTTCAATGGGCTATGATTTCCCACTTCTTTGTATTCCTTGTAATCTTTTATTGCGCATTGTACATTTTAATATTTTAATGTGTTAACTCTGGAACGTAATCCCAGAGGTGATTCTCTTTCTTAAGTTTGTATAAAGCTAACAATTTCCTTGACTGCTAGGAGTTAACAGAAACAACCAAACAGGTGGAAAAAAATACCTTTTGCAGACTTTGAAGATTGACTCTGTATTGGTTGGTGCTCTCTCCAAAGCTTATCCAAGTGTGCAAGGATTCAATGCCCACTCTCCTCCCTGTGAAATAGTCTTTCCAGTCCTGGAAGCTTCACTGTCATATCTGAAAGCATGTAATTTTTTGCCTCAGGCCACTGTAACTTGATTGTTTCTTATATTGATTTTCCTGTTGTTGAGCTGCTTCTGCCTGCAGGGAAAGTTCTGGGATGGTGAACTAGAGATGAATCCCCTCCTTCAGTTCTTCAGGCTGCCACCTGAAAGTGGCACAGCCATGCATGTACCCCAGTATGTTAGATGGGTTATTCTTCTCCCTCCAAAAGTGGATCAGGAACCCACATTGAGAGTGTAGACTGACTCCAAACTGAGATGGGGGATGGTTGGCATTAGGGGCACCAAGGACATCACAAGGTTTTCCTACCAATTTTAAGTTGCTTTTTTTTCTTTATTTGGTGCTTACCCACTGACTACAACCCCCTCCTCCCTTCTTTCTTTTCCTGAATCTCTGAGAAAGATACCTCTGCCAGTTTTTGCTAGTTATTCAAAGATTCTGTGGTGAAACAGAATCCTGGGGAATCTTGCTCTGACATCTTGGTTAAGCAGAATCATTTTTCATCTTTAAGAAGCATGACTTGTGGTTAATAATCCCCAACACTCAAACCAGTCCAACCAAATTTGTATTTTCTTTATGAGCTTTCTGAGCTCTGTGTGTGATAAAATTTTGTGTGATATACATAATTTTTAATACATATAATTTTAATCCTGCTCTATAAGAAGAGTTTGCCAAGTAGCTGTCTAGATAAAATATATGTACGTGTAACAGAGATTCAGTTTATATAATTGTAAGCCAAGTGTGCAAAATTGAAGAAAGGCAAGACCACTTCCAGGATGGTCCTGGATAATTTGATCAAAGAAGATTTGAATGTAAAAAGACTATTAATTTAGTCTAATAAGTTTGTAATCTATATTTTACTTAATAATGACTATAATAATGACCGTATTCACTGGTAAATCATGTTACAACTCACTGAAAAACTGATTCTCCCTGTCTAACCTGATTCTCCCAGAATGCTCTGAAGTTTTATTGGGCTACCATTTGTGCCAGCTATCTAGTCTCTTTCTAGGAATGTCAAGTAATTAGGTCAGAGACTGTGTATGTAATGCCCTGGAGAAATTGGTTCCAGGGTCAGATCATGCATAATTAAATTTAACTATTATCTCCATAGCTTATTTAAAAAAAATAGAAAAGCTACATATTAGCTCCATTTTTACCTCTTTTATTTGTTTTAATCAAATGATATGTATGTGGGAGCTCTTGTTTTGTCTTTGTTTTCATTTAAAGAGGAAAGCAGTGGAAGCTTCTGGCTATGTGCTGTAGCTCATCTTGCTTCCAGTTGACTTAAACTAGGAAAAGACTGTTGGAGAGTTTGATATAATACATGTCGTTTTCACACCTTTGGATAATTAATTGTTTTACAGCAACAGAAGGTGGATTCTGTGCAGAGTGTTGGTTTTTTTTCTTTAAGTTGTAGGAATGGGCCCAAACAGTCAATTACTCTCTACCTCTCCCTGCAGGATTTACTCTTTCAGCTTCATTGAATTAGGTTAATTAGAAAGACAATGGAATTATTTTGGAATGGAAATGGCAAACCCCCCCAAACACACACCCCCACAGCAGTTTTAGAGATTAATCCATGTGTGCCTATTTAAAGAAGCAACTATTTTTTGTGGGAAAACATATTTAATGTCCAGTTGCACCTTCATTTCTTCCTGCCCACATGAGCATTCTTTCACATGCATGCACACATAGAACAAAAACAGACACTGTGCTGGGGAAAGTAAAATGTAATCAATTTAAAGACGGTAGCTAGTATGAATTTGTTGAATAACACCTTTTTTCCTGCCCTCAAATCAAATCTAAGTTTTCAATGAGAAAATTCAAAATTGTCTGAGTATAGGTAGTGGAAAAAGCCTGGGTGACTCCCCAGTATGGGTTACACACCACTTGGATGCCCGATAGGAATATTTGGCTATTGGAGTAATAGAATCTTCTTCACAATTTTATGAAAGTGGGAGGGCACTTCCTCCCTTCTTTTAACTTCCAAGTATAATAATTTGACATTCATGGCTTTTTCAACCATATAAATTTTTTCAGATTACTTGCTACACCTATATGTTGACCAAACCTGATAATTTTAGCTTTTGTGATTTGAACGGGCAATTTCATTTACACAGATACTTATGACATAGAATACATCATTTTGCTTTATCATATGGTTTCTCTTCCTAAATAGAACTAATAACATTAACAACACTAATCATAACTCGCATTTCTTGCATCCTGATTCAGTACGAAGGACTGAAATCAGCAACATTTCAGGTGTTATCTCATTTAGTTATCACAGCAACCCAATACTCTTTTCTATGATGCAAATTCCCTTCTTTATTATTAGTAAACAGGAAAATTAAGTTGGTATATGAGAACACTGATTCATAAATGATTTTCCAGTATATTTATGTTTTGAAGCAATCTGGGCAAGCTTTTTCAAAATTAAAAAGAAGCCCTTAGCTATATAAGAGGATCTTAAGAAAAAAACTGGAAGCCTATTGACATGTCTTTATTTAATCCAAGTAATGTCTGCATTCGTGGCTACATGAACCCTCTATAATTAACACCTTGCTAATCTCTCTGTAAAGCTGTGAGTACAGATGAAGGAGCAGCAAAGTTATTTCTCTGAATTAAAACAATAGACCAATAAAGAAGGATAAACCATAGATCAGGGTATCAATTTGATTTTTAATTTTGATGTAAATTATTTATATTAGAAGAGAATGACCCTCAATACCTACTTCTCAAAGGCAGAAATACAAACTTCAATATTTAAGGCTGTAAAAGATTGATTGATTGTGATGGGTGCTGAAAATAGTAAGTCTTAACCATGTTATTATTTTTATTGTGATCATCGTTTCAGTTTTTGTTAGTGCTTGGGATTCAAGATCGTAAGTTTCTTCCAGGAACATACATAGACTTTTATTTACTGTGGAGGTGATTTTATAGAAGAGAGAAATGGAGGGTCAAAGTCAGTGGGATAAGTAATCTATTCATTTTCACATGATCTATATCATTTTCAAACTCAGTGGGATAAGTAATCTATTCATTATATAGATGAGAAGCAGATCTAGGGTGGTATTCTAACTGTGAATTTTAGTGCTGGCTCCCTTAATTTCTACGATGTATCAAACTCAGTTTAATTCATTTTCTCTTATTCCCTCTGTTCTTTATTATTATGAAAATACATTTTCATGTAAGAGGGAGCCCATCTTACGTGCCAACTATTCTGTAAAATGTGTCCTTTCAGGGTCAACATCACTGAACATTACATATTAAAGTTCTTTCTTCTTTGCACCCTAGCAGTAGAAACATTTATTGCTGAGTTTCAGTCGGTGAAGAACATACGGCTGAGCCGAGAGCAAGAAACATTTAGTAGATCCACTCCATGAAATTTTAAAAATATCAGTTAAGAAAATATAATTCCAGACACAGTATTTTTGCTTCACTGCTTTAATAGCGATTACAATAACTGTTACGCCTTGCTTTGGCTGATTAAAATAACTGTTACAGCTTGCTTTGGTTGTTATCCATTGCATTATGAAGGAGAGATGAACGCCCCCTCCCTTAGCGTGCCTTAGTGTGTATGGATACTATAAAAGCACTTGCTGTGGCTGCTGATAAGCATTGTTGAGTGAAGATGTAAATGTTAATTTTAGTTGACCTACCTATTGTATGTTTCTCATTTTTTCCTGGATCAACATATGGATTTTCATTTAATTTCTTAATTATATGTTGAGATGCAGACCAATTAGTTTTCCAAAGGCGGTTGTGTGAAGAATCTGAAAACAAGCACATACCCAGGGCTTGAAAGATATTCTCAGGGTAGTTCAGAAAATGTTATCAGTGTCTGATCAGTGCTGCTTTCAGGTGTATTGCCTGTAAATTATCTATGTACCATTTCATTCAAAAGAGAGAAGGATCAATATCCCTCATATATGCTAAATGTGTTAATATGTGAAAAAGCCACCATTTAGGTAAGTATGAATTCTATGAAAGGTGTGTATTCAACATTATTTAGGTTTGTTGTTACAAAAGAAAGAATGGTTCCTTTCAACATTTCTTGGGCAGATAAAGTCAATTTCTAGTAATATGATAAAGCATATGAGAGACACTTAATATATTTGCTGATAAAATCTTCCAAATGAACGCTTCCATTTTTTGTTATTTTGGAAGACTATAATATTAAGCCTAATGTTGTCCTTCAAGAAGATGCAACTGATACATTTTTTTTCAAGCCAGATGTATATTTATGGCTTGTGTTCCATCATAAGGCAATGAGTTCTCTAGATATTTACCATCTATTCTTTGTTTTTAGGAGGGCACATATTTTATTTCCATGGGCACATCTCTTCTATAAGCCATAAGCTTAATAAAAAAGATCATTTGAAAATGGTTGCTCTAAGCTATTATTATTTGTGTGGGAAAAAGAATAGGATTTCAGTTGCATCAGTGTGGCTTGTGTTCAATTTGTATAATTCACAGAATCTTTAACATGGCATGAAAGATTAGATGTGTACTCTATTTGCAACTCTCATACAACAAATGTCTGCAGCTCAACCTGCTGAAAAGATGAGAAGAAATGAGGCATCAAAATGTTACATTGGAATAGTGTGTTGTTCTAGCCAAGTGCCTCAGACACGTCTTAAAGAAGAATGGCTTCTATTGCATGTCTGCACACTAGTTTTGTCTTTCACATTAAGATTTATGCTTTATGGATTTTTTCTAAGATAAAAGAAAAAGAAACAGCTCTTCACCATGGGAGATACTACTATTCCCTTTGTCTCTCCCTTCTTCTCCACTCTTATTTTTGTATGTCTCTTTACATATCAGAAGTCTTACTGAGTGAATTGAAGTGCCAGCCTCTGTTATTACAGATATTTCCTTTGTTCGTGATAAAATTCAGTGGTAACTCCTGTGAGAAGTGATGGACAGTGAGGGGAACAGATTTGGGTTGTTAAAGGGATACAAGAAATGGATGCTGAAACTCACCAAGAGTTTGAATAGCTGCTTCTTGCTTTCATCTCCCCAAATTATCATTTATAAATAGCACAATGAAGATAGTTTTGCCTTTTTTTACAAAGAACATTTTCTATCTGATGCTAGATATAAGAAGTTGAATATTTTCTGCTTGAAAACAGATTTGCAAACCAGTGGGGTTTTAAGTGCATGATCTTTTCTAAAGAAAGCATATGAGTAAAATGGATTTTCAAATAACTTTGTTTGGCTTACAGGTACAATTCTTGTGGACAACATGCTGATCAAAGGGACAGCCGGAGGACCAGACCCTACCATAGAGCTCTCTTTAAAGGACAACGTGGATTACTGGGTGTTGTTGGATCCTGTTAAACAAATGCTTTTCCTGAACAGCACAGGCAGAGTTCTGGATAGAGATGTTAGTTGTTTTTGTTTTCTTTCCCCTTGCCTCTGTGTCACAACTTTATTATAATTTATCTGCATGGGTTTATTGATTGTGCATAATATTTCATTTATATAATTTGAGTTTATTTTCTGGGTATATCAACAAAAACATTTATTTTTACTCCTTGAAAGAATAATGAGAAAGGAAGAGAAGACTTGTGTCTGAAAGAACCATTGTACAGCATTTTCCTTCTAACATCCTGGAAGCTGGTCAAATTACCCATCCAAGGAGAAAATGCAGTGCTTATAGAGCTGAGGTGTTGAACCTTGGAAAAGCAAGATAATCATAGCTATAATCCATTTCTCTCCAACAACTGTTAAGTGTGAAAGTGCCATGTTGATGTCACTTAAGGACACTAAGTTTGGTGGCTGCTCTTACAAGCAGCAAGCATTGATTGAGGGGGGAGGCTTTGCTAGTATGCTATAGATGAGTGTAAAAAAAAGAAGAAGGTGAGAAAACTTTCTTAGCAATATCACACTCCAGTAGTACTCGGGCAGAATAACCTAAGTATTTTGTTGTTGAGAAAAGCTAAATTACCAAAACTTTTGAATGTCTCCTTTCTGAAAAGTTAAAAACAAACAAAATAACAATGGAAATAGATTTAAATAGATATCTAAAATTAATTTATCTTCACATATTTGCATCCCAGTCTTTCTTGAGTACAGAGAAGGGGAGTGAGTTATAATCAGTAATTGCACAGAACCTTGTGAAAATTTTAGGACATAGATTTATATTTGCCTACCTCCAATTAAGCAGTTTATGAAATCCAAATGTCAGACGTTCAGCTCTGCAGAATGAAGTCTGGTTACTTCATTGCCCAGGGTTTATGCTCTCTCCTTTTTACGATAGGGTATAGATTTAGATGATTACTTAATCAGTTTCACTCCTGAAGTTTGGAGTCATTAAGAGTGGTGGAAGCGGCAGAACATAGGACTCTCCCACCAGGCTGTGCTGTATTTGAACCCTTGGCGTGGACTAAGCAGTGGAGGCAGATGCAAAATGTGGTTAGCTGTGTGGGTAGAATGGGAGGGTTGAGTTCTATGTATCCCCTACCCCCATCCCACACCCCAATAAAAGAGTCATCCTTGGTGCTGCCTTCATCTCTACCACTGCACCCTGATTTTAACTTATTTCCTTCATGTCCCACAGTTTCACACCTTAGACCAGTTGCTAAAAAGTTATACAGTAGGATATAGACAATTAAGAAGAGGTGATCTGAATGGCACCTGTGTTGCATCTGAAATTCTCTGATTCCACCCACCTGATTACTCATAGGACATCCTTTATTGGGTCTTTATTAAGAACATCTAGGTCATAGGAATTTTTAAAGGTAACAGCTTTAGAGCATTATGTATAGTATTCCTCTATTTTAAACTACTGTCATTTTATACTTTATTTCCTTGATAGCTTTTTTTCTTTTTTATATTTTCTAATAGCTGATTTAATATCATATGGGATTACTGATAGCTTACTTTCTTTATGGAATCATTTTTCATTTTTTTCTTCAGGTGATATTAAAAACACAACTTCTAAGTCTGAACTATGAGTAGAGAGAAATGATATCATTCATTAAATAAACTGTTCCCATCTCCCTAGCCTAGAACATTGTATTAATTTTAATTACTGACCAGATATCATCTTCACTTTTTAAAATAATGTCTTTTTATGGGTATTATTTTTCATTTTGAAAAGGGCAACAGTTTTTTGGACATTGGCTAAAGTAAAAGGGTATCATGGAAACAACCTTAAAATTGATTTGACCTGACACTAATAATTATATGAATGTCATTTAAGAAGTATCAGGCTGGACCTTTAATACTGCAATAAAAAATGACTTACTTTCTATTCAAAATGTTCTTTTGTTTTAAGAATGGTATGGTCATGTTAAGCTTGCAAAGATAGTTTGTAAGCAAGAATGTTACAACATCTGACATCTGACAATTGAAATTAGCCACAGATGCTGGAGACTAAGGTGTCTAAAAATTAAAATACTAAATGAATATTATAGAGGAAAAATCTGTAAAAATGCTTCCACACATGTAACATATTTGGCATTTGGTAATTTGGCAAAGTCACTTTTTGAAATATGGTAAGATAGAACATTTTCTGAACTTTCACAATATGTGAAGATATGCCTGGTGGTTAAAGAATGTCATGCCAAAGATTTAACATGACCCTCTTGTATGAGCACTCTCACCAGGTGATGAGACTTACAAAATATGAATTAAAATAATTACAGGAAGGGTGCACAGGTGGTTCAGTGGTAGAATTCTCACTTTCCATGTTGGAGACCCAGGTTCGATTCTGGGACCACACACCCACCCCCCAAAAATCGGTACAAGAATTGAGTCTTCTATTATTAGAGGTGTTTTTGAGCTTTTTTTTTTTTTTTTAATAGACTTTGTGATCTAGAAAGAAGGATTCATGGATACACTGAAAGATGCTTTGCCTTAATCTTCTTTCCTGGCAGTATTAACAGTGAAAGACTGAGGAGGAAAATATTTTTGGTTTAAGGCAAAATATGATGCTAAGAATGCCTTCAATCTAGAAAATTGGAGATTGAGGATACATGGATGGAGTAGGTTTGTGTTAGTTCTCTAGGGCTGCCATAACACATCGCCATAAACCACGAGGCTCAAAACAACAAATGTATTCTCTCACTGCTCTGGAAACCAGAAATCTGAAATCAAGGTGTTGGCAGGACCTTGGCAGGACCATGCTCCCTCTGGTGTCTCTAGGCAAGAACCTGGTCCAGGTCCCTTGCTTAGCTTCCAGTGGTTGCAGGCAATCCTTAGCATGCTTTGCTTGTAGACACAAAGCTCCAGTTTCTGTCTCTGTCTTCATATGGTGTTTTCTCTTTGTGTCTGTGTGTCTGTCTCTTTTCTTCCCTATAAACTGGACACCATCAAATTAAAGAACCATAAAAGGAAAGAATAAGCCAGATGTGAAGGAACTGCTAAATCAGTATGACATACCAGGGATGGATTGGGTGGTTAAGAAACATTTCTTTGCAGGTCCATCCAATGATATTCCCAAGGACTTAAACTTCTCTGAGTAAAGGAAATACCAAAATGAATAGGTTGAAATAAACTTTTTGCCTTATGAACTTGTTATTGTCTTCATCTTTCTGAAGTGGAGCATGTCATCAGAATTATTATTAAAATCTACAGACTCATCTCTCAGTAAAAAATATTTATTTGCACATAAATTATTTCCAATGAATTTCAAGGCTTTCATTGATGATCAAGGTCACATGGAACTCAGGTTACAGCTTTTGTCTTGATTAAATAATCTCCCTATTTTCCTTAGTCTCAGATTGTTAGAGAATCTTGCATCTCAAAATTAATAATTCTAAAGCAAACTAAGCAAAGGGATGCTGATTTATGTAGCATATATATTTTTATAGGCAAGCTCACTGGAGTAACTTGCTGTAGTCTTAATGAGTTTTCTTTAGGTATTAGATACCTGCCACCTTTCTTGTAATAGAAAGTGATTGATCTTCATGTGACTTGGAAAAAAAAATAATCTCAATTCAATGTCTTCTTTTAGTGTAATTCACTAACTCCTAAATTAGCTTTGAAGTTTTTGACTTCTTGGGACTTGTTCTTTCTGGCACTACCGTGCTTTTAGGAATTGCTTCCTTTTCTGAAAATCCTTGACCCAGTGCCCTTCCATTTTGTCTGAAGCCTACATAGTCCATTGCCACTAGGCAAGTAGTTGGTAAATCATGTTCTTAATCCAAACCTAATCACAACTGGAAAGTATTATTTGATTTGATTGCAAAATAATATAAACTTATGGTAAACATATCAGAAAATAAAGCACATATATAAGAATAGTTTTCCCAGGTAGAGAAAATGACTTTTAATATTTAGCCTGCCATATGTTAGTTCATACATATATATGTGCAGGTACAGTTATATTTATAAAACTTTTTAATTAAATTGGCTCACACTCACTACACATTGTGTTTAATTGTAATTTGTAATATAAATCTTTCCATATGAGTGTATATTTATACAATCATTTTTAATGGCTTCATAGAGTTTTATTGATTGAATACATCAGAAATATTTTTAAATCAATCACTTATTTTGACATTGAGTTTGCAGTTCTTGATGATTACAAAATCGCTACAGTGAAAAATTTTGTACGTAACACTTTGTATATTTGTCCTATTATTTTGTGAGATAAATTCATTAAATTATTGAGTCAACGAGTTTCTAAATTGTCCTCCCAATATGTTGTACCAATATAATTCCCTGTCAATATTGCTAAATAATTGCAGTATTTGAAATAAAATAATTCTTCAGTTTATGCTTTGAAATGACTTTAGTCTCTTTGGGGAGGTATTGTTTGTTTTTACTCTATTGTTTAACATAATTCATATTGATTTGGAATATATGATTTGGAAGATGTTTTGAATGAGTATGCTTCTCAATACTACAAGTTAACATTTCCTATGAAGAAATAGCAGGTTTTTAATTTGAAAATGATGCAAGTGCCCATTTTTCTCATATAGATTATATTTGTAAATATTGCAGTCCAGTGAAGTCTGAATATAAATAATCATGTGTATATATTCTTAGTATATTTTAAATTCCATTTAATATCCAGGACATGTGTTTACTCAAAAGCTAAGTATTTATAGAATATGTTTTATTATTGAATAATTGCATTATTAGCAAAATATACCAAAACATTTGTATTTTCTTTAAAATACAGATGATTTGGAATATAATTCTTTAGATTGTTGCCCAAATTCTTTGTGTTACTCATTTTATGAATATAATGTATCTCAAAAAACACAAATACTCTGAATAATAAAACAGAACCCAAACTCAGCATTTGACCTTATTAGTGACAGTCAAAGATCCATATTGGATCTTTGAGCTAGAATTTATTTTAATCATCCTCAGTGGAAAAATGCTCAGGACATTTTTTCTTATTGGGACTTTTTCCACTGAGTCCTTGGCATACAATGGTAACTTTCTAAGAACATTCTGATTTTAATAAAAGTTCTTTGGCTTATAATAAAGGCACAGAAAATGCCCTCAAATGACCTCAAATCAGTGATGTAAATTATTATAAAATATTAATTTGATAGGTTGAATTGTGTTCCCCAAATTAGACACATTCTTAATCTTAATCTGGATTCCTGTGGGTGAGAACCCATTGTAAATAGGACCTCTTAAATATGTTATTTTAACTGGATTGTGGCCCAGCTGAATGAAGTTACTGCAGTACTTTATAAAGAGAAGGAATTCAGACAGAAAGCCATGAAGAGGAGATAGAAGCTAAACGTCCACAGAACTGAGAACAGAAAGGAGAGAACATTGCCATGTGACACGAGGCAGGGATAGATCCCAAGTAATCCCAGAGACTGCCAGCCAGCCAGAAAGCTAGGAACCCCAGAGGAAACAAGCCTACTAGCCAACGCCTTGATCTGGACTCCTGGCCACTGAAAATGTGAGCCAATAAAACTTGCTTAACATGCCATTTTGTCATATTTATCACAGCATCCTGTCACATTCAGTCCAACAGTAGCACAGAAATGAAGTATAATTTAGCTTTAGGAAAATTGGAATTGCATCAGGAACAAAGGAAGCTACCTGGTCTTGAGTAAAAAGGTTCTAAATTTGTTTTTCTCTGTGCCTGTGCTGTATTCTTTTTGCTGATCAAATTCCTTGGTTCATTTATATTTTTGCCCCCTCTCTTCTTTGGTTTGTAATCAGCTTTTGCTGTTTTGGGTGTTCATTCTATTCAAGTTCTCAAACTTTCAAAGCAATACCTATTACAGATGAACCAGTTAGTGTGCTTTGTATCTAAATACTCACTGACTTGAGTCACTTGTCACCAGGGAAACAGGGGGAGGTCAAGTGGTTGATTCATGTTTAATGGGCCTGCCCCGTCAGGAGCTGCTCTTAGAGAACTGGGGAGAAAGCACCCCCAGTCACGTTTTCCACCCTCCATTCATTGAGGCTCCAATCTATCTCGGCACTCAAAGAAAAGGAGAAAGTCCAAAATGAAGAATATTCATGAATGATAACAACCAAAATATGTTTCTGGCTTAAAAATGAAGTCTCAATAATGAAGAAGCATCATATAAAAGTCTTCAAAATGCCAAATTATTGTCTCACTTGACCAATATTCTGTAATCAATATTGAGCATGAAATAACAATAATGATAGCAATAATTAACATTATAAGAGCAAGAAAATACATTCTGGTACAGTCCTGCGATACTTATCTCAAACAGCTGGGCAAAATTTTAAAAGCTTCTAAATAGAGAAAGACTGTGTTCGTGACAATGCCAAACATGTTAACTTTTCAGACTGTACGTTGGTAGTTGCACAAAGAACTATAGCTCTTCCCTGACCAGTACCTATTTGACGACTAATTTTAGTAGTTTTTTCTCCATAGTGCATCTTTAATTCGTATCCATAGGGATAACTTCAATATGAGCCCTCGTTTGTTCTCACTTGGCTCTTGGGTCAATCTCCTAGATGTTCTCTCCAGTATCTTTCTTGATTCAGCCTATTCTAGATTTGGTCCACCCAAAACACAGCTCAGATCTTGTCCGTAGGTGCTTTTTCAATTCAACTATTTCATCTGGCTTATGAAGTTCTCTAGAATGCAGCTTCAGCATACCTTTCTCATTTCCTTTTATTTAGAAACATATAGACCATATCTAAAAACATGGAGCTACTTTCTGTTTCCTGAACACAATCTTACCATGCATTCACTCATATTCTTTTGAATCCATGTTTTGAAATCACCTCTACTCCATGTCATCATTTAAATGTTACCTAACACCAGGACATGTTTTTAATGATTTCCACATGAAATATTTCCTGATGACAACAATGATAGGTGTTTTCTTGCTCTAAACTCTAGCGTCTTCAATATTCTTATCTTTTGACTTGCATTATAATTATTTATGTTCATCTTATATCAGCTTTACAATATTTACTCTTAGCATACAAGAACATACTTAGCATACAAGAATCCAATATGCAGTTAAATAGCATTTTAGCCCCATACTGGATTTTGGATATAAAATATCTACTGTTAAACAAATGGAATATCCTTAGTAACTCATTGTGAAATATCTACAAATTTATCTAAATATTACATATTCCTAATTATATTTTCAAACCTAAGCTTCCTTCTACAGGCAACTATTTTCTGTAAATATACTCTTAATTGTAAAAAGCTTAATTTATGAAGCACACTCACAGCTCTGGTCAGTCATCTCCTTTATGTTTATTCTTTCTTTTTTCCCCCTAGAACACACTATTTCTCATTCCCTTTCACTGTCTTCTAGATTATTTATTAAACAATGAACACTCCTAATTTTGTTCAGATAGTAAACACATAGGAGAAGAAAATCATTACAAGAATCATTCATTTCTGTAAGGACTGGGATAAACTTTGCTTTCACCTTATAAAAGTTAACACTGATTCTTATACAAGTCTGATAAAAGTTTCTTTTCCTCCCATATCATTAGTTCTTTAAGTGCTATGATTTCTGGGAAATCCCAATTCCCCTTAGGTTGAAGATGTGTGTCAAAATCAACAGTACTTACATTATTAAATTCCTTATAAAAACCTCACTTTATATGTTGAATGTGACTGTCTGAAAAACTTGAATAAAATTTCCTTTTTCTTTTTACATTTCTTTAAATTATAACATTCGTATATATTTATTGGAAAATTTTCTTTCCTTCCTACTCCCATCATCACTTTTCAAAGTTAACCTCCATTTACTGTTGTGTATTATTCCTGGGATTTATTTTATCCTTATCAAAATCCATACAAAACATGCACACTGATATGTAATATACATGTACACATTCAGAATATTATGTTAAGCATTGATTCTTTAAACCAGGAAAATAGTGTGCATGTCCAGGAATTTATAAACAGTAGCTGTTTTCATTACCCAGGCACAATGTATACTCAACTTTTTCCCTTCTTTGTTTCATGAATGAAGTAATTAAGGGAAATTAAGGAAGATAAAATTAGTGACCTATTTTTGCCACCAATTATGTAAGAAAAACCCCAAACTTACCATATATATTCCTGCTATTTCGAGTTCCTAAACTTTCACTAATTGACATGCAACTGCATTTGATATATTTATGATCTTCTAATACTGCAGAATAGATTTTATTCCAATATCAAGATCACAATGTGTATTATATATTAGCCAAAGGGAATTCTTGCCTTCCGTGTGATCCATTAGGGTTGAAATTTATTGCCAGCTAAGTTCCATAATGTTACTAACAGTTTCACAGCAAGCTGAATTTGAGAGTGACAATGGTTTCAGGTGACATGGTATATCTAATTTATAGTACTTAGAAGAACAAAGTGGGGGGTTATTGCACAGCACATCTGATCCTCTATTTGCAAAGATTGTGAACTTTCTGTCCACTTCTATTACTCAAGATAGAATTAGAAGTTGAGATGGAATGGCTTTATAGCTCTCTTTTGCAATATTTAGAAGATAAAGGACATTAAAAAACATAATTCACCTGAGTGTCTTCCATGAGTTTTTGTCAAGAGCTAATAGTACAAGTATGTATCCTGTTTTTTTACTTTACCATTGAAAGATTAAAAAAAAAAAATTCTTTTAGAGCAAATATCTTAGAACTGCCGATAAAGATGAAAGACATCTAATTAAAATTCTCTCTAGAAAACCTCTAAACTCTAGTCCTTCTATACAGGTCTTTTGCCTCAAACATGCAGATCTTCAGTGATAGGACCCAGTGTAAAAGATAGTGTATTCTATTCTGCAGCACTTTGAATTAATAGAAAATCCTTGTTCCCATTGAAATCCCATGCTTAGTAATACTTTTTATTTATTATTCTTATTTCTACTATCTGGAAGTATAAGGAATAAGCTTATAGATCTTTTTATAACAACCTTAAAATGTCTGTCAAATCTTCTCTTCTTTAAACAAATTCAAATGTTATCACACAGTCTTAAGTGTTCAAACTTTATATCTTACTTGCATTTAAAATGTTCCTGTTACACCCACCTATCTTTGCACCTCATACTTTTATTAACGAATATGAAGTTTCCATTGCGGCTCCAGCAGACCATATACAGTGTTGGCAAATCAAAAAAATTTGTTTGTTTGTTTTACTTTTTATTTTGAAATAATTTCAGACTTACAAAAAGTTGCAGAAATGCAAACCTAATGCAGAGGGTTTCAACATACCCTCACATACCCAGATCCACGAATTTTAATACTTGGCCACCTTTGCCATATCACTTTACCTTCTGAGCATTTGACAGCAACGTGTACACATTATATTCCTTGAACACATAATAGTTCCATGCACATTTCCTAGGAACAAGGATAATTTCTTATGTAAATACCTTAAGTGCAATTATCAAATTCAAGAAATTTAACATTGATATAAAGCTTACAAGCTATATTCCATTTTTTTTCTTATGTCCCAATAATGTCTTTTTGAACATTTGCTCCTCCATTATTTGGTCCCATCCAATATCAGTATTGCAGGTACATATATACAGCATGCCTTCCCATATCAATCCCTCCCAGGTATACCATTCAGTGGAATAAATCACATTCACAATGTTGCAGCAATCCAACCACCATCCTTTACTAGAACATTCCCTTCCCTCACACAGGAACTCTGCACTCATTGTGTATTAGCTCCCAATGCCCTTGACCCCGGCCCTTGCACCCTGTGCTAGTATTTTCTGGCTCTATCAATTTGCATACTATCTGGTATTTTCTTTGTTATTACCAAGGGATTTAAATTGTCCTAAGTCTATAACAACTTGGTTTGCTTCGATTCCAACTTAACTGAGTATACACACAGTATATCCCTATACCTCTAGGTCCCTCCAACTTTATGTAGTTCTTGTCACAAATTACGTGTTCATACATGATGAGCCCCAAACCACTGATTTATCATTACATTTTGTGCATTTATCTTTTTGATCCTGTAGAAAATAAAAAAGTCAAGACAGAAATAAAAAATATAATAATACTAGTATCCATATTTACCCTTGTCATTATCTTTACCTGAGATCTTTATTTTTTCACATGTCTTTAGTCAATTTCAACCTGCATTCCCCTTTAGAATTTCTTATAGGACTGGTCCAGTGGTAACAAAATCCCTCAGTTTATGTTTATCTGGGAATATCTTAATCCCTCCCTCACTTTTGAAAGACAGTTTTTGTAGATGTAGAATTTTCTTAGTTAGCAATTATTGCTTTCAGCAATTTAAATACACCTTCCCACTGCTTTCTCATCCCCATGGTTTCCAATGAGAAATTGGCATTTAATCTTATTGAGGCTTCCTTTTATATAACATGTTGCTTCTCTCTTGCAACTTTCAGAATTCTCTCTTTATCTTTGGTATTCACCAGTTTGAGTATAGCATGGCATGATATGAGTCTACTTGGGTTAATCTTTTTGGAGTTCATTAAGCATCTTAGATGTGTATATTCATGTATTTCATTAAATTTGGTGAGGTTTTGCAGTTATTTCTTTGAATATTCTCTCTGTTCCTTTATTTCTTTCCCTTCTGGGATTCCCACAGGTTTCTCAGGCTTTGTTTACTTTTCTTCATTTTTTTTTTCTTTCTGCTCCTCAGACAGCATGATTTCAATTGTCTTATCTTAGAGTTCACTGATTCTTTCTTCTGCCTGCTCCACTCTGCTTTTGAACCCCTCTAGAGGATTTGTAATTTCTTTTACTGTGGTCTTCAGCTCCATTTGGTTCATTTTCATGATTTTTAGGTCTTTATTGACACTCTCTTTGGGTTCATATAATGTTTCCCTGATTTCCTTTAGTTCTTTGTCCATGTTTTCATTTAGCAATTTGTGCATTTTAAGGACTTTTTAAAGTCTTTGTCTGGAATATCCCAGGTGTGACCCCCCTCATTGATATTTTATAATGTTTTGATCTTCTCCTTTGCCTGGGTCATCACAATCCCATCACTTTTTAAGTTTTATAATCTTTTGTTGAAACCTGGATAGTTTGGTATTTTAGGGTGTTATCTCTCAAATTTAGGCTCTGAAGCATTTGTTCCTTAGGCTTGTATCCAGTTAGCATCAAGACAGAGCTTTCCTTGAATGCCAGGATCTGAGGGGGAAAAAAAAAAAGAAAAGGAAGAAATTTTCTGAATGACTTGAGAAGGACTCTCCTTCAGAGCTCAGAGTTTATCCATAAACAGTTTTTAGAGAATAGCTCCAGGCCAAAGCATAGTAACTTCCCTGGCTCTTTCTGCCCATGAGTCTTGTCTTGGATATGCCCCTTTAGCTGTAAGAATTCCCCCATTTACACAGTTTCAGTATCCCCTCTTCCCAAGATAACAGATTCCTCACAGTCCTCAGCACTGCACTATATGTCCAAGAGCTAGCAATCCCTAGCCCTAGGCAGCCACTTGACTCTTCTCCCACAGTGTCCTGTAGGAGAGCTCAGCATTCCACCTTCTACCTGCTGGCAAGTTCTAGGATGGTGAGTCCTTCAGCCCACCAACAGATAGACTAAGCCAGACACACATGCTCTAGGTATGTGCTGGAGGGTTACTCTGCTCACTCTCAGGCCAGGACCTGGGACCTGCACTGGGTGTGCAGACAGGCTCTAAGCGAAGCAGGTGAGGAGTAGGGGAGGGGCCAGCCAGTAGACAGCACATCCAACCACTTTGTCTTGATATAGCACTGCCCTATTGCTGCAGTCCTTTAACTGTTTGAATTTTTTACTGTAAACATTTATAATTTTATTTGTAAATTATTATGATATTAAAATAGTAATGAACCTTGATTTGGGTCATAAAATGTATCATGTGTCCTTCTGAACTTTTTGACATTCACAGATTTTATCTACATGACTGTGATTCCTTCACTCATATTAGTGGTTAAAAAGGAAATGGAGTGAATTTCATACTATAGAGAGTTTCCTCCATAGGTTAAATGATGCTTCAATTTGTTTTTTTACTTACAGTTATTCAGCCAGGTTCAAATCTGTTCAACTGCCTTTTTCATTATTGCCCATAAAAGTATCTTCAAACTAACAATATTTTGTTTCAATTTAATTGTGGTGTTCACAGCTTGCTTCTCACTTACAAATGTGGAATGTGAAATTCTCAGTGAGGTCTGGGTCTCAGCACTGAAAGTTATAATTTTAACTGGTTTTAAGTCAAATACTTAACAAGATCTTATAAACCAAGTTTATTAGTTCATATTTTATAGATTTTATGTTTCACACCTTTTTGAAAATTGGGCCTTTTATAAATAAAGATTTATGTCGTATACTTTATATGTGCCAAGTGCCGTATGTAATATTTACAAAAATTCTGATATAATTATTATCCCCAGATTTAGACATGAGAAAACTAAGCACAGAGAAATTTTACAACTTTGCAAGTTTCCTTAAGTTAGTAGTTTGTAGAACTAGGACTGGAACCCAAACAATCTGATACCAAGAAGTATAAACCTGTCTGTTTTAGGCACAGTACTACTTCCTGGGCATAGGAGCAGTAGTAGTGACAAAAAAACACCAGAACTTTAGTGGAGTTTCATGTCCAGCAAAAAAAAAAAAAGGCAATCTAAAACAAATACACAAAATATATAATATGACAAATGGTGGATGAGAAATCCATTAAACAAAAATAATGAGGGAGGAATTTGGAAGGAGGGCGCAGGCTAGAGGCATGGTATTTTTAGGTGGGGTGGTCAGGAAAAATCATTCTGATAAAGATATGTACATGGGGGGGAACTGTCTAAGCTTGGAAGAGAATTTAAAACACTATCAAGTAGCATCTTGTAGTGTTAAGTACTCTGCCTCTGGAGTTAAATAGATGGGGGCCTGAACCCCGTTCTGCAAGCTCATAACCATGGGACCTAAATAAATATGTGTCCCCTTGGAGGAAACTATTCACCTTTGAGGATTTCATCATAAATATATTTAGGCAACTGCACATATACTGATGAATAGGATGTTTGTTGGAGTTTTATTTATAATGACAAAAAACTTGGCGACCTAAAATAGCTCATTATAAGTTAGTACCTAGATAAATTATGTTATGTGCATATCATGGGATACCGTTAAATTGTGGAACAGTCTGCAGGGTAATATGCAGCAAAGTGCAATAGCAAATCTACATTTACAAATATCGGAGGATATTTACTGTTTGTGTGTGTAATAGACGTTTAAACAGAGTAAAGATATGCAAAACATCTTTCTAAATGCACAGGTTGGTTATTTTTATTTGGTAAGATTGTGTTTTATTTGTTTTCTCTTTTGGCTATCTGCACTTGAATATGTATAACTAGCAAACATATAAAAGTTTAGCAGAAATATGAACACAAATGTTTAAGACTTTTTAACTTTCCTTCGTTACTGCGTGTTTGACTTCAGGAGTACCAAAATTCGTTTCCTCTTCTCAAATCCCAGCACTAGTTTTGCGGTTGTAATCACCCTTCCTCTATGAACCCAGTGAGAACTGAAGCCTAGTGTACTGAGATACAAAATGAACAAAATTATAATCGTCTTCTCGTCCTTAACATAGGGCAAAAGAATACAAGGTGCTAGATCACTAGTATTTAAAAATGAGCAAGTAAAGAAAATGCAATTGAACGGATATGTGCTTTGATGAGAAATTTCAGTTTCAACTGTATTTTTTAAGAGATCGTTTTCTGCATTGCAGCCGCCGATGAACATCCATTCCCTCGTGGTGCAGGTGCAGTGTACCAACAAAAAAGTGGGCACGGTCATCTACCATGAAGTGCGGATCGTGGTGAGAGACAGGAATGACAACTCACCCACGTTCACGCATGACAGCTACCATGCCACCGTGAATGAGGTCAGATTTATCTACTCTCTCATCATGCCCTTTTTGTTGATCTCTATAATTCATTGATTTTGAAATTATTCCTATGTAACAATAGGCTTAACCATTCAGCAATATTTAAAAAAACAATAACATGGTATTTTTAAAGAAATAAGGTCTAAGAGGACTTTTCACGCAATTTCAAACATTTGCTTTGTTACAGGAAAATTTTATTTTTTACTAATGTCCAAAAGTATTGTTATTTTTGATTATCTCAGAAAGTTGACCCTGAATCCATATACACGTTTACTGAGATTCAACAGGAGTTATTTATTCTCATTGTAAGACATTGGATTAACATCTTTTAGTCTCTGAACTGGTAGTACTAATTAAGTGATAGGAGAACATATGTATCTGAGACTCTTTCAATTTCAAATTTTATTTCCTCAATTTCAAATTCACATTATTGCATAGTCAAAAAATTTTAAATATAAACCATAACTCAGTTTTTTTTAGGTAGTGCTTATCAAATTAGAAAGTGTATTTTTACAAACAGTGTAAATACTTTTACTAGGAAGTGCAATTTTATTGTTGTTTTACTTTGCTTTGTTTTCCCTTTCTGAGCTAAAACCCATAAGCCAAGAACCCATTGCGATTTCTTTAAATTGACTAAGTTTTTATTTGTGCATAAAACTAGAAAATATTTATTGAGTAGCTCTAATATCACCTATTATGGATAATTAAGGCAAAGTAAAAATGAATCACCTTAACATGATTGTCTGTATTTCTAACAGATACTCTTTACCATCAGGATGATTTTATTTACCTTTAAAAATCATTCCTTCTTTATAGGAGAAATCAGTGCATTTTGAATAAAACAGTATTGGAGCTTTAACTTCTATGAACTTTTTTCTCAGATTATTTAAAATACATTTCATTTGTCTCAACATTCATCTATTAGTAAAAAGTGGCAGAATTATGTTATATAAGCTGAGACTTTCTAGCTTGTATCACTTAAAAAACTTTTTTTTTTCATTTATGTTTACCAATACAAGTAACTGATCAATTAGTGAATTCTTTGAGCTACTTTTGTAACAGGTTTGCTGGAACAGAGAGATCCTAATTAATCACCACACAATTAATTTTACATATATAGAGACAGCCTTTTTTAGTATCTGAATTGTAGCATTTGAATTAGATATTACTTTGAGTGCTAATTTCATTTGGGTATAAACAAAGTTAGATGAATTATGTTAAGCAACAGATCTAACAATAAAATCTCGTCTTATACCACATTTAACTGCCCCTGGAGCCCTGTCTTTAATTTTTGTTAAAAAAAAAAGTTATAGTGTTCAGTTGGACTTTGAAGCATCCTGAGTGATTTGAATATTCCCATTCTCCCTTGCAATGTTTTTAGCACCTGTTGGAAAATTAACTTTTCTCAAATACCATGTTAATTATGCCACTCTCCTGCTCAGAATGGTGTAATTTCTTATTATTTTCAGGAAGAGGATCAATTCCTTTGGCTGACTTCCCAGGCCCTCCATAATCGGACCATTTGTCAATGTATTTGTAACTTCAAATTTTCTCTGATAATGCCTCACTTTGTTCAGATTGGTTTCTTCACGTCTCAAAATGTTTCCATTTCTTGGGCTTTGCTCATCTTACTTAGTGGCCCTCTCTACCTTGCAAGGATCCAAATTCCATTTATCTTTTTAAGTTTAGGTCTAGATCTATTTCCATAAAGTCATTTCTCAGTATTCACACTGATTGATCTTTAACTCCTCCAAAAACTGAACTCCTCCAGTACTTGGACAAGTGTGAACTGGAGTGATAACATTTGTAGAAAAGTTAAGCATTTTATTTTAAACACTGATTTGAGAGAACCAATTTTCTTTAAGAAGCTGTCCATATATCGTTAAACTGATACCTTTCTCTCAATGCATTTTCCTATGGCCAGCTGAGGAAAATGCCGATTTTATGTTCATATCTTGTGTGATAGGTTTATAAAAAAACTGTGTACTTGATTAACATATTTCCCCCTATTCTATCCTACTAATATTACATTCATATCTTCTGTGGTGGGTTTATAAAATACTGTATGCTTCGTGATCACATTTCCCCCCTTTATAGCAAGTATGAAGATTTTCTCATATGCTCCCATATTTGTTTTCTTTTTTAAAAAGCAAAATTTTATTTAAATCTAAAAACAGCATCAAAAGAAAAAAATGATTTTTTTTTCAATTTTTTCTTGGGTAGCTGTCCTATAACAGCAGTAGTTCTTAGTTTAATAGGTCAGAGTGATGGATGTTTTGCGATGCCATTATATAACCACATTGGGCAGAGGGTTTATTTATATATAAACCTCTGTCTCCTCCACTACAGTGCTGCTTATAAAGTAATAGAAATGAAATAGATTTCAGCTTATACAAGATTGCAAAATATATTCCCAGATTTTTTCCTCCATTTAATGTGACATAGAGTTGACTAGAAATATCTAAACAGTTAAAATATATTCAAGGTTTATTAGATTATTGGTGTCAAAACATTTCACACTTCATTAAAATCCAAACTGCAGATATAAAGTCATTATCACAGATCTATTAAAGAAGCTTTCAAACTTAAGGCTCTAATTAATCAACCTCTTTCTTCACTATTGACATAACTGAGACCTGAAATAATAGCCTGAATTGCTTTTCTTCACAGAAAACTGATCACAAAGTTAGAAATAAAATATGTCCTTCATTTTATTCATCCCTTTATTATTTAATAACAGACATTCTAATATGCTATATTGTAATCACTTTCTACATGATTTTAAAAGTAAACATTCAGGGTTTATATTTATGTTATTGTTTCTTAATATCATAATCACAGTCAGCACTTTCAGAAATGCATTAAATGTGAGCCTCTCACAGTTTTTGTAAGTTCTTTTATTGGTGTATTGAGAATTCATTAATATATTATTAATGTCTATATCTAAATGATTAACAGGGATTATAATTTCTTGTTTGTGAGCAAAACATAAGACATTGTGGGTATTTTATTGATCTGGCTAATTGTAGACTCTCAATTAATTCTGGACAATGGTATCATTAAGTAATTAATCTGGCTGGTTTGAAAACTAAATTGCACAGTGCAATTGTTGCTGATCATCCTCTAGCAATTTTCAGAAGATAACTGTTTCCTGACAGTGATATCTTTAATAACTCACACATTTTGCCCCCAAAATTCCTTTCAACATATGAAAAAGTAAATGAGGGCAAATAAAGAGAGACAAAATGTTTTTTTGGGGGCCTGTGAAAAATTTACCTCGAGTTAATTCAGATGTCCTCAACTTGAGGTTAATTGGGATCTATTTAATTCTCGTTGAGGAAAACAACTCAGTTCTGAGGTAGACCGTTTCCTAGAAGATTTGCCATTCTTCACATTTTACCACAAAAGATACATAAAGTTCTGTGTGTTTCTTAGATTAATTGTTTTCTTATTTTATAGGTCTATTTATTTTACTAAAATAAATTATTTACTTGGGTTCAAATAACAATATCAAAGAGAAAACATCTACTTTAAGGATATATTAAAATATACTTTATTTTAATTTATTATTTTCTTCACACTATTATTTTCTTAAAATATTTAACAGAATAGAATGAGAGCAATCCATATTTATTTTAGTAATTTAATTGCTATATGCATTCCTTAACATATCCATTTTGATTATTAATCCTCAAATGTTTTCTCATATAATTTGTTTAAACAATTGCAATGAATATTTTGGATTACTATTTTTCTATTCCCATACATACCATGAGTGTAAGGACCTCACTTTTAATAAATTTAACCATTGATAATCTCTCTGTTTCAGATATTACGTTAAAAGTACAAAAAGTTATATGTGTAATAAAATTTCTGCCTATGCAAAAATATGTGTTGAGGAATAGCGATTGAGAGGTTGTAGGACGATGGTGATTTTAAAAAATTTTATGATTTCCTAAATTTTCATAATGTGGTGATATTTTGCCTATAGAATATACAAACGTATAAGGATGGTGTTTTAACATAAAATATTTGAATACAGGGGAAGTTTAAAATTAGATTCAAAACATCTGCTTTTTGCTCCTAATATAAGCTTTAAATAAAGGACTTTTGGGCAGCCTTATGAGATGAGATTCAGGTTTTCAGGTAAACTATGGTCCAGAGGCAGAATCCAGCCCACTGGTATTTTTGTATGGCCAAGAAGCTAAAAAGTTTTTACATTTTTAAGTGGCTGAAAAATAATCAAAAGAAGAATGATATTTTTGACATGTAAAATTATATAATATTCAAGTTTTAGTGTCCATAAATAAAATTTTATGGCAACATAATCATGCCCTTTCTTTTACATATTGTCTATGACTGAATTTATGCTACAGTGGCAGAATTGAGTAGTTGCAATAGAAAAAAGGTATGGCTCACAAAGCTGAGTAATTATCTGGTCGTTTACAGAAAAAGTTTGCTGACCCCTGCTATCAATGTTTTTGAGATATATTAAGACGATGCTAGTTAGTTATAGAGAATATATATGGCAATATTATTAATTTAGAGGCAAAATGTTATACACACACACATCAACTGAATTAGAGACTTGGAGAAATATAGTTTAGAAATAATTAATAGGTTGAACCCAAGGAAATTTCCAGTGGTCAACTATTTTTGACCTATAAAATAGTAATTTGTTAAGTATAGCATAATAAAAAGTATGCTAAATAAAATTTTCTGCCACTGTATTATAATGATATTCATACTGTCACCTTAGTCTAGACAGAAATATGTGCTTTATGCCTATTATCAGCATTGTTATTTCTCGGTGGTATTTTCACTTAATTTGGTAAAAAGTTTTCAATATCATTAATATTTAATATTATATATATTTAGTAGACTTTACTATCCTGAACTGTCACTAGTTTAATAATAAAGAATTCTGTATAAGTTCAAACAAGAAAGGACAGAAAAAAAGGTAATGAAACTGGAGACCAAGTAAGAATGAGATCCTGAACGGTATTGCTTGTTTTACTAATTACAACACTCCATTTCAGGATCAAAATACTTCACATAAATAGTTAATTAGTGAAATCTATAGAAACTGAGTCATCAAAAATCAAACCCCTTTCCCCATTAAAAATATTTTTAAAATATATTAAAATGTTCATTTGAAGATAATATGTAAAAATAAAAAGAAATTGTATTTCTACCCTCTGTCCTCTTACTTTATCAACATCAGTGAATTTCCATAATGATGCCTTGGGATTCTTGGCACCCTATATACAGAGGTAGTATTATGGGTTATTTGGGAAGGTTTAAATTTGAATAATCACCATTATTTCCAGTCATACAAAACAGAAAAATCTTCTGCATCTGTGTTTCAGTTTGCTAAAGTTGCTGAAATGTATTATACCAGAAATAGATTGGCTTTTATAAAGGAGATTTATAAGGTTCCAAATAAATCTCCAAAATGTCTCCTTCTTAAAGTACTCCAGTAAATGGAGTAAGACCCACCTTGAATGGGTGAGGTCACATCTCCATGGAAACAACCTAATCAAAAGGTCCCACCCAACACTAGGTCTGCTCCCACAACACTAGATTAGAAGACCCTGGCTTTTCTGGGTTACGTAACAGATTCAAGTCAGCACAGTCTGGTAGAGGTATATTAGATCATTTGGACAAGTCATTATCGTAAAGATAACTCGAAGAGCTTGTCAAATACAAATACTATTTGTATGTGTAGAAATCCAACACCATTTACAGATAAATTATTGTAATTAAAACATGGGATTAGAAATGTTATCAGAGATCATGCCAATATTTTGAAAAAGAAATAGTTTTATATCCTAGCAACAAACAGAAAATGAACTTCACAAAGTGATCCACTAATTGCAGTACAAATAAAAATGTTTTAATTTTATATTATATTTATATTTATATTATATTATACTATATTAAGCCTTTAATTTAAAGGAATGGCATACCCATGTTGTGGTGAAGATCAGGAGTAACTAGAACTTTCTTACACTGTTGCTGGAAGATGTAAATTGGCACAATTACTTGGGAACCCTGTTTGCATTGTCTACAAAAACTGAATAGACAGATGCTTTGTGACTCAGTTCCAATCTTGGGTACACACCCAAGTGTTCATGTCCACCAAAAAAAAAAATATATAGCATCTCCAAGAAGTTTCATTGAGGATTTGTCCATAATTGTTACAAATCGGAGGCAACCTAAATGTTCATCCGTGGTAGTGCCAATTATTTACCATTTGTTAGCTGCATTACCTTGAGTAAAATAAAATGTTTTAGTCTTCTCTGTGCTTCAATATCCTCACCTGAAAGATAGAAATGGTAATATGAGAATACCTAGCTCACTGGGTTTAATGAATAACTAGAAAAATAAGTAGAAAGAAAGAGAGAGCAATGATAGATGGGAAAAGGATAGAGAGAGTTGAGATGAATTAATTTAAACATATAGCAAGGAATAGTTATTAGCTAGAGTTATTGCTGTTTTTCTTGTTCATGTAATAGTTTTTTAAAACAGAAAAAAAAATGTTCAGTGTATAACACCTGACTTAGGGGTTTTGTAATTATTTTAAGAGACATTCTGAAGCTAATTTTCTTAATAACATTTATCTACACTTGATATTCTCTCTATATATTCATTTGTTTATTGTCTGTCTGTTCCATTATATGGGAAGAGCCATGAGAGCGGGCAGTTTGTTTTGTGACCTAAGTAAAACAGCACCTGGCACATTGTAGGAATTCTATAAACATACTTATCAGTGAATTAGGGGTGATATGGTCATGAAACAGGAAAATAGTATTTAGCATATTTGTTCACTTTGGTGTTGCCTGAGATGAGAATGTGATAGAAAGGAAGAGTACATTGTTTTGGGTAATTGTAATCATTTATATAGTTAAAAACAACAATGATGATGAAAGCAAAAGAAACTTTTTTAACAGGCTAAACATTAGCTGTAAATGATGGTCCGTTATATATAACTCTCCAGTAAAACTATGTATTTATTCTTAATACACTTATTATACCACTTGAGACTCTTTACCCTACTTTTCATGTCCCAGAAAAGCTAAAGTTATCTTGATTAAAGAACATTAATAGTAATCACTTTGACAAGTGTCCCTGTTACTCTCTCCAAAATTTTCTTACATGCACAGCTTTATGAGACTCAGTAAAGAGTCCCAAGAACTTAACAATCAGATTAAATAAATCTTTGTTTAATTAATTTCTATTTCTTTCAGTTCTTAATGACACAAAACTTTAAATGAATTTTATAAATCTAAATTTAAAGTGCCATTTATAATTTAGAAATGCAAAGATTATCAGCTGAAATAAATTTGAACTTCAAGAAAAATGAAATTTTTTCGTAAGTGTTGGTATTACAAGTATATAACAAATTATGTTTTGACTAACATCTTAAATATCTGTGAACTTAAATTTCATAAAAATTTTAGTATTCTTTTTTCTTTTCTTCTCCTTTTATTATTAGACCTACTAATGAGGAACTAATTTCACACTAGAATAATCTTAAATGTGTTCTTATCCAAAAATTATTCATAGCAAGATTTCTGAGAAGATACTGATGCCAATTTTGTGGCAACATGTTTCCTGATGTTGAATGGAATAAGGGCGGGTTACAATAATAATGATAAATTAATTATATAATTCCATTTATTGACTCCGTTGTGTGCTAAATAAATGCTATTTTTTGTGTAATATTTCATTTAAAACTCATACATATCTATACATGCATTCAAATTTTGTGTTTATTGTTATCATCGTACAGAGGAGCAGGTGAGGAAATAGAGACACCTTAATTAATTTGCGCAAGAGCTCACTGCAAGTTAGTGGCAGATGTAAGTCAGTAAACAAGTCAGATACATTCCAAAACTGAGTGCTTGATCACCATATTGTATAAAATGCTTCAAGCAAGTGAGTAATAGGGTAAAAATATATATAAAGAAAATTTCGTGCAATTTTGAAAATTCATATTGCTTTCTCATGTTTTAAAATTGTTTTCTGACAGAGTAAAGGGTGAATAAGTAGGACAATTATTATAAGCAGTATTAATGCTAATTTGAAAAGAGTTGCACTTTTTCATTTGGTTTAAATTATAATCTTGACTCACAGCTTAATTAAATAATAGTGTGTTAGAAAGAGAAGTATGAGCAAAGAATCACAACGGAATCACAGTGACTTGTTCCAGTTTTAGGATGATCACATTCTCTCCATGCAATCACAGTGACTAATTTCTATTGCCTTTGGTTTCCTCAATGAAAATAAAAAGAAACAATAATACCAACTTCAAGGTAGTTTTTGAAGAATAGAGACTACAGAGAATGTGAAATGCATTCTATGAACTCAGTGAATGGAACGATGATGATAAGGAACTTCCTAATTAAAATCAGCAATCTCCACTTTCTTTGAATCATGCTTTCCAATTTATTAATTTTCAATTAAAATGCACTTAAATATTTTTATCATGAAGCCTTTCTTTTTGCTGAAATGTTTTAATTTTTATATTCATTGCTATCACCATCTTATTTAGAATAACTATATGCCACATATCCTTTCTAATTATCTTACTAGTACTCATAATTTTTAAACTAAGAAAAGTGGTTAGTCTACTAGAATAGGCAAAGATGAAAAAGACTAAACCTCATGCAACATTGAGGTTAATGAATATAGTTCATGCTTTCCAAATTATTAACTCTCAATTAAAATGTTTCTAAATATTTTTACCATGAAACCTTTCTTTTTGCTGAAATGTTTTTATTAAATTTTTTATCATTACTGCCACCATCTTATTTAGATTAACAATTGTATGCCACATATCCTTTCTAATTACATTGCTAGTACTCTATTTTTAACTAAGAAAAATGCTGTCTATTAGAATAGACAAGTATGAAAAAGACTAACCTCATGTACCATTGAGACTAATAAATATAGTTTAAAGCTCATTCTATTCCAAGCTATAACTTCATTAAGTCACATTTTAAAATTCAAAGCATCAAAAATTTATTTGATGCTCTTCAAACTTTGTAGGGTTAACAACCTTGAAAACTCCTTTTAATGCATCAAGAAGGAGCATTTCGAATTCCTTTTATGACATAATAAAAAAAAGATTTGGATGGTAAAATAAACAAATGATGATAAGCATACCTCATGTGTTTTTTTAAATCAACGTTTAATTTTACAGTAACTTTAGATTTACAGATTAAAGAGCAGATACTACAGAGTGCTTCCATATAACCCCATATCCAGTTTTCCTATTTTTAATATCTTACATTAGTATGGACCATTTACAGCTACTCATGAAACAATATTGATTCATCATAATTAACTAATATCCATACGTTATTCTAATTTTCATAATTTTACCTAATGCCCTTTTACAGGGAATGTTTCTCAGTTTGGATTTATGATATTTCCTCATAGGTTATGCAGTTTATGTACAGAAATACCACAAAAATGATACTGTATTCTTCATAGTACATCACTCAAAAGAAACACAGTGTCACTGTATCCTAATTCCTACTGATGATGATAGCTTTTATTGTTTTAGTAGCATTGTATCTACAGATTTCTTCACTGTAAAGTATTAAATAATTCTTTTATACCTAATAGTAAGTAATTAAGGCTATTTTGTGAGGAACTACTTTAAGACTTTTTAAATATCATCAATCTTTCATCCATTATTTTTATTAATGATTTATAAAAATGATCTGTTAAAAAAATTGATGAAAATGTCAATAGTCGTGGTTGATAAATTTTCTTCCTCTTCTCTTTAGGATTCAAAGAGCTGTTTTAAAGTACTTAGTGTAGGATTTTGACCATCTTTTCTTGCAATTCATCTCTGACTTGCAACTATGATTTGGAATAATGATAAATCCAAGCACCAGGAAGATCTCTGGAAATTAAGTACAGAGATGGTTTTGTAAACAGGCAAGAACTAATGGAACATCATAGAAATCGCAAGTTTTTCTCACAATGTACAGTTACGTCATCTCTGAATCCATCTGATTTTAGCTTCCACTTTCTTGACGGAGTTCTCTTAGTTTTGTTCCATTCTTTTGCATTTTTGTCTTGGTTGTTCATTCGTGTCCATTTATGTATTTTTTTTTTTCTGAATATCTGTTCTTATCAGAATCATTCTGGTTGATCTGAGAATACAGATGATGTCCATAATGAAGCATACCATATATAAATTAACTGCGTTTTTTCACACATTTTGTATGTTTTCTCTATAGATTCTAGATTCAATTAGGTCATTGTTTTGTGTAAATTAAATAAATTTACATTTATTTGCATTTACATTTAAGGTTCTTTAGAAACCTTGGCTAGAGAA
Organism: Tamandua tetradactyla; assembly: GCF_023851605.1. NCBI lineage: Eukaryota > Metazoa > Chordata > Mammalia > Pilosa > Myrmecophagidae > Tamandua > Tamandua tetradactyla. The sequence continues at coordinate 43,036,708 of NC_135339.1, forward strand.
TTGGAAACTTGATGAATATCATCAATTATTCAAGGAATAAAAATCACTGGATCTTTATAGTCATTCCCACGCACATAGTTTCTTTGAATAAATAATAAAAGTATTTAATCCATAGCACACAAAAGCATGTGAAGATGGGAATAAGATTAAAACCTAGTTCCTCTTAATAGCCTCTGCTTTCCTCTTTCAGGAGATGCAGGACATTCCCTCTAGGAAGCACAAGACAGGTAGGAAAGGGAAAGAAGTGCATATTAAAACATTTTCTACTCTAAGTATGTAAGTGATCATCAATATTCCAGCTGTTTCAAAACATATAAGTATTCAACTTAAACAACTTTCAAATTTAATAAGCTTTTTATACATGTAGGTAGGTCTGTCTGTCTATCTATCTATCTATCTGTCAATTCATCCCCAATTTAAGCCTAATTTTCCTTCAGTTTTTAGTAAAGATGAGTAGACCTACTTACCTACCTATCACTCAATCAAATAATCATAATCCTTTCTCTTCTCAGAGATCCTCATCTATATGCATTTTCCCTGAATACTTTCTTCAGAGGAAATTCTCTTCAATGTGCGTTTTCTAACTTTCATGATAAAAAATGGAGTAAAGCTTTTAAATACAGTTATGTGCAGAAACTATATGTTAAAGGAGACATGGACAGTGAATGTAATACCTTTCTGTATTTTTTCTCTTTGATGTAGATAAATTTCTGTGAGATAACCTCCACAGAATGTGAATTCAGAGATACTCTTTTCCATCAACTCTAGAAAGCTCTAATAGAAACCTCAAACGGACACTTGATTTGGAAAACTTCTTGAATAAATTGAGTGCTCTATTGAGCAGTTAACATAAAACCAACATAGCAATCATAGAAACAATGACTTGGCCTGTAGTAAGCTCACAATAATCATAGTTTTAGAGATAATGTAGCTTCATCATTGTGAGAAAAACCTGAAGTTCTCACTGATGGGCAAATAATGACTTCCTATCGTCTCTCTATTTCATTTGTAGAGACCCTGTGGGTTTTCAGATCTGTCACTATTTCCAAAGCAAAAGACCGATTATTTCATCTGAGGAAGAGATTAAATGGTGAATCCTACTCAAAGAATGAATGGTTTTAAATGCGGAAAGATTATTATTATTGCACCTGATATTCAGACCAGACAGTATAATTGAGAAGACCCTGCAAATAAGTGAAGGATGGAAAAAGACAGTATTTAATCATTTTAAATTAGGCTAATTTTCCAAGACTACATAAATTTGAGTTCAGGAATCTGTAATCCCTTGACTAGATGAAATTTGAACCACTATGACTAATCTTTAAAGAATCATGGAGTATGATCAAAGTACCAGAATATTTTGTGTTCCCTGTTGCTATTCAACTAAATGTGCTAAAGAGTGCCATACAGCAGGAATATGGATGTAGCGAGTGAATTTTGGAGGCTGAGTCCTTACCTCTGCAAAGTAAGATACTCAGTTTTATTTGTTCACTGAAGAGAGACTTGTAGGTGAGATATGAATTCATGCTACATAATATCTGAGAGATAAATCACAAAATTGAGTTTTATTGTTAATTAAATTGGGAGTTGCCTATTGCCTCACTGGTAGTGATAATTTATACAGAAGATAGCTTTCAAACGGATGGATTTTTTTTAAAGATTAATTAACATGAAAAACTGTCTAGTACACAGCAAATCAGGAAAAAAGATATTAGGAAATTGAAATATAAGCATCCATCAATTTTAAATTGATATGTGAATTGTTGCACTAATGAACATATTCTCTTTTGATAATGTCTATTAGTAAAAATTAGAGTACTTACTATCCTTGATAACATTTCTAAATCTTTACCATGCTATACTGAATATGGTGACTAATTCTATTTCAACTTATCTAACAGCCTTGACTACTCAAATATATTCTCTTTTTTTGTGGAGGGGAGGGTGAGGCAAAGCAAAACATTTGCGTCTTTAATAAAGTATGTGAGAAAGTAAAATCTTATCGATTATATTGTAACTCATCCCATAGTTTAGCCTTTTCTTGGGAAGGTTTCCAAAAATAGGTACTATTTCTATCCTCTCATATACATTATTTCCCAGTCAAAGTGGTACTGTTTTAGGTGTTCCTGTTATATACAAGTATTCTTTTTCTGAACTCTAGATGGTTTCTCTTTAATTATCAGTCTTTAAAGTCTATCAAAAGGCAACAGTTTGGAAAATATGTATAAAACTATTTTAGATAGTCAAAAATCATTTGTTTTTAGACTTTTATTCTCTTCCAAAATGTTTGTTTTCGTGTAGATACAGCACGTGGGACTCCAAAAATTTTATGATATATCGAAATATCAGGAAATGACTGTTACCCACCAGTCCAGGGGCTTTAATCCAGGAGCACTACCCAGTCATCAAATACGTACATTTAACACAATGTTCTGTCTTGGGAAGCAGGTTGTCTTTCTAACATTTCTCCTTCTCAATACTTTATTCAGAGTCAATAGCGTACCATTTGGTTGCTGTTGAATATAACATTGGTCTACCTGCATGTGCCTTTCATAACCGTGTCACAGTATGGTTATATTTTATTCATTGAAATTCTGCAGATTTCCTTGTAGGAAAAGCAGCAAGAGTATGAGAAGAACCATACTTCCCAGAGAACTGTGCATATTTTACTCCCTGGAAGCATGGAAGGATATAGGATATTGGTACTGAGCTACCAGAATATTTCACCATCCTATTGCTATAGAATAGCTGAATGAGGGAGTGGAAAATACCTCTAAAAGAAAGGTGGTCCAGAGTGCTGGGAAGAGCAGGAGGGAGATGTGGGAATATTGTTGCAGTGGAGGTCCTATGGTGGATTTAGTGTGTTGAAGCTGTGAAGTCATTGAGCAGTTGAGGTTAGGAAACTATACTGAGAAAGATGACAAAAGCTGATTTTAAGGAGTTTCAAGATGTATATATATTGTTAAAAGAGTGCTATGAGGTTTTTGACTGTTGATTATATTTTAGTTACTGGACATATTTTTATGTATGAGATACTAAAAAGAGAATAGACTATTTCAAACACCTGTTTTATATAGGTTATATTTATAAACCCTCTTTATGTTTTTGAAATTGCTGTTTTTCCATAACTATTATGTAACAACTTGAAGTTACTTCTGACACTCATCATATTTGTTCAGCCATCGAAAATCCTAGTTCAATTATCACATACATAGGTTCTATTCCTAAATATTATAGAGACTGTGGTTTTAGAGCTTGAGAGGATATTGTTGAAATTGCACATAAAGGTAGTACTGTCAAGTGTGAGAGGTTTCAGTCTCAGAGGCATAAATAAGAGGAATTTATTGAGTTTCTACTGATAAGCCAGTTTCTACCATAAGTGCTATAGAAAATGAACAACAAAAACAAATATATATGTATATAAATATATTATACCCCTCAAAAGGCTTTTGGTCAAAATGGGGAACTAATTTTTTAAATCCTTTATTAAAATTTAGAAAAAAGGAAAAAAAAAACTATTGAGGCAGAATAAATGAGCCCTGGTTAATTTTGGACCTGATATAATATGATTGCACAGTTACTTCCAGCCATATTTGGGGAATTTACCTGATCCAAGATTCATTTCTTGGTTTAACTTAACAAAAGAAAAGAGGAATTTGTGGGGATACCAATGCCATTCCATTCAAATGCGGGATGGACAGACAAGAATTAAGTTAGAAAGAAAGGAAGGAAAGGAGGGAGGAAATTAAAAAGAAAAAAAATCTGAAGTTTTACATTTTCAGGCATGGAAATTATTTGGAATAGAACTAGACAGGAAAGGACACAGAACAACATTTTGGTGTTATAGGTCAGCTTCCCGATAAGAAATGTCCTCCATGTTTTCAAGAGACATTGGACCAGTGATTAGGAACAGAATGGTACACAAGTTTTATTGAAGTGCTGTAGTGAGGGACTGTAAGTGAATTTTTTAAGCAAAAAAATCTTGAATAAAGATTTAGATCTGGAGGATTATTGTTAATTTTATGTCTCATCCATTAGACTGTGAAAGCATTAAAGCAACATGTTTCGTATTTTACATAATATCTAATAGATTATAAATAATTCAATGCAAATTCACAATTATCTTATTCCATTGGTTCTAAGATGCATATTTTTTCACATGGAATCAACAAAAACTGTATCTTACAATATGTCATGTCATATTTTAATAGAAGTATTTATGATAAATAAGATAATGGTGAATCTTACAATCAATCATTCATGCCTCAGATTCAATGAAATTCTGTACTTTAAATAATCTCAAGCCTCAAACTTAAGGCTTCTGTTGGTTCTCAAAGAGATAAATAAAATATTCAAGAGACCAACTTCTGCCTACTCACAGATAAGCTCTTTTATGGAAACCAAGTTTGGTCTTAAGATTTAATTGACTCTGATTTATCAAGATTAATGATAAGGCAACTCTGTCTGAAAAATATGATGTGAGGGATCAGCACAAAAACCAAATATTCATTTTGGACATAGTAAGGCTAAGGAAAATTAATTAACTAAACAGCTTGCTTTGAATTCACTTTTCGTACAGACTGCTTGGCATTTTCTGGATTTCACAATAAAATTTAGAAAGAATTATTTAAAAACTCTGGTCATTTTAAATGGAGAAGGAAGTGCTCAGGGGATATAGTCAAATGTATTTTCTAAACTGTCCATCACCAGAGTGTGACATGTATCAGTGAGTTCGGAATATAAAACCTCTACAATAGCTAAAGCAGTAAAAGCAAACACAAGGAAAATGGTAACAAATAGTTCATAGTTTCAGATCTATTGTCCTTGTTCCACCATTGCTTCCAATGGCCAATGAGGGAAATAAGGCTAAGCATCATGATCTTTTACTATGGGGATCAGTAACAGGCTCTCTAGAGAAACCCTTTTCTCTTTCCCTCAGTTTATTATTGACACCCAATTGTTTTTGTCACAATTCTGCTTCATATACCTTCTCTAAGGCATGTGCCTTCTGTCACTTTTTTTTTCTTTTTCTCAGTCATGATAATAATGTAAGGGAGTTGGTAGTTTTGAGATATAGCATTTAAGTGTTGTTATCTACCCAACATGGGGAACTAGGTCTCGGTTTTCTAATAGGAAATAGATCTAAATGTTATGTGATAGATGGATGGATAGATGGATGTGTACATAGATAGATGATAGATAGATAGATAGATAGATAAATAGATGGATACGTAGAGATAATCCAACTCCTTTCAGATGTTTGCTGGACATATATTTTGTCTAAAATCTATATTGCAAAGTAAAATACAACAGAGAGTAAATAATTAATGCAATCGTTTCCTATACTAAATTCCATATTTAACCACTTATCTATAATATCTTGTCCAATTTTATTTTTCTCCATTAGTTTCTGTAACACAAAGTCAGACATTGTTTTAAAGAGAATGTCCTTACATTTAATTCCCTACTATGACCCCAAAATACTGTTTTATTTTGTATTGGAATTCTACTCCTTAGAATTGTTTTTGTTTTTGAGTTTGTAAAGTGATATCTATTTTTTAGTAAGTTGATGTGATTGATTTTTTTGCATGTTTTTTTTTTTTGTGACAGGTGGGAGATGTTGGATTCAGAAATGTTGTACCTTGGTGATTAAATTGCATACTTTTTATTTGAAAAATACAATTTTCCATTTGTATTGCTATTTCCTGCAGAAGCAAGAGTTTTTTCTTTTTAAAATTTCCTAAACTCAATGCTTTAATATCCCCAATGCTTTTCAAAAAAGTAGACTGACTATAAAAATGGTTTTTTGATAGCCTATGGAAATAAAAATATCAACACTATGAGATACACAGAATACTTAGTATGTACTATGCCGAACATCCTCCAATACTTCATATACATTTTTATTTTTAATCTTCTCATATTGACATGAGACAATTAAAACGAAAGTTGGGTAAGATATAAATGTGAGAAAGAGATACTGGGCAAACAAAAACAGTGCACTGAATTGTTTTGTTGTTGTCTGTTTAATTTTTTATTGGTAAAATTCCAAATAATGACAAAGGATGACACTTATCGCCCAGCTCCAGCAATTACTAGCACTGTTAATATATCTCATTCATTTCACTCGCCCCATCTCCTGGCAAAGATTATTTTGCAGCATATCCCGAACATATGTAATTTTAAATAAAACTATTTCAGTATTTATATTTAGAGGATAAAATATTATTCCAGTGCACTGTTATTGAAACATATTATACATGCAAAAAATTACACAGTGTAATTTACTGCAGTGAAGTTTCTAAAGTAAGCAACTGTGTCACCACAAGCCCAGTAAATAATGGAATTGTTGCCCCCTTTTCAGAAATCCACCTCTCCCAATCACTAAATCTCCCTCCAAGGGACAATTGATGCTGAGCACCATTATGGATTTTGCTAGTTTTGAACAACATTATACATGGAATTATATAGCATGCCTCTTTATTGTGAGGCTTATGTTTTTCGCCATTATACTTGAAATTCATCCACGCACCTATTGTCACCTTTGTTTATTCTCATTGTTCTCATGAGAACATGCTCATACAGTATTCCCTTGTATGAGTATCCTCTATTTACTTTTCTACTTTATTTTTTATGGGCATTTGAATTGTTTACAATTCGGAGCTAAAGCATTCATGCACATGATATTTTGGTGCACATATGTACATATGGCTATTGGATATATACATCCGAATTTTAAGAGGAAACACTGAGTCAGAGGATATGTAAATGTTTAGAGCAGCATATATTGTCAAAGAATTTCCAAAGTAATTAGGTAAAATTACTCCCACCAACAGTATAATAAATTTGCATTTACTTCACCTTCTACGAAAAATCTCTGTGTTTTCACTCATTAATTTGAGTCAAGCTGGTGGACATATAGTAAAGTTTTATTGGTATTTTAATTAGTATTTACCTGATATCTGTTAAGAATGTTAATTTTTCGCATGTTTATTGTTCATTAGGATGTACTCTTTTCAATGAATTTTCTATTCAAGTTTTTTTTCTGTCTCTTCCTTACTTACAAAGGAGTTCTTTGTATTTTCTGGTCATGAACTCTTTGTTGAATATATATACTACAGATATCTCTACCTATTTTGTAACTTGCATTTTACACTTTCTTATTAGTATCAATGGATGCATTTCTTTTTTTTTTTATTGTAGCCCAATTTTTCAATCTTTTCCTTTTTGTTTTGCAATCTGTATGCCCTGTTTAAAAAATCTTTGCTTACTGTGATATCAGGAAGATATTCTCTTATGGTTTCTTCTAGAAACATTATCTTATTAACAATGTACAATGAAATTTAATTTTAAGCAAGCTATGATAGAATCAACATTGTATTTTTTCTGATTGGGATATTTAATTAACCCAGTACAATTTATTGACAATTTCTTCGTATCCCCATTGCACTATAGTCTTGCTGTTTTATGAATAAAATGACTATGTCTTTGGGGTTTGTTCCTGAACTGGAACAACAGTTGTATAAACACATATATACAATTCAATTGGTATAATTTTCTACTCTCTAGTCAGTTTTACACTATTTCAATTTCTATAGCTTTTTAATGAAGTTTTGGAAGCTGTAGTATAAGTCTTCCAACTTCTTTAAGATACTTTTTTCTATGCTAGGCCATCTATATGTTCATATGTATTTTAGAGTCATATTATACATTTCCACAATAAGAAAAGCCGAAATAAATTTGGGAAAATTTGGCACCTTCGCTTTATTGACTCTGTGGCTCAAACAAAATATCTGAAGAGTAAACTGAGACCTGCTTTCCTTTTACATTCAATTTCTACCTTCTCTTGCTATCGGCAGTTCTTTAAGCTATTTATTTTTTGTGCTTGTGATGTTCTTTAACTTTCATATTTGCATTTATCTTTACATTGTATGTATTTTCCAATAGTTGTGTCAAATCTTTTGTGGAAAAAAAAAGCATAAACTCTATAAGTGACTGACTTTCCAGGCAGGTGTCCAAGCTGTTCATTCTCTCATGCACAGGATGCACTTCAAAAATCCAAATTTATATATCTGAGGCTTGTTGAAATTTTCAATAACACAGAACATGGCCATCTGCATGGCAGATGTGCCCTGGAAATTGTGAATAATAATGTAAGGGGTAACAGATTATAATAGACACACTGACTGTTATGTGAGGATTTTCAACCCCCACATAATATTCAGAAATTCACAAAGCATTAATTAATTAATTAATTAAAATTAAAATAAGTAACTTTAAAATCAGAAGTGGGTAATGTTTGTGTGTGTAAACACATATATACATATTCCTATTGGGTATATACATGAAGGAAATGAAATAGAACACTGAAATCTGCTTTTTTTAAAAAAAGATATTTCAACTCTCTTTTGCTTGTTTGCATCTATTATAGGCTTTTCTATTAAAGTTTTTTTATTCTTTTCAGACCTCCACTATCAGCACAGAAAGCCTTATCTTTTTACTCTTGTTATTTCTTTTATGTTAGCTTTAAACATTTTCAACTCTAGATTAGATCTGAACAGGTTCTCCATTAGTTCATGGATAAATCCATGCAGCCCAATTACTGATCCATTTCAGCATTCCACTTTTTTGGGTGAATACATCTGTGAGTGAATACATGTTTTTTTTTCTGGTAGCATAAATGATCAGAAAGAATTTGAGCTAAGATGTTTGGTATACACATATAACCATGGAAAAGAGCAAAACTCACTAGTCTGAGCAGACACCAAACCAATATACTTGTCTTTAACAGTGTGTCCTGTCCAAGTTCATTTGTCCTCCAGTATCAACTAAATACTATATTCTCTAGCCTATGGGGGGAAAATGCATTTTTAGTGAAATCGCAGACAGAGATGGAACCATGAAGAACATAGGATGATGAAATCTATTATGATTATGCTAATACTTTCCACTTAATTTTCAAGGAAACTGAAAAATAATTGTAAAACCCCTTTTAAAAAAGAGCTTAAAATTCCATTTAGAGAACCATACAAAATCTCCATAAGGTATCAATCTTTAAACCATATGCTTTTTTCTCTCTTCCCATAGTTAGGCAATCACGCTATTTTATTTTCCAAGTATATTTATTTTCAAGTATATCACTGGTAGAATTTATTATGAAATCATATTTCTACTTGCAGTTTAAAAGAGTAGTAAAAATATGGTTATATAAATTCTGTGGTGGAAAATTATGGGGAATCATACAAATAAACTCAAATCCTAAATGAGGGTGATTCAATGGAATTATCTTTTGGATTATGCTTCCATTGCAACTGTAAACAAAAGGATAGCAAGCCCTTCTTCCTGTAAAATAATGTCACCCGCTTTGGACATTGTCATCAAACGTCTCAGTTTCTCATCTGCTAAGTCAAATACCATACGATGGCTTAAATAATGGGAATGGTTTTGAGCCTAGGATATGTCCAAGATTGAGGTCTCAGCAATGCGATGCTTTCTCCCCATCCTGGGGCTCACTGCTTGATTCCTTGTCTTTCTTGTCAGTGGCATAGCACATGGCAATGCACAAGGCAATGTCGTTTCCTTTCTCTTCTGAGTTCTGTTGACTTCCAGCTTTTATTCACTGGCTTATTTCTTCATAAAGCTTTTGATAATAGGATTAAGGCCCAACCTCATTCAATTGGACCACATCCTAACTAAAAATAATATCTTCGAAAGTATACAACGGGTTCACATGCATAGGAATTCATTAGGATTAAGAACATGTTTCTTTCTAGGGTGCAGAATTCAACCAACCACACTGAGTGTAATTTTTTAAAAGACAATTAAAGAAATACAACGTAAGGTATTTTTTAAATGACTAAACATTTGTAAATCTTCCTATTTAAAAATATGTTTCTACATGTTAAAAAAAAATGTACTAAAATCTTGAGGCATGAATTACTGGGTCAGTGGTAAAGAAGAAAAACATTAACTGATGATATTATATAAAACAATAAGGCACATAACCTTAGCTATAAAAATTGTAATTATTTTTATAATAATAATTAATATAATTTAAATATAATAATAATTAATATAAAAATATAATAATTGCTAAAGTATTAATTTAAATATTTGTACAGCTAGAGAAAATTATGGAACTATTTTGCAGCCTGGGTCTCTGAATTTGCAAATATGTCTTTGATTTTCAAATATTATACTGTAAGAAGTAAGATCTTCAAATTATGTTGCAAGTAACTTCTGTCAAATAATATTTTTTTCTGGAAATTTAATCTTGAATAAGACTGTAAAAACTTAGAAAATGTTGTTTAGATTTGGAGAATGTTATGCTTTTATTTTCTTCTTAAGTAAAATAGTTCCTTTCTCCTAACAGTTGTCATTGTACTACTTAGCCAAATCATTAGGATGGTTTCATTTACATCTTGAATTCCTGAACTCAAAGACCAAATTCTTTCTTTCCTTTTTTTTTCTTTTACATGTATTGATAACATTTCAAAATTTATGTATTGTCAAAATGAATTCATATTACCAAACCAGCATTAAATTTTACATAATTTAAATTTCTAAAACTGATGATGTGCATTTAAAATACAGTATTTTCATATTCTCTTTTTTGAGTTTTTAATTAATATATGTGACATATAATCACTGATGTAGGTTATAGTTCTTCGTAATGGAGATAGATATTCTATCAAAATATTTTTATTCTCCAATTAAAAAAACTGTTAAAAACAAAAATAAAATTGATCATATTAATGAGTTTATCTTTTAAATAGCATTGGCTTCATATTTTATTATAGAAAAAAATTCATGGGATCAGGCCCCACTGACACTGAGAGGCACGTGCTCCCCAGTCTGCCACCATTCTGATCAGGCTTGGGTCCTTCATTTATATTAACTGATGGGTCCCTATAGGCTTTTGGATTTGTAGCCCCTGAAATTAGAAGTTCATGAGATAACCTTTTTTTTTTTCTCCGACGCTTTCTCCAAAATGAACCCCATTCAAAATTTAACAAAACAAATCTCAGAACAAAATTTAAAAGCCTCTGCTCTACAGAGGCACATAACCTATTAAACTGTATTTATGCAGCGAGACAATGCCATGATTAAGGAAGTAAAATATAAATTGCAAGCTCATCAAAATAGTCGTGGCAATCTGATTTGGGTTGGAGAATGCTATACTGGGGAATGCTTTAGGAGAAGAAAATACCTAAGTTAGAACTTGACTAACAGGTAGGATTCCAGGTTAACCTTGAGAACAGGAAGGAAAGATTGAGAAAAATATTTCTGGGTGTAGGAAAAGATTGTGCAAAGACTACCAAGTAAGAGAAAATAGCAGTGATTCTGCGGAGGAGCTCAATAAGAAATAAGGCTGGAACTATGGACGAAATATCAAGTCATGGCCATTTATGCAACATTAAATTGTTTTGTTTCATAATTCTAAATGAAACAATGTGTCCATCTCTCCTGTCCATGGCTTTTTCTACTCAGCCAAAATTACAATCCCTAAAGAAACCCCCAGCATTCTCTCTCCTCTGATACACAAGGCATCTCTTGTGCCCCAATTCTTCTCTTCCTCAAACTTGCCATTTGCATATTATTACCAGCCTAGATTTCTTTGCTCTCTCTGAAAGCAGTTTTGAATTGAAAATAAAGAAAGTAATTTCCTCATAGCAGTTAAATTCTAGGGTGTAGATAACTTAATGCATCAAGTGTTTCAAAGGAGAAACAACAGATGCATTCTCTCCACAGGCGTTAAGATGCCAATGGTTATAATGGGTCCAAATGTGCTCCAGACTGAATCAGGCCCTTCTATTTCTACAACCAAAACAAAGACTGTGAAGTTGGAAATTTCAGGCTTTATAAGAGCTCCTATGGAAGGTTTGCATGTGTTCTTTTGAACCACTTCAGGTTTATGACTGCAGGCTTCTGCTTACTCTCCTCTCTGTAGTAAAGAATGGATTTTGTGTTGGAACACTTCTTCTGCCAGGCAGTTGATGAAATAACAGCTGACCATTTTTATTTTATTTTCCTTTCAGCTCACTCCAGTTGGCACCACAATATTTACAGGATTTTCAGGAGACAATGGAGCTACAGACATAGATGATGGCCCAAATGGACAGATAGAATATGTTATTCAGTATAATCCAGATGATCCAGTACGTAAATACCTACTTGTGGCTTTGCTATGTGGAATAAAATTAATATTTATTTCAACTGATATGTATTATATTTTTCTATTTTAAATTCTCGATTCCATATTTGTAAATATATTATTATTAAGAATTATCTCAATATTGCATTATTGTATGTTAATATTTGTGGTGTAGCTTTTTGTTTGGGTCTGGTTTCTTGTGTGTGGGTTTTTTCTTTTTTTTTTTTTGAGACTAACACTCTAAATACACCAAGCAGTAACTTTTCCTTTCTTCTCCTCCAATCTCCTGAGAGCCTTTAATCTGCTTTCTGCCCTAAGGATTTGCTGTCTCTAGATATTTCACATAACTGACATCATACAATACATGTCCTTATGTGTCTTGCTCTTATCACTCAAATTAATTTTGAAGTTTCACACATAATTATACTGCTGCTTTAAAAACTAATTTGTTAGTGGTATTTGTGGATACATTTTTAATAAATTTCCACTGTGTTTATTGATTCCTAAACATTTTAAATGTAACATTAGAATTGATATAACCAGTGCAACACATATCCTTTATGGAAGTTGCAATCCCACTAAATGGAACCTAAGGTAAAGTAGAGGTCACATCCTCTCCCTTTGGACCCTTTTTTATTTTATTTTATTTTTAATTTTCTTGCATTAGGCTAAGGATTTTGACATTGCTTCTTTAAACTTTGAAATAATTTCTTCCAATGAAATATAAATCAGAATCTTTGGCTACAGCTACAGCTGGAAGCCTTTCCTGTCAAGCTCCCATTTTTCTTTTCCCAAAGTAGCGTCTCAGAATGCTGTCTGTTTTCCTAACCATCGTTTTAAAATCACTTCTCAAGTGAATGCTCTAGTTTAATGCTTCTCTGTTATATTTAATCCAAGGAATGTGAAAGATGGTGAAGTTCATATTATGTCTTTAATTTTAACCTTACATATTTTTATAAAAGCTTTTATAAAAGTAGATCAAAACAAACAGTAACCAGAAATAACTCTTTTGAGCTTGTCAGGACCGAGAGCCTGTAATAGGCTCTATCCCACAAGTTCATTGTGAGAATCAGGTGAAATGTAAATGAATTTTCTCATTGTATTTCCACCAATCAGTTAATTAGTACTAGTATCTTTATTGGATAGGTGAGAAAACAGGCCCACAGGTGAAGTGATTTCCCTGATATTCCAGAGCCACTTCCCAGCTAGAGTCAGGACTCAAATATAGCACAGTTTCACAGGAACATGCGCCCTATTCTTCTCTTGTGTTCTGAGGAAATAGTTGTTGTAACTCTGGCAACATTTTCAATAACAGTTGGAAGAAATAATGTTCTCAAAAGGAAAAAGCCTACGGGAAGAGCAGAGTGAAGGGAAGGGCTTTTGCTTGTTTGTTTTTTCTCTAAATAAAGTAGGTCTGGACATGTTTGTGGACAGAAACAATGTTACAAAAAATGGGGCAATAACGAGAATGTGACAGAGAAGAGGGTGGTAACAGACAGGACTACACTGAAATGGAGGGGAAAGGATGAAAGATACAGGAGGGGAGAAAAGGGCAAGAGAAACACATTTACCTCAGAAGTAGAAACAGACCCTGAATGCAGACTGTATCTCTAAACCATTTATTTTATTTGCAACTTAGGTTTCTTTAAGAATTTATTATATGTGTGCACTGTGTCTGTAGTTTACATTATAAATGTCATTTCCTAATTTTCTCTCCCCAAACTGTAAAAAAGAAACCTCCCAGCAAATATAGAATGGCCAAGCTTTGTATTTTTATGAAAATATTTATTACACTGCATAAAAACAAACCTACGCTAGGTTAAGATATGATATGAATAAAAGGTGCTACTTAGAACTATTTTTAGAAGTTTTGTGAGGCTCAAATGCTTTTTTTGCTGTATAGTAATCCCTTCAGAATATTTTCCCCTTTCAGGGATTTGTGAGCTTTGCATCAAGTGTAATATGTGTCTCTTACTTTCTACTGAAGGGATAAACCTATCAGTCATATGCAGTTCCCAAATTACAAAAAGAGAAATGTACTTTAGCAAGCCAACACTCCAATGGAATAAATGAAATGATACACTGGATATGGTCTTACAGCAGAAAAAAAAGGACATCATGATGCACATAACTTCGGGTATATTGATGGAGAAAGCATTAGCCCAGTCCATCCTTAGCGAGAGCATCCATATTTAACTATCATAAACTTAGATTAAGGCACAGTACCATATGCTTGTAAGATTTATTTGAGAAAAATACCTGAAGATTTTAAGAATCTACCAACTGTTAAATCTCTGGCAATTCTGCATATAGTCATAGTATCATAATGTTTTTCTGCCTATTTCTTAAGTTCAAATGAAAATTATATGTATAATGAGCCTATTATTTAGCCTGACTATATGGCCATCTCTGGTTTTTCTGTAATCACAATTATACTTTCTTTCAAATTAATCTCCCTTTCTTTGTTTGTCAGGCTGCTGACACACAATGAGATGGGAATTTATTGGCTTATCATTTCACAGGCCAGATGTCTAAATCAAGGCATTGGCTAGAAGGTTTGCTTCTTCTCAGGATGGTGTACCATTTTGGCTTGCTGGCAATACTTGGGTTTCTTAGCTTTCCCATCACATGGCCATGTCCTCTCCTTTCTATTCTGGGTTCAGACTAAATTCTGGCTTCTGGCCTCACCCCATGGCTTTCTTTAACTGTAACTGGATTTCTTCTGCTTACAAAGAATGCCAGTAATCAGCATTAATACCAACCTCAATCAGTTCATTTAAATTAACTTCTTCAAATTAACAGCAATGTGGATTAAGATTAAGAACATGCTAAATTGTGGGCATAATCCAATTTACCATATTTGCAATCTGGTAAAGGGTAGAAAGTGTAGATTGGCTGTTTCACTTTAAAAATTCTATTTTTCTTTTTCAATCTGATGCTACATTGTTCATTATCATAAAAAATGTATTATTGGAAATATCATTCTGCCCTTACACATTTTGTTTGGACACAAATTATTTTTAAGAAAAGTTTGAAGCCAATATCTAAAATCAATTTCACAACCATGTCTATGTTTCTCTCTTTTCATAAAACACAGAAATTATGACAACACCGGTTCTGATTTCCAGTAAGATGACAATCAGCTGAAGTTGAGTTAAAACTTTCCCATCAGATCTCAACTCCTACAACTCAGGCTATATAACTATATCCACTTATACCCTGGTCACTTTACTAATTTACATTAGCTGCTTCATCTTTTAGACATTTGCAGGAGTTACTTCTGCCTTAAGGCAATAACATTAATAATTTTAATTAATTCTTTTCAGCATTTTAAACATGGGCCTCTAGTGATTTTTAAATAATTCCATGGAAATTTGAATCATGTTTTCATATTCTCTATGTAATGTGTCATTTTTTTCTGGCTGCCATCAAGATTTTCTTTTAATTATGGGTGTTTAGAAACTTGACTATGGCATGTTAAGGTGCTGTTTTCTTTGAAATTGCAGTTTTTGGGTTTTGCTGAGCTCCTTGAATCTCTAAATTTGTCTTACATAAACTAAAGTGATTTTTTTATAATAGTTCCCTACTCATTTCCCTGACTTTTCTTCTTCTGGCACACCAGTGACAGGCATGTTAGACGTCTTGATGTAGTCTTACAACTCCCTGAGTCTCTGTTCAGTTCTTCTTCCAGGTTTTTTATCTTTTCTACAAATTGAATCTTTTCTACTAATCTATTTTCAAGTTCACTGAATTTTCTACCAAGTCCATTCTGCTCTTTTGCTTATCTAGTGGTCTTTTAAAAAGAGAGATAGTGTATTCTTCAGTTGTAGATTCTCCATATTTTTATAGTTTCTGTTTCTTTGTTGAAAAAATTTCCTATATTTTTATACAGAACATTTCTTTTTTATTTTTACATCCCTGAGTATAGTTATAGTTATGCTAAATGTTTTAAAATTCTTGTCTGTTTTTCCTAATGGTGGTCTTACTTGTTTGTCTCTCCTCTTAAAAATGAAACATAATCCCCAGCTCATTATATATCATGTTGTTTTCTTACACTATCCTGGACATTGTGAGTATTATTTTGCTTAGATTCTGGATTCAATTATACTCCTCTGAAGAGTGCTGAGGTTTTGGTTTGTTTAATTTTATGAAACAATTAACTTGATAGGAGTCAAACTGAAAACTCTTCATCTGGGATGCAGCTCACATCTCAGTTCAGTCTCCCTAAGCTTCTTCCACTACCCTGCCTTCATTGATCTGCTTTTAGTCTGCCCCACACATGGGTAGTTTTGAGATCAACCAAACATTTGGGAATAGTTTATAAATGGAAAATTTTCCTCTCTCTTGGCTTTCTCCTTTACAGTATTTCCCCCTCACTTTTTGCCATCTTTATCTCAAAATCTATCCTCTGGTCCTTCAGACCAGAATGATTTCAGGTTTTCTATCAGAGTTTTAACTTCTCTGCATGGTGTTGAATGCAACCTGCCTTCAGTTTAAAAGTCATAAAACAGAAATCTCACTCTTTTTTTCTTTTCCTATTGTCTACTCCCCTCCAGAAATATGTGTGCTTTGGTTTTCTTTCCAGGAACATCAGGTACTTTTGTTCGTTTGTTTTCATATTTTGTCCAGAATTTATAGTTGCTATCTGTGAAGGGTTGAGTCAAGTAGGAATTATTTGGGCATACTAGAAGCACAGCAAATAATTCTCAATGAGCTCCTTTCTTTAATAAGGCATGTTAGACATCTTGATATAGTTCCACAAGTCCCTGCATCTTTGTTCAATTTTTTTCACTTTTCTGCAAGTTGGATATTTTCTATGGATCTATTTTCAAGTATAGAAAGTATAGCTTTTTTTCAGTATGTCATTAGAAGATTAATTTTCTTATTCATTTTTGTTTATGAACCTTCTGAAGGTTGCAGTCAAGGGGTTGACCAGACTGACTTCTCATATGGAGCCTTAAAAGGAAAAATCCACTTCACTGTTTAGTCAGATTTTTGTGAAAATTCATTACCATGTGATATAGGATAGAGAGTCTTGGCTTCTTGGTGTCTTATTGGCTGGAAGCCACTGACAGCTCTAAGAGACCACCCTCACTTCCTTGCCATATGGACTTTGCCAATATGGCTGCTTATTTCATCAAGTGCGGGGAGAATAGCTAGGGTTGTTCCGCTTGCAAGGCAGAGTCTTATGTAACATAATGTAATTACAGCAGTGACGGTTAATTATCTATGATATATTCTGTTGTTTAGAAGCAAGCCAGAGATCCTGTCTGCATTCAAGCAGAAGGGGTTACATGAAGGTGTGATTTGCTAGTCAGGAGCAGAGTTCAAGAGGCTCCCTTAAGAATCCATGTGCTACACATAATATAATGCCCAATGGTGTTGTTACTTTTCAATGTCACTTAAAGATACTCATTTTGAAAAAGTGTTTGCTTGTTTGAGCCTTTTTTATAAACTTACACAAAATAGAGGAGGTAAAGATTCTTCTGGTCTAAATAGGGAGAAAATTGGAGATAGTCACTTGCATTGTTACGATCTTTCCTACTTGACTTGTGTTTTCTCTAAGACATGAGTGAGAAATTGTAGTAGGAAACATAGAGTGAGGAAAGGCAGGACAGTTTAGTATCCAGAAATTATAAAATTGGAAATACAGCCAAATATTGCATGCTCTTCCTCCACAATAAAGAACTCTTATTAACTATGAGAAAAAATGAAGAAATGTTAAAATGGAATTTTTTTCTCCTGCAACTGGTCTTATTGGAATTCATTTTACCTTCTAAAATAAAATAAGAAGCTACCAAACTGATTTACCAAACTTGAAAGCAAAGCATTGGTGCTGTTTGCCAAAAATCTCTGATTCTTTCTCTTTTTGCCTACATGTTAAGAGTACACTTTTCTTACATGGAGGAAATTATTTGCTCTATTTAATAAACGGTGAGCTCAAAGAAAGAATGATTAAGTCACCATAACCCCTCTCACTTCTCTTGTGTTTGGGGAAAAACACATTGAGGTGAAACATTCGCTAACCTGAGTCTTGAAATGACAAAAATAGAGTCCTTTTGCTGTTGATATTATATATGTAGATATTAATTTGGGGAGTTTCATACCCATAGCTATCCTTTCTTGAGTGATATATTTATTTAAGAAGTAGTAAGTATCTTATCCTTCTATTCCCTCAATTATAAATTAGAAGATGTTGTACTATGTACATTACAGCTATTGTGAAATACTGTTTTTAGGGCCCTCATTCTAATGTAAAATGAAGTAGTTTATAATACACTGTACTAATTTGATTGTTAAAAAATATGTATACTTTGAAGTAGGTCAGAATTTGCCATCACATGCTCTGCAGAAATATTCATTTTTGAGAATGTATCTTATATGGAAAAAATGCATTTATACAGTAGACATCATTGTGATGTTTTAAATCACTTTGTTAGGAAGATGGTTAAGACTATTCATACCATACAATGTCTTATCACACTTATCTTATGCTTTTTTGTAGTGTCAGAGTGAAGGGATGTTTATTCAGCATTTTAAGTGTTTCTACCTAAAGTAAAATAGAAGGAATGGATGACATATCCCTAGTAGCAGTCCCTCTTGGGCTAAAGGAAACAGCACAGCATTTCTATTAAGTATTGCTGCCACTCAGAAAAGCACTGAGGACATTTAAACAGTATGCATGAGCTTCTTTCTTGGAGGTATTAGAGTGCTGTATCAGTGGGTGGTAAATTCTTTTATCAACTCCTCCTGAGTTGATTGTCCTTCTTTGTAATATGCTTGACTCCCTATAGCTTGGTGAGAATTGAGAAAAAATGAGACATAATTTCTCTTCTAATGTGTAAGCATGTAATACATTTGAATTTCCCAAGTCAGGAAGGTAAAAGCACTGTTCAAATGCAAAAGGTTTTAAAAAAATTCGCTATCCTGACATAATTCTGTATATAAGTCAAAATGCATCTTTCAGATGCTATTAAGATATTTCTGGCTAAGCAAAATAGTTATTGCTATTCTTAGATAAGTTACAAAGACTATCGTTGTATAATTAATGCCACTTTATAGGGTTTATTATATCATGAAACTCTTATGATCACATAAAATCATAATATTCTTATTTTACAACTAACAGAGATTTAATTAAGTCATTTTCTGAAGTCCGGCTTTGTATAAAACTTTGAATCCAGATCTTTTCACTCTAAGCCCCTAACCTCTTAATTACTCAACATGTATGCCCCAGTCTTCAACCAGGCACTTCTGAATATAATTTCTTAGGGAACAGGCCAGGAAAATGTTAATTGAGCTGTATTGCACTCTTTAAAGCATCATTACATGAGCATGTATAAGTTTGTGTGAGGGTTGATAGGGGAAAGAGGATGGGAAATTTTGTTTAAACAGAGAACAAAATAATCAGAATGTTGGTACTTTCTACTGGGAACCTGAGTGTGCAGCGAACACATAACCTTGCCCAGCTCTCCATTTCCCATCTCAGCTAGTTAAATCGGGGTAGCTGCTCACTGGGGGCAACCAACATGTAACCGGTGCCCGGCTGGCATTGGTGCCAGCTGAGCTCCTCTCCAAGTTCGTTGGTCCTGAACTAAAAGAATTTATAGACAATAGGGCCAGTAGGATTAAGCAGCAAAGTTTATTAAAAATAGAAGTTTATTAAAAGAGAGAATACACGTTCAAGAGGTTAATGAGTTGTGCCCTAGGGAAGGGCACACACTGAGTGGAGTGAGCTAGCCTGTTTTATAGGAAAGTTTTGTTGGTAGTAGGTTTCTATAGTAACCTTTGAATAGCAGGTATCTTCTGTGTTCTAGGAGGAGACAGCTACCAGAATTCCTGATCTGTTGTCACGTACTTAAATTTGTCTTTGGGCAAACTAGTAGTCTTTATAACCCTATGCTTAAAAATTAAGAATTTGTTTTGGGCTCAGAATTTTACAAGTTTTTTTATCGTTTGGGGAGGCTTAGGGGTTTTAGGGAAATTTTTGTCCCTGGAAATTTGCAGCTAAAGTTTGCAGTTCTGTATTAGTTGCTTTGGAGCTGAATAAGAAATAAGGAATTTGCAGTTGTCTGTTAACTCTTTCAGAGCTGAATAGGAAACCAGGGACTTGCAGTTGTCTGCTTTTATCCTGCTTCAAACATGCAGATTAATCAGCAGCTGAGGGTATATACGCTTGCCTAAGCAGAGATAAGTGTAAGACAGATTCGATTCTACCTTTGGGATTTTGTAATCGAGACTGATTAAGACACAAAGTTGGTGCTGTTCACTGGAATGTGGTGATATAGTAACATGTTCAAAGTGAGCGAACAGGGAATGCCTGGGAGGGGGTGACACAGGAAGAGGGGGAGAGATTGATTTTGAAATCTGTAGGAAAACAATAATAAAAGAATTTACAATCTCTGAAAGACAGAGAAAAAAGCCTTGTTACCTAAATTCCCACCAGTAACCAGCTGTGGTCCTAGTGAGGCGCATTTGTACTTGTACTTGGCTCTTTCCTTAGATCAACAGGAAATACATGCACATATACACACGACCATTCTATATATAATAATATATATATAATCGTCAGAATAAACCTCTCTTCTTTTGAACTGTTTTGATTTTCTAATTCTTAAGCTAAATGGAGGCTATGTAATAATATTTATAAAATATTATATGAGGTAGGGCCCAGCAAAATCTTTCTGTTTATTAGAAAATGATAAATGACCAGAGCTCTTAGCAGAGAACAAATAGGACTAAATATCCCCATACTCCATTTTCACACCATCTCCAACTGTGGGGCCTAATAGCTCCTTACAGACAGGGCTAGCAGAGAGGTATCATTTCATCTAAACTGGCACTAACCCCCCATTCACACGTATTAATGACAAGGGTTATGAGAAGAGAAATGGAAACTCATCTCTGGGGAAACACAGATTTGATAGTGTAAACATCCTTCCCCCCTCTGTGGCCTATGAGAGTGTGCATGTGGTGTGGTCGTTAGACTTACCTGCTACCCTACCCCATCCTTCCATCAGTGATAAAAGCACTTACACCACCCTTCTCCCTCGTGTTACTAACTGGAAGATTGCCCTTTGGCGATCGCTGATTCACTCTCCAGGAAGTGGTGGGCTGGGCCTTTCTTGGTGGAGACTGAATGTTTGGAAGCCGTGGGTGCTAGCAGGTGCAGCCACTTTTGGATTTTCCTTACTAATTTTGTGCAGGGAGAGGTCAACATTTAAATTCCCATCATACAAAGAAAGTTACATCAGTTAATGTTTTCAGAGGTGTCTACAAACCTTAGAAAGGGGGCAAAAGCATTGCTTCCAGAAATGCACAGTTGCTTAAGGAAATGGGTTTTGCTCTGCACCCCCAACCCCCTGCCTTGTTGGTGGACCCAAATGCTAATGGTGAGTGAAGGGGAAAGAAATGGTAGGGTGAGAGAGAGCGTATAGACACTACCTTCTTCTCACCATAAACAGGTGTTTGACAGAAGTAAGAGTGTAAAATGTCACTGAATTATTTTATTAACCAAGTGTTCTTGAAAAGTTATGGGCTCATACTGACATTATTTATTATTAAGGAGATCAGGAAGAATTTGGCAAAGCATGGTTTTCAATACTAACTGAAAAACAAAAACATTTAACACTTAGTTCCTCAGTTGAGTTGAGAATCCTCAGTTGAAGTAAAATTAAAAGTTCATTCCCATCTGACATCAAGCCAATTGGTTAACATAATGAATCTAGCTCCAAAGCAAAGAAAAACTAAAATAATGTGTCTTTAAAATACATTCCAGAGCAGGCAGTGGTGGCTCGGTGGCAGAGTTCTCACCTGCCACACTGGAGACCTGGGTTCGATTCCCGGTGCCTGCCAATGTTAAAAAAAAAATACATTCCAGAAGCTTATTATTGAGTTGAGATTGTAAGTAAATGCTAAAATTCTTGTTGTTATGCTTAACTTGGTCTCCACCATCCCCTATGTTAGCATTTCTCATGGTAAAACCCAAACCACCTGAATCACCTGAGAGATTTGATATAAATGCAGCTTCCTGGAGATTCCTGGAATTCCTGGGAATGAATACTGGGGTTTTACAATCTGAACAATGTATTTCTATGATACATGTGCATTCTCAAGTTTGAGAATCATCATTCCATTCTCTCCTTGACCTAATCATAGAAAAGATTTAAAAAATAATATAGTTCTTCACCAATTTTAGCTTTGTTCCAACCCCACCATAGCCTTTGGCCAAGGAGAGAATGGATATTTAGAAATGTCGCTACATCAATATATATACTTAGAATTGGTCTCTATCGGTATTCTTTTTAGTATAGGAAATAAAAGAGTCCCCAAAGAAAGATCTACATTTGACTTCTGAGTCTTCTCGTGATTCTTATCTATAGTTTTGAGATATAGTGGATGGTCAGTCAATACTTGTCCAATTTATAAGTTAATCAACACAGACACTTTCCCATTTGCAACAATTCACAAAGTGCATTGATCATAAAGCAGATACTATCCTTATGTTTCCTAGAATAACTGTATTTATGAAAACTAACAATATGGAAATATCAGGTATCAATAAAGGATGGATTTAGCTCTAAGAATTAAGTTCAATTAAAAAGAGAGAAGGTTTAGTTCTGAAGAGCAATAAAATCACTAACTATGGCATGTAATAATTCCAATAGTAATTGTCAAATTGAGAAAAAAGATTGTAAACATCCATATATTGAGTCCTGCTTTATTTAAGTTGCTTTGCTAGAGATAAAAGGGAAAATGTCTCCATATCATAGAGCAAGACTTTTGAGGACTTTGTGAGAGGGAAACAAAATACACAATTATAAAGAAGCCTGTATAATAGATGTGGTTCAGAAAAAGTAATGTAATGTCAATATAAAGACCTAATCCTAAATTGAGTAGTAAAGAAAGGCTCCAACAAGTAGGATTTGCAAGATTTTCTACACACAGAAGAGTGGAATGGAATTTTGAGGCAGGAGAAAAACAAAAGCAAGAGTGAAATTTTAAGATCAGTGGAAGAGGGGACTCAGATGT
Organism: Tamandua tetradactyla; assembly: GCF_023851605.1. Taxonomy (NCBI): domain Eukaryota; kingdom Metazoa; phylum Chordata; class Mammalia; order Pilosa; family Myrmecophagidae; genus Tamandua; species Tamandua tetradactyla. The sequence goes on from NC_135339.1 coordinate 43,059,893, forward strand.
GAGGACCCACAGGCAGGTAATAATTATGTATCAAGCTGGTCTTAGCTGCAAACAATGGAAAACTTTATTAAAAGGGATTTAACCGAGGAGGTCACTTATTGTCTTTCATCACAGTTTGTTCAGAGATGGAATAGTATCAGGGTTTGTTAGTTCGGCACCTCAGGTATCACATCTCTCCATTTTCTGCTCTGCCTTTATCAGCATGCTGGTTACTTCTAGCCTAGCTCCTGCAGTTGTCCCAAAATTGCTGCTGATATACCAGGTTTTACATATTTGGACAAAAGTATCTATAAACAGAAAAGGGGAACTTATTTGCCTGAGTTTCTTTGATTAATAAAAACTCTTCCATATGTTACTCAGAATTTGATTCCATTTACATTTCCAACAAAATTATTAGTAGGGAGAATTAGCAATAGTAAGTCGGGTTAGACTAGTTGAGACTCAATTGGTGAGGGATATAGTCTCCCCTGAAGAACAAGACCATGAGATACCTGAAACTAATTTAAAGTTCTGGGAGCAAAGGCCAAAGTTCAGGGATGGGGTGACTCTTTGATAAGCAACCTGTAATCTCTACTATAGAGATTAGTGTATATATTAAGTTGTTATTGCTGAGCTGTAGATATTGAGTCATTAAAATGTAATAACCCTAGGGCGGGCCACGGTGGCTCAGCAGGCAAGAATGCTCGCCTGCCACGTCAGAGGACCCGGGTTCGATTCCCGGTGCCTGCCCATGTTAAAAAAAAAAAAAAAAAAAAAAGTAATAACCCTATAACAACACTCTAACAAGAAATTGAGGGATGTTTTATAGTGTAAATGACATGAAACAAGATTTTGCCCATAATTAAGGTAGTTTCAGCAATTCTTACACTTCCCTGACAGAATTGAGAGCCACAGTTACAGATATAATCATCACTGGAGTGACAGAAAAGTGAGTCAAAATGTCAAATGCCCATTTTTCATTGTAAAAAATCATCATGATGCATTTTCTCTATTTATATTTAAAATATCACTTTTTCAATAACTGTGTCCAAGAAAAAGATTTGCAAAGCCAATTATGTAAACATATACGAAATCATTAAAGACTTCAGTTGTGCGATTTCCTGTGTGTATGTGTGTGAGAGAAAGAGAGAAGGAGAGAATGAGAGACAGAGGGAGATTAGAACTTAATCTTGCCAAATTTCATCCTATGATCCTGAGATGTGAGACTTGAGTCTACCGTTCCTTCCTCTTTCCCGGAGTCTCCTTTCTTGACTGACTTTCCTTGGGGAGCTCAGGGTGTAAACCCCCCCCCCCCACACACACACACAGACATAAACCAAATATACTTTATTGCTATTTCCTTTCTTTCCTTCTGTCTTTTTCTTCTTTTTAAAGTTTTCTTTTTAATAACAGTCCAGTGTAGCCCAAGCTGAGTATATCATCTGGTGCCCGTAAACACAATCATGCCAACACATAAATAAAATAAAATGCAGTTCCTTTGTGAGAAGTAAAACTGCTTGTATTTGGGGCTATTGAGAGACTCTATCATCTGTCTTCAAAACTGCACTGAAATACAGGCGTGAATGAAGGTTTTTTTTTAAGAATGAGAAATTGATCTTGTACATTACACCCTCTTAGGGTGTGATTATGCTGTCTTATACTTTGAGCTGCTTGCATCACATCAGTGTTGCTGGAAGTCCCTTAGGATTGCCAGTATAGGCTTTACCTCATCAGGGAGTCAGTCCCTGAGGAAATAAGGACTTAACTATTAAGTCTTAACTATTAAGCAGCAGGGCTGGGACCTGAGAGAAAATTAGTCTCCATTTCAGACTCCTTTACAAAATTGCACTGTGTCAAGTTAATATTTGTATTTAGTGCTTGGAAATATTTATAATCAGGATGGGCTTCAACATTTCAAAGAGACATTATGTAAAAATAACAAATTAGCAATGGTTTAACCTTTTGATAATCAAACAAATAAAAAAAAATATTGGTAACAGTGAAGATTTTCAGATACCAGGTCTTTGATGTAGAAGTATACCAGGGCTGTCGGTGGATGACACTAATAATATTTGAAGAACTGCACACATGTGTCCTGGTTATCATTATCAGATGACTGTGGTGAAATCTGTTGATCAAAATGAAGCATTTTCAGAAATTATAAGACTATGAAATCTGGAGCTTAAACTCACATTTTATTTCCAGATGAGCAGCATGTTTTCTATAACTTTCAGACTAGATCACAATATTAAATTCTCAAATTCCTCTTATTTTGAAAGATTCTCAAGTTTTTATCTTTGAATATTTCCAGACATCCAATGACACCTTTGAAATCCCCCTCATGTTGACGGGAAATGTAGTGTTAAGGAAGAGGCTCAACTATGAAGATAAGACTCGCTACTTTGTCATCATCCAAGCTAATGTGAGTATTCAGTTCCTCCTACATTTCTCCATGTAGTCCATGAGTTTATGGACTAAAAACGTCCAAAATGCAGTGAAGGCCTTCTGAATGCTCCACATAATTTACAGCCTAAGCCTACCATTGGGGCAATTTACTTTTTATCCTCTTATATTCTTCTAGATAGAGGATGGGAGGGGGCGGGATAGGCAGATTGTTTCATTCTCTGTACTTCTCAGTCTCTGAGACCCTCATTTGCATTGTCTGCTCTCCAGTCATGTGTTTTTAGTCCAGACTAAAGTATTTTTTAAAACACGATCCACGAAACTACTGCAAAAAAATCAAGTTGGGAGCTTATTAAAAATGCAAATTCCAGAATCCATCCTCAAACCCTCTGAATAAGAATCTTAGAGGATGGAATCTGCATTTTATTTAGCTCACAAGGGACTCTAAATTACACCAAAGAAAAATTGGTAAGTCTTCTTCCTCAAGGCTATCACTTATTGAGTATTTGCTCACTAGATATCGGCTACTATGTCAACAGTATTAATAGTAGTCGTAATTTAATAAAATACATAGAATTAAATGGCCCAAGGTTGGTCTGACAGGTCAAGGGTATCACCAAGAACTTGATTCCTTCAATGCTCATGCTACGTCCTTTTCTGAGATTTGGCTGGTTTCCCATTGCTTTTTCTGCTATATGCTTGCTGTATACCACACCCTAATGGCTCACAATGGTATTTCAAGCATGAGTGTGGGTATGTGGAAAGGATTCCTTTTATGCTTGCTAATCTTCTTTTTAAACCAGAGGAAATTTTTTTCCCAGGGTCTTCTCCAATCTCTCTCCCTCTTACAGAAATGGACCACCTGTGAGTATAGCAGAGAGGAGGGCCGAAGAAGCTTGTATGTGGCAAAAGAGAATAAGATACTCATCTCCAGAATATACCAATTATAGGTCATGGTCTGGAGCTGGGGACATTGACAACTTGGAAGAAAACAACAAAAAAAAGGTCTTTTAGAAAGGAAGAAAGAGAGTAGCACTTGAGCAGAAAACCAGTAGGGCCAGCAACAAGTAATATTGTCATTAAACCATTCTTATTAAAGAAATTGAAATTTAGAAGTTATGTGCTTAAGGGCCTATAGAGCTAAGTTCTGGAAAGAGACTCTAAAGCAAGCCTGTGTCCCTAATGCCCCCTGAGCATTCTAATCTACTCATATAGCTGAACAGAAAGTTAGGAGGGCAGGTGAAAGGAAAACATCCATGAGCTGCTGTGCATAAGTTTATATGCAGCCAGGTATCATTAAATTGCCTCTTTTTTTGCCTCTATTAATAACTTTTCACCTTAAAAAGTATGTGTATTTATACATATGTAGTTAGAGAAAAATAAATACCTAATTTTTGAAGCAACACTTCTAGACTTTCATTCACCAATCTTTAGTTTCCTTTTGTTGTTCAGTTTAGAGTGGCTTGTCTTGGTACCAAGTGGCTGAAACTAGAATGAAAACTGGGTATGGGGAAAAGGAAAGTCTATTGGAGAGAGCCACTCAGGCTCCTCAATAGTGCAGCAATTTTTTTTTTCCTATTTAGGGGAAGATATGCAGTATGATTTCTATCCTCAGCCTCAGAATCACTAATATAATTTTCCAGAAAATTTAGATTGCTGTAGAGTACAGCTGAAAGAAAACAGTAATCTCTATTCTACTAATTTAAATGAGCATTTATTTTCAAGAAATGAAAGCTAAAAGGAATCTTCTGACTTGCTGTTTAATTTAAAAATGTTTATAAAGAAATCTGGAGCAGTTTGTATCCAATTTAGTTAAATTACTCACAACTGAGGAAGGGGTGATGCATTTTAAGCTTTTAAGGGTAAGTTCATAAAGAGAAAGTATATAAATTAATCATTGAAATCAAGGAATGGAATTGGAGAGAAGTTGCAAAAGGGTTTTGATTCATCTGCAATATAGGTTTTTAAAATTAAGTTTAAATAATACTCTACCAAATATATGGAATATTTAGTAATTCTGGGAGATTGTAATGCCTTTATGTACTGTTAAAGTTTTCAGGACTATATAATTTGTAATAGCAGTTTAATTTATCAAAACAAGGACACTTCACAGCTTATTCAACTCTATCCCCATTGATTGACATTTGGATTGTTTCTAGATTTTTTTGACACTAAATTGATATTATCCTCATGTCTCTGATGAGAGGCAGTGAATGTATTATAGTAGTAACTGCATAGACTCTGGAACCAGACTGCTTGGATTCAAATACCAATTTTGCCATTGACCAGTTGTGTGAGTTTGGGCATATTCTGTATGTCAGCATCTCTAGCTAGTAAAATGGAGATACTAACAGAACATATCACAGAGGGTTCTTGAGATGAGCAAGTTAATAAAAAAAGTGCTTAGAATAATGATATTATTACAGTATTACATAAACCACTTAAGTACTGATATTTTATTTTTTAATTGATAATTTAAAATGGAATTATTATGGGAAGGTTATATCTGGTGTGTATACATGTGTATAGTTATCCCTTCCACATCGCAGCTTTCCCTATCGTGGTTTTGCTATATTGCAGGTTGGCATAAGAAATTACATGTAAATTTGGGGGAGTTTTGCAGAATCCATAGATGCTACCAAAGGCCAGTAGAAAAAGTTAAGAAACTCAGAAATGCCTAAAATCTATGTATAGTATATATGTATAGTATAATAGCAACACATTTTATCTTTTAATACCATAAATATACACAATTTTTTTAATTAAAATAAGTAAAAAGTTAAAGTTTACCAAAAGAGCACAAAAGCCAACAGCTGACACACAAGGCCTAGAAATGTGGAAATAATCTTAAAATGCATAAAATGTTTGTACTGTTTTGTATGATTGTAGCTGTACAGTATATATTTTACTCTTTAATGACAATGAACAGCTGCAGAATTTTTTTTTCTTAAAATTAAATTTGTAGTAGAAGAACTGTGGTTCTAGCCCTGGTTTGGGGATTCCAAGTGTGTTTATGGCATTTCTTCTCTTGGCATTTTGCCGTAATATGGCAATGATCTTTGCATCTCAGATTTCTCTATCTTGTGTTAAAATGCCATAAGCTCTATTCAAATTATGGGTCCCAAGCATAGAGCTCCTAGAAAAGTGCTCCCAAGAAACAGAGGAAAGTTGTGAACTTAAAGGAAAAAGGAGAATTGTTAAATATTGTTAGATAGCTTCCTTCAGGCAAAATGGCTGCTGTGGTTGGCCCCCATTACAGTGTTGATGAATCAACTGTAAAGCATATCAAGAAAAGACAGAAGGAAATCTGTGAAGCCTTTATTATAGCTACAACAACTGCAAAGCATTTGCATAAACCACGAGATCTGCATCTCTCTCTCCTAGAGAGTGCAACATTCTCCTGTGTGCAGGATTATTGCAAAAAATGCATTCCAGTAGACAGTAGCACCATATGAGAAAAGGCTAAAGTCCTAATAAGATTCCCTAAAGGAAAATGAAGGTGAAGGGTCTACCCCTATGGATTTTCAGGCCAGCAAAGGATGGTTTGACGATTTTTAAAAATATTTCATTTATGCAATGTAAAAATAATAGGAGAGGCAGCACCTGCTGATCAAGAGGAAGCTGGAGAGTTTCCTGAAACCCTGCAAAAACCAAAGAGAAAGGCTGCAAACCAGAACAAATATTCAATGCTGACAAAATTGCCCTATACTGGGAAAAAAGATGCCTCAGAGGACATACATCAGCCAAGAACAGAAGGGAGCCCCAGATTTTAAAGCCACAAGGGATAGGGTAAACTGTTCTTTTATACCAATGCCATAGGGTTCATAATAAAGACAGCCCTGATAAATAAAGCTGCCAAACCTCGAGCTTGGAAAGGAAAAGACAAATACCTGCTGCCTATCTTCTGGATGTTCAATAAGAAAGCATGGACGACCAAAGCACTTTTCCTCGACTGGTTCTATCAGTGTTTTGTGCTGGAGGTTAGAAAATACCTTACCTAGTAGTGACTACCAGTAGGGAATTCGAGAAGTTATATTTTTTGAAGTGTCTTTTATTTATAAATGCAATGTGTTCAATGCTACTCTCCTCAAATTTGTTTGAGAGTAAAAAAAATTCCTGTCTATTTTGTATATTTTCAAATTTATTTTTCATAGAGTATTTTTATTTAACATTGACCTACATATAGTCTATGACCAAATGCTTAAGCCAAATTTTTCAAAAAGTTACTGTAAAAACCCCCTAAGAGAAAAAGGAAAAATTTAGACTTCTTCTCTGGTATGAAGGGAGGAACAAAAACTTTTACATGGATTTTCCAGATCACGAGGGTGCCAAGTCCATAATCCCCATGATGTGGAAGGAATAACTGAATATATATACACACAAGTACATATTATGTATATCTTAGGAGATAGTGCTATAATATTTTTCAAAGTGTTACAGTACATCACATTCCCACCAGTGACTAAGAAGACTGCCCATTTACTCTGCATTTAAGATACAGTATTTACTTAAAATGATGGCTTGTTGGAGGTGAGAAGATAGCTTATACCTGCTTGGGAGGGCCAAGCATGGGTATATTTTTCCATGATTGAGTTCAGTGGCCTCATATATGTGCTCATGGTGGGAGTATTTACACTATGGGAAGTGGTAAATGCTACAACTCAGTTCTCTTGACCTCATTTACCACTTCTTATATACCACCTTCTATATTAGTATAGTTTACATGTTTTTATAAGAAAATGGTAGAGTGATATCCATATCTCTAAGTATCTTTCTAGTTGTTCTTTTATATCCTTTGTTTTTTATTATTGTATTGGTGGTATATAAACCAATGTATAGTGTAAAGCATGTACATTAAAGACTTGCATATTTTCTTGCATTTATAAAGAATGTTGAAACATAAGCAATTCAATTTTGACTTTAAAATAGATGGTATCTAAGAAACGAATTAGATGTTTAAGTTTAATTTATTGAACGTTATTCAACTTTGACCTGGCTTTACTTGTTGTACAACTATTTGAATGATTTGCAAAGGGAACTCTTAAACTTCATGCAATTAGGGAGATTTCTTTTTATCAGTGTGAACATTTATGTTTCTTAATTAGGTTGGGAGAGTTTTGACCCATATTAGAAAACCTGCCAATTGATTTTGTTTGTTTATTTGTTTTTGTTTTCGAATATTTGCAACATTATTGCTCACACTGATTATTTGGAATGTAGCTACACATAGAGGAAAAACTAATTTTTTAAAATAGATAGGGGAAAAACCTAGAAAAGGAAGTTCAGAGAAGTAAAAACATCAATGAATTTTCCTTTTGTTGACATTTCCAAAACGTCTTACTACCAACTCCCATTTTGCTTGTAACCCTAAATTTTAGAAAGATCAAACTTGCCTTGTTTTAAGTAAATTTTCTTCAAAGCCAACTGTCTTTTTTATTAGTGTGATTCTGAAATAATACTAAGGGCTACTGGGTGCTCAACTAATTATATGTCAGAAAGGAAAAGTTTCCATTTATATGGAATCATAGTAAGAATAACTTCTGAATTACCTTATCATAAACAAGACTATTTTATATTTTCTCAATTATCAAAAAATTAGAGAAGGGGCACTAGCTATCTTTTATCACAAGATATTGTATTGTTTAAAAAAATACAATATTAGATCTTTTCTAACTCTGTCTTTTCTCCTTGCCATGAATATTCAAGCAAAGTATGTAAACACTGCAAATATAATGGATTGGACATGCAAAAAACTTTCTATATTCTGAGGTTTCATCTTCTGTAAATAACTTTTCAGAAATAACCTCTACCTTCACCTCCTCTCATGTCTCCTTCCCAGTTTTATGTAGAATAAGTGCTAATTTTACCCCCTTTGCTTTTAGCTTTGCCATTTCCTTGGGCATTTTCTAGGGAGTAGGAGTGGAATGGACAGATGGTTATTGGTAGTTTAAGGAAACAAAATGTACAAGATGTTTGGGGAGCAATAAAGTATGATCTTGTCAAGATGTAAAAAATGAGACTTTTCCATTTCTTGGTATGCAAAAGTAAATAAGGAGAAGTAGGTAAATATCCCAAACAGAAAGATGCTTCTAAAAAATAAACCAAAAAATGCCCCACTTCTAAGTTATTTAGACTAAGGCAATTTTGTTGATGTTACTTTGTGCTTAAACAGAGAAAAATAATAGAATCAGGTCACTAGGATTTAAAAAAAATTCAGTCAGTGATAGTCGGTCTACGGTTAATGAACAAAAGCAAGCAGACGCTTCTGTGGTCTTAGGTACCTGATTTAAGGTCAAAAGACTCAGAGCAACTCTAATTATGTTACAATAGTCCTTTTAGTTTTTCCTTTCTCTGCTACAAATACCTGGTAGAGCAATAGAATAGTATTTAGTTCATGTTTCTATGTCTGGTAGCTGCTTTCAGCCCTTTTGTTGAAGTACAAACTATATGAATACTGAATATGTAAATGTTTGAAGTCCCTTCACTCCAAAGCTCATATGACATTTCTTCAACAATAAATCAGAACATCAGCATGTCTGCTCATATTCGTGTTTAAATCTTGTTTCATGTAATTTCAGGTTACTTGTTAGTCTACATCTTTCTAGCTTCTACTCCACACAATCAGTGCTTACTTAACACACAGCTACGCAAGGAGGAGGTATTAAATAAATTAGGATTTAGTGTTTGTCACTAGTTTGATCAAAGCATAATTGCAAATTAAATTATTTTACTGCACGGAAGCTTTTCATTTGGGATGAAGGAATTGAAGTTTCACATATCTAACAGAGGTGTTTTATTGCCTTAACATCATCACAGTTGGATTATTTGCAATTTTATAAAAATGTCCCTTGTAAATGAAATGGATTGTGATAATGAATTAATTATCTCTTAGCTGTTTCCAAAGAGTAACTTCTATTTGATGTTCTGCAAGGAGCTTATCTTTTTTTTGAAAATAGAAGTCACTACCTTTTTGTAATGTCTTAATGAAAACTCTACCTATTTAGTAAACAATTCATCCCAAAACACTTGTGTACCTTTGATATGCCAGGCAGCATGTTGCAATATGGCCCAGAAGTGTTGCCCATGGTGGTGCCACCATATGGGGCCATAGAATTGTAGACTTTAACTGAAGATGTTAAGGATTCAAGGATCCCGTGAATATTATATCCCTGCTGGGGCACTGACAGAATGCTCCACCTGGATCAACTCCCTTACTCTGATGACTATTCCCTAATGCTTTTTTGATTTTGTGTTGAAGATGCGTTTATAGTTTTAAATTCCTATATGTCAGCTTTCATGCATGAATATGCTTTGTATTACCCATAATAACTTTCTGCATATTCATACTGAAAATTGTTATTAAATAAAAAATGATTTTTATTTACCATGGAAGTTGAAGCTTTAATTTTGCTAAATGATTAATGTTAGGAAATATAAATGAGATATAAAATAATAATGTGTGTTTAAAAAATACAAAACTAGGGTGCTATATGGGAACTCTGTGATTTATATATTTTATGCATGCTGTATCTGTCAACCTACAACTTCTCTAGCAAAAAATTATTAATAAAAGTAAACGTCAAACTTGGATAACTTTTTTAAAAAGATATTTATGCCTTCTAATTATAGTCATCTTCTCTGTAAGTTAATGAAATTTGATCTTCTTTAATAAAAGGAGAGAAGAGAAATGGGTGTAGGAATGGAAGGGAGAAAAGAAGAAACATTTTCTTGGTCACCTTTCATATGTATTGGATTTTTACATAGAAATGAATGAAAAGCCAAACAATGAAATTAGTAAAATGTTTGTACAAATAATTGTTACATTTATACCACTCACAATTTACAATGCTATATATCTTTTATCCAGAAACATCTTTGATAGTATCATTTTACTAGAACAAAAGGTTTTTCTTTTTGTTTTTTGGCTTCGCTTTTCATCTCAATTGCCGGGAGCTTTCATTTAGAAAAATGTTTAAGAACAAATCTGGTTCAGATCTGAAAGAAGATAATCATGAGTTATCAACATATTTCATGGGCTCATATGTTGGGAGTATACATGACACGTAATCCATATTTTCCTTTATGTTATAAAAAGGTGATAAATTACAGGAAATATCCACATGTGTAGAAGCCATGTTGGTAGTTTTCATTGCTACATTTGTGCTCATTGTAGGTTTTCCCATCTTTTCTTCCATATGAAAATTGAAATTTTTTATACCAATAGTTTGTAAGTAGTATTATTCCCCAATATGAGATAAAAGTCAACATTATGGATTTTGGTAAACATATATCCTTTCTTATATACTTATGTTCATTCTGTGGACTAGTGGCAATAATTTAAAACATCACAGAATAGTAAGAGACCTGTTACTGATATACAGAAAAAAAGAGGTTATGATAGGAAGCACTTCACTTTGTCTGTTACACTGATTTAAAAGTGACACATTATACACTGAGTGACATGAAGGTATAGAATACTGCTTCTGAGCTTTCTCAAATTCAGATTAAAAATATGTTTTTATTGATATCAACATATCACATAAAATGTTATTTAATATTTTTCTTAAATTAATGTTAGATTGATTCATTTTTAAAATCATAATTGAATTAAGTAATAATTTTTAAATGGCAAGTTGATGAGATTATTGTTTTGACATTTAAAATAAACCCATATGGGCGGGCCGCGGTGGCTCAGCGGGCAAGAGTGCTTGCCTGCCGTGCCGGAGGACCTCGGTTCGATTCCCGGCCCCAGCCCATGTAAAAAACAAACAAACAAACAAAATATAATAAAACAAGAAAATGTTTAAAGATGTTTCCCTTTCTTCCTCCCTTCCTTCCTTCCATCCTTCCTTCCTTCTCTCTGTCTTTCCTTTCAAAAAAAAAAAAAAAAAAAATAAACCCATATATTAAATTGAAAAATAAATTTTTGTAGACTTAAAACCCATAACATTTAAATTATAATTTTAAAATGTTTATTTGTAAACCATCAAAATTATCTCAAATGTCACTTACTATCCCCACTATACTCTTAACTCTACTAGATAAAATAAACAGAGATGGAAATTTTAATGCAATTTCAAAAGAACACACAAAGTGTCCCTATAGCCCATTCATTTAATCACTTATAATTATCAGAGAATGGTTGTAGAGGTTGATCCTGGTTTATTTATACTTTGAAAAAGTAAACATGTTTGTTTGGACCGTGATTTGACCATAATCTATCTTGTAACAGATTGAAGCATCAAAGAAATATAGAACCGCAAAGTTATTACAGTTCAGATAAGGCTGTACTTGAGAAATTTCACCACTAGACAATCAGCTTTCTGAGAGCTTAAGTTAGAAGCAACTCTTCACAATCTGTCTTGAGCAACCAGAAGAGAAAGAGAATAACTGGAATGCAATATTGCACAAAGCTTAAATGGGAGTTTTAAAAATTGATAACCAAATATCTTATAACTATCACATTGGAAGATATTTTATAAGCAACATAAAATACCAGCTGCTACTATAATTAGTTTTTAGAGTGGTAAAGAACAGAATTTTAAAGAGACAGGAGAATATAAGACTGATTCTTTAAGATAATTGTAAACTACTAGGAAAGTAAAGACATTTCCAAATTCTACTATAATGCTTCTCTTCAGATAAATGTAATAAATATGAATGTCTAATAAAATCACTTCCCACTTTTTAAGTTTAGATTGCGCATGGTGATTACCTTCCCCAAGACATGGAAAATACTAGCAGTCAATGAGAGGGAGGGTTAAGGGGTATGGTATGTGTGAGTTTTTTCTTTTTATTTGTTTTTCTCAATTGATGCACATGTTCTAAGAAATGATCATGGTGATGAATTTACAACTATGTGATGATATTGTGAGTTACTGATTATATGCCAAGAATGAAATGATCTTATGGTAAAAATGTTCATGTTTGTATGTTGTTATGTTTAAAATTTAAAAAATTTAAAAAAAAGAAATGGAAAAAGAGGGGAAAAAAGGAAGAACTTTGATCGAGGTTAACGGCAGTGATAAGTCATGTTGATAATAGGTACTCTTGTTATGTTTTGATGAAAACGGCACTTTTTCTCTGGTCCTCCTCCCTGAATCACATAAGCCCATCCAAATCATGAGAAAAGCACCAGACAAACTCCCATTGTGAGACATTCTGCAAAACAATGGACTAGTACTCAAAAATAGTCAGGGTCATCAAAGATAAGGAAAGTCTAGAAATTGCCATCGCCAGGGAGAGTCTAAGGAGACACGAAGGCCGAATGCAAAGTGATATCCTGGATGGGGTCCTGGAATAGGAAAAGGGCATTAGGAAAAAACTAAGTAAATCTAAACAAGGTGTCAACTTTAGATATCAATGTATCAATATTGGTTCAACAATTGTAACAAATGTACTGTTAACTTAAGATGTTAACAATAGAGGAAATCTGTAAAACTAAAACTGTTACAAAACAAAAAGTTTATTTTAAAAAATCACCCCACTTTGCAGCTATAGATCCTAATAGTTATTTCCTTTCTGCTTCTTATCCAATTTTTTTTTGTCGTTGTTGTTTTCCGGCATGGGCAGGCACCGGGAATCGATCCCCGGTCTCCAGCATGGCAAGCGAGAACTCTGTCACTGCACCACCATCACCCGCCCTACCCAATTTTGATAATAAAAGCATTTCTTTCATTCTCAGAAGCAGCTTTCTCAGTGAAATAGTTAAGCTAAATTTAGTTTTTCTCTTTATAAGCTGCCTCAAAAGAGACTCCATGATCAAAATTCGCAGTGATGCAATAAAATCCTTGGGAAATCTGTTGTTACCTTTCTAATAATATAAAGCATTAGGTAAAATCCTGATTGATAAAAGCTTACCTATCATACCATATTTTTCAAGAAAGTGGAATTTGAGCAAAAACTGATTTCAGTTTAAATCTCAGATTCACCGTTTCCAATCAGTGTTAAAGCCAGTTACTTACATTCTTTAAAAAAAAAAAAAAGAATGTTCCATGACACATATAAAATGTGTCGGCTTAACCAGTGGGACTGTATTGGTTCATGGTTTTGAGACTAGAAGCAGTCCAAAATCTAGTGTTGGCAAGGATTGCTGCCTCCCCAAAGTCTGGCATTCTAGTGCTGGCTTGCCAAGCATCCTTTGGCTTTCTTGGCTTTCCAATCACAGAGATGTCCTCTCTTTCTCTTCAGATCCCTGCTACTTGCTGCTAATTTTTCCTGCTTTTGAAGGACTCCAGTAATCTGAATTAAGGCCCAGCCTCATTCATTTGAGCTACATGTTATATAAATGAGCATCTTCAAGACATCCTGGGTGCAATGCCTTCACGCCCACGGGAATGCAGGCTAAGGTTGAGCTCATGCCTAAATAAGGGTACTTAATTCAACCTACCACAGTGAGCTTTGAAGAAAAATGGACTTCAGTTTAAATTTCATCTTCGCCGCTTTCAAACGGTGCTTGAAATTAGTTTAAGCAGGATACTGAACCTTTATTTCCAGTTTATACGTGTCATAATGTCTATAAAAAATGCTATTTACTTTGTTTTCTCTCGCACAGGACCGCGCACAAAATCTGAATGAACGGCGCACCACCACCACCACGCTGACCGTGGATGTGCTGGATGGAGATGACCTGGGTCCCATGTTTCTCCCTTGTGTCCTGGTGCCAAATACCCGCGATTGTCGCCCACTCACCTATCAAGCCACCATCCCTGAGTTGAGAGCTCCGGTAAATATACTCTTGTGCTTTACCTTTCACTAGGCACTCTGACCCAAGTGAGGTCCTCTTCCATGACTGTGCAGGCCAAACGCGGGAGAATATCAAAGTCGACTAGACGGTTGTTGAATCTAGTTCACTAGATGTCGTGGAAAAAATATTTGTAGCTAAAATTTCTTTACAGAGAGTATAAGTACATTTTTTGTAACGATGCATAATGACATCATTTGCAAAGTAGAAAGCATGTCACAAAGGAATGGTTCCTTTGACATTAATTGCTTTACTTTATTTCTTTCCATCTATAAATCACAGCAGAGTTCACTTGTCAGTGTATTCTGGGAAAATGTAGGTAATAACTCTAGCCTTTTCGTCAATTCATATTTAAACATGCAGTCCTAAATCACAGGGCACACAGGTCAACAGGATACTCTTTTAGTCCCTTAGAGTTCTAAAAAGTTATTGGCAATTATGCCCATTTGGAGGAAGGAGCTAACAAATTCTGAATGCAAAAATCTATCTGTTAAAGACATATTCTAAGGAAGTACAAATGTGAGACATGAATACATATTTTCTATACTTGGTTCTGCATGTTTTTAAAAAAATGCTAATGGACTATAAATTGCTGTCATCTTGGAAGTCTGACCTTGAATCTCCCTACATGATAGATCTGTATACCTAACAATGAAGAATGATAAAGCAAATAGATATCCTGTTGATGTTAAAATGTCCATTTCTGCCTTAAAAATATAAAAAATACTTCTCTTTTAGAGAAGTCAAATCCTGGGGACTAACGATTTGACTAATGCCTTTGCAGCTCCTCCATGAGCATTCCATTCTCTGGGTAACATAACTCATGGTGCCAGAATTTCTTGGAAGATATTTGAATTTTTTTCTCAAAACGTGTGAGAATTGTGATTTGAGTGGGTCCTCAATATAAGATTTTGAGTAATAAATAGGAATTCCTTCTCCTAAATGTAAAGTAAATTATATTGCATTTTACTCACTTCAAAGAGTCCTTGTACTATGTTACGCTATTTCTATCTTCTTTTCTCAGACTAAATCTTAAAAAACAGATTGAGAATCACTTTTGTACCATTTGGTGTAAATGATCACTTGCCTAATTGGCTTGATGAACAAAAAAAGTTGGAGGAAAAAAGAAATGTCATGATATGAATTATAGGCAGAAAATTACATAATTTTTTTACAAAACAGGTAATTTTTTAGGCAAAAGGACTAATGTAGAACTTATCTGAATGAATAGATCTAGATTACCTAAAGTGATGTGATGTATTATTTTTTGATTCCCAGACAGATGACTATTAAATATAAGGAGTATTAAACTTTTTTTTGTAAAGGTTTAATTAAAATCATGGAGAGAAAAATAATATTTTCAGTATTGTTATGTTCCTGTGTAAATACTTGTAGTTTGTTTTCCAAAGAGACCACGGAGAATATATATATTGATACTATAATAATGTCATTCGATGAATCATACCAACGCTGTTTGATAGTACTTGATGCATTGAAGGGAGCAAAGTAAGATAGAGACTGCTGCTTAAGAGGCACAATACATTGACTTTATTTTTTGTAAAGGATCATTTGATTTTTCTCATATCACAGATCCTCCAAACCTGCATAACATATATGCTTAGCTTTAAAGTGATCAATTAATATTATGGTCACTGTATTGATTTCCAAGCCATTTATATTGGGTTGTATTAATCATGCATTCATGCATAGATAAATGATTGTCTCATTTGAAACTTTGTCTTGCTTAAGCATGGGATTTATTTGTTCTTATCTAATATGATATTTGCTTACTCCTAAGAGTGGAAGATGTAACTGAAATGTCTTCTCAACCTATTTCCCTACTTGTTAAAAGAAAGTCAATGTTTGTCTGTAGTTTTAATGTATTTATTTCATGCACTGCATTTTTAACAAAAATTTATGTCAAGGATCTATTACTGTTAAAATAGGTTCTAACATAAGGATAGTTCAATTAAGTCTAACCATGATAGTTTTAAACAACGTAATTAGAAATGTCTTATTAGCATGGTAAGTAATATAGTGCTGGTTTTAGGTTTGCCTTGAAAAAGATATTTAAATATGTACAAGAATTCTTGGAATTCTCTGAAATTCCAAGATGAAATTTGGGGCCTCAAGGGATGGTACATTGCTGGGTCAGCATACAAGAACTTCATTTGGCAACTGCTGGGGGTTGTGGTGGTATAATCCTTTGCCCATAAAAGGAGATTTGATCAACAGTTTCTAGGAATTTGTGAATAAATTTTTCTGTACCTGTTTCCTAATTATCCTCTTTTCTCTGGTTTGAGAATTTTTTGCTGTGAAAATGTGACCATTGATAATTTACCATGAAATATGTACATATGTATATATTTTTTGTCACTACCACTGTTAACTTTATTTGGTTTTCCTATCATCAAATGTTGGCTGTCATAGCGAAACCTTTCCTCCCACCTCCAGATCATGAATTGGCCACCTCTCTCATTCCTATGCTGCTTAGTTCTGGAGATCAGGCCATGATCCAGATTTGGGGTGATAATATAAATGACAATGATAACTAATGGCCCACTTTATCAAGAACTGTGCTAATATCTGCACAAATATTAACCAGTTTAATATCCACAAGAATCCTATTGGATATATACCACAATTATGCTCATTTTGTAGATGAGGATACTAATACACAGTTTAAATAACTTTCCACAGTCTTGGAGCTAATAACTATAATGTATTTTAACATCATTGTTCTTGAATTAAATGCTATGCTCACAGTTCCAGAATGATCAATCTTTATGCTGCATCCTCATTTTTTAGCAGGTTGAGCCAGTCCTTAACATTCTGTGAAACAAAGAAGATTCTAGTTCTACATATTTAAAAATTAGGACAAATATTTCTTTATTCAGAGGTATATTTATATTGCCATGTAGAAGATAATTAAATATGTTTACCTATAAAATTGAGTCCTTGTTTTATCAATTGTTGCATAACAAACCACCAAAATTTATGGCTTAAGACATCAACATTCTTTAATTTTGCTTACAAAGGTGCAATTTTGGCAGGACTTGGAGGGTGGGAGGCAGCTTATCTCTGCTCCACATAGCTTCAGCTGGGGCATCTTGAACAGGGCCGGTGGCCTCCTTCAGGATGATTTACTTACATGGTATATTAGCTACGGTTCTCTGGAGAAACAGAATCAACAGGAGATATCTGTAGATACAAAATTTATAAAGGTGTCTCACATAACTGTGAGAGTGCAGAGTTTAGGGTCTGTCGGGCAGGGTGCAAGCTGGCAACTCATGAAGGTCCTCAACAAACTCTCAGGAGAGGCTGACTGGACAACTGTGTGAATGTAAGGGTCCACAATCTATAGCATAGGCTGTGAAACTGGTGACTCCAATGAAGGGTCTGGATGGACTCCGTAGGAGAGGTTCACTGGCTGAAACAGGAAGAGTGACTGTCTCTTCTGAATCCTCCTTTAAAAGCCTTCTGGTGATTAGATTAAACATCACTCATTGCAGAGGACACTCCCCGTAACTGATTACAAGTGCAATCAACTGCGGATGCCATCAAGGTAATCATGATTTAAGTCCGTGAAATATCCTCATAGCAACAGACAGGCCAGTGCTTGCCCACCCAGATGACTGGGCACCACTACCTGGCCAAGTTGACACATGAACGTGACCATGACACATGGCTAGGAAGCTGGTTCTGGTCTTTGGCTGGGGACTCAGACCTCATGGACTAGAGGTCTCATTTCAACTCCGTGTGACCCTCTCATATGCTTTTGGGCATCTTCACAGCAAGACACTGAGTTCCAAGATCAAACTTCCCAAGAGAACTAGGTAGAAGCTGTGTCATCTTTTATGAACCACTCTCTTGAACTTTGCACAGTATCACTTCTGCTGTAATCAAACCTAGAGCAGTTTCAAAGGATAAGAACATAGACTCCACCTCCCAACAGAAATACTGTACAAATTACTTTGTAAAAAGAGAATATGGGGAGGGAAATTTTGCTGTGACAATCTTTGTAAAATGAAACCAGTCATAGAACTGGAATCGGGTTTTAACATACTCTTCTACATTGCCATTGTAGATCTTGTCTGGATCACTAGGGTTAGATCTGGAGCTAGTTTTTGAGTTTCACATTCAAATTGCTGTATTTATGTCTGTCCTTTCATTCTTTTTTATTGTCTCATTTTCTATTTCCCTTTACATATTCTGCTAAAAATGTCTGCAATTTCAATAATTAAGATCTTGCTGTTCATAGTGAACTAACCATTTATGTCAGCTAAACAGGACATGATGACTCTAATTATATACTTGCTAATCCTTTTTCAAACTAATTCTTCAAATTTTGAAAGCTTTGACACCTGCTCACCTTCAGTGTTGATGTGAAATTTTCCACCAATTACTTCAGTGGTATTCTTGACTTAAGAGACCAGTCTTCATCCCACTACAAGGCATGTATAAGGCATGAAGAATTTATCAGCTCAGGAAAACTTTTTTTTAAAAAGGTGCTCTACTATACTATTTAACTCACAAACTAGGATATAATAAGGAAAAAAAAAACTAGTGTTTATTGACATTTAGATAGCCAGTTGTTTATAGGTAAAATTATTATATAAATGCAAATTGCATTTATTTTCTCTATTATCATAAACTATTTCCAGCAAAAAGTGTCTTCACAAACCCTGATATTAATATCATATTGCTTATGGGGATACATAAATTTGATCTTCCAAAGGTACTAAAGCAGTTGACAATTCTGTATTGATATTTATCTATTAATTTAATAAATATTTACTGGACCCTATATATGCCAATCTCTATCAAATCAAGGAGTATGGGCAACTAGGATAAGATAGAATACTTCCAAAATTTTTTTTAGTAAATAAATTTATTCTCACTTTCTGGTTGAGATATTCCAGTACTGTGGAGAAAATTTGGAGAATTTGGAGAGAATAGAACCTCTTGGTGTTTCTGTTTTCTATTAAAGCATGGACAAAGGCACAGTAAATCATATGTATTTCCTCAGTAGTAAGGAATAGTATATGTTTTGTTGGTTATTTAGGTGGTTTGGGCTCAGGAATTTTTCCCTAAAAGCCCCTAAGAGATATTGACATTATCTGTTCACTGTATGTGCTTTCTTTTATTTATTGCCCCATATGGCTTTCATATTTCAGCATTTGTTGCTTACCAGATACAGTCATCTAGAAGCTAGAATCCACACCCTAATGAATTATTTCAAGACTTGCTGTTTAAAGTCTTAGGTTGGGTCCCAGTAATCCCTAGCTACAAATATTACTCCTGAAGCTTCGTCATAAAGAAGTCAAGGTTTCATGTAACTGTTAAAGAGTGCTCCTCTGCTTAATTTATAGTGCTGTCTCCCCAGCTCCTCCAGGGATGCTTTCTCAGTTATTAGAAGAGTGATGATGATTTTCAGTGATCTAAAACATAATTTCTCCTTGGCTCATAGTCTTATTAAATGTGTTATAATCTGAGAACACTTTCCATGCTGGCGGGCATTCTACCACTGAACCACCCGTGCACCCTGACATTTTTGGTTTGTTTTATTTTAATAAATTTCTCCGCTTAAATTCAAAAAACAATTTTTTTTTTTGCTTACTCTCAAATTTTAGGGATTTTTCAAGCTTCCATCCTTTGCATTTTTCTTTCAATATAGTTTTCCTTAAATGAATCAAACCTATATCACTAAATTCTATTTTCTTATAATGGGGATGATCTTCATGCTACAGATATGTCTTCTGACTTGGAATAGCTCCTGAGTTCCCATCTTAAATGTCTCACTTTTTCTGGATATTTTTTTCCCTATGTTTCCCACAGATGCCTCATTATTCTTAATATACATTCTCATACTAATCCATGCCTGCTCTCATTTTACCTCCTGTTACTTTTAGGGTCACTACTGATTTTGACCTAAATTTCAAAAACTTTGCACTCAGAACTCAGTCAATCTGTAAAGACCCTTTATGCACTACCCGTTAATCAGATCTGTTCTATTCCCTGTTTCACTGCCAAAACACCCCTTTAAAGACATATTCTCAATTCTGGACCCAAAGCCTCCAGTCTCTCCTTCTAAACTACCATCTCACTGAAACCAAAATTATCTTTCTGAAATACAATTTTGGTCTGATCTTGTGCTATTTAAAGTTTTTAAAACCTTCAGGGTTCCCCATCATATAGTAAATAAATCCAGACACATAGAATTCTGCATATGATCCTGAACTTTTCTGAGAATTACCTTCCTTTCTCTCTACTTTGTTTCATCTACTAAGCTTATATTTGTTATTCGAAGTTTATCCCAGTGAACCTGCCATGAGAACTCTACAAATGGACAGTTTTTCCCTGTGTTTTCAAAAATTCTTACTGTGAGCATTGGACTGCTCATTGTGCTATCTATTATTGCTTAACTTTATCTCTTCTGCTAGACTATGAGTTCTTTTAGTGCCTTATTTGTCAATATATCCTAATGTGCAATCCACTGGCTTCACAAAGTAGATATCCAGAAAATGTTGAAGTGAATTAATTCATTGAATAAAATTTCAAGAAGCATACATTGTGCATAAAGGCACTGGCTATAAATGTCATATGCATGGTCCCCACCCTTATGTTCAGAATGAGTATATGTTTATCATATGTTTGCTTATTTAAATAGCATGTGTATACTTGTACATATGATTATTTATTATAATTATATTATATTCAAATATATAGCCATAATATATATCATTTCATATATATGTGTGTGTGTGATATTTATGGATATACACACACACACACATCCATAGATATGCATGTAGGTAAGCATGTAAATTCTTAATGCACTATAGCTATTTTCAACTAAGAATAGAACAGCAGGTACTACTACACTTGTTCATTGTTTAGTCAAGGTTGGCTAAAAATAGGAAGAATCTAAAGTAGTGTAGATAAGGTAATCACATGCCTCAGTTGCCATAGGAGGTCCAAATTTATAATTATGCTGGCACAGTTGTTCATAATGCCCACTTTTCCTTTTGTTAATGTCCCAAATATTAGCTTACATCCTCAACCTATCTTTTTTTAAAAAAAATATTTTTATTATACACAACAAACACGAACATTCTTGACATATAAACATTATATACATAGTATACAATCAATGGCTCACAATAGCATCACATAACTCTGTATTCACCATTATCGTTTTTTTTGAACATTTGCATCTCTCCAGCAAAAGAAAGAAAAAAGGAAAAAAAAAAAAACCCATATATGCCATACCCCTTACTCCTCCTCTCATTGACCACCAGTATTTCAATCTACTCAATTTATTTTAACCTTTGTTCTCCCTATTATTTGTTTATTTTTTATCCATATTTTTTACTCACATGTCCATACCATAGATAAAAGCCATATAAGATACAAAAACAATCATCTTCAAGAAACAAGGCTACTGGAACACAAGCTCTATAGCTGCAGGTACTTCCCTCTAGCCACTCTAATACACCATAAATTGAAAAGGGGATATCTATATAATGCATAAGAATAACCTCCAGAATAAATTCTCAATTCTGTTTGAAATCTCTCAGCCACTGATACTTGATTTTATTTCATTTCTCTCTTCCCCTTTTTTTTTTTTATCTTTTTTTTTATTTTTATTTTTATTTTTATTTTTATTAACGAAAAAAAAAAAAAAAGAAGTTAACACAACATTTAGAAATCATACCATTCTACATATGCACTCAGTAATTCTTAACATCATCACATAGATGCATGATCATTGTTTCTTAGTACATTTGCATCGGTTTAGAGGAACTAGCAACACAACAGAAAAAGATATAAAATGTTAATATAAAGAAAAGAAATAAAAGTAGTAGTAATAGTAAAAAACAACAACAACAAACAAACCAACAAGCAAACAAAAACAAAAAAAACCCTATAGCTCAGATGCAGCTTCATTCAGTATTTTAACAGGATTACTTTACAATTAGGTATTATTGTGCTGTCCATTTTTGAGTTTTTGTATCTAGTCCTGTTGCACAGTCTGTATCCCTTCAGCTTCAATTACCCATTGTCTTACCCTGTTTCTAACTCCTGCTGAACTCTGTTACCAATGACATATTTCAAGTTTATTCTCGAATGTCCGTTCACATCAGTGGGACCATACAGTATTTGTCCTTTAGTTTTTGGCTGGACTCACTCAGCATAATATTCTCTAGGTCCATCCATGTTATTACATGGTTCATAAGTTTATCTTGTCTTAAGGCTGCATAATATTCCATCGTATGTATATACCACAGTTTGTTTAGCCACTCTTCTGTTGATGGAGATTTTGGCTGCTTCCATCTCTTTGCAATTGTAAACAACGCTGCCATAAACATTGGTGTGCAAATGTCCGTTTGTGTCTTTGCCCTTAAGTCCTTTGAGTAGATACCTAGCAATGGTATTGCTGGGTCGTATGGCAATTCTATATTCAGCTTTTTGAGGAACCGCCAAACTGCCTTCCACAGTGGTTGCACCCTTTGACATTCCCACCAACAGTGGATAAGTGTGCCTCTTTCTCCGCATCCTCTCCAGCACTTGTCATTTTCTGTTTTGTTGATAATGGCCATTCTGGTGGGTGTGAGATGATATCTCATTGTGGTTTTGATTTGCATTTCTCTAATGGCCAGGGACATTGAGCATCTCTTCATGTGCCTCTTGGCCATCCGTATTTCTTCTTCTGGTAGGTGTCTGTTTAAGTCTTTTTCCCATTTTGTAATTGGGTTGGCTGTCTTTTTGTTGTTGAGTTGAATAATCTCTTTATAAATTCTGGATACTAGACCTTTATCTGATATGTCGTTTCCAAATATTGTCTCCCATTGTGTAGGCTGTCTTTCTACTTTCTTGATGAAGTTCTCTGATGCACAAAAGTGTTTAATTTTGAGGAGCTCCCATTTATTTATTTCCTTCTTCAGTGTTCTTGCTTTAGGTTTAAGGTCCATAAAACCACCTCCAGTTGTAAGATCCATAAGATATCTCCCAACATTTTCCTCTATCTGTTTTATGGTCTTAGACCTAATGTTTAGATCTTTGATCCATTTTGAGTTAACTTTTGTATAGGGTGTGAGAGATGGGTCTTTTTTCATTCTTTTGCATATGGATATCCAGTTCTCTAGGCACCATTTATTGAAGAGACTGCTCTGTCCCAGGTGAGTTGGCTTGACTGCCTTATCAAAGATCAAATGTCCATAGATGAGAGGGTCTATATCTGAGCACTCTATTCGATTCCATTGGTCGATATATCTATCTTTATGCCAATACCATGCTGTTTTGACCACTGTGGCTTCATAATATGCCTTAAAGTCAGGTAGCGCGAGACCTCCAGCTTCGTTTTTTTTCCTCAAGATGTTTTTAGCAATTCGGGGCACCCTGCCCTTCCAGATAAATTTGCTTATTGGTTTTTCTATTTCTGAAAAATAAGTTGTTGGGATTTTGATTGGTATTGCATTGAATCTGTAAATCAATTTAGGTAGGATTGACATCTTAACTATATTTAGTCTTCCAATCCATGAACACGGTATGCCCTTCCATCTATTTAGGTCTTCTGTGATTTCTTTTAACAGTTTTTTGTAGTTTTCTTTATATAGGTGTTTTGTCTCTTTGGTTAAATTTATTCCTAGGTATTTTATTCTTTTAGTTGCGATTGTAAATGGGATTCGTTTCTTGATTTCCGCCTCAGCTTGTTCATTACTAGTGTATAGAAAAGCTACAGATTTTTGAATGTTGATCTTGTAGCCTGCTACTTTGCTGTACTCATTTATTAGCTCTAGTAATTTTGTTGTGGATTTTTCTGGGTTTTCTACATATAGTATCATATCGTCTGCAAACAGTGATAGTTTTACTTCTTCCTTTCCAATTTTGATGCCTTGTATTTCTTTTTCTTGCCTAATTGCTCTGGCTAGAACTTCCAACACAATGTTGAATAATAGTGGTGATAGTGGACATCCTTGTCTTGTTCCTGATCTTAGGGGGAAAGTTTTCAATTTTTCCCCATTGAGGATGATATTAGCTGTGGGTTTTTCATATATTTCCTCTATCATTTTAAGGAAGTTCCCTTGTATTCCTATCTTTTGAAGTGTTTTCAGCAGGAAAGGATGTTGAATCTTGTCAAATGCCTTCTCTGCATCAATTGAGATGATCATGTGATTTTTCTGCTTTGATTTGTTGATATGGTGTATTACATTAATTGATTTTCTTATGTTGAACCATCCTTGCATACCTGGGATGAATCCTACTTGGTCATGATGTATAATTCTTTTAATGTGTTGTTGGATACGATTTGCTAGAATTTTATTGAGGATTTTTGCATCTGTATTCATTAGAGAGATTGGTCTGTAGTTTTCTTTTTTTGTAATATCTTTGCCTGGTTTTGGTATGAGGGTGATGTTGGCTTCATAGAATGAATTAGGTAGTTTTCCCTCCACTTCGATTATGTTGAAGAGTTTGAGGAGAGTAGGTACTAATTCTTTCTGGAATGTTTGATAGAATTCACATGTGAAGCCGTCTGGTCCTGGACTTTTCTTTTTAGGGAGCTTTTGAATAACTAATTCAATCTCTTTACTTGTGATTGGTTTGTTGAGGTCGTCTATTTCTTCTTGAGTCAAAGTTGGTTGTTCATGTCTTTCCAGGAACCTGTCCATTTCTTCTAAATTGTTGTATTTATTAGCGTAAAGTTGTTCATAGTATCCTGTTATTACCTCCTTTATTTCTGTGAGGTCAGTAGTTATGTCTCCTCTTTCATTTCTAATCTTATTTATTTGCATCCTCTCTCTTCCTCTTTTTGTCAATCTTGCTAAGGGCCCATCAATCTTCTTGATTTTCTCATAGAACCAACTTCTGGTCTTATTGATTTTCTCTATTGTTTTCATGTTTTCAATTTCATTTATTTGTGCTCTAATCTTTGTTATTTCTTTCCTTTTGCTTGCTTTGGGATTAGTTTGCTGTTCTTTCTCCAGTTCTTCCAAGTGGACAGTTAATTCCTGCATTTTTGCCTTTTCTTCTTTTCTGATAAAGGCATTTAGGGCAATAAATTTCCCTCTTAGCACTGCCTTTGCTGCGTCCCATAAGTTTTGATATGTTGTATCTTCATTTTCATTTGCCTCTAGGTATTTACTAATTTCTCTTGCAATTTCTTCTTTGACCCACTTGTTGTTTAAGAGTATGTTGTTGAGCCTCCATGTATTTATGAATTTTCTGGCCCTCCGCCTATTATTGATTTCCAACTTCATTCCTTTATGATCCGAGAAAGTGTTGTGTATGATTTCAATATTTTTAAATTTGTTAAGATTTGCTTTGTGACCCAGCATATGGTCTATCTTTGAGAATGATCCATGAGCACTTGAAAAAAAGGTGTATCCTGCTGTTGTGGGATGTAA
Organism: Tamandua tetradactyla; assembly: GCF_023851605.1. Lineage (NCBI taxonomy): Eukaryota > Metazoa > Chordata > Mammalia > Pilosa > Myrmecophagidae > Tamandua > Tamandua tetradactyla. The sequence continues at coordinate 43,085,426 of NC_135339.1, forward strand.
TGTCCTATAAATGTCTGTTAAGTCAAGTTCATTTATAGTAATATTCAGGTTCTCTATTTCTTTATTGATCCTCTGTGTAGATGTTCTGTCCATTGATGAGAGTGGTGAATTGAAGTCTCCAACTATTATGGTATATGTGTCTATTTCCCTCTTCATTGTTTGCAGTGTATTCCTCACGTATTTTGGGGCATTCTGGTTCGGTGCATAAATATTTATGATTGTTATGTCTTCTTGCTTAATTGTTCCTTTTAATAGTATATAGTGTCCTTCTTTGTCTCTTTTAACTGTTTTACATTTGAAGTCTAATTTGTTGGATATTAGTATAGCCACTCCTGCTCTTTTCTGGTTGTTGTTTGCATGAAATATCTTTTCCCAACCTTTCACTTTCAACCTATATTTATCTTTGGGTCTAAGATGTGTTTCCTGTAGACAGCATATAGAAGGATCCTGTTTTTTAATCCATTCTGCCAGTCTATGTCTTTTAATTGGGGAATTCAGTCCATTGACATTTAGAGTTATTACTGTTTGGATAATATTTTCCTCTACCATTTTGCCTTTTGTATTATATATATCATATCTGACTTTCCTTCTTTCTACACTTTTCTCCATGTCTCTCTCTTCTGTCTTTTTGTATCTGACTCTAGTGCTCCCTTTAGTATTTCTTGCAGAGCTGGTCTCTTGGTCACAAATTCTCTTAGTGACTTTTTGTCTGAGAATGTTTTAATTTCTCCCTCATTTTTGAAGGACAATTTTGCTGGATATAGGAGTCTTGGCTGGCAGTTTTTCTCTTTTAGTAACTTAAATATATCATCCCACTGTCTTCTAGCTTCCATGGTTTCTGCTGAGAAATCTACACATAGTCTTATTGGGTTTCCCTTGTATGTGACGGATTGTTTTTCTCTCGCTGCCTTCAAGATCCTCTCTTTCTCTTTGACCTCTGACATTCTAACTAGTAAGTGTCTTGGGGAACGCCTATTTGTGTCTAATCTCTTTGGGGTGCGCTGCACTTCTTGGATCTGTAATTTTAGGTCTTTCATAAGAGTTGGGAAATTTTCAGTGATAATTTCTTCCATTAGTTTTTCTCCTCCTTTTCCCTTCTCTTCTCCTTCTGGGATACCCACTACATGTATATTTGTACGGTTCACATTGTCCTTGAGTTCCCTGATACCTTGTTCAAATTTTTCCATTCTTTTCCGGATAGTTTCTGTTTCTTTTTGGAATTCAGATGTTTCATCCTCCAAATCACTAATTCTATCTTCTGTTTCCTTAAATCTGTCATTGTAGGTATCCATTGTTTTTTCCATCTTTTCTACTTTATCTTTCACTTCCATAAGTTCTGTGATTTGTTTTTTCAGTTTTTCTATTTCTTCTTTATGTTCAGCCCATGTCTTCTTCATGTCCTCCCTCAATTTATCGATTTCATTTTTGAAGAGGTTTTCCATTTCTGTTCGTATATTCAGCATTAGTTGTTTCAGCTCCTGTATCTCATTTGAACTATTGGTTTCTTCGTTTGACTGGGCCATATGTTCAATTTTCTGAGCATGATCCGTTATCTTCTGCTGGCGTCTGGGCATTTAGTCAGATTTCCCCGGGTGTTCGACCCCACAGCTTGAAAGATTTTTCTGCGCAATCTCTGGGTTCTGTTCTTCCTATCCTGCCCAGTAGGTGGCGCTCGTGCCACACGCCTGTCTGTGGGTTCCACCAGCGAAAGTTGCTGTGGGTCCCTCAACTCTGGAAAACTCTCGCCGTAGGGGAGGTTCGGCAACCGAAGCGTCTTGGAAGAATGCCAGCCGGCCCGGGGTTCCAAACGTGGGGAGGGTCGCCGGCCGTCGCAGCACAGGAGAGCGTCCGGCCAAATTAGCCAGTCGGCCTGGGGCACCAAGCGTGGCAGGAGGGCGTCAGCTGTCGCAGCCCGGGAGAGTACACTGTTCCCAGCCGACGGGGGAGTCACGTGTTTGGAAGGGATCCCCCGGTCACTGTTCTCCGCAGTCTGGGGATTTCCGACCCAACTATCTCAGTTGTTCCGGGGGGCCTCGTGTGGTGGGGGCACCAGCCGCCGCGGCCTAAGGGGACCGCCTGTCCAATTCTACCAGCTGGCCCAGGAAGGTGGAAGGGAGGGACTCCGGTTGCTTGTTGTCCCACCCAGGAAAGCCCGTGCCCCTTGGTGATCTCACCGGAGCTGGTTCTCCCAGATAGTCAGCCGTTCCAGTATGGGGTACGTTGTCCCTTTGATCTCCGTCGTGGCTCCGGGAGCTGCTCTGTATTATCTCCACTCCCCCAGTAGCTGTTCTGGAGGAGGAAAGGTGAGGGCGGCAAGGCTGTCGAGGCTGGTGGCAGAGGAGCACGGTGAAGGCGGGGGAAGAGGGCACCATGGTGGTTGGAGAGCAGCCAGAGCAGGAGGGGGAGGAGAGGGGAGGAGGAGGTCGGGCGGCTCGGCTGCTGCGGGGCTTGGGCGCCGCGCGGCGGGCCGGCAGAGAAAGAGAGGGGAGGAGGAGGTCGGGCGGCTCGGCCGCTGCGGGGCGTGGGCGCCGCGCGGCGGGTCGGCGGAGAAAGAGAGGGGAGGAGGAGGTCGGGCGGCTTGGCCGCTGTGGGGCGTGGGCGCCACGCGGCGGGCCGGCGGAGAAAAAGCTCTTCCCCTTTTGATTGAGGTTTTCTCAATCCCTTGTTGCCAAGTCCCAGCTCATCCCAGGATTTCTCTCCCATGTTGTCAGGGAGGTTTATACCCCTGGGAGTTTGTCCCAAGTAGAGGGGAGAGGGCAGTGTGTTTGGCTACTGTGTCGGCTTAGAGAGAGAGAGAGAGGTCACATATGAGCAATAAAAGAGATTCTCTGGGAGTGACTCTTAGGCATAATTTTAAGTAGGCTTAGACTCTCCTTTACAAGGATAAGTTTCGTAGGGACAAACCCCAAGATTGAGGGCTCAGCCTATTGATTTGCTTGTCCCCACTGCTTGTAAGAATATTAGGAATTCTCCAGATGGGGAAGTTGAATTTTTCCCCCTTCCTCCCCATTCCCCCAGGAGACTTTGCAAATACTTCTTAATTCACTGTTCAAATCATTCTGGGATTTATCAAGGTATCAAACTAACTTGGACAAACCAACAAAATCTCATGCCCTATTCAAGGTTCCATGTACTTATGGTGTTCAATAAAACTGACCATGCAAGTTAAATTAGTAAATGCACTAGTCAAAATATAAATTTTGCACCAAATAAACATTTCTCCCTTTCGTCTCCCACGGAAGTTGAAGTTTTAGAATATGAATGACTGTCTATTTTCAACACCCTGCAATATTGACTTTCCTTTCTTCTTCCTCCTCATGCAAAAACATTCTTTAATCTATACACTTAGTCACTATCATTGTGCACTCTAGGCATTCCTAAATTACACCATCTCAGTCTTTAGAGTCCATTTTTCCTTCTAGTTTCATACATGCCCACCACCCTTCTCTATCATTCTCACATTCAGCTTCATTCGGTGTACTTACATTATTGTGCTACAATTAGGTAGTATTGTGCTATCCATTTCTAAATTTTTACAGTCTTGTTGCACAATCTGTATCCCTTCAGCTCCTCTTACCAAATCTCTACTCTATTTCTATCTCATGATAATCTGTGTTCTTAACTGAAATTCTCCAAGTTCAATCATTAATGTTAGCGCATATCACTGAGACCATACAGGATTTGTCCTTTGGTTTCTGGTTAATTTCACTCAGCATAATGTCTTCAAGATCCATCCATGTTGTTATATGCTCCAGAACTTTATTCTGTTTTACAGCTGCATAATATTCCATTGTATGTATATACCACAGCTTGTTTAGCCACTTCTCTGTTGATGGACATTTGGGCTGTTTCCATCTCTTGGTAATTGTAAACATGCTGCTATAAACATAGGTGTGCAAATGTTCATTTGTGTCCTTGCCCTCCTGTCCTCTGAACAGATACCTAGCAATGGTATTGCCGTATCATATGGCAGTTCTATACTTAGCTGCCTGAGGAACTGCTCTCCACAGTGGTTGTACCATTTTACATTCCCACCAACAGTAGATAAGCATGCCTCTTTCTCCACATTCTCTCCAGCACTTACAGTTTCCTGGGTTTTTTGATAGTGGCCATTCTGGTGGGTGTCAGATGATATCTCATTGTGGTTTTACTTGCATTTCCCTAATAGCCAGTGAAGTTGAGCATCTTTTCATGTGTCATTTAGCCATTTGTATTTCCTCTTCTGAAAAGTGTCTATTCATGTCTTTAGCCTATTTTTTAATTGGACTGTTTGTCTTTTTTGTTGTTCAGTTAAAGAATCTCTTTATACATTCTGGATATTAAACCCTTGTCTGATAAGTGGTTTCCAAATATTGTCTCCCATTGCATAGACTTCCTTTTTACTTTCTTGACAAGTTCTTTGATGTACAAAAGTGTTTAAGTTTGAGAGAATTCTCATTTATCAATTTGATTTTTCCATGCTTGTGTTTTTTAATGTTTAGTTCTTTGATCCATTTTGAGTTAATTTTTATACAACGTGTGAGATATGGATCCTCTTTCATTCTTTTGCATGTGGCTATCCAGTTCTCCAAGTACCATTTATTGAAGAGACTGCTCTGTTCCAGGTGAGTTGACTTGACTGCCTTATCAAAGAACAATAGCCAAGAGGATCTATATCTGAATACTCTATTCAATTCCATTGGTAAGTATATCTTTATGCAAGTACCAGGCTGTTGTGACTACTGTAGCTTTGTAATATACCTTAAAGTCAGGTAGTGTAAGACCTCTAACTTCATTTTTCTCTCTCACAATATTTTTAACTATTCAGGGCACTCTACTCTTCCAAATAAACAAAATTATTGGTTATTCTATTTTTGCAAAGTAAGTTTTTGGGATTTTAATTGGTATTGCATTGAATCTATAAATCAATTTAGGTAGAATTGACATCTTAACTATATTTAGTCTTCCAATCCATGAACATGGTATGCCTTTCCACTTATTTAGGTCTTCTATGATTTCTTTTAGTAATTTCTTATAGTTTTCTGTGTATAGGTCTTTGTATCCTTAGTTAAATTTATTCCTAAATACTTTATTATTTTGGTTGCAATTGTAAATGATTTTTTTTCTTGATTCCCTTCTCAGATTACTCATTACTAACTAGTGTATAGAAACACTACTGATATTTGAGTGTTGCTCTTGCCCCCTGTCACTTTGTGGATTTTTCAGGGTTTTCTACATATGGTATCATATCATCTGCAAACAGTAAGAGTTTTGCTTCTTCCTTTCCAGTTTTGATGACTTGTATTTCTTTTTCTTGTCTAATTGCTCTGGCTAGAACTTCCAACACAATGCTGAATAACAATGGTGACAGTGGACATCCTTGTCTTGTTCCTCATCTTAGAGGGAAAGCTTTCAGTCTTTCCCTGTTGAGGATGATGTTGGCTGTAGGTTTTTCATATATTCCCTTTATTATGTTGAGGAAATTCCCCTCTATTCCTATCTTTTGATGTGTTTTCATCAAGAAAGGATGTTGAATTTTGTCAAATACCTTTTCTCCATTAATTGATTGATCATGTGTTTTTTCTGCTTTGATTTGTTGATATGGTATTACATTAATGGATTTTCTTATGTCAAAACATCCTTGCATACCTGGAATAAATCCCACTTGGTCATGGTGTATAATTCTCTTAGTGTGTGGCTGGATTCAATTTGCAAGAATTTTGTTGAGGATTTTTGCATCTGTATTCAATTAAAATTGCTCTGTAATTTTCTTTTGTTGTAGTATCTTTGTCTTGCTTTGGTATGAGGGTGATGTTGGCTGCATAGAATGAGTTAGGTAGTCTTCCCTCCTCTTCAATTTTTTTTAAAGAGTTTGAGTAGGATTGGTACTAGTTCTTCCTTGAATGGTAGAATTCACATGTGAAGCCATCTGGTCCTGGACCTTTCTTTTTGGGGAGATTCTTGAAGACACATTCAATCTCTTTACTGTGATTGGTTTAATGAGGTCACCTATTTCTTCTCGAGTCAATATTGGTTGTTCTTGCCTTTCTAGGAAGTTGTCCATTTCATCTATGTTGTCTAGTTTATTAGCATAAAGTTGCTTATGCTATCCTCTCATTACCTCCTTTATTTCTATGGGATCAGTGTTTATATCTCCTCTTCCATTTCTGATTCTATTTATTTGCATCCTCTCTTTTTTCCTTTTTGTCAAGTTTGTTAAGGGTCCATCAATTTTATTGATTTTCTCAAAGAAACAATTTCTGGTTTTGCTGATTCCTTTATTGTTTTCATGTCCTCGATTTCATTTATTTGTGCTCTAATCTTCATTATTTATTTCCTTTTGTTTGCTCTGGGGTTTGTTGTTCTTCCCCTAGTTCTTCCTAGTGTACATTTAATTCCTTGATTTTTGTTCTTTCTTCTTTTCTATATAGGCATTTAAGGCTATAAATTTCCCTCTTAGTGCTGCCTTTGTTGCATCCCATGAATTTTGATATGTTGTGTTTTCATTTTCATTTCCCTCTAGATATTTGTTGATTTCTCTTGTCATTTCTTCCTTAACCCACTGGTTGTTTAAGAGTGTGTTGTTTAGCCTCCGCATATTTTTGAATTTTTTTGACCCTCTGCTTGTTGTTGATTTCCAACTTCATTCCTTTATGATCTAAGAAAGTGTTTTGTATGATTTCAATCTTTTTAAATTTATTGAGACATCCTTGCGAGCCAGCATGTGGCCTATCCTTAAGAATGATCCATGAGCACTTGAGAAAAAGATGTATCCTGCTGTTGTGGGGTGTAATGTTCTATAAATATCTGTTAAGTCTAATTTGTTTATTGTATTATTCATATTCTCCATTTCTTTATTGATACTCTGTCTAGATGTTTTATCCATTGATGAAAGCAGGGAAATGAAGTCTCCAACCTTTATGGTAGAGGTGTCTATTTCTCTTTTCAGTGATTGCCTCATGTATTTTGAAGCACTCTGGCTTGGTGCATTAATATTTATGATTTTTATGTCTTCTTGTTGACTCATTCATTTCATTAATACATAATGTCCTTCTTTACCTCTTTTAGTTCTTTTACATTTGAAGTCTAATTTATCGCATATTAGTATAGCTGTTCTTGCTCTTTTCTGATTGTTGTTTGCATGAAATATCTTTTCCCAACCTTTCACTTTCAACCTATGTTTGTCCTTGGGTCTAATGTAAGTCCCCAGGAGAGAGCATTAGATGGCTCCAGTTTTTTAATCCATTCTGCCAGCCTATGTCTTTTGATCAGGGAGTTTAATCCATTAACATTGAGTGTTATTACTGTAAAAGCAGCTTCTTATAACATTTTGCTTTTTGGATTTTATATGTCATACATAATTTTTTTCTCTTTTTTCTTTTATTGATAGTCTTCATTTCTACATTCTTCTCCACACTTCTCTCTCCTGTCTTTTCCCATCTGCCTCTAGTGCCCCTTTAGTATTTCTTGCAGAGCCAGTATCTTGGTCACAAATTCTCTCAGTGATTGTTTGTCTGAAAATGCCTTAATTCCCCCCTCATTTTCAAAGGACAATTTTGCTAGATACAGAATTCTTGGTTGGCAGTTTTTCTCTTTTAGAATCTCAGACATGTCAAACCATACCTTCTCACCTCCATGGTTTCTACTGAGAAAGCCTCACATAGTTTTATTGGGGTTCCCTTGTATGTGATGGGTTGCTTTTCTCTTGCTACTTTCGAAATTGTCTTTTTCTTTGACATCTGGCAATCTGATTAGTAAGTGTCTTGGAGTATGCCTATTTGGATCTATTCTTTTTGGTGCATGCTGCACTTCTTGGATCTGTAATTTTATGTCTTTCATAAGAGATTGGAAATTTTCAGTGATAATTTCCTCCATTAGTCTTTCTCCTCCTTTTCTGTTCTCTTCTCCTTCTGGGACACCCACAGCATGTGTATTCATGCACTTCATTCAGTTCCCTGAGAGCTTGCTCATATTTTTTCATTCTTTTCCCTGTATTTTCTTTTCACATCAGATTTCAGACGTCTAGTCCTCTAGTTCACTAATCTTTTCTTCTGCCTCTTCAAATCTGTCATTTGTAGGTTTTCATCATGTTTTTTTTTGTCTCTTCTACTATGCCTTTTATTCCCATAAGTTCTGCAATTTGCTTTATTCAGACTTTAGATTTCTTATTTTTGTTTGCCCATTGACTTCTTTATATCCTCCCTCAACTCATTGATTTGATTTTTGATGAGATTTTTCATATCTGTTTAAACATCCTGAATTAGTTATTTCAATTCCTGTATCTCATTTGAATTGTTGGTTTGTTCCTTTGTCTGGGACTTATCTTTGATTTTCCTAGTATGACTCATTATTTTTTGCTGGTGTCTAGGCATTTGATTTCTTAATTAGTTAATTCTGGAGATTGTTTTCACTGTTTTACCTACAATTTTCTTGCTGAATGGCTTTGTTCTCTTTCTGTTCTTTGACTTTCAGTTCAGCTTATTCTAGACCTCTAGCATAGGTTTTGTTTAATGGATCAGAATTTTTCAGTTTTTGTTTTTCTGTTTATTACCCTACCTATATGGAACCTTTCTTTTTTTAGGAGGGTCTACTTAGATATTGTAGACCCCAGTCAGATTTTCCCAGACCCGACTGGCCTCCTCTCGGGAGAAAAGAGTTATCAGCATCAATTTTCTCTGAGGGTGAGACCCAGCAGGTTGACAGACTTTCCTATGAAGGCTCTAGACTCTGTGTTTTTCAGACAGACTCTCCCTGCTGGGGGCATGATTAAGACAGAGGAGAGGTTGTAGGCTGGCTTTAATTGCTTTAGTTTTCTACTCCCTGAGGTCTGAGTTCCTTGAGGGAGGAACTCCACCCATGCCGGGCCCCACCCCTCTCCTGGGAAGGCACAGCCTCTGGGGAATTAACTCCTTTCACCTGACCAGCTGCTTTATTTCTCAGACATGCTTAATTCTGCCTTTGCCTGGGGCAGTTGGAGCCTGAGAAGCCTTGAAGTTCTATCTAATGAGCTGTGAAGTAGTAGAAATAAAGCAAAGAAAAAAATCCTTTTCAGAGCAGGACCCCTGCTGCTCCTCAGATTTGTTAATAAAAAGCTTAACTTGATACCTTGCTCTGTGTGTATCTAGGCTCTGTGTGCGACCTCGTCCCCCCTCCCTTTTTTTAAGGTCCTGCCCTTTTTTCAAATATTTTTTGCTGTCAGATCCAAAAAGCCTCTGTTGTTTTTTGGTTTTTGTTTTCTCATTCAGCCCTGCTCCCTCTCTGCCAGGGCAAAAACTCCTAGTACCTTTAGCCCTTATTCAAGGTTTATGTGAGCTGGGGGCCTATTTTCAGAAGTAAGAATTTGTTAATTAATTCTGCAATTGGCGCTTAGTTGAGCTAACCCCCTGTTGCTAGTAAAGTCTCTTTCCTTTTCCCTTGGGGAACCAGCCTGCCATGCCTGTGGGGTAGGGGCGCCAGCCTCTGCAGTTTGGGGAACTTACAGTTCTGTGTGGGATTGTAACTGGTCACACTTGTCCATACTAGTGTACACTGTGTGATGGTCACTGTTGTGGCCCCAGCAGTTGTTCTGTAATGTTCCTGGCTATCTACTAGCTGTACTGGAGGACGAACTAAATTCAACAGCTCACTAAGCTGTAATCTTGGAACCCAGTTAGTGTTAGAATTCTCAATTTATCTTTAGACCAATCATTTTCAAAAGTATACTGTGGAGCTCCCTTAGGGCAAGCAAAGCAATGGATTAAGAGGGAAACAATTAGTAACTTCCAAACTGCCCACAACCTTTTAATGAGAAGATTGTTTGTCAAAATATGTTTAAGGGATAAATATTGAATATTATGTCTAGAGTGGAGCTATTGCATATCTGTCAATATTTCCCTCCACCAATCATCTCTCTCTCTCTCTCTGTCACACACACACACACACAACCTGAACAGCAAACAATCAAAGAAATATCCAATTCAAATTCAAGAAACAATATCTAAACAAGACAAAAACACAACCTAGAATCTAAAAATTGTTGTCTTGAATGTGAAAACATTTTGTAATTCTGAAACTTTCCGAATTTCTCCCTTTCAGATTATATAGGGAGAACAAATAAAGTCTTTGCTATTTCTATCATTGATCAAAGTATATATTTTAAATACATTTAATGATTTCTGATCTCCATTTTATAGGCAACATGAAGATATTTGCAATTTGTAGTGGAACAATTAAGGGACAAAAAAGTAATAGGGAAAATTGAGTTTGCTGAGAACAGTTAAGGAATGAAGACACTATTCTGCTCACTAACAAGATTAGTTATCTCCTGGTTGAAAAGTTTGTTGAAAATGATGTTTTAATTAACATTTCAGAGGGTTTTTCTATGAAATACACATAAAGGTAAAAACATCAAGTTATGTAGATTTGGCCTTGATGTTTATAGCTTTTCATAAACATTTATTCTGAGTCTCTCTGATGACTACTAAATCACATAGAATAGTTTTGCAAAGGTGTTTGATATGACAATGTAGAATAGTTTGTAAGAATTCACATTCTGAGTTGAAATCCTATGTGATTTTGGGAATGTTGCTTGATGTCTCCAAGACTCAGTTTGAGCTTGTCATTTGTAAAATAGGATCAACAGCACATAACATTTGGGGTTTTTATGACTACCGGTAAAGAGCAAATGCCGCATACTTAACTAAGTTCCTATCAAATATTGAGGGTTTAATGTATTAGCTTTTACTATTGTTTTATTATTATCTTTGCCACTAAAATTTCTTCAGGAGACTGGGTGTTGACTTAGAGACTTGGGAGGGGAAGTGGCTAATTTAAAATAATTATTAAATATCCAGCTGTCTTTAACTGAAATCCAGCTTTACAAACTGAGTTGTATATGTCATCCAATCTAATTTGTTCTGATTGTGCTTTAAAATTCAGTAAGATTTTGATACTTTAAAATAATGCATTACATTTATTGAAAAGAACACTAGGGGTGTTTAAAAAAAAACAAACAGATTTGGTACATTCACTGCTTGTACTGAATAAATTATGGAATATATTATTTCTTTTGGGGAAGGCAATAGTTTATGCAAAACGCCACAGGGTAGTACAGTGAGCCAAAAATATATCAATGAATCAAATTTTAAATATCAGAATGGGAGGCAAGTATCCTGCTCCCTTTCTTTCTTTTTTAATGAATATAAAAACATCAGATTCCAATAAATTTTTTCAAATTGCCCCCACAGAGTTAAAAATTCTTCGGTGGTGCCACAGGGTCTTCTGCTGCAGGTGAACTTAGGACTTCCACTCTCTATCAACACTAATGTAGACATTTTTTCATGATTTACTTTAATTATTGAAGGAGTGGCTGCTATTTGCAAATTATAAAATTAAAGTTGGAAACTCCCCATCCTTCAAATACAATCTCCAGAAAATTGTTATCAATGCAATATGACTTTCTAAAAACACTGAGGCCTGCTTGAGGCAATTGCAGTTTTTCAATTTTGAACAAACCAAATGATTTTACCCAATATCAAGGTGAATTCTTGCAACTTTACTGTGGCCTCACAGAATCTGTTGACTCCTTTAACAAGAATGAGAATTGGAGGTTGAGAAACACAAGCCACAGGTTTGCTGCCCAGGAAGGTTCTGAATGTGACTGCAGGGATGGAATGTACTTCTTTGGCCTTTTACTCAAATGCACCTTTGAGGGAGAGAGCCTTTGCTTGTCCTAACTTGGGCTACATGCTCGCCTTCTGACTAAAGGGGATGGAACCCCTGCTGTAACTGGAAAGGTAATTTCTCTAGGAAAAAAGAGATGCTATTAAGATGAGGAAATGGATCTGGGGCAGGTCAAAACCCAAATACACAAGGCAATTATATAAACAAGCCGTGATAAAGTCTTGCCTATAGTTCTAGAAAAGTAGCTGGTAACTGGTCTGCCTGAAATCTAGTTAGAATGGCTTTTAAAAATGTACATCAAATGTCTCATGATCCAGTTTCAACGCTATGATAGCCTCTCATTAAGTAATCACGTTGAAATGTCTTCCTTTGCTACAACCTACAAGGCCCCCCCCGACACAGATACCTTATTCCCTTCATCTCCCTCCTCTGTACCATGTTCCCTGGCTTCTTTCTGTCTTTTAACATGCTGGGCTCTTTTCAGCTGAGGGCCTGAGCCCTTAGGTGCCTTTCTCCGGGAATGTTCTCTTCTGTTTTTTTCCTTCATTAGCTCCTTTAGTTATGTAGGGTTCAGCTTGCATGTTGCCTCCTCATAGAAACCTTTCCTGACAACACAATCGAGAGTAGCCCACTTTCACCAAGCATTCAGTCAGGCACAGCCTTGTTTTATTTTCTGCAAATCAGTTTGCTATCTGGAAATTCCTTGTTGCAGAGAGAAGAAATGCTTTATAGTATGCCTTTCTATAATTGCCCCTTAATTTAGCTTTTCTAAATTTTAGAATTCTGAACAAAATATTACTTAAATAAGTTCTCTGCTGTTTCAATTAAAAGAACTATGTTAACATTTGTCTTTCTAAATGAAATATATTTTCATCTGATGTGTTTCCTTGTTAGAAAAACTAAGTTTATATCATATATTGCTTGGTTTGTCTAGTTCTTCTTGATTAAAATGAATAGTAAAGGACATGATAGTGCATTTTAACAATTTAAATCGTGTTGAGGCTTATATGTGGCCAAAAGATGATAATAAAATGGGTAGTTAAAATTAGTGAGGTTAGGTTAGTTTGCTTCCCGGTGCCCACCCGTGTTAAAAAAAATAATAATCAGTGAGATTACTGCAAAAGCAATTAAATAAATAGTTCTAGGATCACTTAGAAATATTGCTTGTATAAATTATTCACACACAGCTTCACTTTTATAGAAACCATATGTATCTAGAGTTGGCTCTTTGGTAAAGCTTTCTGTACAAGCAAATGATTTCTCTACTACAATAGCACTAAAGCAATTTGATTCGTAGGCAGTCTAATAGTGTCTTCTCTGATATGCACTTTACTGACATGGTCTGGAAGGATATACAAAGAATGGAATTAAATAGACTGGGGCCAATACACTGATTCATTTACTTCCCAGGTGATGTTAGTTCATGATGCCTTCAAGACCTTTAGAGTAAATCTTATATATAAACCACTGTTACCTTCTATCCCTGCTTCCACTTTCACTCCCTATCCCTCATTCTTCACACAGCAGTCAGAGTGACCTTTTAAGTGCATAAATCAGTCCAAGTTAGTCTCCTGCTTAAAACACTCTAGTAACTCTGATTATGAGAATAGAAACTCAATACCCTGACCAGTCCACGCATGATTTAACTTCTGCCTATCAGCTTCTCTGTCGATAGGATTTTGTCCCACCTTCGATCTTCTGAGTCTGTTCCCATATCCAAGCTTGTCCTGATCACTCTGCTATCAGCCTCTTCTCTCAGACACTCCATTGCTGAGAACATTTTTAGCAATCAAATGCAAGTTTTAGAGAAAACATCATATCCTCAAAGAGACCTTGCCTGGCAATACTTCTGAAAGTAGATTTTCTTTAAAAATCATATAGTATAATAGAGGTGTTTTGTTTGTTTTCAATTGCTTTAGAGAAGTGAATAAAATTTATAATATTTCTGTAAGCTTTTCATGAGATTTCCATGAAGATTGCAGCTGATTTGTGCAATCTTGATGATTTAAGGCAAAACACTGATACACATTAGTAAATAATACACAAGACAGCTATTTTCATCTCAATGAAATTGAAAAAAAAATCTCTATTTCACAATAATCAAAGAATAATTTTTATGCATAGTATAAACATTTATACTGATACTGCCAAAGAGTTGTAATAAACATCCAAGGTATTCTAAATCTCCAATCAGTAAAACTTGGCAGACAATTTATCTGATGATGTACAAAATGAAAGAAAGCTCACTCTGAAAAAACTACTCTTAAGGTTACATTTTCACATAAAAAGGAAAGTAGAAAATATAGAATGTCTCTGCCAAGAAATGTCACTTTAATATGATTTGAGGGTCATATAAAGGAGTTTGCATTTATCAACATGGCATGCATTCTTTGGGTTCAAGAGTTGTTTACAATGCCACTTTCTACTCAGATTGCTCATTTCTTAGTCTAGTTGCTTTGATATGTTTTGCAAATAAGAAATTTCTGATTGCATGCTTAGGTTATACATATTTTCTGTGTTAAAAAGCAATTTTATATCACACAGTGTTTACATTTAGTATATAGCAATTGCTAAATCACGTTGGTACTTAAAAACTGTGTTATATATATTGCAAAATGTTTTATTTATAATGTACGTGTAATACGACTTTCAGCTGTGTTACTCTAGATTTTGAGTTCTAATGATGTTCACTCTAATATAGCAATATCATTCCATATGTTGAAATCTGCAGAGGAATTTAAGCATGTACACATATTGGGGTCAAAAGAGAATAAAATTTCAAAAGCAGTATACCCCCAAAATTTCTTTGTAAATTAGCTCTTTGGAACATGGTATAGTTTCCCTTACAAATAATGCTATTAATAATTAGGTAAACCCCTTAAAAACATAAAGGTATGTTTCTTTGGATAAATAATGTATACATAGATTGTGCTTATGGTGAAAGCAATAAATTGCCTTCTCAGCAGTTTTCAGAGTGCTGAGAAAACTTTATGCTGGATTGTGAGGACAGCTTTGAGTCAAGGATATGACCAATCCTTACAGCAGTTTTCTCAGAAGAAGCTTTCATTAGAAGCTTACTCATTTTTCAATGTGATTTTCCTCTTTCTCTTATAGCTCAGATGAAATGAAATTAAATTTAAATGGAGGAAATAAAGTTTACTTTTTTATATATGTAAGAATAAATTGTATAACCTACCATTATTTTAAATCTCAAAATTGGGTAGAGTCCAATTCTAGTGGTCAATAAGAGAAGGGGTAAGGTGATGGGATATTTGGGGTTTTCTTTTTGTTTCTTTTTCTGGAGTAAAGCAGATGTTCTAAAAATGATCATGGTGATGAATGCACAATTATGTGATGATACTTTGAACAATTGCTTGTATACTTCGGATGGATTGTATGGTATGTGAATTTATCTCCATAAAATTACATTTAAAGAAAGAGTAAACCACAGGAATTTTGAAATAAATTTGTGAAATCTTCCCCAAAAAGAGGTCTTTGATCAAAGGAGATGCTGCCTTGTACAATGCCCGCTATGTGTTAACCATGTCACATAACTAACTATCTGATCACAAGAGGTGCCACCCACTAGAATTCAAAACTAAAGTAACATAATGAAGGATATACCATATGTATCTTATGTAGTGCAGTATTTTGTTCATATACAGCAAAACATAATTTCTAAGGATCCAGTGTGAGTTGTTGACTTGGTATTTACTATCTTTAAGTAACATCACCAATAACATATTTCTAGGAATTGGATGAGGAGCAACTAGGTTTTATGTATCTAAAACTGAAATAACATCTTGAAACAAGCCATTAAGAAGTTATTTTTCAGACTGTTAATTGTCACTAACTGAACAGTTAAATGTATATATGCTGCTAACACGAGCAGTATGTTCATTAATTTTGAAGGAAATTGAAAAAAAATCAGTTTTATATTTATTCTGAAGAGTAATATTTAATATATTTAGGCACTACAGACACAGTCAAAAATTATATACAAAATATTATAATGGCCATTGCAGCAATTCTACATTGATTGGAATGGGGCATATGAATTAAAAATGAGGAAAGTCTAGGAAGAGTTTCCAGTAAAAATATTTCAACCCTTCTAGGTGTAGTAGATCCTATGAAACATCCCCCAGATCCCCCCTTCCATACTAAGAAACTCAATTTCCCTCTCCTAATAATTCCCCTTCCTTAGGTGCTTGGGGTATTGGAGGCTGATAGAAATCATTGAGTCTCTTTAGTGAATTGCAATTTGCCAAAAAAAAAAAAAAAAACCAAAAAAAAAAAAAACATTTCAGTCAGTCCTTATTCCCCATCCCTGGGATCAGTCTCATCTAGTGGCTTGCAGGTGGGCTGGGCAGGGGATAAAATCCTGGGCACCTGGCCACATTATGTGACATGTCTGTAAGCCCATCCTCTTGAGAGCTGTTTTATTCTATCGGCCTGGCCATACTGCATTTCAACTCCTTCACCTATCCATTCCAACGTCCTTTATTCCTTCACAGATTTCTTCCCCTTCAAACTTTCTACGTGAAAATCTGTCTGCTCTGCAGGAAAACAGCCTAAGACAGTAGACTATCTTTAAGTCAATACCCAAAGAGATACTATATAGAGTTACTTTATTTGTGCAGCAGAATGATAGATGACATACTCAGAAAACAACTGATTGATATTTTAACTGGACTGTAAGATGTACGTGAAGAGCTTATTTATATAAATTATTTTCTACCTGAAGAGTTTGTTTCCATGTGTTTGGACTGAGGCTTGGGAATTTGAGGTTTTAACTCCAGTAGATTCTGAATCAATTTATCTGGCATGGGAACTAAGAGATTTTTTTTTTTTGGCATTTAATACAGATAATTTCAAATGTATATGAAATAGAATAGTATCATGAATCCCCATGAACTCATCACCTTGCTTCAACATTATCAACTCAGGGGCATTTTTGATTCAGTTATATCTTCTCTCATCTTCCCCTGTGGGGTCATTTGAAGCAGTTCTCAGATACCCTGTCAGTTTACCTAAACATATTTCAGTGTATATCTCTAAATGATAAGGACTGTTTTCCTTAAGTCATGACCAAAATACCATTATCACCCACAGAGAGAGTTAGAATTAGGAATTAGTAATGTGTTAAAATGATTTCAATGATCCAGAAATACTGATACATGAAAATTAACGTAAGCTTGGCATGTGATCCTTTGATGGATTGCCTGCATGTAATATGAGTGTGTGTCTCTGTGTATGAGAGTATGTGTGTGTATGTGGCACTGTTACTGCTTTCAAGTCAGCATCTTCGTGTGCATTTAGGTGTACCCTTCATCATGTACTAAAACCATCAATCATATAGTTTTATACTAACTATACCTTTGAGTTAGCAGATTTGTATCTTTTACTTTCTTGATGAGTTCTGCCTCAATAAAGTGGCAAGATGTATAAAAGCTCTTTAAAGTAGAATAACAGCCCCCAAACTTTACCAGAGAAGAAATTCAGCTTCAGTTATGGCAGGTAAGTTCTACAGCTTTCATTTTTCATTAGAGCTGCTTCTTATATTCTAGCATAATGGGAATATCCATCATCTTCCATTGGTTTCAGAAAATGAGTATTTTAGTCTCCCACCCCCTCCCCCTCCCCCCTTCCTCTCTCTCTTTCAGTCTGTCTCATCATCATCATGAACTCGGAAAACACTTATCCTGATGGGTAGTTCAGTCTGAAAGCCCAACATGAGGGGAAGCAACAAGGAAGATGAGCTGTAAAGATACATTTTTAAGGCCAGGTATTTTATCCAGAGTCCATCTCTAGCCAGAGTAGGTAGTATAAAGGAAACATCCACTGTGCACCAATTGTGGAGAAAACTTCAGCTATTCTAAATAGAATCCAATCCAGAGTTTCTATTTATTTGACATTCAGATTCATTTAGAACTAGTATCTATTCATGAAACTAATGACATGGAAATTGGTGCTGTTAATCTTGTCAGAATTGCAAGAATGCATAAATGACAGAAAGTAACTATTTACTTTCTCTCCTACCTTAAAACAGTTGTCATGACTAGTTTCAGAACAAGAAAAATAGGAAAAAAATCATGTTTTTTTTTAAATGCCTTAACCTTAGGTTAAAGTTAAAATTGTATCCTGATACAGCAAAAAAAATCTGAACATCAGTGTTCATCTAAGAAGGACTCCAGGCTCACCAAATGAACAAGCTAAAAAAAATAATAATAATTTAAAACACATTTTTTAAAGAAATGTGCTACACCACATCAAATTTTAATATTTCTAATGTATCCTTTATGGGCTGAAAAGCAAGCAAACAAATAAAATAGAATTGCTTTATGTCACAAAAATTCCTGATGAGTAGCTGTAGGGAAGACTAATTGTTGTTTTCCGATGTCAAGCTCGCCATTTGGTGACAATTTTCTAGAGTCTTTCCCCAAGTTAATGCATTGATGGATGTGTAGCTCATTAAAATCTGAAAAAAATCATTTTAACAAGTCTGTAAATTAACCAAAAGTAATAAAACTTTGAAAATGTATAATCTCTAACAAAGAAAGATTTAGAAGTACCAGAGGCCTTAAGCATGACCTTTAATATTTAATATTTTGATCTGTGACAAGCTCTGTGCTATTCATTTGCTTTTCATCTTCTCATCTATAAACTAAAAGAAGATGTAAGGGAAATTGTGTGTTTCTAATATAGGGAAAGAAAATGAGAAAACGTGATGATGGAGGCTCACACCTACAATGCCTTTTCTTTTCTTGAATCTCCCAAGAAGTCATATTTTTCGGATAATTAATTGCATAAATTTCTTGCATAAAGTAAACTACTCAAGATTTTATTGTTTTTATCCTATTGCTGCTTGATGAGCTTGCAGATGCTACCGAAATATAGTGTTCTAAAAGGCTACAGTAAATTATTCAGGATTTAGAACTTGACTTTTGGGAAAACAGAGAAAATAACAAAAAAGCATGGGTCTAGGTGCCAAAATACAATTTCATCATAGCCAGTTTAGTTCTCAGTCAAACTCCAAACAGGTAGAACAGGGATGGATGAATAGAAGGCTTTCAAACAAGTATTTGTTCAATACAATTTGTTGAAAAATGTTTGTTGTTTAAATTGTATCGAATGAAATTTGTTGAAAAACACTTTCTTTCATATGAAATTTACATAGGCAAACTAGACTGAATTTTATTTGTATTATTTTGATAGATATTATCTTTTCAGGGTTTGAGTCTTTTGGGTAGAATTAACCATTGAGATGCTAAAGAGGCTGATGAACCAAAGAATTGCATCTTTTGGAGACTACTCTGGACTAATTCTCTCCTCTCTTTCATGGCAAAGACATCTTGGATGACTAATACAATGAATGTTCAAGTTGGAATCAGGAAGGCCTGATGAGACTGCTGGTACTGGTGTAACTGTGCATTTCCATCCTTCACCTGCAGCCAAACTCAGTGGGCAGCTCTGTGAGGACAGAAAAGCCTGCTAACCTGGACGAGTTGGCTGTACCATGTCTGAAATATCACAGCTTTACTTTCCTGGGAAGAATTCAGTCTGCAATGTAATTCAAACCATTACAGAAGTTAAATGGCTTTATGAAAGTTGAAAGTCAGAGAGCTGTCTGTGAGGGAGGGAAATGAATTCCTCAGAGGACTTTTTACAGTTCTGTTTAGCACCTTCGAGTCTGACTTTGCGATACCCTGGAGAAGAATCCTAAAATATGTAACAAGTTACTTAGTTGTAGGAACAATTACTAAATTATAAACACTGAGTTCTGAAAAACCTGAAGAGATATAACATGCTATTTATAAATATAATTACAAAAAGGGGGCAGCTACTTTCAAAGAAGGTTTTCAGATTTGTTTCTCTGAAACACAAACAAAAACGGATTTAGCAGACATGCACACAAAGAAACATACTCCCATCCACTCCTCAAAGCTTTGAATTATAGATCTTATTCTCCAGTGTGTTCTAATCCAGTTTATTAAAGATCATAAAATGACCTTTATGATCATAATTTTTATGGTCAAATTTCTCATTATAGTTTTAATTTTGGCATTTCATTCTCAATCCCTGCATCCTCCCAGCTCTCCTTGAGTCAGAAGTGTCAAGTAAGGCACATCACTTAATCTGTTTCATTTTCCATTGAAAATGCTCAATTCCTGTTTTTGATTTTGGTAAAATATGCCAGCATTTAGGATTTTTAAATTTTTTCCCTTCGTACTTTATTATTAGTAAAGATTTTTGCTCTTCATAATAAATATCAAAGAAATACTTGTTGTCTCCAAATTGTCACTCAGAACTAGAAGCCTGTGCAGCACATTTTCCAGAGAATAGTGTTAGGTTCTTAATGTCTTGTGAGTATTCATTTCTAACACCACCTCCTACCTGTACCGAGCTCATAGTCATAGAACGACCAGTATCTGTAGTTTTTACCCTCCTGAAACGTGACTGCCTGACTTAATTAGTAAGCATGGCTAAATTACCCACATAAAGGCTAGAAGTTCAAGTTGGTTACATCTTAAGAATAGCAAATGGAAGGCAAATGAATATAAGCTGAAAAGCTGAAGGTGAAATAGGAGTGGGAAATTTTCCTGCTCCTATTCTTCCTATAAACAAAATGAAGATACAGCAAAGAGGCAAGCTCTATTGTACTATTAGATAGTGATGGGTTATAGTTGCAGCCTTCCAAAATACTGAATAAATATCGTCCTGTTTCTTCACTCCGTCAACCTGCATTGTTACCTGTCTTAGGATCCTTTGGCACAGATTAACCCGGTAGAGACTACACTTTTTGTCTTTGCTACGTTTTCTCTTAAGCAACGTCCACCTCCTCTAACTTGATCTCATGGGTCCATCTGCCTCTCAAATGTGATCACAATTTCCCTTCATGATTTTTTATGGAAATCTTTTTTACATTCTGCCCTACGATAGGTGCTGACTGCTATTCATTCATAACAAATCATGACTTAAAACAAAATAAAACTTGATGAAATTCTAAATTCTCATCATTACTTTCATCCAGAATATAAGCCTTTGGGTCTATTGTTGGCCAAAGGGCATTCAGAATTCCAATTTCACAGGGTACAAAACTCTAGAATTTTCCACCAGAATACTTAGGACCCTAATTATGAATTGAACTAAGGTTATATTAATTTAAATTACACAAAAACATAATATTTAATAAGGCATCAAATTCATTTTGGCTTTACTTGGTAATAGGAAAGCCTTATAAGATTAAAAATAACTTTCGAACAATACATAAGCAGGAAATGAAGGTATCTATAATCAGTGACCATCTCCAACTGGTGGGCTTCTTTCCTTTGGGTTCAAGGTTCAGCTAGTAGGTCATCTCTTAATTTTTGAGCCTGCCCTAAAGACTTAGAAGTCATGACCTAGATGAGGCTCTCTCTCTAGTACAGTGTATAGTTTAATTAAGCCTGTCTCTCCTCATGTGCTTTTTGAATTTTATCATCACCAGAATCACCTGGATATCTTGTTGAAATGTTGATTGTTGGCCTCACCACTAGAGTTTCTGTTTTACCAGGAGTGAGACGGAGGCTGATCATTTGTAGACGTCCAGGTGATGCTAAATTTGCTGGTCTGAGACCAAACTGAGAACCACTGTTCAGATCGTATATGACTAGTTGGGTAATTAACTCCACTGATAAAAGAAGCAATTGAAAGGGGTTTATGGAAGTCCGAACTTAGCAAAGATTTTCAGTAGTACATGTCAAAGAGCACTGAGCCTTCTCACAAAGTCAAATGTTATGACTGGTTCCAAAAATTAAACTTTTATTTAAGACTTTGGTTCGAAACCCTTTAAAGAACTAAATTATACTCTCTTGTGACTGATGTAGGCAGATGTTATTGCTTTTATTACCTTGCTAAGAGAATATACTTGAAGAGTTACTACGTATTTTATTTCTTTAATGCCTGCAGTATTACTTTAAATTAAGGACCTGATAGTTATCTGCAATTACATAATGGTTATGTTGTCCTGGCATGAGCAAGAGTTACAGTTTCATTATAGAGCAACTACCTTCCAGATTTACTCATCTCTTTTATAGATGGTAGTATTAAAATTATCCTTCCTGGTGTGCAGTTACTTTGGCACCTGCTATAACTAACTAGGATTTTAAAATACTACACTGTAGAATATTGTAAAATATATTATAAAGCAAAAGGTCGACTTTTCCCAGCAGCATCTGCTCTTCTTATGCACTCTGAACACATTTAGTCATGACTTTTGCTCTTCCTGGTTACAGGAAGTTCGTTCTCAGAGGCTGTTCCAAAGATCATTTGTCTTTAAAAAGTACTTTGCGTTTTCGAGAGAGTATTAATAGAATCGATGTTCATGTTTTCATGTGTTATTAAGCTTTCCTAAAAATGAAGAGCATAAATCAAGGTTTGGAAAAATGTAGAATTGTTGACTTTTCCTTAAACCTTTTCAAATATACTTTCAGACATTTTTAGTCATGATTCCAGGTAGTGGTCTTGTATTGTGGAATTTGGGACTTTTGTTTTCTTATTTTTCATGTTATGCAAGATAAGGAAGTAGATGCTTTAGTCAATTTCTATAATGAGATACAATCTTGTTGCTAATATAGGAAACTTACCTCCTCCACCTCTCCAAATTGGGAGGGGTTCATTTAAGCAGGCTGAGAATTTTTCTATCTAATTGAAGGCAAGGCTGTGTTCCTTCATATAATTAATTTTAAAGTAAGTTATAGAGGGTATTGACAAAGCCAACATTTCATGAGACTTCAAGGAATTATATATATGTATATACGTATATATATATATGCAATGTTAGAAAAACAGATGCCTTTGTTTTAAGCAAAGGTTTTTTTTTACTCTACTTAAAGTTTTGGGGTAATATGAAGATTCATTTAGGCAAACACTGTGTTACTGTAGACACAGCATTTACTTTGCCTATTATGATTACTTTACATTTGTTATGCTACAGGCCAGCAAAGGCTGGTAAACAGGACAATCAGTTTAAGATACCTATATGCACACACCCCCCCATCTAGCAGGATATATGCACACACACCCCCATCTAGCAGGATATATGCACACACACCCCCATCTAGCAGGATATATGCACACACACCCCCATCTAGCAGGATATATGCACACACACCCCCATCTAGCAGGATATATGCACATCCCCCCCTCATCTAGCAGGATATATGCCCGCACCCCCCCATCTAGCAGGATATATGCACACACACCCCCATCTAGCAGGATATATGCACACCCCCCCCCCCCATCTAGCAGGATATATGCACACACACCCCCATCTAGCAGGATATATGCACACACACCCCCATCTAGCAGGATATATGCACACACACCCCCATCTAGCAGGATATATGCACACACACCCCCATCTAGCAGGATATATGCACACACCCCCCATCTAGCAGGATATATGCACACACACCCCCATCTAGCAGGATATATGCACACACACCCCCATCTAGCAGGATATATGCACACACACCCCCATCTAGCAGGATATATGCACACACACCCCCATCTAGCAGGATATATGCACACACACCCCCATCTAGCAGGATATATGCACACACACCCCCATCTAGCAGGATATATGCACACACACCCCCATCTAGCAGGATATATGCACATCCCCCCCTCATCTAGCAGGATATATGCCCGCACCCCCCCATCTAGCAGGATATATGCACACACACCCCCATCTAGCAGGATATATGCACACACACCCCCATCTAGCAGGATATATGCACACACACCCCCATCTAGCAGGATATATGCACACACACCCCCATCTAGCAGGATATATGCACATCCCCCCCTCATCTAGCAGGATATATGCCCGCACCCCCCCCATCTAGCAGGATATATGCACATCCCCCCCTCATCTAGCAGGATATATGCCCGCACCCCCCCATCTAGCAGGATATATGCACATCCCCCCCTCATCTAGCAGGATATATGCCCGCACCCCCCCATCTAGCAGGATATATGCACGCACACCCCCATCTAGCAGGATATATGCACACACCCCCCCATCTAGCAGGATATATGCACACACACCCCCATCTAGCAGGATATATGCACACACACACCCATCTAGCAGGATATATGCCCGCACCCCCCCATCTAGCAGGATATATGCACACACCCCCCATCTAGCAGGATATATGCACACACACCCCCATCTAGCAGGATATATGCACACACACCCCCATCTAGCAGGATATATGCACACACACCCCCATCTAGCAGGATATATGCACACACCCCCTCATCTAGCAGAATCAAGTACCCCTCGAGAGGGACAAGGATACAATCAATAGAACCGGGAATTAAGCAGATACAAATATATAGGGAATTAAAGAGGAAGGAAAGAAGAGATGAAAAAGATCGCCATATATACGAAGGTAGGATTTGTCCACTTAGTATGGAATTCCAAAGCAAAGACACCTGGTTGAAGGCCAAAGACCCCGAAGTGAAATGGATAAAATAAAGGCATAGACTATTCATACCAGCATTTGGTAAGGAAAGAATGCTGATTAAAAGATGAAGTGTTTGGGAGTTGAGATCATTGGTGAGAAATCAGGGCTCAGAGGACAATAGGGATGGTGGGGTGATATGGGGATATATGGGGAGCAGGGATCTTTTAAGATAGAGATGCCTGCCTGTGCTTACAGGCATTGATTAGAAAAAGTCTTTTATTCCAATGAGCTTCTGTAGAAGCAAACAAAAGCTAAAGATTTTGTGAATTAATTTCTAACAAATATATCATAGATACATGAACAGACTATCTTAATCTGTTCCTACAATGCAAAGGTATTTGAAAGAATTAGGTAGCACGGTTATACTAAATTCTGTGGCCTTGTAGGTGACCTTGATCTTATTATTTTGAATTAGCTAGCTATAATCTGCAAAGTTCCTTGTCATAATTAAAAAGGAAGAGAAGGGAGTTTGAACATATTTTCAGCATAAATGTGTAATAGGTGATGTGATGGCTTAATGATAACAGTGATGTTGCATTAATATCATTTTAATGGTACATGTCTTTCAGTCATGTCAAAACAAGTTTTGATGAGTTAATGATTTCTAGGAAAGTCTCAAGGCACCATAAAA
Organism: Tamandua tetradactyla; assembly: GCF_023851605.1. Classification (NCBI taxonomy): domain Eukaryota; kingdom Metazoa; phylum Chordata; class Mammalia; order Pilosa; family Myrmecophagidae; genus Tamandua; species Tamandua tetradactyla. Next base: position 43,110,209 of record NC_135339.1, read on the forward strand.
AGCTTAATGTCCTACATTTCATTTTTATCCCCTCCTTTTTGATGAATCAGATGTCTACCATATACAGTCACCTGATAAGTGTTTTAAATAAATGTCACTGAAAACAAGTGAAGCATAAAAAGGTTAAAATTATAAAGATGTGAGTTCCAGGTAATTAATTTTTATATATCTGCAACTGCTCTAAGAAGGGCAGGGATAATTAAAAGAAACTGCTGCTAATTGTAATGGGAAAGTGAGATTTGAGAGGGCAATCATTATCATACCCTTTTAAGAAATGCTTGATAGCTGGAAATAGTTATTGAGAATGAGAACTTTCTTCTACCTTATTGGCATGGCAAATAAGCAGTATAGTTTCCTTAGTAGGAAAAACTGATGAATCATATACTCTTGCCTAATATAGAGGCTTTCCACACCTAGAACCATTTTTATTTTTAAATAAAATGTGACTTTCTAAAATTATTTATTTCTTAGTATAGCACTAATCTATGAATTTTATTTTAATCCTGTGACTTTCTAAAGTAGTTTAATTATTAGTATAGCACAAATCTATACATTTTATTCTCTTTGGGATAAGGAATAACTTTAAAACAATGTTTTCTAACATTTTCAGAAGTCATATTAAACATCAATATACTTCACTTCGTCATGTACAGAAGGAATTTCTTTATATGTAGTGTATATTTCGTATGGAACTATAAGCTGAAATCATGAAATAATGCCCACAAAAAAGCATGCCCAGCTGTTTTCAATTTTTCTATTAATATTCATTTGTTATTTTTTGTTCATTTGCCATTAATATTATTCATGGCAGAATAAATTCTCAGAAAAGAAATTACTGGGAAAAGTTTAACATTAAATATCTTCTAAATATTAATCCATGTGTTTACAATTATTTGGAGAACAAGTGCTACTGTTACATTAATAGAGGTAATACCTTGGCTCAGGTGACACAATGTAATCTGAGAAACCCTGTTTTAGAACTATGACATGGGATCCACTTTTGAGAAGCTTAATATCTAGACAAGGGAAGAAATAATATATTGAAATACATGGAAAGAAAAAATATATATGTGCATGTATATATACATATATATATATAATGGAAGGGCCTAAGAGCAAGATCAAATAGTATCTTACAGGTATATAATATATAACTTAACAAGTGAGTTCAGAAAGATTTTGTTGAGGTAGATTTAAATACAATGAGGTGAAGGGGTCTCAAGCTAGGGAGAACTGAGAGGCATGTTTGTGGAAATTTGGAAAGAGATCTTGGAGGATTCTGAGCAAACAGAACAACATGCATAGAAATTCATTCATTAGAAAATGTCTGTACTCAGCATGTTGCCAGGGTCTTCAGGCTGTACCTATAAATGAAATGGTTTGGGCTTGCATGCCCAAGAATAGTACTGTAGCTGACCCCTTTCTTCCCCCTGGTACCCGTCAGAAGTCCCCGAGATGATGATGTCTCAGATGCACTCTTTGGTCAAGCCCAGGCTACTCCATCCTGTTGTTCCGCCGGTACTTTAAAGACTCTAATTTCTTTCTGCTGCTAATTTTACCATCAAGTTAGTAGTGAAATATGAAGGGAAAAGGTAGAATTTACCTCTTTCTGTGCCCAAAGGAAGCTAAGAGGAGGCTTTATAAAGGTCACCACAATGCAGGTTAGTCAAGGCTGACATTTTTTAAAGATGACATTAAAGGTTCATGGTTAGTGAAAGGGAATTTCAACAAGTGAGAGAAATTTTGATTGCTAGGGACTATGGCAGGGTTTGCTGACTAGGCAACTCCTAAATATTATCTTAAAGAGCATGCCAATTTTTAGTGTACTGGTTTGAAAGTGTTGTGTATCCCAGAAAAGCTATGTAATTTAATCCTGATTCAATATTTGATTGTAACTTAATGAATTCCCTTTGTAAAAGCCATTCCATTTCTGGTATATTGCATTCTGGCAGTCCTTAAAAACTAATACATCTAAATTCAGAATGAGTGTAGGTTGACTATTAGTTAGGTCTCTCCTTCTAGTTCGACATTTTAAATAATGCCATAATAATAGAACCAACCTCACACATAATAATAGAACAACCCTCTTGGAGGGAGTCAAGAGATAATACATAAAGCATTTAATCAATAACTTCTACAGTAAGTCATGTATAAGTATTAAGTATAATTATTTTATATTTATTATCTCGATACCATATCATTTATGCTGACAATGTCCATAAAATTAATTTTCATTATTAATTTCTACCTATCCCCTGAACCCAAGATTTAAATATTCAGCTATCTCCTTGATATTACCATTTGGATATCTAATGATCTCTCAAAATAAAAATATCTATCTCTCCAGTCCCCAAATTTGTGCCTGTAGTTTTCTCCATCTCAGATAGTGGATATCCCATCTTTCCAATTCTCCAAGTCATAAACTTGGTATTATCCTGGCCTCCTTTGTATTTCTCCTGCTCCACAATCTCTTATGAAATCTGGCCAACACTACCTCCAAAACCTAAAGTACGTGCAATGCAATTATCTAAATCTAAACCACTTTTTTTCCCTGGATTATTTCAATAGCCTTGAAACTGGGCATCCTGTTTCTGCCATTAGCCTCTTTATTTTGTTCTAAAAATGTGCCATGAATGCGAGTCTGTTAAGACACAAGTCAATCATGTCACATCTCCGTTCAAAATTTTCCACTGGTTCCATCTCATTAGAGGAAAAACCCATGTTTTTTTTTGCGAGTAGTCTTATTATTATCTGTGACCTGCTCCTGCCCTTAGTTTACAGCTGCTAAAAACAAATGCCATATGATAGGTTGGCTAAACAACAATAATTTATTGGCTCGTGGTGTCAGAGGCTTAGAAGGCTTCCTTCCTCCTGGTTGGCCAACAATCTTTGCTTGTCTTTCACATGGCAATGCACACCTTTCTTTTCTGGGTTCTTTGACTTCAGGCTTCTGACAGCTCCCCAAGGCTTTCTCTCTCTCTCTGTCTGAATTTCATTCTGCTTATTAAGGATTCCAATAAACTGAATTAAAGCCCAGGCTGATTCAGTTTGGCCATACCTTAACTGAAGTAACATCTTCAAGAGATCCTATTTACAGTTGCCCCCCACGCTCCAGAATGAGGACCCAATATCAAGGACATGTCCAAACTGAGACACACGATTCAATCTGCCACAGCCCTTTCCTCTCTAACTTCAGGGTCCCTAATAGACTCTTGTCAAATTACTTTGATAGTCACAAAGAGACATTGCTACCATCCTATTTGGCGACCTCATTCCATAGGTAGGGTTGCCAGATGAAATACAGGACTCCCACTTAAATTTGAATTTTTGAATTTCAGACAAACAACATTTATATGAATATATGTGTTTGTGTGTATGCTTATTTAATATAATATTATATAGCACATGCATGAAAAATATTATTTGTTATTTACCTGAATTTCAAATTTAACTAGGTGTCCTGTATTTTGATTTGCTAACTCTGATAAATGAAAAAATCCCTGAAACTACAAATTTTATTATGAACATAATCTGCCTCCCATAGTTTTGCCAGCGATAATCTTCCCAATTATTTGTCCACTGCAGGACATGGAACTACCTGCGTCCAGCCTCAATAATAGCTGCCTTGCCATTCACTCACCAAATGATCACTAAGGCACTGTAACACATTTTAAAATTCCATATATATCAGTTAGAATAGGCAAGTTATGCTATGTCAGCAACCACCACCCTCCTACCCAACTCCGGGTCTTCTAGTAAGTCAAGGTTATTTTTTATGCATGCTAATTCCCATGCCAGGTCAGTGAGAGAGTCTTCTGCTATGCTGTGCTCACTCAGGGACTCAGGAAAAGGGTATACAACTCCATGCTTCCATGACTGATGAAGTAGGAAGGAAAAATATATATATGTTGAATGTCCACTGGATCCTAAAGTTTTTGTTTCAGTTCATCTTAATTTTTGAGACAATAATCGCAGAAACAGCACCCTCTGCCCAATCCTCGTTTCTACTTTCAGTATGAGGACTAAAAACTACCTTGAAATTGAGTATACTTTTCCACCAAAAATATGTTCTACTTTTACTTCTCATGCATGTATTCATAAAAACATGGTGATATTATATTAATTTGTTTGAAGGACATACAGAACATATCTTCTGCAACTTGCTGTCTTTACACATGTTCTCTGAATTTGTCAGATCATTCATTTCCACTGTATGAATGTATTTACAATCATTTGTCCCATTTCCTCATTTTAGGGCATTTAAAATATTTCTAATCTTTCATTGAATTCAAAAATTCTGCAATGTACGTTCTTATTAGATTTTATTGTACACCTATGTAAGGGTTTTTCTGTGATAGATACTTAGTTGCAGAATTTCTAGGTCATAGATTATGCTGATCTTCAAATCTATTACATGTTATGAGCTTACTATCCAAATTTCTGTGTACTCATTTACTCACATCCTCACTAATATCTGGGGTTCAGAGTTTAAATAACTGCCAATATAATGGGAATAAAATGATTTTATTGGTATCTTAATTTGTATTACTCTTACAGTTTGAGTAGTTGAACGCCTTTTCATAATATTTATTATCCAGTTGGATTTTCTTTTTTCGTAAATTGCTGATTTATCTCCTTTCTCATGATTCTGTAGAATTATGTGTCATTTTCTTACTGATGTGTGTTTTCCTTTAGGAACTCTGGACAGACATTCATTCCTAGTTAAATATGGTAGCATTTAATACTACCCCTTCTGCAGTTTCCTTTTCACTTTGCTTTTGATGTTATCTTCTATAGGCAAATAAATTTGGACATTGTCAAAGGTATCAATTTTTCTCTTTATGGCTTTTTGCTTTCTTTGTGTCTTGCATAAGAAACCTTTATTTAGATGCCATAGAGATTGTTCCCTATATTACCTTCTAAAAATTTTAAAGTTTTATTTTTTGCAATGTGTTCTTAAGTCTACCTGTAATTGTTTTGTGTGTGTGTATTCTGTGAGGTAATGATTCAACCCCATTTCTCCAACTATTTTATATTTTCTACCGTGTTCTCTGATTTCTTATGCCACTCTGTTGTAAAATAACTTCCATACGTGGGTCTACTTGTTTCTGAGCTTTCTTTTTCCCAGTTGCACTGGCCTTTTTCTCAGTGCTAGTTCCGATTCATAGCATTGCAGCAAGGGCGTTTTACTTATAATAAACTTTGATGTCAGAAAGGTAAAATATCCTTCTTAAAATGGAATACGGAATCTTTCCCCATTAATTTTAGGAGCAGCTTGCCAAGTTCTTGATGATGTTGGTCATAATGACACTACAATTAAACCTTGATTTGGGGAAAGATTGCTATCTGTATTACTTTGACTATTCCCATCCGTGCTGGTCTGAAAAGATGTATGTACCCTAGAAAAGCCATGTTTTAATCCTAATCCCATTTTGTAAAGGCAGCCGTTTCTTCTAATCCCTATTCAGTAGTGTATGTTTGAAACTGTAATTAGATCATCTCCCTGGAGATGTGATTCAATCAAGAGTGGTTGTTAAACTGGATTAGGTGGAAACGTGTCACCACCCATTCAGGTGGGTTTCGATTAGTTTACTGGAATCCTATGAAAGAGAACAACAAGAGAGAAAGCCAGGAGATTCAGAGAGAGCAGAGAATGCTGCAGCAATATGAAGCAGAGAGTCCACCAGCCAGCGACCTTTGAAGATGAAGAAAGAAAATGCCTCCTGGGGAGCTTCATGAAACAGGAAGCTAGGAGAGAAAGCTAGCAGATGATGCTGTGTTGGCCATGTGCCCTTCCAGCTGAGAGAGAAACCCTGACTGTGTTCACCATGTGCCTTCTCACTTGAGAGAGAAACCCTGAACTTCATCGGTCTTTTTGAATCAAGGTATCTTTCCCCGGATAACTTAGATTGGACATTTCTATGGACTTGTTTTAATTGAGACATTTTCCCAGCCTTAGAACTGTAAACTAGCAACTTATTAAATTCCCCTTTTTAAAAAGCCATTCTGTTCCTGGTATATTGCATTCCAGCAGCTAGCAAACTAGAACACCATCTATGCACTAATATAAATCTTTTTCTCTTAAGTTCTTGAGCAATATTTAAACAGTTATTTTCAGTATATAGAGAAATAACATTTTGCAGTGTTTCCAGGCACATATTCTAGATCCATATTGTCACACTTGATTCCCACTTCTGACCCTTACTATCTTATTACTTGAGAAAAATCAATTACTTTCTATGTTTCAGTTTCCTCTTCTATTAGAAAGAAAAACAAAGCAAAACCTCATCTACCTCCTAAGAATTCTGGGAGGATTAAATGATTTAACATTTATGAAATATTTCAATCAGCCTGGCACATCATAAGCAGCACCCAAGTATATTTTAAATTAAGAAAAAAACTATTTTTTGTTGCTTCTCTGAATGTTCACTATATATATTTAATTTGGTTGTTGCATAGTTACAGGAACTTTGATGATTTCTTTAACTTTTGTTAGGGAAGTCATTGATTTATAGAAATATCTTGCATACAGTATATAAAACACAATTCCCATATACTACCCTATTATTAACACCTTGCATTAATGAGATACATTTGTTTTAATTCATGAAAGAACATTTTTATAATTGTACTATTAACTATATGCCAGTGTTTACAAATCGGTCCATTGTGTTGTACAGTCCTATGTTCTGTATTTTAATTTCTATTCCAGTGACATATATATGGCCTAAAAGTTCCCCTTTAAACAATGCATAATTCACTCCCGCTAATTACATTTACAATGTTGTGCTGTTATCATCACACTACATTAATTTCCCATTCCCTACCCCATTTCAGACCCTGGTAACCTAAATTCTAGATTCTGCCTCTATGAATTTGCTTATTCTAGTTATTGTATATTAGATTTTTTATTGTGAAATATAGCATATAAACAAAAAGTAATAAATTTCCAAGTACATTTTGACAAGTACTTATAGAGCAGATTTTTAAATTTGATATGGGTTACAGTTCCACAATTTTTCATTTTTTCTTCCAGTATTAGTGAGATAATGCAATATTTGTCCTTTTGTGTCTGGCTTATTTCAGTCACATAATGTCTTCAAGGTTTATCCATGTTCTTGCAACAGGACTTCATTTCTTTTTATGGCTGAATAATATTCCATTGTGTGTATGTGCCACATATTATTTATCCATTCATCAGCTGATGGACACTTACGTGGTTTCCATCGTTTGGAAATATGAATAATACTGCTGTGAACACTGGTATACATCTACCTGTTCAAGTCCTTATGTTAAGTTCTATTTGGGATATACTAGTAGTGAGATTGTTGAGTGATAGGGTAACTCTTACTGAAGAACTGCCAAACTGTCTTCCACAGAAGCTGTACCACTATACATTTCCACCAGAAATGAATGAATGTCCCTATTTCTTCACCTCTTCTCCAACACTTGTAATTTTCTCTTCTTTTAATAGTGGCCATAGTAGTGGGTATGAAATGATATTTAATGGTGGCTTTGATTTGCATTTCCCTACCAGCTATTGATCATCTTCTCATGTGCTTTTTTGTATATTCTCTTTGGGGAAACATCTACTTGTCCATTTTTAATTGGGTTGTTTGTCTTTTTATTGTTGAATTATAGGACTTCTTTATATATTCTAGGTAATAAACACTTATCAGATATGTAGTTTCAAAATATTTTCTCCCATTGAAAAGGTTGTCTTTTCATTTTTGTAATGACATCCTTTGATGCACAAGTGGGTGTGTGTTTTCCTGGGGTCCCATTTATCTAATTTTCTTTTGTTGCTTGTGTTTTGGGTGTCAAACCCCAAAAATCATTGCCTAACACAAAATCCTGAAGATGCTTCCCTATATTTTCTTCCAGGAGTTCTATAGTCCTAGTTTTTATATTTAGTCTTTGATCCATTTTAAATTAATTGTATGAAGTTTGAAGTAAGGGTCCTCTATCATTCCTTTGCATATGGAAATCCACTCCACCCAGCACCATTTCTTGAAGATACTGTTCTTTCCCACTTGAGTGGACTTAGCAGCCTAAAATCAAAATCAATTGGCCGTAGATGTGAGGGTCTATTTCTAAACTCTCAATTTGATTTCATTAGTCTATATATCTTCCCTTTTGCAAGTACCATGCTGTTTTAAACACTGTCTTTTTATTAAGTTTTAAAGTCAAGAGTGGGAGTCATCCAACTTTGTTTTTCATTTTCAAGATGATGCTGGCTATTCAGGACCTTTACTCTTCAAAATAAATTTGATAATTGGCTTTTTCATTTCTACAAAGATGTCTATTGGAATATTGATTGTGACAGCATTGAATCTGTACATCGTTTTAGGTAGAATTGATGTTTGACTATATGTAGTCTTCCATTCCACAAACATAGAATATTCCTTAATTTACTTAGACCATCTTTGATTTTTTAAGCAAAGTTTTGTAGTTTTCTATGTATATACATCTTTGGTTACACATATTCTGAAATATTTGATTCTTTTAATTGCTATTTTAAATGGAACTTTTTCTTGATTTCCTCCTTAAAAGACTCATTACTAAAAAATAGAAACATTACTGATTTTTGCATGTATATCTCATATCCTGCCACTGTGCTGAATTTGTTTATTAGCGCTAGTAGTTTTGTTACAGAGTTTTCAGGACTTTCTGTATATGGGATCATGTGCTCTGCAAATAGTGAAGGTTTTACTTTTTCTTTTTCAATTTGGATGCCTTTTATTTATTTTTCTGGCAGAATTGCTCTGTCAATAACTTCCAATATAAATGTTGAATAATGTGGTGACATTTGGGATCCTTGTCTTGTATATTGATTTTCCTCCAAACTTGATAATCTCTCTTTTTGACTGAAATAGCTAGTAATTTCTCTTGTAATCTCTATGAAGACAACATATAATTTGAATAGTTGAACTGTAAATTAAGAAATTACCTCAAAATAATGAAATTTTGTATTTTCTTTCTAACGCAATGCCTTTTAGGTTTTCTTCTGACTTGGATCTCTAACACTACACAATTAGAAAAGAAGTCATCATACCAGTCATCTTTGCCTTGTTCTTTATTTTAAAGGGAGTATTTCTAATATATTCAGTTTTTAACTATAGTATTTACTGCAGGTTTTCCATAAATATCTTTGAGCCAATTATAAACATTCAGCTTATTCCTCTTTTGCTTTTTCTGCAATAGTTGATAAGGTTGTTTGCGTCAAACCCATTATTTATCAATTTGTTGAAATGCATTAATTTTTAATATTAACACATCTCCTCTATTCTGAGGATAAAATATGTTTGGTTATGGTGACACTTTTATACACACACACACTCACTATTAACTTGAGTTTGCTAATATTTTTAAAATTTTGAACCTATGAACTGATCTATATTGGTCCATAGGTTAATTTTCTTTTACTATCCACTTTGGGTTTAGAATAAAAATTTTATATGAACCCCCATTGAAGGCAAAAAAAGGGAAATATTGTAAGCAGCTTTCTATGCCCAGACTCTGTTCTAGGCTCTGGAGATAGATCAGGGAGTAGATAGCAAACTGTCCCTTATTTCATGGAGCTAATATTCTCATCAAGTGCATAGAAAATGTATATGAAAATACACGAATTATACATTATGGTAGAAGATGAAAAATATTGCTGAAAATGTAGGCTAAGAATGATAGGAAATACTGGGGAGGTAGAATACTAAATGGGTGATCACAATAGGTTTCATTAAGAATGTTTGTTTTATCTATTTGTTCAAAAGTAGGTTAATAATAAAGTATTCTCATGTTTGTTTCTCTAAATTTCTGCTGAACCTATAGTGGTATAGATTTTCAATCATCATATTTGTTCTAGTTTGCTAGCTGTCGGAATGTAACACACCAGAGATGGATTGGCTTTTAACAAAAGGGGATTTATTTCATTAAAAACGTATAGTTCTTCAGAGGAAGGGAATAACTTTCAACTGAGGTTCTTTCTTACGTGGGAAGGCAGAGGGCAATCTCTGCTGCCTTTCTCTCCAGGCCTCTGGGTTCCTACAACTTTTCCCGGGGAGAACCCTTTCTGCATCTCCAAAGGCCTGGACTGACCTGCAAGTGCTGAGATGAGGAATGCTGAACTGCTAGGGCTGTGCTATGCTAAGCTCTCTCATTTAAGCTTCCAGTCAATTAAATCGCCCCCTAGCCGACTGCAGATGTAATCTGCAACAGATGAGCTTCACATGCCATTGGCTCATGTCCACAGAAATAAAACTAGGCACTTGGCCAAGTTGACACCTGAACCTAACTACCACATACCCAGTTCTTATCAATTTGGCAGCTATACACATCACCCTAAATGATAATAAAGTGACAAAAATTCTCTTCTGGCTGTGGACCTATGACTCTCAAAACAAGTTAACTGGTGACAATATGCAAAGGAGGACAGTCACAGGATATAGCTTTTTATTTCCATAAGGAGGAATTGGAAGAAACACAGGAGTCACAAGACCCAAACAGTTCTGAAAACCTTCAGGGCAAACTCCATTGGATTTCAAAGTCTGAAAGTCATTTATCCTTCAGCTTTAGAAAGTGGCAGACCCACCCTTTCCAAGGGTGAGAGCTCAGCGTAGCACAGTCCTAGCAGCTCAGCATACCTCATCTTGGCACTCACAGCTCAGCCCAGGCCTTTAGAGATGCAGAAAGGAATCACCTCAGGGAAAGTTGTTGGAACCCAGAGGCCTGGAGAGATGGCCAGCAGAGATAACCCTGAGCCTTCCCACGTAAGAAAGAACCTAAGTTGAAAGTTAGCTGCCTTTCCTCTGAAGAACTGTACATTTTTAACTAAACATTATGTTGTTCTTTTTCCTCTTTCTGTCTCTCTCTTCCTTTTCCCCTTCCTCTCCCTTTTTTTCTTGATCATCAAACTTGCCAGAAGTTTGTCTATTTAATTAGTGTTTTTAGAAAAATCACCTTTTTTTCATTGTTATTTAATTGTTTTTCTTTCATTTATTTTTGCTCCTGTATTATTTAACTTACTTTTTGAGTTTATTTTGCCTATAAAATGTCAGCTTTTTCTGTATTCAAGGTTTTTCTTTCTTTCTTTTTTTTTTGGGGGGGGGGGCGTACATGGTCCAGAAATCAAACCCAGGTTTCCCACATGTGAGGCGAGCGCTCTACCACTGAACCATCTGTGCTCCTAGTTTTACTTTCTTTTTAAAATGTGGTTCTATTTGCTAACCTATAAATGTTTTATTAAATTTACTAATTTAATACATTCTAATAATAATTAGTTCACTAGCCCTGAAATGCCTTTCCTTTTGCAATACAATTTGTTCCTTCCCTGACCAATAGTCTCAAAAATAATGATCAGAGATATTTTTGTTAACCTTTTACATAAATTTAAAGTACTAAGTCAAGTATATCTATTTGTAACATATTCTTGAATGAGATTTTACAAATGTCCTATCAGCTGTGATAAACAATTGTTTTCCTGCAATGTAGAGATACCCTATTTGCCATGAGGCAGTTAAGGGAAGGGCTTGGTGTGGTTTCGTGTTCATTATGGTAAGAAAACCCATAATTATCACAGTCACTCTATATACCCCCTTTTAGAATGCCTAATTTATTTTTTTAAGATGGATTTAAGGTGCTATCAAATTATTTTAATTTTAGATTCCATCTTCTGTAGCATTCCCCAGAATGTTTACTTGATAACATCCTCTGATTGAGAGTTATTTTAATGACAAATTCTCCCCTCCTCCTCAAAATATTGCCTCACTTCCATACTGATTCATTTTTTTTTCTTAATTAACGGAAAAAAAGAAATTAACCCAACATTTAGAAACCATAGCATTCTACATATGCACTCAGTAATTCTTAACATCATCACATAGATGCGCGATCATCGTTTCTTAGTACATTTGCATCGGTTTAGAAGAACTAGCAACACAACCGAAAAAGATATAGAATGTTAATATAGAGAAAAAAATAAAAGTAATAGTAGTAAAAACAAAACAAAACAAAACAAAACAAGACAAAAACCTATAGCTCGGATACAGCTTCATTCAGTGTTTTAACATGATTACTTTACAATTAGGTATTATTGTGCTGTCCATTTTTGAGTTTTTGTATCTAGTCCTGTTGCACAGTCTGTATCCCTTCAGCTCCAATTACCCATTATCTTACCCTGTTTCTAACTCCTGCTGGACTCTGTTACCAATGACATATTCCAAGTTTATTCTCGAATGTCGATTCACATCATTGGGACCATACAGTATTTGTCTTTTAGTTTTTGGCTAGACTCACTCAGCATAATGTTCTCTAGGTCCATCCATGTTATTACATGCTTCACAAGTTTATCCTGTCTTAAAGCTGCATAATATTCCATCGTATGTATATACCACAGTTTGTTTAACCATTCGTCTGTTGATGGACATTTTGGCTGTTTCCATCTCTTTGCAATTGTAAATAACGCTGCTATAAACATTGGTGTGCAAATGTCCGTTTGAGTTTTTGCCCTTAATTCCTTTGAGTAGATTCCCAGCAATGGTATTGCTGGGTCGTATGGCAATTCTATATTCAGCTTTTTGAGGAACTGCCAAACTGCCTTCCACAGTGGTTGCACCATTTCACATTCCCACCAACAGTGGATAAGTGTGCCTCTTTCACAGCATCCTCTCCAGCACTTGTCATTTTCTGTTTTGTTGATAATGGCCATTCTGGTGGGTGTGAGATGATATCTCATTGTGGTTTTGATTTGCATTTCTCTAATGGCCAGGGACACTGTGCATCTCTTCATGTGCCTTTTGGCCATTTGTATTTCCTCTTCTGAGAGGTGTCTGTTCAAGTCTTTTTCCCATTTTGTAATTGGGTTGGCTGTCTTTCTGTTGTTGAGTTGAGCAATCTCTTTATAAATTCTGGATACTAGACCTTTACTAATATGTCATTTCCAAATATTGTCTCCCATTGTGTAGGCTGTCTTTCTACTTTCTTGATGAAGTTCTTTGATGCACAAAAGTGTTTAATTTTGAGGAGCTCCCATTTACTTATTTCCTTCTTCAGTGCTCTTGCTTTAGGTTTAAGGTCCATAAAACCACCTCCAATTGTAAGATTCATAAGATATCTCCCTCCATTTTCGTCTAACTGTTTTATGGTCTTAGACCTAATGTTTAGATCTTTGATCCATTTTGAGTTAACTTTTGTATAGGGTGTGAGATATGGGTCTTCTTTCATTCTTTTGCATATGGATATCCAGTTCTCTAGGCACCATTTATTGAAAAGACTGTTCTGTCCCAGGTGAGTTGGCTTGACTACCTTATCAAAGATCAAATGTCCATAGATGAGAGGGTCTATATCTGAGCACTCTATTCGATTCCATTGGTCAATATATCTATCTTTATGCCAATACCATGCTGTTTTGACCACTGTGGCTTCATAATATGCCTTAAAGTCAGGCAGTGCAAGACCTCCAGCTTCGTTTTTTTTCCTCAAGATGTTTTTAGCAATTCGGGGCACCCTGCCCTTCCAGATAAATTTGCTTATTGGTTTTTCTATTTCTGAAAAATAAGTTGTTGGGATTTTGATTGGTATTGCACTGAATCTGTAAATCAATTTAGGTAGGATTGACATCTTAACTATATTTAGTCTTCCAATCCATGAACACGGTATGCCCTTCCATCTATTTAGATCTTCTGTGATTTCTTTTAACAGTTTTTTGTAGTTTTCTTTATATATGTTTTTTGTCTCTTTAGTTAAATTTATTCCTAGGTATTTCATTCTTTTAGTTGCAATTGTAAATGGGATTCGTTTCTTGATTTCCCCCTCAGCTTGTTCATTACTAGTGTATAGAAATGCTACAGATTTTTGAATGTTGATCTTGTAACCTGCTACTTTGCTGTACTCTTTTATTAGCTCTAGTAGTTTTTTTGTGGATTTTTCCGGGTTTTCGACGTATAGTATCATATCATCTGCAAACAGTGATAGTTTTACTTCTTCCTTTCCAATTTTGATGCCTTGTATTTCTTTTTCTTGTCTAATTGCTCTGGCTAGAACCTCCAACACAATGTTGAATAATAGTGTTGATAGTGGGCATCCTTGTCTTGTTCCTGATCTTAGGGGGAAAGTTTTCAATTTTTCCCCATTGAGGATGATATTAGCTGTGGGTTTTTCATATATTCCCTCTATCATTTTAAGGAAGTTCCCTTGTATTCCTATCTTTTGAAGTGTTTTCAACAGGAAAAGATGTTGAATCTTGTCAAATGCCTTCTCTGCATCAATTGAGATGATCATGTGAATTTTCTGCTTTGATTTGTTGATATGGTGTATTACATTAATTGATTTTCTTATGTTGAACCATCCTTGCATACCTGGAATGAATCCTACTTGGTTATGATGTATAATTCTTTTAATGTGTTGTTGGATACGATTTGCTAGAATTTTATTGAGAATTTTTGGATCTATATTCATTAAAGAGATTGGCCTGTAGTTTTCTTTTTTTGTAATATCTTTGCCTGGTTTTGGTATGAGGGTGATGTTGGCTTCATAGAATGAATTAGGTAGTTTTCCCTCCACTTTTATTTTTTAAAGAGTTTGAAGAGAGTTGGTACTAATTCTTTCTGGAATGTTTGATAGAATTCACATGTGAAGCCGTCTGCTCCTGGACTTTTCTTTTTAGGAAGCTTTTGAATGACTAATTCAATTTCTTTACTTGTGATTGGTTTGTTGAGGTCATCTATGTCTTCTTGAGTCAAAGTTGGTTGTTCATGTCTTTCCAGGAACCCGTCCATTTCATCTAAATTGTTGTATTTATTAGCGTAAAGTTTTCATAGTATCCTGTTATTACCTCCTTTATTTCTGTGAGGTCAGTAGTTATGTCTCCTCTTCCATTTCTGATCTTATTTATTTGCATCCTCTCTCTTCTTCTTTTTGTCAATCTTGGTAAGGGCCCATCAATCTTATTGATTTTCTCATAGAACCAACTTCTGGTCTTATTGATTTTCTCTATTGTTTTCATGTTTGCAATTTCATTTATTTCTGCTCTAATCTTTGTCATTTCTTTCCTTTTGCTTGATTTGGGATTAGTTTGCTGTTCTTTCTCTGGTTCTTCCAAGTGGACAGTTAATTCCTGCATTTTTGCCTTTTCTTCTTTTCTGATATAGGCATTTAGGGCAATAAATTTCCCTCTTAGCACTGCCTTTGCTGTGTCCCATAAGTTTTGATATGTTGTGTTTTCATTTTCATTCACCTCAAGGTATTTGCTAATTTCTCTTGCAATTTCTTCTTTGACCCACTCGTTGTTTAAGAGTGTGTTGTTGAGCCTCCACATATTTGTGAATTTTCTGGCACTCTGCCTATTATTGATTTCCAACTTCATTCCTTTATGATCCGAGAAAGTGTTGTGTATGATTTCAATCTTTTTAAATTTGTTAAGACTTGCTTTGTGACCCAGCATATGGTCTATCTTTGAGAATGATCCATGAGCACTTGAAAAAAAGGTGTATCCTGCTGTTGTGGGATGTAATGTCCTATAAATGTCTGTTAAGTCTAGCTCATTTATAGTAATATTCAGATTCTCTATTTCTTTATTGATCCTCTGTCTAGATGTTCTGTCCATTGATGAGAGTGGTGAATTGAAGTTTCCAACTATTATGGTATATGAGTCTATTTCCCTTTTGAGTTTTTGCAGTGTATTCCTCACGTATTTGGGGGCATTCTGGTTCGGTGGTAAATATTTATGATTGTTATGTCTTCTTGTTTATCTGTTCCTTTTATTAGTATATAGTGTCCTTCTTTGTCTCTTTTAACTGTTTTACATTTGAAGTCTAATTTGTTGGATATTAGTATAGCCACTCCTGCTCTTTTCTGGTTGTTATTTGCATGAAATATCTTTTCCCAACCTTTCACTTTCAACCTATGTTTATCTTTGGGTCTAAGATGTGTTTCCTGTAGACAGCATATAGAAGGATCCTGTTTTTTAATCCATTCTGCCAATCTATGTCTTTTGATTGGGGAATTCAGTCCATTGACATTTAGTGTTATTACTGTTTGGATAATATTTTCCTCTAACATTTTGCCTTTTGTATTATATATATCATATCTGATTTTCCTTCTTTCTACACTCTTCTCCATACCTCTCTCTTCTGTCTTTTTGTATCTGACTCTAGTGCTCCCTTTAGTATTTCTTGCAGAGCTGGTCTCTTGGTCACAAATTCTCTCAGTGACTTTTTGTCTGAGAATGTTTTAATTTCTCCCTCATTTTTGAAGGACAATTTTGCTGGATATAGGAGTCTTGGTTGGCAGTTTTTCTCTTTTAGTAATTTAAATATATCATCCCACTGTCTTCTAGCTTCCATGGTTTCTGCTGAGAAATCTACACATAGTCTAATTGGGTTTCCCTTGTATGTGATGGATTGTTTTTCTCTTGCTGCTTTCAAGATCCTCTCTTTCTCTTTGACCTCTGACATTCTAACTAGTAAGTGTCTTGGAGAACGCCTATTTGGGTCTAATCTCTTTGGGGTGCGCTGCACTTCTTGGATCTGTAACTTTAGGTCTTTCATAAGAGTTGGGAAATTTTCAGTGATAATTTCTTCCATTAGTTTTTCTCCTCCTTTTCCCTTCTCTTCTCCTTCTGGGACACCCACAACACGTATATTTGTGCAATTCATATTGTCCTTGAGTTCCCTGATACCCTGTTCAAATTTTTCCATTCTTTTCCGGATAGTTTCTGTTTGTTTTTGGAATTCAGATGTTCCATCCTCCAAATCACTAATTCTATCTTCTGTCTCTTTAAATCTATCGTTGTAGGTATCCATTGTTTTTTCCATCTTTTCTACTTTATCCTTCACTTCCATAAGTTCTGTGATTTGTTTTTTCAGTTTTTCTATTTCTTCTTTTTGTTCAGCCCATGTCTTCTTCATGTCCTCCCTCAATTTATCGATTTCATTTTTGAAGAGATTTTCCATTTCTGTTCGTATATTCAGCCTTAGTTGTCTCAGCTCCTATATCTCATTTGAACTGTTGGTTTGTTCCTTTGACTGGGCCATATTCTCAATCTTCTGAGCATGGACCGTTATCTGCTGCTGGCGTCTGGGCATTTAGTCAGATTTCCCTGGGTGGCGGACCCAACAAGGTTGTAAGATTTTTCTGTGAAATCTCTGGGTTCTGTTTTTCTTATCCTGCCCAGTAGGTGGCACTCGTGGCACACGTTTGTCTCACGTGTTTGGAAGGGATCCCCCCCGTCACCGTTCTCCACGGCCTGGGGGATTTCCAATCTAATTCTCTCAGTTGGTCCGGGGGGGCCGTGCGTGGTGGGGGCATCAGCCGCCGCGGCTTGAGGGGACCCTGTGGCTCCTTTATTAATTTCCCTATTGGTGTTTGGTTGGACCCAGTCCCTGCCACTGTCGGAAATTCCCTCCTCTCCCTGGAGGGGTGTCGGTCGCCGGCCGCAGCGGCCCGGGGAATTCACCACCAGACCAGGAAGCCGCCTGCGGGGTAGCGGCATCGGTTGCCGGCCGCCGCGGCCTGGGGAATTCACCACCGGACCAGGAAGCCGCCCGCGGGGGAGGGCACCGGTCGCTGGCCACCGTGGCTTGGGTAGCCCTCTGATCCGAGACTCGTAGCTGGTCCAGGAAGCCGCCCGCAAAAGAGGGGCGCCGGCTGCCGTGGCTTGGGAAACTTGACTCTCCAAGACTCTCAGCCTGCCCGGGAAGGAGGGAGGGAGGAGCTCCGGCCGCCACAGCTGCCGCAGCTCGGGGAATCACGCGCCGCTTGGGGATCTCACCGCAGCAGAGTCTCGCAGTCAGACTAGCCAGTCCAGACTGGGGTATGCTGTGTGTCCATTCCCTGCCGTGGCCCCGGGAGCTGTTCTGCACTGTTTCTGTTCACCTAGTAGTTGCTCTGGAGGAGGAACTAAGACGCACATACCTTACTAAGCCACCATCTTGGCCCCCTGTGCCCCTGATTCATTTTTGACACAAATAACTTAGAATTGTGTCAGTTTCATAGTGACTACTCAAAAGTATGTTCGTTATTATTTTCAAGAAAGATACTTTGTGTCTTTATTTGCTGTTTGGAATTATTTGCAGGAGTCAGCAGTACAATGTCATGGAAAATAGGGATTTGTCATAACCCATTCAGCAAACCACTAACCCTACTTCATCCATAGTGTTATTTCAAAAATTGAAGGATTACATTTAAAAAAAAAAAGTAAAATCTTAACTATTGATTTTATTTTAGGAATGCATTATTTTCATCAAATTACCTCATCTGATAGAAATAATTTACATTTCAGTATCAATTGCTGGAATATCAGTTTAGAGCACAAATAGTTCATATTAACAGTAAAGAAAGAAAGATTTTCTACTGTGGATGTTTAAGTAGTGAGTCCTGAATGATTTGATAGCTGTACCATTAGTTAAAAAATAGACTACCTAATTGAATCTGAGTGAGCTATAAATAGAAAATATATTTGTAGTTAGCTGTAAACAAAATTAAAAGTAAATTTTCAGTGTTCCTGGGGACTTAAATGCCAGGAAGACCAGAAAGGATAATATTAAATGATGATTGACATTTCTTTCCTACTGGGAAAGAAGTCCAGGTAGCAAAGTTTTATTACTTATTTGGGAATAAGATGGTATAATCTGACTCTAAGAATATCAATCAGGTTATGCAATGGATATTTAACAGTACAAAGCTTTTATTTCTGTTGGACTATAAATGCAGAGTATTCCAAATGAAGATGTATGAGATATATTCTTTTCTATAATTTCCCATCAGTTTCCCCTTTCTAACTAAATTCTGAAAATATAAACACTATGCACAGTTTAGATCTAACATGAAGTAAGAGCAGTTACTAAGTGTGAAATCCTTACATTTTATTCATTCGTATCTTTTATATATTTCCTCTCTTGGTTAAGTGTTTAAATATAAGGAGTTCCTAAGCAATACTGCTAAGTCCAACCCTTACCTAAAAACTAAATTTTGCACCCATTCAAAACCATACAATGCTTGTGGTGGGGAGAAGGGAATCTGATTGAGTGATCTTTAGATGTAAAAATATCATGTGTTCATGTGAATGAGATTTAAGCAGTTTAAATTTTATATTAAATGCAAAATCAGAGCATAGTTAAAATTGTAAGTGAAGGTCAAATTAAAATCAACGGCCTCCCTGTTCCTTTCACAGTGAAAGACTTTCTGGAAAAATTTAGCTATTTGCATAGAATTCACTGATAAATATCATCGACTATCAGTTCTCTGTAAACAGTGAAAGTTTTGATCACATATACTAATTCGCAACCAAATATAGAAGTCAACAATAGTCATATACTCACTGACAATATGAGTAATTGGAACCAAAAAATAGGTAATAGCAGTACAAAATTGTGTCAAGGTAGAGGGTTTCTTAGTTTGCCAGAGCTGCTATGACAAATTATACACCAATTGGCTTAAACAACAGGAATTTATTGTCTCACATTTTTGGAGGTTAGGAGTTCAAAATCAAGGTGTCAGCAAGTCCGGACTTTACCTCAGAGTCTGCAGTCTGCTGATGACTTTGTGTTACTCGTCTGTATCGTGGTCGGCTCTTTCCATCTCCCCCGGTTCCTGCTTCCATGCCCAACTTCGTTTGCTTCCAAGGATTCAGCCATTTTGGACTAAGGCCCACCCTCCCTCAGTGTCAGCACACCTCAGCTCATAGTATCACCTCAGGTCCTATTTACAAATGGTTTCATACCCACAGGACCAGGGATTAGGACTTGAACACAGCTTCTGTAGAGGACGTGATTCAATCCCCCACAGAGGGGAATTGAAGTCAAATAATAGACTTACTCTTTCTTTGATAAAGACTATTTCAGTATTAATAATGAATATTTAAATGGTCTTTGTAAATGAATTATCTGTAAAACTTTAGGGAATGTTGGAAAAGGATTTATATTCTGCTTGACCATTGAAAAGATAGCAGAAGATGAAAATAAAATGCTGAGAGAGGCAATGTACTTATCCAGTGGAAATAGGAAAGGAGGAGAAATGCAGACAGAGGTTGCAAATAATCATGATGAAGTCATACACTCAGATGAAATGTTAATGAAGAAGTAAATGCCAGGCTCTGCAGGGGGGTTTTGCATGGAAGATGCTATCCGAGTACATTATTAGAGAAGAATCTGTGCTATTAGGGCATACTTCTATTCTACAAATTTCAAAGGATATATTAGGCCAGGGTTTACAGATTTTGCATTTAGTTAAATCTTGTGTAGAATCCCTACTTACAAAGGAGATTCAAATGGAGCTTTTCTGGGATGAAGATGGAGCAGTGGCCTAGAACATTCAGAGTGACCCTCATTTCCAAACATCTTGGACACTGACAAAGGGGGTTCTCAGAGAATAGTTAGAAAACCACTGATAGAAACCATTAATCTTAGCCAATTGAGAACTAATTAGAAATTCAGTATCCAGCTTATGGTCAAATCTTTGATTAAAACTCTCAATCCTCACACATCCAAGCCTGGGTGAGTGAGATAATATGTATAAAGTCTTAACACAGTCCCTGACGTACAGCTTGTCCTCTGTGAGTGATGTGTTCTTTCCATCTTTCTCTCTCCTTCAGTTATTGCATCACTCCTTCCCTTCCTTTCTCCTCTGTCTCTCTTAGGTAGGGTAATATGGTGAGTAAAAACCAGGACTTTTCCATCGGACAGACCTGATTTCTGTCCTTCTTCTGCCACTAGTTGTCATCTTAGCCAAGTCTTTTTCTTCACTCTTATTCTCAGTTTTCTCATCTCCATTATGAAAATTATACTACCCTGACATATTATATAGGTTTTATATGAGAATTAAATGTGATGGTGTGTATAAACTCTAACACATAATGACTGTGCTAGAGAAAAGATTGATATTGTGGTGGTTATTGTCACAACATAGCTACCTAATTCTTGATCATATATATATAAGTTTTCAGGATTAGTTCATTTGCATGAAAGCAAGTGTCATCGGAGAGTGCAGCTGAGAACTATAATCATAGACCACTGCTAGAGCAGATTAAATTCAAATTTTGTAGGACATTGCAGCCTTCTTTGGCTCAAGAAGGTTTGAGGCCATTCGTTCTTGAACCCGGGCTTTCTTTCCCTTTGCTGTGGCTGTGACCTCATCCCTGCAATTCTCTTGTCATCATGGCCTCCACTCTGATCACTCCGGCATCTTTGCTGTTCCCAAGCATATCATGTATGTTTCCCCTCAGGGCCTTTGCACATGCTGCCCCCTCCTTTTGGTATTCAGTTCCTTGGAAATCCCCACAGCTGGCTCCTTCACTTTCCCTAGGAGTTTGCTTAAATGTTAACTTAGCAGAAAGCTCATTTTGGCCACCTTATAGAAAAAAAACTAATCCCTCACTTTCCAGGATGCCCTTCACCTCTTACTCTCCTTTATTTTTCTCTACAGCACTTATTACTGCTTGACATGTCCTTTGTTTATGCTTGTTTGTTAGTTTTCTGACTTTACCCATAAAAATCATTATAGTGAAACTTTCACTAATGCCAGGGTTTGTTTTACTGTTATATCCAAAGTACCTAAAGCAGTGTCTTCCTCTAAGAAGGTACCAGGTAATTATTTATTGAGTTAATGGATATACGTTAGGAAGGAGAAAAGAAAGTCAAATCCCTTACAAATTCTATGTTTCTTATAAAAAGAGAGGGTGTAATTTACCATTGTTAAATTATCATCATTAACTTGCCCCATGAGTTATAACAGAAGTATTATAGAAAATTAAATTTAGGTAATTCTCAATAGAGCTTCTCTTATTTTAAAAAATAGGCTTTGAGTGATTGAAAAAGTGTTGAGAAGAGAAATAGAACCTTTATAGCTTTACTAGTCCCCACATCCTCTTCCAAAGAATTATTAGGGCTATTGAGAGGCTAGGTGACACAATTCCGAAAGTGTCTAAGACACTAAGAATGAAGACTGTCAAAATTGCCAATGTGTGTATTTATTTCATGGACAATAACTGGAAAGCTGGACACCATGCTGGTTGCTGTGGTGAATGCAATGAAGACAGAAAGCCTCCTTTTTCAGTGGAATCACAATCTGAACAGGAACATAAAACACAAAGATAACTAACTACCTTGTAAGCCAGTTTATTTTATTACCATATAGGTATATTACCATAAAGGAGTTTAAAAATGAACACTTCTGAGGTAATCTATGCAATATTTCCTTCCAGGTGACTTCTATTTAAAAATTATGGATGAAATGATTATTTTCAAATTTATTCAATGTAACATTTTGCAGTTCCAAGAGGACATTTTGATTTAAAAAAATAATTAGGAGCTCTTGTCAATAAGATCAAGTGGTTCTCCAGAAATATTTGATTGTGGTATAGCTATCTCTAAAAAAGAGAAATCCAAGGAGAGTAAAAGGTGAAGGAAAGAAAAGTAAGAAAATTGCAGTAGATTGTTTTTGTGATGGAAAAATGAAATGTCAAAGAGAACATTTTTATGTTTCTTTAATCACAATCCTCAAATTGTAACAAATAGAACTTTCAAACTGAATTCCTCGCTTCTGCTTGAATTGCCCATGAGATTATACCTGCATAACCAAGTGAAGAATCATATTTAATAATGCATTTCATTTGGCTTTCAACATAGTTATTCTGTTGGAGACATTTTTGTAAAGCTTGTCAGATATAAGAAAAGCAATTTAATAGACACCGTGATTAGATACTGGTACAATTGGTCTTCATCATCTTTTCTTTTTTTTAACTTTCAGTGGCCAGGATATCATCATTAGAATAAAGTGTGTGTTTTTCCCTCTTCACTCTGATTCACTAAACTGTATTCATTGCTCTTTACCAAATCATTCTTATACCCCTCACTGACTATCAATTTGAGAAAAATGATCGTTACTTTTGCTCAGGAGAAAATATATGCTCTTTAATAATATTGTTTCTTAAAAGCACATATTGACTTGTTTTCTTTTAGCTTCTCATTCATCCTCAGTTGTTCACCTTCACTGAAATCTGAACATATGCTGCCTAACAACAACCTGAATGGGTTTCAAATTCGAATTTCAATTGCTCACTTTTCTATAATTACAGTGTTGAGAGAATGAGGATAAACCTACTAGTATAAGAAAAAGTACTGGAAGATGTACAACTTTACTGTAGGATATGTTCTAAGTATCTTTGGAAATAGAGTAAGTGCCAGGTATCATATTGAATCCAAGGCAGATAGGAGATAAAGAAAATATCAAAATTATACCATATCCAAGGCAAATAGGGAAATACTTTCAAGAAATATGTCATAGACATTCTTCTCTTGATTTATTTTGTAAAATCCTATTACTCCTTAAGGAATAGCCTAAATGAGTGAAGATTCCCTTGACTACCATATAAAATAGTTTACCCTGAGCTAACACATTGGGAATTGGTGATCCAGTTACATTCAACTTACTCTTTTTTTTCCCACTTTTTAAAAATTGTATAATATAGCATATATACAAAGCAAAGAAAGAAAAAAGCAATAGTTTTCAAAGCACTCTTCAAAAAGTAAGTATAGATCACAGATCACAGAGTTTCTCATGGGCTGCCATACATCCTCCCAGATTTTCCTTTCTAGCTGCTCCAGAATATAGGAGGCTAGAATGAGTGAATATATTTTTTATCATCACAACTTTTTTTTTTCTTTTTAATGAAAAATAACATACATACAAAAAAACAGTACATTTCAAAGCATGGGCACGACAATTACAATTTACAATTTACGACAATTACAATTACAATTTTAGTTGTAGAATAGATTTCAGAATTTGGTATGGGTTACAATTCCACAATTTCAGGTTTTTACTTCTAGCTCCTCTAAGATACTGGAGACTGAAAGAATTACCAATTTAGTGATTCAGCAATCATATTCATTTGTTAAAACCTACCTTCTCTGTATAACTCCATCACCACCTTTGATCTTCTATCCCTCTCTTTAGGGGTATTTGAGCTGTGGTCATTCTAACTTTTTCATGTTGGAAGGGCCTGTCAGTAATGTGGGGTAGGGAGATGGAACTAGCTAATGTTCTGGAGAGGCTGGGCCCTCTAGGTTTCAGGACTTATCTGGTCCAGGGACCCATATGGAGGTTGTAGGTTTCCAGAGTGCATGGAACCTTTATAGAATCTTATATATGGGCCTAGGTGTTCTTTAGGATTGGCTGGAATAGTTTTCATTGGGGTTTGGGATGTTATGATAGGTAGCAATGTCGAACTAAAGCATGGATAAGAGTGACCTCCAGAGTAGCCTCTCGACCTTATTTAAACTCTCCCAGTCACTGATACTTTATTCGAAACATTTATTTTCCCCCTTTTGGTCAGGATAGAATTGCTGATCCCACACTGCCAGGGCCAGACTCATCCCTGGGCGTCATCTCCCATGCCATCGGGAGATTTTCACCCCTGGATGTCATGTCCCACATAGGGGGGAGGGCAGTGATTTCACTTGCAGAATTGGGCTTAGAGAGAGTGAGGCCACATCTGAGCAACAAAAGAGGTCATCCAGAAGTAAGTCTTAGGCATACCTATAGGTAGGCTAAACTTCTCTGCTACCTACATAAGCTTCAAAAGAGTAAGCCTCAAGATCAAGGCCTTGATCTATTGATTTGGGTGTCCCTAATATTTAACACAGTATCAGGGGATTCCCTGATGTTAAAATTTAGTAGTTCCATATTTTTTCTCCCATCCCTCAAGGGACTTTGCCAATACTTTTTGAATATCTGCTTAACATATTCTAATGTATCCAGGCATTGCATTAAGCTATACAAGATTAAAAGTTCTCTTTCTTATTCTGGGCTCCCTGTGTTTCAGTTGTTCAAATGAGTTATTCAGACAGGTTGAGTTAGATTACGTGCTACAGAAAATTTAGTTTTTGGACAAAATAAACCTTTCTTTCTTTGGCCTCAAAGAGTAGGTGCGGTTCTAAAATATAGACAATATCTTCCTTACCTCTGTGTTTTGGATTACTTTGATCCCAACCCGATCAACTTTGTTCTTATCTCTAAATACCAGGTTATAGATATGTAAAATAGTCTCTCAAAATCCAGAAATAATAATTTCCACTCCGGACTAAATGTGACTGTTATAAGAGTTTACAATCTAGGCCCCTGTTTTCTTAAAAGCATTTTCTAAAGGACACCATACAATAATTATTCTTTTATTTCTGGATAATTTTGCCTTACCAAATGTCTCACAGGTTCATTCACATTGTTGCATGCCCCATGACTTTGTTCTTTTCTGTAGCAGCACAATATTCGATCATAAGTATACACCATCTTTCACCAATCTACTTCTCAGTCAGTGCATCCTTCAGCCACCTGCCTTCATTAGGCATCAGTATAATGCCCAAATCCACAGTCCATCAACACTCTCAATGTTAAATAATTTCATTGTTCCCAAGAGAAAGATAACCAATAAAAATACCCTCACCAAATAGGAAATCCAAACTCTTGTTCCTCCCCACATTATTTACCCTTGCTGTTGCTGTGATAGTGCTGATGTTTTCCTTTTGAACATAGCCCATAGTATGCAATAGCAGTTCTCCCCCTGTACCCTGGACTTAAACCCTCTTTGTACACTAATTATACCTTTGAAGTAGTTCTTACAAGAACTAATTTATATTACTAATGTTATTCAGTGGAACATGTAGGTCTATACAACCCCTTTCAATCTTGTTCACCTTTAATATGGAAGAATTATTTATAGACCCACTAGAGAACTGCCTTTACTTCTATCTATCCCCTTACATTTGAGTTCCACCCAGTTAGCTATCCATTCACCCATCTCTAGCTTCTTTGTATCTCTAAGGCCCCTATATTCTACAGTATAAGACTTTGATTTTACCTTTACTATGGTCATAAAACTGGTGTCCTACACTAGCTATCATTTTGTGTCTGGCTTATTTCACTCAGCATTATATCCTCAAGGCTTATCCATCTTGTCATGTGCTTCAGGATATCATTTTGTCCTACTGCTGCATAATTTTCCATTGTATGTGTATTAGCTAGGGTTCTCTAGAGGAACAGAATCAGCAGGAGATATCCATAGATATAAAATTTATAAGAGTGTCTCACATAACTGTGGGAATGTAGAGTCCAAGGTCTGCAGTGCAGGCCTCAAGCTGACAACCCTGGTGAAGGGCCTCAATGAACTCTCAAGAGAGGCTGGCTGGACAACCGTAGGAATGGAAGAGTCCAAAATCCATAGGGCAGACTGTGAAGCTGATGGCTCCAATGAAGGACTAACTCCACAGGGCAGGCTCACTGCACTGGCTGAAGTGGGAAGTGTGACTATCTCTTCTGAATCCTCCTTAAAAGCCTTCTGGTGATTAGATTAAGCATCACTCATTGCAGAAGGCATTCCCCTTAGTTGATTATAAATGCAATCAGCTATAGATGCAGCCAATGTGATAACAATTTAAGTCCATGAAATATCCCCATAGCAACAGACAGATCAGCACTTGCTTAGCCAGACAACTGAGCACCACCACCTTGCCAAATTAGCATGTGAACCTGACCATGACAGTATGTATAATGCACATTTTGTTAACCCACTTCTCTGTTGATGGGCATTTTGATGGTTTCCATCTTTTGGCAATTATGAATAATGCTGCTATGAGCATTGCTGTGCAAATGTCTGTTTGTGCCACTGCTTTCGGCTCTTCTGGGTATGTACCAAGTAGTGCTATTGCTAGGTCATAGGGAAACTCAATATTTAATTTCCTAAGGAACCTCCAAACTGTCTTCCATAGCAGCTGTACTATTATACATTCCCACCAGCAGTGCATCAGTGTCCCAACTTCTCTGCATCCTCTCCAACATTTATTTTCTTGTTTGTTTAATAGCTCCAAATCTTATAGGTGTGAGGTGGTATCTCATTGTAGTCTTGATCTGCATTTCCCTTATAGCTAATGAAAATGAGCATCTCTTCATATGCTTTTGTGCCATCTATATCTGCTCTTCAGTAAAATGCCTATTCATATCTTTAGCCCATTTTATAATTGGGTTGTTTGTTGTTGAGTTGTATGATTTCTTTATGTATACAGGATATCAAACCTTTGTCTGATGTGTGGCTTCCAAATATTTTCATTGAATTGGCTGCGTCTTCACCTTTTTGACAAAGTCTTTTAAGATGCAGAAGCATTTGATTTTGAGGATTTCCCATTTTTCTATTTTTTCCTTTGTTGCTTGTGCTTTGGGTGTAAAGTTTAGGAAGCTACCTCCTATTCCTAGGTCTTGAAGATGTTCCCCTACATTTTCTTCTAGAAGCTTTACTGTGCTACAGTTTACTCTTACTTTGATTTAACTCTCCTATACCAGGTTGACCGTGACTATGTCTTCTCATGGTGCCACCACAAACAAGATACATCCTGATACTGAATCCATTCCAGGCTCTCAGGGCACAGCTCCAGCTAAACCCAGGGCAACCTTTGGCTGGGGCAAGTAGATGTTTTCTAATAATAGGATTCAATACATTGGCAAGAGGACTGGTGTTGAAATTAATTTTTCCTCCAAGGCCATGGCCTATTTATACCAGGCCTGTTGAATGTCATCCAATTTGTTATTTTCTAAAAGTGAAACTTCGAGCCCTTCTGTAGCATTCCATTATGGTGAAGATCACTTTCAAAGTAATTCTGGGTCACTGACTCTGCAAATGCAGAAGTTCTATAATGTTTCAAGAATCTTTCCTCTAAATGCATACATTTCATAAGAAAGTAAGCAGAAAAGTTTTAAAGGAATGGTATCACCTTAATTTGTTCATATTAAAGAGCACACATTCTTTGTTTCAAGATGAAATAAACACAAATGCTACGTGGAAAAATAAAAAGGTGTTTTGTTATGTTTTACACATTAAGATTTCGTGTTGTGAACCAAAGCCTTGAAGTTGGTCTTCCATAATATTTATTCACTAAGTAAGATTTTTGGAGAAATATGATTATTACAGTTATTGCAAAGTATTTTTCCCTTTCAGTTTTAGAACTTCAGTCATATATGTTCTTTTATAATAACTAAATAATATTTTATAATGCACATTTCTTCTTACCAAATTATTTTCATTTTCACTAGAAAATAATTAAATGCAGAAACAAGTGTTTTGAAAATAAATTCAAAGAGGTAACTGCATTGTTCAATTTATACATGAAGGTAATCTTTACAGAGAGCTCTGGAGTTATCTGTATTTTATTTCTGACTCTGTTCTTACCCCAGAATCATAATGTTATTCTGTAGCAGTCATTTATATGTAAGGTTAGTTTGGGATGTTTTCTCCAGCTACTATCATGTAACCCATGTTTGTAGAAGAAATATCTAATGTTTAGATTAGGTTTATAATCTCTCTTTTCTAAATATATTATTCCTATAATAGTAGTCAGTAGAAAGTCCCATATATGTGTTACTTCTTAGTGAATTTCATTCATATATCTTACCTTACTTGACTGTTCATATTTTCCTGTTCTGTCAGTAAAACAAATAAATTCTGTTTTCAAACAAGAACAAGATGTCAATCTAATTCACTCTTTGACCTTCATCTTCCCCTTGGCTATGCAGGATTTGCTGTATCTAAGCAACCCCATCTCCAATATTTTTATTTCTGGCGGAAATAGCTATGGAATATTGGGCACAAATCAGAGCACAGAAGGATGTCCCCCAAAAGGAAAAGAATCGCTATGGGAGACTGTGAATTTACCAATTTACCAATTACTTTCACATGCAAAACATCTGAGATTGTATTAATCTCTAGGCTATTTTAACACTGAACAGATGCCATTTAATAGGTCAGTAAAATGTATACTGGGCCAGGCTTCCTGCACAGGACTATGCATATAAAACCTGTTCATTAGCACATTTTACTGATTATCTTTACTTCTCATGTGAAGTCAGTTTGGCAGGCATATTGTTTTTTAAAAAATGTTTCTGTCACATAATTTTATTTTTTATATAAACGGCTGAATGTATTTCTATGGCATCTCACTCTAATGCCAGTGTTTTATTAGAATATACTGAATGCATATGCACACCTCACATATTAAATAAAACCACCGATTTTCTGCAGTTAGAATTTGATCTATGATCCTTTCAGCAAGCTAAATTACCATGAAATACCATACATGTTCTAGCAGTTGTGGATTTTTTTCAGCTCCTCATTTAACCTAATATTCCCAATTAAGGCTATTTCTTCATTTCTGAGAATTAAATACAAGACGGTAGTATTTTCCATAGGTTCTATCTTCTTTAGGGAGCCTTATGTTGCCACTGGATTTTTGGTTTGAGCAAATCATCTGACCTCTCTGTTAAAAACAGAACAATTATCTCCAATTCACGTTGTTGCCATGATGCACAAATGAAATAAAGTATGTAATAGACTAAAATGCTGTTGAAATGTGGAGTAAAATTCTTATGATACAGGTTGATGATCACCCCACGCTCTGCCCTCTGAATAATTCATAGAAAGTTAGTTCTGCACTCTTTTCAATTATTTAACTCTATCGTCCATTAATTAGTCTTGTCTTACAATTGTATTTTAAGCTCCTTGACAAGGGAAATCTTGCCTGACATAAGGTTTTTATTGCAAAAGATAGGGTTTTAGATGCTAGTGATGCAGAGATCTTTATCATGTGCTTCTAAGGGGTTAAGATTTTATTATAGGAAGACAGAAAGTTAAAATCTAAATAAACAAGGTGGTGTTGGGCACATAGAACGTAATAAGAATGTGAATGAATGAAAGATTTTGATAACTGGGGTAGTCTGGGAAGCCTATCTGAGGAGGTGGCATTAGAGGAGAGACCTGAGTGATGAGAAGGCAGGCTAACCAAATAGCAAACGCAGAAGCCCTGAGACAGGGCATATTTGACATATGTTAAGAAGGAAAAGCAAATGAGATATGCTAGAGTGCAGGAATTAAAAAAAAACAGCCCTGGGAGATACATTGGACAGGCAGGTAATGGTCAGGAAATTGTTGTTCTTACCCCTGTAATGGTGGAAAGTCAATAAGTTGCAAAACACACTGGCTTTGAAGTCATATTCTGATTATGCTACTTGATACTTTTCATAAATTTCACAACAATTGTGTTGTGAAAATTACAGGTATAACACCTGGCACAAGGAGATGATCAATTAATATTTGTGTGCTTTCCATCTTTTTCTCAATAAATGATTATTAATTAATTAATGCAAAAAAATCTATCTTAAATGTTTTATAAGTAGATAAAGCTGACCATCTGGTTCTCCTTAACCTTTAAAAAGTACCTATTTAATTTCCTTCTTATTCATTAGAACATTTTGGAATAATTCACATTCTGTTCCATTCGAAAGTCCACTTTTTTCTGCTATTTAATTATCATCCTACTTGTTGTTATGCTTGTTCACCTTGATTGAATTCAGTTTAAGAAAATAAAAAGTATGTTCCTTCAGTTAAGGTTTGCATTTGTGGCTGTCTTATGATACCTTTTTCCTAGTTTGAATACTTTAAACTGTTTGGGGTATAGACTTAGCAGGTAGAATGCTGAAATGGGCCATCCAATTATTCTTGAAATCAGCATGCAAAATTAGGAACTTTTCATCACAGAAATACAATTGTGATGATCAACATTAAGACCCGAAAGGACATCTGAGGAAGAGCTAAGTAATGAGAGATGCCAGAACAATGAAAGCTCAAAGGCAATGTAAAGAGTTGTCTCCCATAAGTTTATGAGGGAGCAACATGGATGCATTACATCCTTTGCAACATGGACAATTATCTCCTTCCTTTTGAAAAGAAAAGCATGGAGAAAGAAATAAACTCTAGGCCAGGAAGTGGAAAGCTTGCCAGAAGGGGTAGAAGGTTGTAAAGAAATATTATTGTACAGAAAAATTTCCTGATATGTTTGTTTAAGAATGCAGACTACTTGAGCAGTCCTGGAGTCATCTGATCATATTTGTTTTCCTGGGTCAGGCCCAATAAATAACTAAATTTTAGACAAATGCTTCTGATGCACGTGTACTGGTACCAACACTTTGGAAAACCTCAATATAATGGGAAATAAGTACATCCTATATGAAAGACAGATTTGCTACCAATGCAAGAGACAGAAAGGGGAAAAAAAGAAAAAACGATTATATTGAACTTGTGATGAAGAAAAATTGAAAAGTTTAGTGAATGCTTCCAGAGACCCTGTGGACAAATATCCAGAATGCCATTTGAAAAAGATTTACAAAGCGTCTATCAGTTTCCTGCAGGCATCGGCAACCAGAGTTATCAACAGCTCCCCTGTTGTGGTTTTTAGTAGTAGCCTCTTCTGCAAGGACAAAATAGAAGTCTGAAAAGAAGCTTAAGTCATACTTCTTGCAAACATTAAAAATGAATTGTTTCAGTTTGCCCTTCCAAGAAAAGAGCTACATCTCCCAGAGCCCTTCAGTAGGTAGGAGGATTTTAAATATTGCTAATGACTTAATATTTGAGAAGCTTTCATTCTGTTAGTGATTGAGAAGCTAGCAGAGGGAGTTCTGTAAGAGCGCATCAGAAACCAGGCCACAGGCAGTTATTAGAGACGTTCCTCCAAGAGTTTTTAAATTGCTCAGTGAGGCAGACAATCGCACTGAGCCAATCTATCAAAAAATGAAACTTTACTTCTTTCTGCTCCTCTCTCCCCTCACATTCTCAGGAAATTCGGTTGATACAAGCTCCATAAAGAAGGAGAACCATAGGTTACTAGTGCGTCCTGGGGTGCGTTTTCATTTTAGTGTTGTTTTATAAATTTCCTATTCTCTGGCTTATTTAAGTCATGCAGAACGACTCTGATGTGAGATGGTACATCCTGTTGGTAAAAAGATGCTTGTACTTCTTCACCCTATTTTCAATAACAAGAAACAGATCAAAAGCTTGAGGGGTTTGTGTTCCAAATCAACAGCCAGCGGGATAACGTTAGCCTCCTCAGTTCCTGGGGTATAATAAACGTAATGATATTTGTCATTCAAAATGACTTATTTATATTCCCACTTTTCATTTGTTCCAGGAATGTTTACTTAAAGCAAAATGAGGGTGGGTATCATTATTTCTGGTATACTTTTCCTAAAGCTGATACACAAATGGATTCTATTTGCGACAATGTCAATATATCAGATAAAATATAATTGGAAAATGACATTAACATCTCTGACTCTAGCAAATACTAAATGTGATATGCTAAATAAAAATACAGAATTTGATAATCTATGATCATATCTAATAAAGCAAAAACAGTGTATTTCAAATCAGTCAGTCATGAAAAGAATAATTGCTTTCTATGAGTTAATATAGCATAATTTAACATATATAGATAATAGGAAAATGCTAATGTAACAAAATTATTTCACTAGATATTGACATTATATAAGCATGTACATATACATTCACATATACACATATATATTAATCAAGCTACTAATATTTCATTGATCCAGTTTTTAAAATAAAATTAATGAAGTAATATTTCCATGTTTTGATGAATAAAAATAGCTTATCAATGTTTTTTGTGAAGACTTCAGTAGCAATAACTGGAGTATATAAGGATTATTATATAAAACCCAAATATCTAAAGAATGCTCTGATTTAGTCTTCTTAAGAGCTGAATGTGCTTAGAAAATTCTACAGCAAACATATCCATCTTCTTACAGGTATCTGCTTATGAAATTATTTTTAATGAAATGTGAAACTGTCTTTAGCAATATAATTTGAAGACAAGGAGAGAAGATGAGAATGTCAAATGTTGCTATTTATCACAGTTTATATTTGTGTCAAATTTCAGAAAGAAATCCATTAATACCACTGTAAAATATGCCATTACTTATATAGCAAGGGAGAGTAATTTAGTTGAGCAATTATGAGATGTTTTCTGCTATGTGATATAAAGATATACAACACTAAGTTAACAGAGCACAAAATCCACTGCAATGGCAGAATTCGCAATATTCTCAGTAAATTTTCATGAAGCATCTACAGTGTACCTGGCAATGTGCTTAGGTTAGTACTAACAGTGATACTCAAATATGCTGACAGTAAAGTTACTTTGTGTTAGCTCAGTATTGTAAACATAGCCACAATGAAGAGTCAATCAATATCTGAAAATGGAAATCAAAACACTGAGT
Organism: Tamandua tetradactyla; assembly: GCF_023851605.1. Taxonomy (NCBI): domain Eukaryota; kingdom Metazoa; phylum Chordata; class Mammalia; order Pilosa; family Myrmecophagidae; genus Tamandua; species Tamandua tetradactyla. Next base: position 43,143,311 of record NC_135339.1, read on the forward strand.
TAATTTTTACTCACATGTTTATTTGACTTCATCATCATTTGATTTTATCCAGCTCAGAATTGTGAACTTAAAATTCATTCTTCTCCTATAAACTAATGTCCAATAAAATTTACTCACTGATCATTTTTTCCCAGGTTTGTCCTTCCTTTGGCTTTTCCTAACTATAAGCTCTACCAGGCTATAATTATTTTGCCCCCAGAATCCATTCAATAGGGATAAAACTGTTTTTTTCATCAAATGAACAATGATTGAGTATCTACAATGTGTAAGACACCAAGTATGGCATTAGTAATGAAAGAGTTAATAACAGTCCCTTTCTTCAATGTGTTTATATTTTAGACCACAGAGAAATCTGTACATAAATAGAATAATGAGAAATAAGAAAACTGACATTTACTGAATGCTTACCTGGGTTAGTTACTCGGCATTGCATTTTACAAAGCTACTTATAATTTTTTATCAAGATAAAGTCTATGAAATAGAAATCAATGTTATTATCATACACTTTGGAACCCTGGAGTTCAGGAACATTGAGTACTCACACAATAAGTTTTAGAGCCTAGATTCAGACCCTAAATCTGTAGAGTTTCTAGCTCTGGGGTCAGTATGCTTTCCTCTGGCCTGCATTGCTCTGAAATATAATATGATGAGTCAAGAATATGAGAGTTCTGATCAATAGTTTAATGCAGGTTAAAACACAATGCCATGGGACATTTGAGGAAATAGTAATTACTATTCTATGTGGAAATGGTAGAGAAAGCTTTTGCTTCAAGTCTTAGTTGCAGATGAAATCATACACTTTAATATCTCTTTCATCTCGCCATCTTCCTGCTTATAAAGCTAGAGTAGAAAGGTCTGGTTGAAATGATAGGTTGCAACCAATTTCTGCTTTGTCTTTCCCCACGGCCCAGTTGAAATACGTGTGGAGACACTAAACAAAATGAAAAGTTGCATCAACATTGTAAGGAGACAGACTTTTGCCAGGACTATGGTAGGATAGTTATATTAAAAGAGGACCTTAAAACAGAGAAGAGGAATGTACAGGCAGGGATAAAGCGTCAATCTTCACCTCCTCACCACAATAAATGGGAACTTTGCAACCACAAACACAGCAGTCACCTATCTAGTCTGCAGGCATTATTGCCCAGGAAACTAGAGTATTTGACCACCATCACTCCCTTCTCAAACACACGTCAATCCCATGAAAGATTCTGAAATATTAGAGAAGAACATTTTATACTCAAGATAAAAAGAAAAAACACAACATGTCTTTCATAAGGTTTACTAAAAGATACACAAATTAATTGTAAAAAGCAAACAAATAAACACTTGGGCTTTCAATAAAAGCCAAGAAAGAATGGGAATCTTTCTTTCTTGGAATCTCTTTGCAAAAGAAGAGATTAAAGGTAAAATTAAGAATACTGGAGAAGGCAATAGAACTGAGATAATAAAAGTAAAGAGACTACAGGCACAGGCAGAAAAGAATAGAACTGAAGATGCAGAAAACAAAGTGCAATAGTATCCATAGCTAAAAAAAACTAATACTTGTGGAGAACTTGGAAGATTCACAAGCATTTTCTTATTTAATTTTACATCTCTTGGTAAAGAAGTAGTAGTATTCTCTTCCTCTTATTGGCAAGCAAAAGCTGAAGCTCACAGAAGCTAATTATCTTGGGAAATAACAATCTATAACTGTCTGGTTAACAAAAACATGATTTTCACCTTCTCACAATGTACCTTTACATGTCTGAGAAATCTTCCAGACTAAAGAGCATTTCTCTTCCATAACAACTGAACAATATAATGGTGAAACACTTACAGTGTTTTGAAAGGAAATGTCTGTGGATAGAGAATCTAAACCTCAAATTTCCATTTAATCATGAAACAACATTTTCAGATACAAAAGGACCCACATGTTCCTAATGAAAAATATTATTCAAACACGTATGTCAGTAGATTGATTTTTTTTTATTATAAGCAGCAAGCATACAAACGTTCTTGACATACAAACATTCTTGACATGGTTACAATTAATGGCTCACAGTATCATCACATAGTTGTATATTCATCACCATGATCAGTTGTTTTGAACATTTGCAAGTAGACTGATTGTTGAATACAAATTAACAACTAAAAAAAATAAGTAAATCATGGTATAAATATTTAGAGGAAAGCATTTAAAACCAATAAATCATAAAATAAAATCTAGACAATAAGCAATATGAATCTAAATTTTTTTATATTTGATACTAAAAGTTGCAATTTATAATAATTCTTTAAAAAAGCATAATATAAAAATAAGGATCTAGTTCTCAATTCTCAAATTTTTATTTACGAGAGCAAGTTTGCTGTCTCTGTGCGTGTGTGTAGGTGTGTGTTTGTGATACAGATGTGTAACAACTTACAGACCATTGCAATTTGATGGGTGTTTCTTGTTTGGTATTCTATCATCTTTGTATCCATCAATTTTTTGGCTAATTTTCTATAAATCCAGTTTATTTGGAGCCCAGTGCCATATTTTTAAGTAATTGTATGCCTTTCCAATATCCAGTTTTTACACACATACAGATACACACAGACATGCACTCCTAAATTTAATAGTTCTTTTTTAATAGAGGAAATTTGGGTTTCTGTTTCAAATCATTTTAGATAGAGACAAATTAAAATAAAAATTTTTAAAAACAGTGTGATAAAATACTATAGAAACACAGATCATTAGATTTTGTAAGAAGGTTGAATGTTATGCAGATGTACATTGAAGTCAGAGGGGAAGGGAGAAAGAGAAAAGTGTTTTTAAAACTAGTTTTACTGTGGTTAAAAAAATAAATAAAAGCCACAGTTTGGTCAATTTAAGTTTTTGCTATTCAAATTTCTTGATAAATTAAAACATTAAAATGTTGAAACCATAATACCTGAAAGAAAACATTACTGAGCATTTAGGTAACATTTAGATGGTGAAAAACTTTCTAAAAAGAAAAAAAAGGGAAAAACAAATGTATTTGAGTACTTTACATAAAAATTCCAATCCTCTAGATGCAGAAACAAATGACATTAAAATGCAAACAAACCATAAACTGAAAATATTTCTCTGCTATGCACGTAAACCATGAAACTAACATTTTAAAATAAGAAAGTTAAAACAAAAATAGCCAAATAAATGAGCAGAAGAAACACAAATAAATACTTCAAGTAAGTAATGCTAACAATCAAAGAAATGCAAAATTAAACCTTCTAAACTCTTTCATGAATAATCTAAGCATCTATTGTTCTCACTACTAGCAAGCATGAACACTCACACACTGCTGGGCTGCTGGGGAACAAGTCATTATAAGTTTTCTGGAAAGTATTTAACAATTTATATAAAAAGAGTCCAAGATGTTCACATTCCTTGATCCATATATTATATATCTAGGGATCTAACCTATGAATATATTTAGGGATATGTTGCAGTGATGAACACATTTATGTTGTCAAAACAATATAAACAACATAAATGTTCAAGATCGTAAAAAATATGTGTTCAGTCGTAGGAACCTAATTAATAATATTAACCTAATTAATTAATAATATTAATGGCTATTGTACACTACTGCAGAATTTTTGCCTGCTTTTAGCTCAGAGCAATGGTCACAATATAAGGTGAAGTAAAAAATAGTCAACGAAAAATTTTATATATGCAATGAGATAAAAGATCATGTCTACATATGATGACAATGATAATGAGAATGATAGATAAAGAGATAGGTATTGAGAGGAAATAGTAAAAATGGTAATTACCATTATGTGGGATAACAAATATCTCTCTTTTTACTCTTGTATTTTTATAAAATACTCCAGAATGGTATTTTTTCATCAGAAAAAAATATATTTTTGCTATTAACTTATAGAAGTTTTCCATAGCCAACTATAAAAAATAAAACTGCTCCGCTTTTAAGATACTTTAATAACTCCTTAAAAATATCTCAGACTCTATCTCTTTACACATGTGCACATTTTTTGCCTCCTTTGTCATCTAGCCCCTAACAGAGGCAAGCACATCCTTTATGTTTCCTAATCTCACCTTTGAGATGTGGATCAAATTTTTTTTGTATATAGAAAGCAGTACAAGCTTGAATCTCTCTGATTCTTGTCATTTTTCAATAATTCACCCATGATAGTTAAACGTGAATTTTCCATCAGAGCTATCTCTTAACATTTATTGATAGATGCCTTTGTAATAAAGTTCCTAAAATAACTTGTGGCACATGTACTTTGATCCCCCTCCCCATTACAGTGAGTGCCTTCACAGCTCTGGCACTCTTATTTAATTTATTAGATATTGCTTGAGCACTTCTTTGCAAACATCAAGTGCTTAATACATTACCTCCCCATTACTGTGAGTGCCTTCACAGCTCTGGCACTCTTATTTAATTTATTAGACATTGCTTGAGTAGTTCTTTGCAAACATCAGGTGCTTAATACATTATCTCCTAAAGTATTTATAATCAAAAACATAGGGAACAGTTTTATAAATTAGGTATAAAACTTTAATGTGTCTGAGTCCATAGAAAGGGATTTTCCTGAATCTTCCTTTTAATAAAGTAAAATGAAATGTTCATTTTAAATGAATTTTCAACTCCATGACAGACTATACTAAAATTATGTTTAAGTATATCATTAAATATTTTGCTTTACAAGTTTTAGATCTGAAGTTTGGTTAAAAATTAATAGAAATAGTAGAGAGTCCCCTTTATTACCTAAAACATTTGACCAACTATGCAATTTTAAATACAAACTTCAAAATCCATATCAGTGTCATGTTTCAAGCCAGTGTGCAAGGTCTGGATTCAAAGAAGCCTCCAGCTAGAAATGAAAATTTTCCATATCTCTCTCTGCTGATAACTCAGGATCAACTTTAATATCCATATCATACAATTTAATAACATTAACATTAATCATTGTAATACAAACCATTAGAAATTCCATACATTGGAAGTGACATATATTGCCACTTAACTGCTTTGTGTTTCTGTACATTCTTTTATGAATCCTCACAACAATTATAAAACGTAGATATTGTTAACCCCAGTTTGAAGTTGAGAATTCAAGCTCTGAGAATAAATAGCTTATTGAAAAACAGGATTATAACTTATTAAGAAATTTGAGAATTTTGTCACAGGATTCAGTAGTTTACAACTAATTCTATGCGAAAGTTTGTTGCATAGCCCAGCTTTGGGAGCCTGTTCATCATATTACTCAAAAAGCCCATTTCAGTGAGGCACTGTGATCCCATTCTGTATATCTGGACCCTCTCTCATGGACACATTATTTTTGTTTGATTTTTGCCAAACTTTTTAAACTAAAAGATCTCAGAATTACAAAAAACTACTCAAAGATCTCAGTGTGTTTAATTAGATGTGCTGCAGGAACCAGAGGGCTAGACTAGAGACCATGCAGCTCAAGAATATTCTAAATAATTTAGAGCTGAGAAAGTCTTTGTTCAACTATTTTAAGTAACTATGTACCTCATATGTTACTTGATGCTGCAGATAAAAAGTAAATAGACCTTATTCCTATTCTTAAGAAACTTATAAACAAGGTAATTCAGACATATGGTTAACAAGAGTGTGAGATATATTCTGATATGCATGAGCACAATATTTTGTCTGATAAGAAAAATTATCAACTGTACCTCAAGTGGTCATAGTACATGTACAGGTAAAGAAAACAGCCAAATATAAATGAAAAGAGAAAGGGATAAATAGGATGACATTAAAATTAGGAGCTTCTCTTCATCAAGATACCATTAATAGGGTCTAAATGTAAACAGTGGTACATGATATTTAATAATATAAACTATGGGACATGATATTTATACAACATCAAAAGATTTATATTCCAATATATAAAAACTCTTATGAATCAGTAAGAGTAAGATAGGCACCTCAATACATTTGGCAGCAATGAGGCATCATGCCCTCTTCCCTTTGATAGTTACAAAGAGAGCCTAGTAAAGTGTCAGGACTTTCACCATTGCCCAGCAGTAATGACAATAATGAGGTATCACCTACACAGTGTGAGTAGAGACCATATGGGGAGCAGGGAATCCAGCAGTAGCAAGCAGCACCCCCACCCCTCAGATGTCAGTGGAAGCCAAGATGAAAGGTGGCATCCTCCCTTCTCCTGCTGGAGTTGTGTCAGAGAAAGCTAGCCAAAATTTAAGGTTTAAATACAATCTGGAGTTTCATTGCATATTACTGTACATGGTTTAAATAAGATTTGGAGTTTCATTGCATTTTACCCAAAATGTCCAATATTCAAAGGAAATTCACTCATCATACCAAGAATGAGGAAGAACTGTAACAATACAAAAAGACAATGTTAGAGGTCAACACTGAAATGATAGAGATGTTAGAATTAACTACCAAAAAAGTGTAAAGCAGTCATGAATGTAAATGCTTCAGTGTGCAATTACAAACACTTTTGAAACATATGGAAAATAAAATGTTGTACTAAAAAAATATAAAGTCAGAAAAGAACTATAAGACACACATAAGAAACAAATGGGTATACTGGAGAGAAAAAGAATAAAGAAAATTAAAAATTCAGTGAATGGGCTTATTAGCATATTGAATGGAAGGAAAGAAAGCAAGTGGGCTGGAAGATAGGGCAATAGAAAGTACTCAGAGAGAAAATACACTGAAAATATAAACATACTTGAGGACCTGTGCAACTAAGCAAAAGCTATCATATTTGAAGCCTTAGAGTTGCAGAAGGAGAAAGAAGGTAGGGCTGAAAAAGCATTCAAATAACTTGTAACTGAATTTTTTCCAAATTTGGCAAATAATCCAATTCAATAAGCTGAGTAAATATTAACAGGATAAACCAAAGTAATCACACCAAGACACACTATAATTAAAATTTTTAAATATTAAGAGGAAAAAATAAAATAGACCAGAGAGTCACATTTTGCCTATATGAAAATAAAAATTAGAAAGACAATGGATTCTTACTAGAAATCATTGAGAACATAAGGAAGAAGCACAGTACTTTCAAGTGCTAAAATAAAGGAACTTTCAATCTAGAATCCTACACTCAGTGAAAATATTCTTCATAAATGAAAAGCTACACAAGACACTTTCATATGAAATAAAACTAAGAGAATTTATTGCCAGAAATGCTTTCCTAAATGAAGAACTAAGGAAATTCTCTAAACAAAAAGGAAATAATAATTGAAGAAATCTTGAAACATCACAAAGGAAGAAAGGATGCAGTCAGCAAAAATATGAGTAAATGTAATAGATTTTCATTCTCCTCTTCAGCTTTTGAAATTATATTTAATGGTTGAAGCAAAAAATTATAACACTGTTAGATATAGTTCGAAATATAGGTAAAAGCGTTAATTAAGAAAATTATATTGTAAATTGAGGAATAATTCTACACACATAACTTAAACAACTTGGATGAAATGAGCAACTTCCTTATAAAAGACAAACTACCATCATTCACTCAATATGAACTAGGTAATTTGAACCTCAAGGTAATTTTCACATCTTACACAAAAATTAACTCAAAATGGATCACGGACTTAAGTGTAAAATTTTAGAAAAAAAACATAGGAGAAAGTCTTCAAAATATAGGATTAGGCAAAGAGATATTAGACTCAACACCACAAAACACTAGTTATAAAAGAAAAAAATAATAAATTAGACTTAACGAAAATTGAAAACTTTTGTTCTGCAAAAGACCCTATCAAGAGGATAAAATAAATGACAAGCCAAAAGTGGAAGAAATCATCTGCAGATGGCATATCCTTTAAAGGACTAACATCTAGGACATATAAAGAACTCTCAAAACTCAAGAGTAAAACATATATATAATATATATATAAAAATAAGAAAATATGCAAAAGACAAGAAGAGACATTTGTTCTTGAAGATATACAGATGGAAAAGAAGCAGGCAAAAAGATATACAATATCATTAGCCATTAGGAAAATGGAAATTAAAACTGCGATCAGGATGACCACACATTTATCAAAGTAGCTAATTACAACACCAAATGCTGGGCAGGATTCAGAGAAACTAGATCACTCATTCATTGCTAATGGAAAGGTAAAATGTTACAGTCTGTAAAACAGTTTGGCAGTTTTTTAAAACCTAAATATAAAACTACCATACAACCCAGCAATTTCATTCCTGAGCATTTATCCCAGAGAAATGAAGACTTATGTTCACACAAAAACCTATATAAATATGTTTATAGCAGCTTTATTCATAATATTCTAAAGCTGGAAACAAGAGATGGGATAGTCTTACTATAGAAAATTACTCAGCAATAAAAAGAAGCAAACTATTGATACACACAATAACCCGGATGAAACTTGAAATACTTACGCTGAATGAAAAAAGCCAACATTATTTCCTATAAGATTCCTTTTATATAAATTATTAAAATGATAAAATTATAGAAATGTAGCACAGAAAAGTGATTGCCAGGTGAGGAAGTGGGAATGGAGGCAGGAAGTGGATGTGGCTGTAAAAGGGTAACTGGTACATAGTTATAGTAATGGCAGTGATGGAAATGTTCTTTATCTTTACTATGTCAATGTCAATATCCTGAATGTGATATCATACTATAGTTTTACAAGACCTTACCACTGTGGGAACTAGGTAAAAAAGACCTGGAATGTATTTATATTATTTCTTACAATTATCTCAAAATAAAATTCAATCTAAAAGACAAGTTTTAAGATTTAAAAATGACCTTGTGTACCTTGCTCCAATATTACATGGATTTCCCATGAAAGTGCATGAACTTTTCTAAAGAACATTTGTCTATTTTGTAATTAGTAAAGAGTAGGATGTATGGAATTCTTTGGGAATATTTTGTTTTTGCGTCTAAATTAAATTTAGGACACTGCTTCAAATTCAGCCTGAAATGTAGTTTGGCATGGAAGTAAGATCGTCAGATGTGCAGGGCACAAGATTGTCAAATGTGTGGGCCTCGTTCTCCTGGCTTCTCTCTGAGTCAAAGTCAGTTAGAGAAACTGAGGATGAGAACCCTAGAGAAAGCTCACGACATTTCTGTTAAACAAAGAAGGCCTGAATGGAATTAAAGTTTGTTGATGAATTAAAGCCACTAAAAAAAAATGAACGTCTTCAGACCCCTAAATGCACAGGTTGAGAGTCAGGCAGTTCATAGAAGAACCAAAGTGTTCGTGAATATGTAATGCAATTAAAGTTATAAAGAAAAGAATGCTCCCGGGATTTACTCTTGCTCTTCATAATGAAATGCTTTCTGTCCAGTTAGTTTCTTTCTCTCCTCTGCCTTCCTCAGAGGGTCATGCTCTGTCAAATCACTTTGAGAATTTTGATTATGTAATATGAGAATGAAGGGGAGCGAGGAGAAGAACAAGAAGATTTTGAGCTGTGCCTGAGGCACCCAAGGAGCCGGAACAAGAGTGGCTGTTGGAGAAATGGATAGAAATGTCCAAAAAGGTTGTAGGAAATACTATTATTTATGTATCACCTTTATAATGCCTGTTCAATGCAAGTGCTTAAATTTGAGTTATTTAAAATTTGGTTTTTGGTTGCGAAATCATCTTTCTTTGATTGCAGCCCTAGTTTGAAACTCTCACTTGGGTGGCAGGGAACAAGATGACAGTTGTGGGATCTGTGTTATAAAATGGCTTTTGTTGTTTACTCACAAGAAGTATCGAGGGTAATTGACCATCAACCAGATTCTTTTGTACCTGTCCAGGAATCATTTGGGGACCCACAAGAAAGAGAGATGCATACTCCAAAATAAAAAACCTCAAGAAGCAAAAAGATTCAAGGAAACATCTTGAAAAGAAGGGGACTATTAGTAAAAGCATCAAATATGCAATCAAAAGGATATTCAAATGTTCATTTTGTAAACAAAGTAATTCACAGGACATAGGTGAAATGCATATCTGAAAGAGATTCACGGATGCATTGGAAAACAGAGAAGTATGACATTGAAAAGGCCATGAAGTTTGCAAATGTAAATAATAAAATAGGGGTATTTTTGTTAGGGCAATTATTCTGTTTGTTGTTGTTGTTTGTTTTTTAGTAGGTGACAGAATTCCACGGGTTATGCAGGATTTGATATGCTTTACCTGGATCACTGTTTACAGGGGTTTCACGTGTGCTCTTTTCTCTCCAGTCTGAGAGAGATTATCAAAACTGTTTGGAAGACTTTGATATGAACCAAATATCCCCTATGTTGTAGTATAAAGGCTTCCATGCTGTATGCGAATATTCCACTTGTATCTTCATTGAAAACCTCAAAATCCAAAGTAATTGGCTTCGCCCATGGCACCCAGCCTAATGTTACACCTTTCTGAAATGTTTACACAGAGGAGGACATTCCAAATTATCTCATATTGTTTCAGATAAGCCAATACTTCTGAAAGTTGAAAAACTAAAAACTAAGCATAGAAAAAACAGAACTTATGGTCTGGTCTCCTAAGGGAACATGTAAATGTATTTGTGCCTATGTGAGTATGCAGGGGAACACATTTGATTCTTTCTTTCTGTGTCAGTTAACACGCAAACAAACAAAAATCTGACTGAGCACTTTCAAAAGCTCCTGGGATTATAGTACATTTATAATGTAATGTTTGGTGAGAATAATAATGTCCACAGTTTTCTTTCTTTTACACAATCAGGGGTATATACTAAATTTAAAATAACAGCTGGACATTAGGGTTTTTTAAATGAGTATGGAAAAACAGATGTGTCTAAGTATAAAGAACACAGAAATTAATTAATATAATTTAATAGAAATAATAAGTTTAATAATTTAGATATTAGCATATAGTTTGTCAAGATTTCAAAGTATTTAATTGTTAGAATCGGCATATTTTATAGCTGCTGATGAAGGTTTTTCTATTTTAGCATGACTATCCTTTTGTATAACTACTGTAAAATTATTATGTGATTAAAATATAGGCCACTAATCAAAGCAATGATGAGTCTATTGTCATATAAATAGAAATGTAATTCAAAATTACAGAATTCTAAGAATTGAAGATAGCTTTCAAGTTTAGCTTCTATGCTAAAAACACATGCATGAGCTCAGTTTACCTTTCCAGGGAGGGTTATTTGAGAACTTAAACTTTCTTGGACTTTCTGTTACCTCGACAAGGTTTTCTACAGACCAGTCTTGGAGAATGTTGTAATATCTTAGTTTACTTTAAAATAGTTTGTAAGTTCAATGTGATATGTGTAATGAGTGTATGTTACTCAGATGAAAATATCACTCACATGCTGAGTAGGAGGGTACTTGACATTTTAACAGTGCTTCTGCTGTCTTCATCTCAACCACAGGAGTCTTTACTAATCAGAATGCTCAATAGCAAAAACGCTTTCTTATTAGGAAAATTAATGACCTATATGCTTGCATGATAAATGATGATATTACTGCCACTGGTAAAATTAAAAATATTTAAATTACAAGAATTGACTAAAATCAATTTAAAGACAATCTACTCATGCATGGGACAAATTTAAGAGTCAAATGAGCCATGCACCTTTTTAACTTTAGGGATGATATCATAGGATGAATCCTATAGTTTTAGGGACTGTGTTATGCCTGTTTGTCTGAAGCCGGCTATTATACTGACAGTATACTATGTCTGAAATCTTACTGTTTTGCTTGTATATACCTTTTATGCAAGGTCATGTTTTAAAAACTTAAGAGAATGGAGAGCTAGTTCTTCCTTAAACTTACATAACAGGCTAAGGAATCATTTTGTGTGTTTTCCTTGCTAATACATTTTAATTTATCATTTAAATATATTAATATTTGGACTAAAATTTGCTTTCACACAATCTGGTAGTGAGATTATATGGGAGTGGATAACTCTCACTCACCTCAAACCCTCTGCAATGCCTACTGTTATCTTCGCAGAAGAATACAACATTTATGCATAAATATATTGGCTTAGATCAGATCAAAATAGAGGACACGTCTCCAGAAAAGCTAATGGACATTAAGTATATATCCCAAGTGGAATAATTTTGGGTTTTATATTCATAGAATCACGCATTGTTTCAACTGGAGACACAACTGGAGACATTTCTGCTGAATTCTGAAAATATATTCTATGATTATTCTCATAATAGAAAGCATTTTATTAGGGATGAGTTCCCATTGCTCAGAACTCAAGAAATTTAGGTCTTATTATTCAAACAGCAGTGAAATGTGAATCTGAGATCCCATACACTTCTAATGTATACCTATTAGCTGGGTCAGAATTCAGGAGACATGACCTCTCAAAGACGAATGAGTTTGCAAAGAAAGCAAATTTGCTTCAGAGGCAAGATACTAAAGAGCTGTGCCAGTGTGTCTTACTTTTTTGTGTCTCATGGAATTCAACTTAAGAAAATTTGTTGAAAGCTGCTGGGTAGTAGGCTGAGGGTTAAAAACAAATAAGACATTTTCTGCCCACCAAGCTAAAAGGCTTTAAGTAAAAAGATAATTATAGTTATTAAACCATAATAGAGGAATATTTTGTTTCTTTCCATAAAAGATGTCCAAGCATATTTGAGCCATGGGAAAATGCCCAATTTTTTTCAGCCTGTACTTCATAGATATTCAAAACAGGAAAATTTAAAACTAAGGGAAATAAGGGAGACAGGAGTGTTATTAATAACTATCTAGTTGAACAAAGTACATTCTTCAAAAGAAACAAATTCCTTAATTGGTCACCTTCCCACAAGAGGTACAGAATTTCTTCTAGCAGTAACCATTTCTGAACTATTTGCTTTTTTACGGGAACTATAAAGTATACTTGAAAACTGTAATTTCTGAACAGATGGGATATTTCAGTCAAATACAAGATGGCAGATGATATAGTCACTATCTACTAATTGGTAAGCCCTCTTAATGATTGAAGAACTTGAATTAGATTACACAAAAGAAGACTCTTCATAGAAACAAGATTGGAAGGTAAAAGGGAGGCGTTTTAGTTTGTTAAAGCTGCTGGAATGCAATGTACCAGAAATGGAACGTCTTTGTTAAGTTGCAAGTTTACAGTTCTTAGGCCATGAAAATGTCCAAACTAAGGCACCCAGGGAAAGCTACCTTGATTCAAGAAAGGCCAACGGGTCCAGAACACTTCTGTCAGCCAGAAAAGCACATGGCAATATCTGCTAGATTTTTCTTCTCATTTCATAAGGCTTCCCTGAAGATGTTTTCCTTCTGCATGTACAAAGATCTTTGGCTGTGTGTGCTCTGTTGGCACTAAAATTTTTTCCAAGATGGTTCCCTCTTAAAGGGCTCTAGGAAACAAACTCACCTTGAGCAGGTGGAGACAAATCTCCATGGAAACCATCTAATCAAAAGTTACCACCTACAATTGGGTGGGTCACATCTCCCTGAAAACAATTAAAAAATCCCACCCAACAATATTGAATGAAGATTAAAGAGCAGGGCTTTTCTGGAGTATAAGACAGTTTCAAACTGTCACAGGAGGTAAAAAAAAAGCATCCCTTAGAGAATCAACATCTAATCATCTATTATTTTTTTCTTGACTCACTTATATAAAATAACATTCAGTTCAAAGTCCTGTTTTGTTTTGTTTTCAGAAAATTGAAGGACTAATGTCCTTGGCACTTAAGACTAACTAACACGGGGATGTGAACACCAGAACTCTTTCTGTCTCTTTTCTCGGTTTCTTTTTTTCACCAGCATTATTCATTATTTCTTTCCTCAACCAGCATTATATTCCTGCATACTACATACTGGTTTCTTTCCTCATATATTTGTTATTTTTAACTCACTTTTCTTTGTATTTATTTTGTTCTTTAAAAAAATACTTGAATTCTTAACTCATTTATTTTCAACTCATCTACTTCCTAATATATATATTAAAAGAACCATTTGTCCTATATCCCACAAGATTTGGTATAAAATGCTGTTACTGTCATTAACTTCTGGATATTTTAAGATCCATAAACTACGAATTTTTAAAAAGTGTTTGTTGGCTTCTAAATATATAGCATCTTTCTTTATTTTTGTTGTTGATTTATAATTGTATCTTGCTTGAGGAATATGGTCTGTTTAATCTGGTTTATGTGTTATGTTATTGAGATTACTTTTGTCATTTAGTGCTTGGTATTTTATTTTACTAAATAGTCCATGTGTATGTGGCTACATAGGTGTTTCCCAGCTTACATAAACACAAGTTCTTTGGCTTTTGGTCTCTCTGCAAAATTCATGATTGGTCTAAAGAATTGTTTCTTTCTGTACTTCATCATGGTTATATGTGCATCTGTTTCATGTCAGATTCCATATACCATGGCGATTTTGGAGGAAGTTCAAAAAATGAGGCATGCTATTTATCTTATTGCTAGTGAATAAATATATTATTTTATAGATCTGACAAATTCCATTTATCTTTATGAAAAATTACATTGACTATTTAACATGATCATGCTAAGCAAAACCCAAATCCCTGTATATTTAGATGTTATTTATTATACTGTTAAAGATTCTCACGATTCAAAGATAACAATCTACTTGAGAGGTAATCTTAGAAATCATATCTGATAATTCACTTTTTCACCTTTAAACCTAGTTTTATTTCTGACAAACTCAGTAATGGTAGCTCAAGAAAAAAATTTCCTATATAAAATAAGTTGCTAGTTTCTACAGGACAAGGCAAAATTTCAGTCCCAATAAGTTGTTTAAGACGACTCCATTTATCCCAATTTTCCAGAAACATATTTAAGTCTTTGCCAAAAGCATTTGTTTTATTCTCGATTGTGTATTTTATTCATTTATATTATCAAAAATAGTACAGGATATGATACTGATACACAAAAAAACAGGGCACTTAACAGATCCTCACTTAACAGACCCACTTTGGAAGATATTTACATTTTCCTATTTCCTTTTTTAGTTCTTCTGGTGATTATGAAAATCAGTCTAAATAGGATACTTGTTTCTTTCTATTTCATTAGTTCTCACTACATGATGGTATTTAACAACCGACTACGAAAGTTGAGGAATTTAATTAACACTTCTCCCTCCCTCTTGGTTTTTGTTTGTGGCATTATTTTTAGTTGTTCTATTGTTTATGTAACTTTAAATAATGTAGTTAAAATGGTACATATCATTTCAACAACTTTAGATATTAAAGAAAGAGGTTTTTAAACTACATGACTAATTACTGAAACCTAATCCCCTTATGTTTTAGTTACTCAGTAGCTCTGTAGAAATATGCAGAGTGAAGGCAATAACAGAGAAAACTTCAAGTATCCTGTACTGGTAGCATTTAACACACTAACAGAAGAGCTCACATAAAATTCTGAAATTTCTGGCTAAGGGAGTAAGTTCTTAAAAGAAGCTGGAAGATTGGACAATTGATGCTGAAGGAGTCCAGAATATTTAATAATATTGATTATAAAGATTAGGGTCGTGTATGTCACCAGAAGGAAAGCTAAAGATAAAAACTGGGACTGCATAACTTAGAGAAACCCAGAATGGATGATAATAGTGATTAATTGTGAAAATATAAGAACGCTTTTATGAATTGGACCAAATAATATGTCACTATTACAAGATGTTAATAATGAGGTTGTATATGGGAAAAATACAATTAATGAAAATTAAGCTTTATAAGAGTTAACCTTAACATTACAATATTCTTTCATTAATTGTAACAAAGGCACTACACCTAAGCTAAATATCAGTATTGGGGGTTATAAAGGGAGGGGGAGGGGATTTTTTTTGGGAACATATGCGAATGTTGTCATATTGATTGTGGTAGTGAAGGCATAGCTATGTGATTATACCAGGTACCATTGGTTGGACACTGAGGATGGATTGTATAGTGTGTGAATAAAACTGTTAAAAAGAATAAAAAGAGGAAGCTGGAGTCTGTTAGGATCCCTTCGTATGGCCCCTTGACCATGGGAAGCAGAACAGAAATGCAGAAAATCTTCAGCTATGAAGCACCTTCACATGTCTGAGAAAAGCCATATTGTTGAAAATGTTTCCACAGATTTCATTACTGGAAACAGAACGAATGCAGCTTACCTGCAGGCTGACTTTGGCTGATACAGTCAGACTCCCTTAAGAAATGACTCAGAAGAGCTGGTTGACCCTGAACTCCCATGATCAAACATATGTACTTTAAAGAGCCTCAAGGTGTTTTTCAGTTTAGGAAGCAATACAAGTATTACATAGGAAATAATTGGACTGTTGGGAGTATGTGTGTGAGAGAGGGGAGTGGTGTTTGCTGGGAGCGTTGTGTTGTGTGAGAGGGACAAGAGCCATATGGATTATATTAATTTGATATCCTAATGGCTCTTAATCCACATTTAAAGAAGCAGATAGAATATTAGTGTTATCTCAATAAGTTACTACTCGCATTAGCTCTTTATTTTTAGAAAATACTGTTCTCATTTAGATCATTAACAATAATTAACTCATCCGAGTCCTAAGATGCATGTGATTTCCAAATTATTGGTCAGTATTGTCACTTGTTATTAATATTTAAATACTAATATATATTGTACATTATGGATTAATGCCATTGCTCTTTTTCTTTCTTCCTTTTTTTTGGGGGGGGGGTGCGGCATGCAACCCTGTACATTTCTGCTGATAATTGCAAATACTGATCTTGTATAAGAATACAGGCCATATTTGAAATTTCCATCATTTTAAAATAAATAAGCTATAAGAACACTGCAGGAATTCCTTAGAATGTGAAGTTATCAGGTAATGAGACAGACTTTATTTCCCTTAACAATTACCACTTTAATTTGGGATATACGCTGTGACTACTTAAAGCAGTATTGCCCAATCTGTGTTTGAAGGATATCAAGTCAAGGATTTTAGTACATTTCTGGAAAATGTGCAAATAATATCCTTTTATTAGAGGCAAAATGCAAATTAGCTAAGTTTCTGAAAATACCTGTAGTACAATGAATTAGCTTTCCAAAACTTTATTTAATGCAATATATCCCAAGCTTATCTGTGCTGGCTATACCTTTTTCTTTTCTTTCAGGATAGCTATCACAGTCCTTTTCCCAGGGATCCGCAAACTATGTCTCTTATCTCTCAGGCCAAATCCCACTGACCACCAGTTTTGTAAATAAAGTTTTACTGCAACACAATCATGCCCACTATTTATGTATAATTTATGGCTGCTTTTGTACTAGCATCAGAGTTCAGTAACTGCAACAGAGAACTGAAAGTCAACAAACTCTAAATGTATTTGGCCCTTTACAGAAAAAGAAAATTGTCAGTCCTAGTAGCTGAACAGGATACCAGCTGGGCATCAAAATGGAAACTGCATAAAAACTATTGTATTTGTATTATTACATAGAAAACACACAGAAATGGATTAATTTTAAATCTAATTTTTTTGCAGATCATCATAAATTAAAAATACATACTGCATAATAGGCAATTAATTTTAAGTTATCTGAAACTTGCAAAGCTGTGACTTTGATTTCTGTTGAATTAGAGTACAACTTTTTAAAGTTTAATTTTAACGTAATTTCCGTGAAACTTTTAAAGAACGGCTTAGGAAGAAAATAATATATATCTTCTTATAATTCTTGTTTAAAGTAAAAGAGAAAACTGTACTTCATAAACTGTTTGATGGAATTGTATTTCTTTTGATAAAATGCCCTAAGAAGATTCAAAAATTTTCTTTTTTCCTTGCTTTCCGTTTAGAAACAATTCTCAATACAATATCCCATGTATGTAATTCCTATGTCTTTTCGTGCTGGCTTTGAGTACAGCTTGCTCCCTCATCAGAGTCAACATTTTCTATTCTAAAGTGCTAGATGTAAAATTTTGAAACCTAAATTTAACTACTCAGGCCCAGATGTTATCTAGCTATCCAAACTTGTAACAGTCTCAGTGTCCATGCTCCATAAGGTATTAGTAATAAAATGAACTAAACTCTGTGATTTTTTTCCAGGAAGAACTGAACCCCATCATTGTTACTCCACCAATCCAAGCCATTGATCAGGACCGAAATATTCAGCCACCATCAGATCAGCCAGGAATCCTGTATTCCATCCTTGTTGGTTTGTATCTGCTAACTTTTTACCATATGTATTATCACCTTTGAAATATGCAGAAGAAAAGAAATCTCTCAAATCAATGGAAATACTTTGTATAACAAAGATTTTCTTCTGGGACATGATTGTTACTTTTATGTTTAATTAAAAAATAATAACAATTTGAGGTTTTTTCTCCTTCAAAATTTTTATAGTGAAATGTGGGTTTCACTATATAGAAGGATAAATGGGAAAACTTTTGTGGAAGCTAAGCAACGCAAAAAAAAAAAAACCCACTTATCTGCATATCGGTACTTTCCCTCTATCACTTTATAAATAATTCTAAAATAAGCATATTTAAAAATTAAATGAAAAAGTTAGACTCTTCATTCTACTGGCATTTTATCATTGATTGGATACAATTACATAATTCTGATGATGTATGACTGAATTAAGTATGGCTAATTTGGAGCCATATGGGAAAAGGATAAAGATTATGCTCAGCCCAAGGGCACACAATATATTATACTCTTGGTTAATTTTTTCCTCACAGAATTCCACAGAAGCTGCTACTAATTTGTACCAAAATAAAAAATGATTAGAATCTTGATTATGCTGTTCTTCTCAAATTGCTGTTGCTAAAACATTGATGTTGCTGATTTGCATGGTTTATAGCCTCCAAAGAGACAGATGTGTGTAAGAGGGGCCATATATCACGTCATGAAGAAAGGGTTGCTTTGAAGTGTGCTTGAAAAATAACTGCTCAATGGAATTCAACATAAGCCCTCAGTTCCTTCCTGCCCCCATGTATCTAGCTGTGTGCATTATACATACACACACGTCACGACCCATCAGTCAACAAATATTAGGCTGTCTCCAAACATGAAACTGTGTCTTACTTAGAAGTGCTGTCTCTAAAGAAAAATTAAGTAATTCTCTTTTAGGACTCTGTTCCCTACAACTACACACTTATTATAAGCCAGTTGGTGAGATTATACCAGATTTTTTCCCTTCCTCTGATGTGTATACACACACATATATACACACACACACACATATATTTTAAAGGTAATTGTGCATGTTTATTATATATATATAATAATAATATGTATGTTTGTATATATATATATATATATATATATATATATATACACATGTGTGTATATATATATACAGACACATATTATTTGTCTACATAGTTAGGCAATTCAAATTTTATTGACCTCCCAGTTTTTTAAAAAAGGTAAATTTAAGGTCAGAATCTGTAGTATATTTAACTCTTCAGGATATAACTCTGAAGAGGTACAAACTGGTCCATACCCCAGAAGATTCATTTACTAGAGTACAGAATCATCTTCATGAATACATATGAAACTCTTCTAAAGATAAGAGGGGACTGTCCAGGTTTTCTGAGACACTTTCAAGGTGTTTCAAGGAACAAAATAAACATCGTTGTGAATACACACATCTAGATTCCTTTTGCCTCTGATACAACCCATCAAAGATTTGGCTTCACATGTGTGTTAAAAAACTAAATGTACTGAATGAGATTCTCCTTCTTAGTTGAAAAACCACAGGACCTATAAACATCATGTGGATAATTACTCCAAAATATAGAGAGTACAAATACAAGCACTTAATTTTAAAAGGCAAATACAAAAGATAGGTATAAACACAAAAGTGTTTAAATGCTTCAATTTTGGATAATTCGTTTAAGAATCTGTACAAGTTGTTCCCAGAAGCTAATGTATCACTAGTCTAATAAGGAAAGTGAATTCTAAAAATGTACATGGTTTTCAGCAATTCGAATTCACTGTTTCTATAAAAACCCAGAGAGACCAATAATTCCAGTACCTTCCAAAGGTAAACTAAAGGTCCTTTGCTGTAGTTACAGTTATCAATGGTTGTCCAGGTCTGTTTAATATATACATAAGGAAAATACACCCATTCTATAATTTCTTATAAAATAACAAATGAGGAGTAGATTAGGAGATGTAGAAGGGGAAAGATAATTCAAAACTCCTTCTCTTGAGTAACTTTCACTTCAGAATCAACAAAAAGCAACTACTTCTCCTTCATACTCCTTTAAGATTAGCACTACATATGAAATTTTGTTCTTACATCCATTAATGTTAATGCCTTTTTGTTAATAGATTCCTTGTTTCTATCAGATTCATGGGCCGGGTTAGTATTTTTAGTTTCAGAATTTCTATTTTTTTTTTTTTTTTTTTTTTTTTTTTTTTTTTTTTTAAAGGAAAGACAGAGAGAAGGAAGGAAGGATAGAAGGAAGGAAGGAAGGAAGAAAGGGAAACATTTTTTTAAACATTTTCTTGTTTTATTGTATTCTGTTTCTCCGTTTTTGTTACATGGGCTGGGGCCGGGAATCGAACCGAGGTCCTCCGGCATAGCAGGCAAGCACTTTGCCCGCTGAGCCACCGCGGCCCGCCCAGAATTTCTATTTTTAGCAAATGCTATACTGGCAACCTTCTCAGGCTTAGACGTCTTGTTGTGTTGCTCATAATCTGCCTTGCTCTTTTGACCTCCAAGAAGTCCAATGGCTTCTACATGTTTTTGTTGTTGTTCAAAACTTTACTTGGAAGCAGTGCAACAGTGGTTCAGTGGCAAGAATTCTCACCTGCAGAGCTGGAGACTGAGGTTGGATTCCCAGAGCCTGCCCATGCCGAAAAAGAAAAAAAAAACTTTATCTGGCCATGCATTTCTACTGACTCTTGTTGATACTTCATCATCATAATTTTCAACCACTTCCCTTGCTTCCTCCCTGTTTAATGGTTCGGGCTTATCTAATTCACACCTCTGGTCAACTACAAAATTTCCTTTATGTGGTTCTAAACTATGAAGTTCAGTGACTCGAGCAGAAACAGTGGAATGCCCACTACTATTGGTAATGCCACTATGCATCACAATTGAAAATAATCCATACTTGTCATTGGTTGGCTTTGTGATCCATTCTTCTAGCGACAATTTAAGGGGTGTCAATAAGTGAGTGTTGATCTTGGAAAGTCCACAACCAAAGCAATCAAACTCCAAGCATTAGCAGCAAAACACTTCAAATGAATGGTTATAACTCCAGGCATTTTGTCAAACAATAGAGTTTGCTTCACTATAATGATGGCAACTTTCACAGAAATATTCAACCTCTCCTACAATCCTTTCTGCTGAAGCAAATTGTGAAATTGCCCATCTCAGTATCTTCACTTCTGATTTTTGTTCTGGAGAAGTTTCCAAAGCCTCTACCTTATAAAGCTCTTCTTGTACTGAAACACTGATGTCTTGAAAATCTTGTCTTTCTGTTAAATTTTCACATTCCAAGCAACCAGTTCTTAATATCAGCTGATTTTGAAATAATTTCTCCATTAACTCAAAACCTATTTGCTCCACAACTGAGTGTGTTAAGCAGTTGCCTTGGCTGAGTAGCAAATTCATCAGGATATTTCTTTGGATTTAAGAGAAAACCAGCCTGATGCTATTCTATTCAAATGATTAAGGTCTGTAAATTACATATTAACTCATAACTTGCCAAAGAATCTCTTTGCAATTTTCCTTTGTCTACTTTTTGATTGGCTTCATCCTTTAGAGCTTCTTTCTTCCTTGAAATAATATTAAATAAGTGCTTCACTCCAGATTTAAAACCAGGACAAAAATTTAATACCTGAAGTATACTATTAAGATACGTATTGTTGAGATTATTCAAGCCCACATATAGTAGCAAGTCCTCTCTCTTCCCACAGTTTATGGGGGAGAACTATGCTGCAGGAACAATTTGATTGATTTCAGCTCCTCTAAATTCAGAAGGTTTTTCTTCATTTTCTTGAGAATCTGTGAAATCTAAAACTCCCTTAATTTCCTTTTTCAGAAAAACTTCAAAGAAAGTGTGTTTTTTTCCATGGACTACTTCTCTCACTAGGTATGACACCAAGCATCTTCTCTTCAAGTCTCAAGGAGTTGACAGGAATTAATTTATAGGAGAAAGGTAAAATTACCAATCATACATGGTCATGACCCAAAGCAAAGTCTGCTTCTTCACTGCTGATGAATCCAACTGAGATAGGCGTGTGTGCAACAGGGGAGTCCCTGCGGTTATATCCACAACTTAAGGAAAGGCTGGTGGGCTAGCCTTGCCACCGGAGAGTGACCATCCACTCTCAAGGGCAGGCACCAGAAGTGGTCCCACTTGTGAAATTCCTGCACCAATAAGGTCATTCCCACTCTACCACCGAGGGGAACTTGGGACCTTCTCCTCAGTCTCAGGACCCCTGTGTTTACTGTATATGTATTTTTTGTTAACATTTTTAATTGTGAAATACAGCATATATACATAAAAGTGATGAATTTCAAAGTACAATCTAACTATCTTTAGAGAAAATTGTAAAGTGTAAATGGCTTACAATTCCACAATAACAGGTATTTTCTTCTGGTTGCTCTAATACACTAGAAACCAAAGAAATATCTATATCATTATTCTGTAGTCATAATCGTTTGCTAAATCCTAAATTCTCTGTTACAACTCCTCCCTCTCACTTGATCATTCTCTCAATCTTCAGGGATGTCTGGGCAGTGATTATTCTAACTTCTTCATGTTGAAAAGAGGTGTTGGCATTATGGGGTGGGATAATGCGGCTGTTTGGGGTTCTGGGAGGGATTGGTTCTTCTATGTTTTGGAGCTTATCTGACATAGGAGCAAACTGAAGGTTTTAAGCTTCTGAAAAATAAACTTAAGTAAAATTTGTATAGCCTTAGATAGAACCCTGGGCCTTCTTTAGGGTTTTCAGGAATACTCTTGGTTAGGACTTGGTATACGGTTGCACATTTGTAATATCTGGCTGAAGCTTGCATAAGAATAACTTCCAGAATGACCTCTTGACTCTATTTGAATCTCTTAGCCACTGAGACTGTATTTTGTCATGTTTCCACTCCCCCTTTTAGTCAAGCAGGTATTCTTAGTCCCACGATGCCACCGCCAGGCTCATCCCTGGGAATCATATCCTGCATTACCAGGGAGACTTACATCCATGAAAAGGGGGCGGGTGGTGAGTTTATTTGCAGAATTTGCATCAGAGCAACAAAAGAGGTTTTCTGGGGATGATGCTTAGATATGTTTATGAGTAGGTTTAGCTTACCATTACAGATATAAAGTTCATAAGGGCCAGCCTCAAGACCGAGGGCTTAGTAAATTGGGAGTCTCCAGTGCTTGAGAGAATATCAGGAATTTCCCAGGTAGAGAAATTTAATAGTTTCATATTTTTTCTCCAATCCCTCAAGGGACTTTGCAATTACTTTTTTTTATTATATTCCCCAAATACTCTAGAATCTGTCAGGCTATTATATTAAGCTATACAGAATCATCAGATCTCATTCTCTATTCTAGGTTCCATGTATTTAGATTGTTTAACTGAACTAGCCAGACAGGTTAAGTTATACCATGTAATACAAAACATTTAAATTTTTGACAAAATAAACATTTCCTTGTTTGGTCTCACACAGAAATTGAAGTATTAAAATACAGACAATATCATCCTTTACCCTCTATTCTAATTTACCTTAATCCCAACCAGATCAGCTTCATTCACATCTCTGATGGAAATCTGATCTCTTTTTCATCTTCTTTAACAGTTGTTCTGTGGAACAGTGCTGAGTTTCAGAACTGTAGAACTCTAACTCTGAGTATTAGGTGTTACAAAGGTACATCTACAGAGCCCGCAAACTATCAAGTTATACACAAGAAGCGCAGCATCTCAGAATTTAGAAATAACACTTAAAACTCAGGAATAAGTGTGACTACTGTAAAAGCTTACAGTCTAGGCCCTGGTTTTATCATGAGCATTTTCTAAATGAGACCATGTGATGTTTGTCCTTTTGTTTCTCTGCATAATATTTCTTTGTCGTTTTACTCAACATAATGTCTTTAAGGTTCATTCACCTCATTGCATGCCTCATGACTTCATTCCTTTCTGAAGCCACACAATGTTCCATCATATATATATATATACATTACAGCTTACCCTTCCACTTCTCCATCGGTAGACCCTTTGGACACCTCTATCCATTGGGAATTGTGAGTAATGCCACCATACACATCTTGTGCACATACCTATCTGTATCCCTTCTTTTAATTCCTTTGAGTATATTCCTAGTAGCGGGATTGGCTAATCCTATGGTGAACCTATAATTAGCCTCCTGGAGATTCACTACATTACCCTATAGAGGAGCTGCACCATTCTACCTCCCTGCCTCAACATTGAATAGGTATATTTCTCTCTCCACATCATCTTCAGAACTTGTATCGTTTTGTTTGTTTGCTTGCTTGTTTGTTTGTTTTTGACTCTGTGGTTTGGGTTGGGAAATATTCGTATATCATAATATTGTATCCAAAGTATACAATCAATGTCTCAAAGTTTTGTTATACCATGATCCTTACTCTCAATTTTTGGCAGTTTTCATTGATCTGAAGAGAAAAATAAAAGGTATACACAACCACACATAAAAGAAAACCCAAAACATCCCATATCCCTTATCTGCCCACAATTATATATCCCTGCAATTGGTGTGAAACTAGTAAGGTACTGCTGTTTAGTATAGTCCATAGCCTGCAATATGGTAATTTTTCCCATATATCATTTTATTATTAACTCTATATAACTGTTATATATTTGAAATAGTTCATGCAAGATCTTATATTTGTAATGTCAATCAGTTAGATACATGACTTTAGATGACCCCGTTCAATCATATTCACCTTCAATATGCACTATTACTTATAATCCCCAAAATGAACTACCATCATCTCTATCCATTCCCAAACATTTAAGCGTGGCCTCATTAATAAATCTGTACATATCAGATACCCGTTTCTCTAGTTTCTATCTCTAGGTCCTGTATATGCTACATTTTAGGAGTCTGAGTTTACATTTTCTAGGTGGTTCATGTTAGTGAAATTATACAGTATCAATCCTTTTGTGTATGGCTTATTTCACACAGCATTTTGTCTTCAAGTTTCATCCATGTTGTCACATGCTTCAGGGCCTCATTCCTTCTTATTGCGGCATAATATTCCATCATACGTCTTTACCACATTTTGCTTAGCCACTGATCTGTTGTTGGACACAAGGATTGTTTCCATGATTTGGCAATTGTGAATAATGCCTCTGTGAACACTGGTATGTAAATGTCTGTTCATGTCACGACTTTCAGATCTTCTGGGTATATAAACCAAGTAGCAGAATTGATGGGTCACAGGGCAACTCAATATTTAGTTTTCTGAGGAATCATCAGATTGTCTTCCACACTGGCTGTACCATTTTACATTCCCACCATCAGTGAATAAGTATTCTACTTTCTCCACATCCTTTCCACCATTTGTGGTTTCCTAATTATTTAATTGCGACCATATTTACAGGTGTGAGACATTTCATTGTGGTTTTGATTTGCATTTTGCTAATTACCAATGAAGATGACCATCTATTCATGTGCTTTTTTGCCACTTGTATTTCCTCTTCAGAAAATGTCTATTCTTATCTTTTGTTCATTTTATAATTCAGTTGTTTGTCCTTTCATTGTTGAGTTGTAGGATTTCTTTATATAAACTGGATGTCAAACCCTTATCAAATGTGTAGTTTCCAAATATTTTCTCCCATTGAATTGGCTGCCTTGTTACATTTTTGACAAAGTCCTTTGAAGCACAGAAGTGTTCAATTTTGAGGAGTTCTCATTCATCTATTTTTTCTTTTATTGTTTATGCTTTGGGTATAAGGTCTAAGAAGCTACCTCGTATTACTAGTATTGAAGATGTTTCCCTATATTTTCTTCTAGGACTTCTAGGATACTGACTCTCGTATTTATGTCTTTAATCTATTTTGAGTTAATTTTTGTAAAGGCTGTGAGGTAAGGGTCCCCTTTCATTCCTTTAGATATCCAGTTGACATTTCTGTCCCAGTTCAGTGGATTTGGGAGCCTTGTCAAAAATCAATTGATTTCTGAATGTTTAAGTCTATTCCATTGATCAATATGACTATCTTTGTGCCAGTATCATGCTGTTTTGACCACTGTGACTTTATAATAAAGTCAAGTATTATTAAGTATTCCCCCTTCATTTTTGTTATTTAAGGATGTTTTTGGCTACTCAAAGCCTTCTTTTTTTCCAATTAAATTTGATAGCTAGCATTTCTAAGTCTTCAAAGTAGGTTGTTGGAATTTTGATTGGTATTGCATTAAATTCATAGATCAATTTGGGTAGAATTTTCAACTTAATGACATTAAGACTTCCTTTCCATAAACATGGAATGTCTTTCTGCCCATATAAGTCTTCTTCGATTTTGTTTAGCAGTATTTGGTAATTTTTTGTGTCCACTTCCTTTACCTCCCTGGTTAGGTTTATTCCTGGATATTTGATTCTTTTAGTAGCTATTTTATGAATTGAAATTTTCTTAATTGCTGCCTTGATTAGGTCATTACTAGTGCATAGAAACATTACTGATTTATGTGCAATAATCTTTTATCCTGCCACTTGATTGAATTTGTTTATTAGCTCAAGTAGTTTGTCATATATTTCTTGGGATTTTTCATGTAACCTGCAAATAATGAGAGTTTTGATTCTTCCTTTCTGATTTGGATGCCTTTTGTTTCTTTTTCTTGCCAAGTTGTTCTAGCTAGAACATCCAGCACAATGTTGAATAATAGTGGTGACAGTGGGTAACCTTTTCTCGTCCTGATTTTAGGGAGAAGGCTTTTGGCCTCTTGCCATTGAATATGATGCTAGTTACGGGTTTTCATACATACCTTTTATCATATTGAGGAAGTTTCCTCTGATTCCTACCTTGAAGTGTTTTTTCTCTAAAAGGATGCTGAAGTTTGTTGAATGCTTTTTCAGCAGCATTCAAGATGATCATGTGATTTCTTCCTTTTGATTTGTTAATTACATTGATTTTTTTGCGTGTTGAACCACACTTGCATGCATGGAATAAATGCCACGTGATGTGGTGTATAATTCTTTTAATGTGCCATTGGATTCTACTTGCAAATATTTTGTGGAGAATTTTGCATGGGCCTGTAGTTTTCCTTTCTTGCAGTATCTTTATCCATTTTTGGTACTTGAAAGATATTAACCTCTTAAAATGAGTTGGGTAGTTGTTCTAGTTTGCTAGCTGCCAGAATGCAATATACCAGAAATGGAATGGCTTTTCAAAAGGGGAATTTAATAAGTTGCTAGTTTACAGTTCTAAGGCTGAGAAAATGTCCCATTTAAAACAAGTCTATAGAAATGTCCAATCAAAGGCATCCAAGGAAAGATACCTTGGTTCAAGAAGGCCGATGAAGTTCAGAGTTTCTCTCTCAAGTGAGAGGGCACATGGCGAACACAGTCAGGGCTTCTCTCTCAGCTGGACGGGCACATGGCGAATACGGTGTCATCTGCTAACTTAGTCTCCTGGCTTCCTGTTTCATGAAGCTCCCCGGGAGGCATTTTCCTTCTTCATCTCCAAAGGTCGCTGGCTGATGGACTCTCTGCTTCATGATGCTGCAGCATTCTCTGCTCTCTCTGAATCTCTCATTCTCCAAAATGTTTCCTCTTTAATAGGACTTCAGAAACTAATCAAGACCCACTCAAATGGGTGGAGACATGTCATCCCCTAATCCGGTTTAACAACCATTCTTAACTAAATCACATCAACGAGGGAGATGATCTCATTACAGTTTCAAACATACAGTATTGAATAGAGATTATTCTACCTTTATGAAATGGGATTTATATTAAAACATGGCTTTCTTAGGGGGCATATATCCTTTCAAACCAGCACAGTGGTGTTCCTTTTTCTTCAGTTTTTTGGAATAGTGTGAGCAAGAATGATGTTAGTTCTTTTTTGGGATGTTTTGTAAAATTCCATCGTGAAGCCATCTGGCCCTACTCTTCTCTTTGTAGTAAGGTTTTTAGTGATTAATTGACCTTTTCACTTGTGATTGGTTCTTCTTGAGTCAGTATAGATTGGGCGTGTGTTTCTAGGAAATTGTTCATTTCATCTAAGTTATCTAGTTTATTGGAATACAGTTGTTCATAGTATCCTTTGTGCCAGTTTAAAGCTATTATGTATCCCAGAAAAGCCAGTCCTTTAATCCTATTCAGTATTTCTGGATGGGATCTTTCTGATGGTTCCTATGGAAATGTGACCCAACCAATTGTGGGTGGTAACTTTTGATTAGATAATTTTCACGGAGATGTGTCTCCACCCATCCAAGGTGGGGCTGCTTATTGGAGCTCTTTAAGAGGAAACCATTTTGGAAAAAGATTTAAAACCACCAAAACCAACAGAGTCCACACAACCAGAGAACTTTGGAGATGCAGAAGCCCCTGGGGGAGCTTTGTAAAACAAGAAGCTGGGAGGGAAAGGTAACGGACCTTGCCATGTGTCTTTCTGGCTGACAGAGGTGTTCTGGATCCATCAACCTTCTTGAGTCAAGGTCCCTGTCCCTAAATACCTTAATTTGGACATTTGATAGCTTTGTTTTAATTTGGACATTTTCACAGCCTTAGAACTGTAAATTTGCAACTTATGTAATTCCCTTTATAAAACCTGTTCCATTTCTGATATATGGCATTCCAGTAACTTTCAAACTGATACATCCTTTATGATTTTTTTTTTGTTTCTTCAGAGTCCATTTTAATGAGCCCCCTCTCATTTCTGATTTTATGTATTTGCATCCTTTCTCTTGTTTTCATTGTCAGCCTATTGGTCCATCAATTTTATTGATTTTCTTAAAGAACCAACTTTTATTGACTCTATTTTCTTTTGTTCTCCAATTCATTAATTTATGCTTTAATCTTTGTTATGTCTCCTCTTCTACTTGTTCTGGGATTAATTTGCTGTTCTCTTATTCTTCCAGGTGAGCATTTAAGTCCTCAATTTTGCTCTTTCTTCTTTTTTTAGTAAGGGAATACAGGGCAATAAATTTCCCTCTCACCATTCCCTTTGCCACATCCCATAAGTTTTGATATGTTGTTGTCTCATTTATCTTCATCTCCAGATATTTACTGATTTCTTTTGCAGTTTCTTCTTTGACCCATTGATTGTTCAAGAGTGTGTTATTTAATCTTCATATATTTGTGAAAGTTCTGGTTCTTTGTTTTTTTTTTTTTATTTCAAGCATCACTCGTGGTCAGAGAAAGTGCTTTGAATAATTTTAATCTTTTTAAAATTTATTAAGAATTGTTTTGTGTCCCAGTGTACATCTATCCTGAAGAACATTCCTTGAGCACAGAGAAGAATGTATATCTAGATGTTTTGGGGCATAAAGATCTATATATGTCTGTTAGGTCTAATCAATTTATCATATTTAGGCTCTCTGTTTCCCTATTGATCCTTTGTCTGCTTGTTCTATCTATAAAACAGAGTAGTGTATTCAAGTCTCCAACTATTATTGTAGAAACAGCTGTTGCTCCTTTCAGTTTTGCCAATATATGTCTTATATACTTTGAAGCTCCTTGACTGGATGTGTAAACATTTATGATTGTTATTTCTTCTTGATGAATTGCCCCTTTTATTATATGTAGTGTCATTCCTTGTCTCTTTGCATCTAAAGTCTATTTTGTATAATATTAGTATAGCTACTCCTGTTTTCTTCTGATTATAACTTGTATGGATTATCTTTCTACATCCTTTAATTTTCAATCTATCTGTATCCTTGCATCTAAGAAGGATCACTTGTAAACAGCATATAAATGACTCATGTTTTTTTAAAATCCAGTCTGCTAATCTGTAATTTTTAATTGGAGAGGTTAGTCTGTTAAGATGCAAAACTATTACTTGTAAGGCAGTTCCTGAATCCACCATATTATCCTTTGGATTTTATATGTCAGGTTTTTCCTCTCTCTCTTTTTATCCTTTGAGTTACCCTTGCTAATATTCTTCAGTTCTGTGCTCACTTCCAGACCTCTTTCTCCTGTCTTTTTTTTCAGCCAGTAGAACTCCCTTTAGTATTTCTAACAGAGCCAGTCTCTTGTTAACAAACTTTCCCAGAATTTGCTTATGAAAATTTTAATCTCTCCCTCTTTTGAATAACAGTTTTGCTGGGTAAAGAATTCTTGGCTGGAAACTTTTGTCTTTCAGAATCTTAAGTATACCATACCACTGCCTTCTCACATCCATGCTGCCTGTTAAGTAGTCAGAACTTAGTCTTATGTGGCTTCCCTTGTATGTGATGAATCATTTTTCTCTTGCTGCTTTCAGGACTTTCTACTTCACTTCAACATTTGACAGTCTGATTAGTATGTGTCTTGGTGTGGGTCTATTTTGATTTATTCTATTTGGAGTTCAATGAACTTCTTTGATTAACATATTCATGTCTTTTATAAGGGTTGGGAAATTTTTCCCTGTTATCTCCTCAAAAATCTTACTAGCCCTTTGCTCTTCTCTTCTCCCCTGGGGCACCAAAGATTCTTATATTTGCATGCTTCATGTTGCTCATAATTTCCCTGAGATTCAATTCAAATTTTTCCATCTATTTCACCCTTTGTTCTTTCATACTTTCAAATTCAGTTCCCCTCTCCTCTAGTTTGCCTATTCTTTCTTCTGCCTCTTCTTTATACTCTTCTAGGGTCTTCTTGATATCCTTTATATCTTAGCCAACATTGAAGTTATTTAGGAGGCTTGTATGAGTGTCTTTGATTAGTTGTTCCAAATTCTGTGTTTCCTCTGGCTTTTTAATTTGTTCATTTGCCTTGGTCATATCTTCTTGCATTTTGATATGCTTAGTGATTTTTTTTGTTGATTTCTTGACATTCAATTATCTTCATAAGGTTATTTTGAAAGTTAATTTCCCTCACTTTTCTAAAATTTTGTAGTTGCTTTGGTTTGCCTTGAAAGTTTCCTTTCACACTTGGTCTATCAGTAATTCCTTGCCAAACCAAGCTTGCAGAGGTACAAATCTAATTAAAGATCCTTGAAAGACTAAGGAGAAAGGCATTTTGCCTTTCTCTGTACAGAGCCACATCCTCTGTACAGGCTCACCTCTCTCTTACCGCAGCAGAGGGCTGGGCAGGATTCATACAAGGTGTAAATCCAGTCAAGGCCACAGGTCTCAGTGCATGCTGAAAACTGCCAACTCTGGGGCAGGGGGTGGTGGTAAGGGTGAAGGTGGGGTGGGGGTGAGTGGTGGGCACTGAGTATCTTGGTGGAGAATCCACATATATACACTATGGGATTTATGATTCCTAGGTTCCCATGTGGGCTGCGGGACTCAGTGTTTCAACCTCCCCTGACCACAGCTAGCCCAGAAGTGCCTGTCAGTGCAGTGTGGCTCACTCCCGCATCCCCACCTCTCAGCCCGTGTGCTCTGTGAGTGCTGCCAGCCTCTGTGAAGAGAGAACAGAACCCAGAGTGTCTCGTTCACCAGCCAATTATCAGATCAGCTCTACACTACGAACCCCTTCTTCCAAGAGGTAGCCCCCAGTCTCCTCAAAAACTAGGCACCCATAGAGGCCTGCATCAGGGATGTGGGGCAGGCACTATGCACTGCAGCAAGGTCTCTGTCCATAAGTAAATCAAAACTGCTGGCTTCAGGGTTCCCACAGAGCAACTCCTGGGTGAGGACTGAGAGGGACAATCTCCCAAGCTGGCTACAGAAGTGGGAGTATAGGAGCATATTGCTCCTTCAGCAACCACTGCAGCCTGTATGTAGCTCTATGACTCCATGAATTTTCATATTCTAATTATTTCATGTAAGTGAGATCACTTAGTATTTGTCCTTTTGTGTCTGTCCTATTTCATTTAACATGTGGTGCTGAATTGAAAGGATGTATGTCCCCTAGGAAAGCCCTGTTTTAAAACAAATCCCTTTTCATAAAGGCAGAATAATCCCTATTCAATACTGTATGCTGAATCTATAATTAGATCTTCCCTGGAGATGTAAACCAATCAACAGTGGTTGTTAAACTGGATTGGTGGAAATGTGTCTCCACCCATTTGGGTGGGTCTTGATTAGTTTCTGAAGTCCTATAAAAAAGGAAACATTTTGGAGAATGAGGAGATTCAGAGAGAGCAGAGCAGAATAACATAGCCATGAGAAGCAGACTCCACCAGCCACTGACCTTTGGAGATGAAGAAGGAAAATACCTCCCAGGGAGCTTCATGAAACAGGAAGCCAGGAGAAAAAGTTAGCAGAGGATGCAGTGTTCGCCATGTGCCTTTCCAGATAAGAGAGAAAATCTGACTGTTTGCCATGTGCCCTTGCACTTGAGAGAGAAATCCTGAACTTCATCGGCCTTCTCAAACCAAGGAATCTTTCCCTGGATGTCTTAGATTGGACATTTCTATAGACTTGTTTTAATTGGGACATTTTCTTGGCCTTAGAACTGTAAACTAGCAACTTATTAAATTCCCCTTTTTAGAAGCCATTCTGTTTCTGGTATATTGCATTCTGGCAGCTAGCAAACTAGAACACATGCTATCTTCTAAGTTCATTCATGTGTAGCATGAATCAGAACTTGATTCCTTTTAAGGCTGAATAATATTCCACAGTGTGTATACATCACATATGCTTATCCATTCTTCCATTGATGGACAATTGGGTTGTTTTCACCTTGGGCAGCTGTGAATAATTCTGCTGTAAACATTGGTGGGCAAATACCATTTTGAGTTCAAGCTTTCATGTCATTTGGATAATTAACTAAAAGTGGGATTGCCAGAACATAAGGAAAGCTTATACTTAACTTTCTGAGGAACCACCAAACTGTTTTCCACAGCGGCTATATCTTTTCACATTCCTACAAAGTATTTTGCTCTACATTCTAACCAATACCTGCTACTTTCCATTTATTTAATTGTAGCCCTTCTATTGAATGTGAAATGTTACTCATTGTGGTTTTAGTTTGGATTGACATGATTAACAATGTGAGTATCTTTTCATATGCTCATTGGCCATTTCTATATCTCCTTTGGAGAAATGTCTTTTCAAATATTTTGCCCACGTTTTAATTTGGTTGTTTGTCCTTTTGTTGTTGAGTTGTAAGAATTCTTTATATATCCTGGATATTAAACCCTCATCCGATATATTTGTTCCAATTTTTTTTCCCTTTCAATTGGTTGTCTCTCAATTTCTTGATATGATGCAAAAGTTTTAATTTTGTTGAAGTCAAAATTATCTACATTTTCTTTTGTTACTCAAGTTTTTGTTATAAAATCTAAGAATTCAGTGCCTAATACAAGAACCTGAAGATATCTCTCTAGGTTTTCTTCTAAGCATTTTATAACTTTAGCTCTTATATTTAGGTCTTTGATGCATTTTGAGGTATTTTTTTCTATATTGTGTGAGATAGGAGTCCCCTTTAATTCTTTAATGTTTGGATATCCAATTTTCCCAGAACCATTTGTTAAAAAAATTATTCTTTCTCCATTGAGTGGACTTGACACCCCAGTCAAAAATCAATTGGTCATAGCGTAAGGGCTTATTTCTGAGCCCTCAGGTCTCTTTTATTGGTCAATATATCTGTCCTTGTGCAAGTATCACACTCTTTTGAACACTGAGGCCTAGTAATAAGTTTCAACATCAGGATGTGTGACTCCACCAACTTTGTTTTTGTGTTTTTTTTTCCAAAATATTTTTGGCTATTCAGGGCTTCTTACGCTTCCATATAAATTTGATAACTGCTTTTTTCCATTTCTGCAGAGAAGGCTGTTGGAATTTTTATTGGGATTGCATTCCATCTCTAAATTGCTTTGGACATAATTGACATTTTAGCAATATTTAGTCTTCCAATCCATGAACACAGAATGCCCTTCCCTTTATTTAGGTGTTCTTTAATTTACTTCAGCAATGTTTTGGTAGTTTTCTATGTATACGTCATTTACATTCTTGTTTGAACTTATTCCTATATGCATGATTCTTTTAATTGCTATCACAAATGGAATGTCTTCTTGAGTTTCTTTTCAAATTGTTCTTTTCTTGGGTTTAGAAATACCACCGATTTTTGTGTGTTTCTGAAGTAAGTATTGCTAATGACTTCCTGTGAACAAAGGAGAGTTGTGAGCCATTAAATTCATTTTTTTTTTTTAAGATTGAATAAATGCATTTGCTTCCCATCAGGTCATAGATCCACACCTCCAGTACTTTAGCCTCTGATTTTTCATTCTAGAGGGCATACAACTTTTTTTCTGTGACTTTACACACATTGATTTATTCTATTGTTATATTTAAATAGCAAGAGTGATATTTCTTAACTGTCTTCATTGCATGTTAGTGAATAAACTAGTGATTGATTCCTAGGTGATGTATTGAAATATGAATAAAACTTTAGTAAGTGCACCAAGTCCATTCAGCACTTGATTGTGCTGATTTGAAAGTATTATGTACTCCAGAAAAGCCATGTTCTTTTAATCCAGTCTTGGGGGGGCAAGCCTATTGTTGGGTGTGACCTTTTGATTAGGTTGTTTCCATGGAGATATGACCTCACCCATTCATGGTGGGTCTTAATTCTTATATTGGAGTCCTGCATGAAGAGAATAAATCACAGAAAATGTACAGAGACATCAGAGCCAGTATAGAGAGTAGAGAGATGAAACCAAGTGAAGGACACAGAGGGAGAGAGATGCTTGGAGACAGAAAATGCCCTGGAAGATGCTAAACTAAGAAATGAAATCCATAGTTTGCCCTGAAGAAGCTAAGAGAGGACCCACAGACACTCAGGAAAGAAGGACCCACAAGAGCTGAGAGAGCCACATGGAAACCAACCCAGGAGAGAGGGGCCAGCAGACATGATCATGTGCCTTCTCATGTAACAGAGAAACCCCTGATGTGATGTACCTTTCTTGAGCAAAGTATCATCTTATTGAAGCCTTAATTTGGATATTTTCATGGCTTTAGACATGTAAGAAGCAAATCAATTTCTGGTATGTTGCATTCCAGTAGCATTAGCAAACTGAAACAATCATTAACTGATGCCTATTGAACATCATGGAATAGGTATAGCTTATATATGTAAAAAATGCCAAACTAAAATCTCTCCATAAAATACTATTTACATATTAAGGTGTCAATATTGTATCATTGTCATACCTACTTTCCCTTATTGTCCAAAATAAATATGATGATTATGATAGTATTGTTGTTATTTTAGCAACTAAAAACTTGTTATTGCTCATAGTTTAATAAATTTTTAGAAACCTGAACTCACTTGGATTAGTATGCACAAATTAGAAAAACCTTGAGGAAGATACAGATTTGAATATATATTTCAAGTCAAAGAAGGAATGAAAACTTGTCCTTGGCCTTAAATTTCTTCTTTATATATTTCAGATTTCAAAATTACTAAAGAAAGACTACAGGGTTTTTTGTTTGTTTGTTTTTTGCTTCTCCCCTGTTTTGTTGTTTTTTATTAATCTGATGTAATATAGCTTATATCTGAATCCTTTCCACATTCTGGGCTCTCAAATGTGAAATAACCCCACATTATAGTACCTGAGATGCTTTTTCTTCATGCTTTCCTAATTCCCATTCATGTGACTCATATTTTGGGCCACCTCTACCAATTCATAAATCTGTTTCTTCTTTTTCCTTTGGGAATTATTTGGGTTACTTTTTGTCTTTTGCTAGAAACTCCTTATCCTATCTAATAAGATAGAGTACTGTGAAGTTGTTGTATTCTTCTTATTATTATTCTCCTTTCATCATAAAAGCAGTTTGATTTTGTGGCACACATAGTTAGGTGGTAGTTCTCCCTCTATATGGGGCATGCTTACTGAATATTAAGACCCTTGATATTTTCATGATTTCTAGAAAGTTATTCATTTTTAAATATACAGAGCTTCTGGGTCTTTTCCCATAAGAATAATGAGCAATGAATATGGAAATCACAAAAATAAATTTCCTGAAAGCTAGATTGAATTCATAGATTGATATGTTATCTACAGTAATGGACTGGATAGGGTCTGTATTGTTAAAGGTATAGGCTAAGGTGTTTACACCCAAAACTCTCAAAACATAGTGGCTTAAATAAAATAGAAGTCTATTTTTTTCTCAAGTAACAATACAAAAATGTACAGTCCAGAGTTTGATGGGAAATTTTATACTCCTCAATGCTTGGTGTCATAGGCTGCTCTAGGATTTAATGTATCACACTCAGTGGGAAGGAAGACAGAACAAGTGTCTTGGTGGAGATGAACCCGACTTGTCAAAACATGGGAAGAATGTAAATAGGTGAAACATAAAGTACGTGGGTATATTTTAATTGCCTGCTGCTGCACCGTGAATGACTCACAATCATAGTAGCTTAAAATGATAATAATTAATTATATCTCATGTTTCTATGAGTTGATTGGGAGCGATGGGGAAGTGATTTTGCTCCATGTCATGTGTGGTGGCATTCAGCTGGGAGCTAGCCAGGGACGGACAACCAAGACAGCTCCTCACCTTCAGGTTCTCTCTCCACGTAGAATTAATCTCTCGGTAGCATTTAAAGCATGCTGGCTGGCCTCCAAGAAGGCGGGAGTGAAAGCTGCCAGTCATCTTTTTGGTGTGTGTGTGGGAGTGGGATGCATGGTCTGGGAATCGTACCTGGGTCTCCTGCATGAAAGGTGAGCATTCTAACCACAGAAGAACTCCTCTGCCAGTCAACTTAAGGCCTGGGCTTAGACCTGGAATAGGATAACTTCTGCCACCATCTAAGCAAGCATAAGACTAGTCTAGATTCAAGGGCTGAGGAAATTGACTCTGCTTTTTGATGGGATACAAATAATTTGTGGCTGTGTCTGATCTGCTTCTAGTAACTCAAGGAGGTCAGAAGATTCGTGCAATAGAGCTTTGAATTATAAGATTTAAATATAAGTTTAGGCAAGATTGAGTGTGCATGTTCACTTTATGATAGTTACATACATTTTGACTACTCAAACCATAGTTAAAAGAAAATGTTTGAGTATACATCCTAATATTTAAAATTATACCTGTGTTAATATCATTAGCTCAAATGTCAAAGTCTAATATCTGCTTAGAGAACTGATCATCATTGATCATAGCAGATATAAATCCACAATTTTATATAGATTTCTCAATCATTTCAAAATTGGCAGATCAGTTTCACATTAGATCTGCATGGATCTTTGTGAGTTTGGTCTCATAGGCTGGCAGACGAAGCCCTCTCACCAGGGAGCGTGGAAAGTGATTACTCAATCTCCCCTTTAGTGTTCAGTTGTGCCCACATGATTAGTGCTAATTTTAATCTTGGTTCTTTGTAAACTGTTTTTTCAGTTATTTACTCATTTTGTCAGTATTAGGTCAGTGAAACATGAATGCAATGAAAACAGATCACTTTCACCAGCCATTTATAAAATGAACATTTCAATGTGCTGAAAGCAAATAGACAAGGAGGGCGCTGCCATCACCCCTTCACTGTGCTGCCACACTTCCCTTAAGACATTCTGAAAGCAGCAACAGTGTCACTCAATATTAAATGTCAATTAAGCTCATTTGTCTTATTTTTTAATGAAAATAAATATAAATATAAATTTGAATAAGGGTGGTGAGTGTACAAATCTGTACAATTGTCCAAATTCATTGAAGCGTAAGATCTATGATTTTATTGCATGTAGATTTTTCCACTCAGTTGAAAATAAAGATTTGATTTTTTTTTCCTAAACCATAACTTTAGTGGTATATACAGTAAACAGTAGGTAATGGTTTTGTCTAGGTACTTGGAAGATGAAAGTGGCATTTTAGAAATGTTTCCTTTGGTGATTATGTGCAAATGGAATTTCAGAAGATGATAAGGATTATCTCAGTGGAATAAGTATAAAAGACAAGGCTCTGAATCAGGAAAGAGAATGGGACTGAAAGAAGAAACACATAGATGAGGCAGAATCACAAGGATTATATACAGGAGAATTGAAAAGCAAGATGAATTTTGGGATTATAACCTGCATAATCAGAAAAAATGGTTGTATTATTAGCAATAATGCAGTTGCTGGTTTTGTACTTATGTTTATATAACATATACAAAAATATTGTATACCTCAAAGTGATGGTTCTCAAAATTTGAGGGCATGATAATCAATCCCCTGAGATTATTCAATGTGCATATTCCTGACCTCACTTTCGATAGTTTCTAATTCAGAAGATCTGGGATAGGATCTTGATCTCTCTGATAGAATAAACCTAGACTGCATCTCAGAATCATAGCCCTAAAAATGCATGAGAGGGAACTCAAACAAATATTGGTAGACTTTTCACAATTTGCAAAAGTGGCTAATTCTCCTTGAGTGAAAGTAGAAGAGGATTTGCAATTTTCTTTTTTGGGTGCGGTGTAATTGCAGCTTTATTTTGGATATATGAATAGAGTATGTTAGTCATCAGGAATGCCTTTAAAAGAAGCATTGCAAAGGGAATGGATGTAGAGCTGTAGTGATTTAAAAAAACATGGGAGTGGTAGCAAAGGGAGTTTACCATTTGCAATTAGAATTATCAAAGAATTCACAAAGAAAATGCATAGCTGAAGAGAAGAACAGTTGCTAAATTTGAAGCTGATGCAAAAGAAAACCAAGATGTTAGAGATAGTGTCTATCAAATAGATTTGAAACTAGGGATAATTTGATACAAAAGGCAATGTTAAATTAAGGCATAGAGGAAAATGTGGTTAAAATTATGGATGAAGAAATAGTTATAAAAGAAGGTACCAGGTAAACAGAATACAAGGGTCTAGAATTTCAATACAATTAACTCTGAAACTAAATAAAGACAAGGACTAGATGGATAAAACCTAGGGACTTGGCGATGTTTTGTTAGAAGCAGAGTGTTTAGATGTATTAAGTGTAGCTAAGCTAAATGAAACGTATTTCACGTTTGCGAAATGGGATGCATTGAGTGAATCTGTAGGGCCCTAGAACTTGTACATACTTTTCTGTCCTTGCACATTTGTGTACTTCCAGTAATACTTGACTTCTGCAAGGCAGGCATCATTCAGGGGCTACTAAAGGGTTTGCACTAAAAATTCAGTTGTAAATACATTATATGTTGTAATTGCTTTTGTTCTGTCAAAGGAAATTATGGTTGTACTCATTAATACCATTTGTCTGAGACTTATCATAAATTACTACATGTCCACAATGGAGAATAGTCATACATTTCCATAAAGTTCCAAGGCAACAAGTAGACATTATTTCTACTATATTTCTGGCTGTGTCAGACTCACAGTTAAATATTTTATATGTGAAAATTTACATGCTTGGTGTGGAAGGAAGTAACGATAATAATGCCTTTGTTTAGAATATATTGGATGTACATTTTCCAATATCTGAAGACTTTAAAAACTGTTTTCTTGGATGGAACTCTGATAGTTGCAAATAACACAAGTGAACTTGAGTTTGCCTCAGCAAGAAAGAAATTTATTGAACATATTTAAGCTTCTCCCAGAATCTATGGAAATGAAAAAACCTGGCACTTTAAAATACAGAGACAAGAATTTCAGATATAGGAATAAAAGACCATTTCCTCTAGAAGACTAATGTTAAATTCATTCAGCTGCCAAGATTAGATTTTAAGTCAGACTTCTACCCCTCATCTAATCACCCATAATGGATACATACAGTTCTTAGAAAAGTCTGAGAAGGTATAAATACTTTTTAAAATAATATGAAATGCCAAGGTAATTAACAAGAGAAAATTTTATGTTTTCAACCAATGACACTAGAGTCATTGTATAGCTATATGCAAGCAAGTAAACCTCAATCCACACATCACACCATAGAAAATTAACTTGAAAGAGTTCCTATACCTAAATGTAAAAGCTAAACTTGTAAAACTTCTGAAAGAAAACATGGATAAAAAATATGACCTTAACTTACAACAATACCTTAAATTGAGCAAAAATGCACATGCATGAAAGAAAAAATAGTTTTCATCAAAATTAAAAACATTTGCTCTTCAAAAGACACAATTAATGGATTGAAATGTCAAGCAAGAGAACAGATGATATATTTGCAAAATATATATCTAACAAAGCTTTTATTTGGAATATATGAAAACACAAGCATAAAACAAATAACTCAGTTACAAAATGGGCAAGAGATTTAAACAAACCCTTCATCATGGAAGATAGATAGATGGCAAATAAGAATGGGAAAAGTTGCTCAAGATCATTCGCTTGTAGGGAAATACTCACTACAACATTTGAATTGAAAGACAACTTAACCAACAGTTGGTGAAGGATGTGAAGTAACGAATGCTCTCGCACAGTGTAGATGGGAAAGTAAAATGGTATACACTGAAACATAATTTGGCAATTTCTTGGAAGTGTTATTGATACTTGGATGAATCTCAAAGGGCTTAGGCTGTGTTGAAAGATGCCATCATTAAATAACATGTTAAATGATTTCATTTTTATAACATCCTCAAAAAGACCAAAGTATAGTGATGTCCTAGGGATTAAAGCAGGGAAAGGAAAAATACAAACAAATTCTCTGGGATTATGGATCTGTTCTGTATCCTGATTATGTGATCATTATACAAATTTATACATACATGAAAATTCCTAGAACTGTATCTCAGAAAATGAATGAAACATGGAACACATACCTATAAATATGATCCAGTCATCGAATCCTAAATATTAACTGAAGAGTAATGAAAGCACATGCCCACACAAGACTTGTACAGGAATGTTCATAGTAGCTTTATTAGTAACTGGACAACATCCAAGTGCCCATCTAAAGGTGAATAGGTAAATTATGGTACATATATATGTGTATTATACACATATATGTATATATGTATATATTATTCCATTGTGTGTGTATATATATATATACACACATATATACACACACAATGGAATAATACTCAACAATAAAGATAAACTAACTCTATATATGTACAGAAAGGAAATATATGAATCCCTGAATCATTCTGCTAAGTTTAAAAAGCCAAACAAAAAAGTACATAATGTGTAAATGATTCATTTATATAAGTTAATCTGTACTGACAAAATGATCAGTGTTGGGGATGGGAGTATGGCTGGGAGAAGAGAGATAACAAAGAGTCAGAGGAAACTGTTGGCCTGAGGGATAGGTTCATTATCTTCATTGTGGTGATGGTTTCTTGGGTTGTATATCAACAAATCAAATTATACATTTTAAATATGTGCAATTTGTTATATGACAATTATATCTCAAACTTAAAATTTAAAAAGGAATTGTATAGCTGTATAGATTGCATCCCAATTATTTCAACATTAAACTTTTCCCAATGGCGGGCCATGGTGGCTCAGTGGCAGAGCTCTCGCCTGCCATGAGGGAGACCCGGGTTCGTTTCCCGGTGCCTGCCCATGCAAGAAAAAATCAGACAAAACAAAATAAAAAAATGTTTCCCAAACTTAGTAGGACACATTATAAAAGAGTTTACCAGTGTGATTAGGCCCGGATATGAGTAATAAGCTACAAATCAACAATGTCTTGAATAAGATAAAAATTCACTTCTCCCTCAAATAATAGGGAGATCAAGAGATGACATTAGGGTGCCGCTCAGGAAAGTCTTCAGGATGATTCCACATTATGAGTCATCCGTGAACAAAGATGATTCCAGTTTATTGCATTGCAAACTCAAGCTATCACATATGAGGATCAGGCAGAAGGTAAAACGGAGTCCAAGAAGAAAGTGGCAAATGATACAATATACAACACTGACTTATAAGAAAAGTTCCTGGGAGCTGTGCCTCAAGACTTCAACCTACATCTCGTTTGAAGGAAAGAGAGTCACATGACCAAGCCTAGCCTTAATAGAGACTAAGTCAGTAGTCTTGGCACAAAGCAAAGCATTTGGGGTTCTATTCCTGAGAATCAGCCAGAAGTCTCTGCCCAAGATTCTAATGTTACGGTGTTCAGTGGCTGTATTTTCAAAGGAAGCTATAATGCAGTATGTGGAGAACTTATTCTCTTTGGGTATTACAAGAATGTTTTCCAGGGTGGGCCACGGTGGCTCAGCAGGCAAGGACGCTTGCCTGCCATGCCAGAGGACCTGAGTTCGATTCCCAGTGCCTGCCTGTGTTAAAAAAAAAAAAAAATGTTTCCCATATGTTTGTGAGAAAATACTTCTTTCCCTACTTTTTTCTGTGTGTAATAGAAGTTGTTTCATTACCAAAGATATATATGTAGCAATTCTTTTAGGAATTTATAAGTCTTGTGTCTAGCCCATGAGATTATGTATTTAAGGAATTTCAAATAACATGAATCATATATTAGTTTTAAAATATTATGTCCACTTACCATCCTATATAAAAAGATCTTTAATCCTATATATTTTCAAAGCCCAAGTGAAGTCTCACTTTTTCCGCAAAGTAGCTCTCATTTATCCATTTTCTGAATTTTTGCTTAATACTTTTACAGCTTTAGCTCATCAAAACAATCATATTGTATAATTCATTTAGGGTAAGGATTCTGCATTATATTATTTTGCATTTGTTTACATATCCTAACCAAAACTGCACAATGAGGATTAATTTATTTAAGAATTTAAAGGGCAAGAATGTGTAAGATGTTATAAGGTTATTTCTTTAATAGACACGGAGGTGTCAAATGTATTCAAATCTCATTTTAGGAAAGAATTTATATTAATACAGCTCCCTTTACTACCCCATATATGTGGGGGTTTGGAATAATTAGAATACTAACTTGCAAATGAGAAATGGGTATGTAATAGAGACAACAACTGTTACTTATTCATTTTATCTGGAGTTAATAGCTGCTCAAGAGATGCTTTAAATGTCAGGGTTTTATTTCTCACAGTCATTCCATCTACATCACTGTACTCTCTCTTTCTTCTCTCCTGTTTTTGTCAAACTCATTCTTAACTCTTTCTTCCCCCAGAACCTATAGCTTGTATTTATTGTGGTCTTTCTTATTATCACATCACCAAAGACATTCTGGAAAATGAATGAAATACCAAATAATTTTATCGGGAAGAGATTTGTTTATACGAATATGGCCAAAAGCTGGCACAGTTTATGTGAGCTAGTTAATTTCTTTATCCCAGCATAATTTCTCTAACCCTAACCAACCTGTGCTCTTATAAGAAGTGCTAATTTGCCAAATATAAGAAAATAAAATGTAAGTAAATATTTAAAAAGAGAAAGTATAATATTCAACATTGTAATCTTTTCACTGAGGGATTAATTTAGGTTACTGCTTCATGGTAGAATTGTAGAATTTTCTTAGTATATATAATCAT
This sequence comes from Tamandua tetradactyla, assembly GCF_023851605.1. NCBI lineage: Eukaryota > Metazoa > Chordata > Mammalia > Pilosa > Myrmecophagidae > Tamandua > Tamandua tetradactyla. The sequence continues at coordinate 43,186,546 of NC_135339.1, forward strand.
AATGGTTTGATGACCATTAATTCTGTTAACTATAATAAAGCTGTCATTCTTAAATTCACTAGACTTTTATAATGTTGATGGTGGGAGATAATAGCCATCTATTAGCTGTTTTATGTCTAAATTCAGGCAATCAAATAACTTTCAATGGAGCAACTTCTGTTGACTGTAAACATTTGCATATAATGAAAACACAAAATTCATATTCTTATTCATCAGAAAAGCATTGTACTTTTATAGAATAAAGTAAGATAAAGTGAAATTGTCTTTACTCTTTGTCCCAGGAGATTTATTCTTAATTTGTCAGTTATGCTTTTGCCCTGTTATTTCATAATTCCATTTTGTCCATTATTCTATAATAATGTCTCAAAATCAGCCTTCTGCAAAGATAAGGTTGACAAAGCCCAAATATCTAATTTTGGGAGCACAGGATGTATGACATAATAAGAAAGAGTTTGCATTCTGTAATTGGGTTTAAATCCTGGCTCAGTCACCTACCAGTTGTGATAATTTAGAATATTTATTTAACTTCTCTGAGTATTAATTTCTTCATAGAGCAAACAAAAATCTTTCCCACAGGACTGACATTTATATGAGGTAAGACATGTATAAATAAGAAGATTATGATGTTTTCCCCATGGTAACCACAGAATACATGTTAACTTCGAGAATAAATGTTACTCTGGGACCTGAAAAGCTTTTCCCAAACCAGCTTCCATCAGGCTCACTGCTGTTGTTTATCCTTCCATGTACACTGCTCCTTTCTACTATGATGAGTTCTACGGCAAGACCCAGGCAAAGCTAACCATAGATTGTATTGCAATTGAGACATTTTTATTAAAAAAGCAAACATAGAGAAAATAAATGAAAGTAGTATAATAAGCCTTCTTTATCATCACTTAATTTCTAGAACTATTAATACTTAGCCCAACTTGTTTCATCGAGATTCCTTTGCAATTCTTCCCTCATATTATTTTAAAGCAAATCCCAGATAACATCATTTTTATAAATGAATATTTATTATGAACGTCATTAAGGTACCTCCTATTAAAACATCACACAACGTCATACCCAAGCTAAATTATACCTTACAAGAACTTTAAAGTTATCAAATATTCAGTCAGAGGGGAGCTAAGAATTCATATAAGGTTCATATATTGTAGTTGATTGGCATCCTTTTAAGTCTCTTTTAATCTGTATAGATTCCATTTCATTTTAATGATTTCCATTTTTTTAATGTTTCCCTAATGATTCATTTTTTGAAAAAGTCAACTTTTTGTTTGGGGAGTTTCCCTTGGTATCATTTTACATGTTGTTCTGTCCCTTATTTCCTATAAATCTAGATGCTTAACCAGATTCAGGTTTTTTTCTTTTCAAACCTTTTCATAGGTGATATTGAGTTAAGTCTTCCAATGAGAGGCAAGAAATATGCCTCATTCTCCTTTTTGTGATTTTAGCAAGTATTGATGCTCAGTGTCAAGATCTATTATTGTATAAGAGGTTGCAAAGATAGCATTCTAATTCATTCATGTATTCTTCCGTTATAGCCTGAATAATTTTATGAAGAGAAACTTTCTTTGTCTATTATTTGTTTACCCAGTATTACATGTCCCATGAAAAAGTATAAAGTATGTGGCACTGCTTTGAATTTTTTTTTTTTAATTTTTAATTAATTTATTTTTTTACATGGGCGGGCACCAGGAATCGAACCCTGGTCCTCTGGCATGGCAGGCAAGCATTCTTGCCTGCTGAGCCACCGTGGCCCAACTTTGAAATTTTGAAGATGTTTCTCTATTATACTCCAAAGATGATCAAGCAGGCCTTATTTTGTTAAAGACCTCACTATGAGCTATGAAGTAAAAGACACTGGACTTGTTTCAATTCATTACAGATATTATTATCCTTATCGATGTTCAACTTGCCCTATCTTTGACCAAGGAAACTTCTTCCTGTTGGCTTATGAGAACTTTTGGTACAGGCTTAGTAGTCTTGTGTAGCTTTCTTGCTCTCTGATGTGATGAGACGTTTCTTAGTTATTTTCTTCATTTTCTGTCCTGAGCCTGGAATTAATTACTTTAGAAACCTTGATTATTCTTAGTTGTGAATGATAGCTCAAAACTACATCTGAACTCTAATACTATTCATTAATACTGGTTAATAGTTTTTAGTGTTTTTTTTTTCTAGTGTTTAGCGCTAGGAAGTATATTTTTATTTCTTAAGATAAAATACATCTTAAGCTCATATTTAATTGCAAATTCAAGTTCAACACTATGACATTTTTAATTTCACTCTTTAATTTTTTATCTGGATCTCCTATTTTCCCTTACCAAGAATTCAGATTTCAATACTGAAAATTATAAAATTAGAATAGCACATTTTATTATATATTTATATATGTTATTATACCACTCATTTTATTTACCCCAACATATTCCCCAAATCATCTTAGAATATCCGCACTAATACTACCACCAAAGATATGATTATTATATACAATTAAAATGTTTTTAAGTCTGCTGTTCTTTGTTTATATTCCACTGGGATGTGATGTTATTATCTTTCAAAAGTGGGATAGTTCATTACTGTGTGTGCTTTTACCACCAAGTGACTAAAACACAGTTAGATTGGTTATGTTTTATTTTACTTTTTATTTGTTAAGATCTGTTTAAATCAATTTAAATATATAATATTTTCATGGATCCAAAATTAAATTCACAAAACAAGTGATCTAAGGTCAATCCCTGCCTTCACTTATTCCCTCTCTCTGCCATATGCAACTATTTTTCAATATTATGGTTTATCTTTCATTTTTTAAAAATATGCATATATTCAGTAAAACAAATAGGATACATAAGGACGATATTGTATGAGGCCACTTATAAGAGATTTTTGGAAATAGCAAGTTTGCAGAGACAGAAAGTAGATTAGAAGTTACCAAGAGATGGGGAGAGGAAAGGAGGAGCGTATGTTTGGTGGATATGGAGTGTTTGTAATAAAATTTTTTTTAATGACAGAAATATCCATGTGTATTCCCTTTTTAGCATATAATACATTTAAATAAATGTTTATTTGCTTACCTATATTTATATATTTTATATATATCTATCTACCCCTTTATTTAAGAATTGGCCTGCTATGTGTACTTTTATCCAATTTTTTTTCACTTAATTTATCTGGAGGCAATTATACAGTGATATGTAAAGATATCATTCATTTTAGTAATTGAATTATAGTTCATTTAAGGATATACCTTCATTTTTTTCAGCCAGGCAACTATTGATGGATAGGCTCTTCCTTATCTTGTTACTATAATGAGAAAACTTCCTAGAAATAGGATTTCTGAGTCAAAGCATTAATACTGATATATTTTTGCTTGTTTATGCCAAATCCCCCATAAGAAATTTTGTAAAAATGCTTAATTAAATCTAGCAGTTTCCAGGAGTGTCTGTTTTCCTCACACCCTCATCAGCAGTCTGGTTTCCAATTTGGACTTTGCCGATTTAGCAAGAAATGGAAACTCAGTGTGGATTTAATTTGAATTTAGCTTATTATGTGTAAAGTTGAACATTCTTTTTGGCTGTTTAGAGCTGTTTGCATTTCTCTTTCTGTGAGTTCTCTACTTTGTCTTGTTCTCACCCACCACCCACCCATAATTTTTAAAATTCGTTGTTGGTCTTTTCCTCCTCTAATAGTATAAATTAACATGTATTGGGGATATGGGTGTTTTGTAATACAGCAAGTATGTTCCCAACTTTTCAATTCTACATTTACTTTATTGTGTTTTGTGATGCAAATATTTTGATGCAAAGTAACCACTCCTTTCCCTTATTGTTTTTCAGTTTTGAGTCATAGTAAAGATTTGCTCATTCTCACATTAGAGTGAAATTTATCCACATTTTCAACCTATTACTAGCACTTGTATTGTTTTATTGTTTATTGTACATGAATGTCTGCTCCATTTGGAAATTTATAAGAATGGGCCAATATTATTTTCTGCATGACTCTATTTATAGGGAAATGTCTCTAATCAAATGTTCATTCCCCCAGACTATTTTGAAATGACTCCTTTATCATATATTAACCTTTTGTCTGCAATTTTGACATCTGTATTTTCAAGGTATAATAATATTTCATCTGTTTTTTTTTTTTCCCCCACACATAACAACACCCAGGAGGATTTCTTGCTTGTCTCAAAGTTGAGATAAAAGAATAGTACCAATTAACCCATTTTTGGATATGTTTGACTTATAATATCTCAGATTTGAATGCAAACTCTATGTCCGTGTCTTTGAATTTGAACAAGTTATTTAATCTCTCAAAGCTCTCAAGTCCTATATCTAAAATAGGAATGAATTTACAAGGTTACTGATGATTACTTATATATAACTTTTAGCACAGAGTAGCCTCTAATAATTACTCTTATGGCTATCATTTTGCCAAATGTGTACATTGTATATTACTGTGTATAGACTCCTACTTTTTCTTCATTGGGGAGAAAGAATGATGCAGTACATGAAGGAGATTCCATACAACTGGTGGAGATTTCTATAGAGAAAAGTTTATTTCAACTCACTGAAATGCTTGCATTTCATCAACATCCTCCCCAGACACTGAGTATCATCAAAACCTATATTTTTCTTTGATATAGCTAACATAAGTGGCAGGGTTCTTATCTTTTAAAAAATACGTCCAGAATATCCTGATTGATTTCCAAGCCTCTTCATATTTGTTACAAACTGCAAGTCGAGTTTTATTACAAGATATGTTGAAAGACCATGCATGATATAATTAAGATTCATGCACCAGTATAATACAATTTTATGATCCAAAATTTTGCTCTCTCTACACTTAATATCACTCCTCATGTGATAAAGCTTCAAATTATTTAGCAAGACTTCTTAATATAAAATATTTAGAAAACCATGCAGACAGGAAATATTTTCCCATTCTCTGGTCCATAAGCTAATTAACAGCACACCACATTTGTGTCTGCTTTCCTTAGTCTGCATAATTTTGTAACTTAATTTATTAATGAAAATGTGATTTTGTTCCTTCAGTTAATGAAGGAAATAGATAAAGCAGATACACGTTACTTCTTTTTTGCAATCATGTGCTGAAATCTCAATGTCTTTCAGGGACTCCTGAGGATTACCCACGATTTTTCCATATGCATCCTAGGACTGCAGAACTTAGTCTTCTGGAGCCAGTAAACAGAGACTTTCACCAGAAATTTGATTTGGTTATTAAGGTAAATTAAACTAATTTTTTATTTCCTTGTGTTTATAAACTGCTAATCAAAGAAACCTGTAGAGGCTACTGCAGGCACTTTTATATTATAAAATTAATATTAATTTGGTCAGCAATGAATCAGTATTGTAGAAAAACAAGAGAAATGTATATCTGATACATCATATTGCATTTATTTGAGATAAATTTTTATTTTATATGTAGTTCAAATATTGCAGTTTTATATGTAATAAAAACCCTGGACAAATGCATATAATACAACATAATATAATTTACCATGTCTTAAAACATTTATTTTTTACGCAAAGGAATGTATTTTGATTGTGAAAGCGTAAACAATATGCATAATAAAATGTTCATATATTTATGTTTTTTATTTTAATAATGTATTTTTTAATGTTTCTATTCTTTCCAACATAAAACTAAAACTTCATGCTGTTTAAGAGATTCTTTCAATACATGTTTCATTGTTTTCTCTATGTTGAAAGATGATAATAAACCTGAAAGATTTTCAAAACTAGAGGAAAACATTTGATATTACAGTTTTGGTTTAATAATATACAGTATGTTGGAATGAAATCATGTTAATGAAACAGCAGAAACCCAGATGAGCTAGCAATTAATACTCATGGATTTCACTTAAAAGATGAGATTTCAGCCTAGCAGTAAAGAAGGAACAATATTCGATAGAGAGGGAATCTAGAAAAAGACAAAAACAACAACATAGAGTAAGTTCTAAATGCATTGCATGACTTGTTAAAATCCACACATACAAAAAAATAACTATGGAAATGCAGCCTTATGGCATTTTTCTTACAATATTTAAAATTTTTTAAAATTATTAAAGTAAAAAGAAGCAGGGCAAGGGAGTTTACTGAGCCTGTACATTGTACAAGTGCTTTCTATACATTTTTCATTGAATTATTACCACAACTTTTATCATGTTCATTTGTGCAAATATGAAAACTGAGGCTCTGAGAAGATAAGTGAATTGACTCAGTTACATAACTAATAACCAGAAGACTTGCTATTCAAATATTGGTTTATCTAAGTCTAAGCCAGGTTCTTCCCACTTAACTAGGACCAGTTGCTTAGAAATCATTGTCTGTTTTAACCCTTTAAATTTATACTGTTTACTAACAGTGTAAATGTTCATATACACTTCATTTTAGCTCAAATTAGGATATATTTTATTAGCACCAGTTAGATTGTACATGCTAGAACCTGTGCTTATTGAATGGTCCCTTATCCTTGAAAAGCTTACACTCCAATAAGGGAAAGTCAGATAAGCAGGTAAATCAAATACAGTATATCATATGCTAACAATTGGACATAGAAGACAAAAAGAGCTAACAAAACAGAATAGGAACACTTAAATTACTCTGAGACTCAGGAAAGATTTTCTGGAGATTACTCCAAGTTAAAAGTTGCTGGATGCAAAGGATGGGTCAATGAATAAAAGTTGGAAATGCATTTGAACAGAAGGAAGAGCAGGAATAAAAGGCTGGAGGCATGATGGAGCAAGCTACAAGCAGTTAACGGGAAAATGAGGATTAGAGCCAGACCACAGAGAGCATTATGTATCATTGCAATTTCCTTGGATATCATTCAGTAGGGATCTGAAAATCATAACATTGCCATGCATGAGATCTATCTTTTTTAATTATCATGGGACTATATAAAACTGAAAGACATGTACCCATTGACTACTGTCAATCTACCTGGAATCCTGTGGTGCTGCTACCTGGGGGAATTAAGACACCTGACAGAGCGCTGTTTCCAAACTGCCACATTAGAAACCTGAAATAAATTACTTGCCTTTATCATCAAAGTCAGTTGTCCTGGTCTATCTGACTACAGAGTAACTCAGTCCATGAATTAAAAAAAAATAAATTAGAACAGGTCACAGGTAATTTTTATGTTATAATAACACTTTATATTATTAATGGAGGTTTTTACAGACATTATTAGATTCAAATTATTGTGTTTTGTGTGCAGTCAAGGGGATAATAAGCAAAGCAATCAATCTGTAAGAATAACAATGTGCCACCTGCTTAAGTAATAGCTGAGTATTGTGGTACTGTTCAGGGATCTATTGAAGTCCTACAATCTGGCAGTTCTTCTCTGTAGAAAGTCTTTCAAATTCCTCCCTTTTTCTTATTTTAATAATGGTTCATTTTTCATTGGCCATAAACAATTTTACTTGACTCGATCCCAAGTTCTGTTTCAGAAGCTGAGAAAAAATATAGTAAAATGAAGTTATCTTCTTTTAGGCTTTGCAGAAGGACTCTGCTTTTAAAAGCTGTGTGCACACTTAACAGCTGGTGAGTGTCACAAATTAGAGACTTATCATCTTCATTTTTTCCTGTAATTATTCAACATGCTGAGAAAAATGTAAAGAAGAAACCAAGAAGACAAACTACAGTAGTCCGTAAACTTTAGAATAATAAACAATTAAAACATGTTCAAATGATAGAGGAAAGGATATTCCATTTTAATACATAAGCCCAAATTTTAATTAGTTATGCATAACTTAAAATGAGGTACATATTTTGAAGTTCCAACCAACTAATGCTTCAACATAAAGTTTAGGCACTATAACCTGCCCGAAAAATATGACATTTATTCTTCTGGAGGAAATTCATAAATTTAACATATCTAGGAAAGTTCGTGTTTATACCTGTTGCCCTTATATAATTATTGATGACACGCTTTTCACTCTCAAAAAATGTCCCAAGTTGGATGATAAATTATGTGATCTCTCTACTTCATAAAGCAGGAAATGCCTATGATGTAGGGTATGAAAGCAAATATATAGATGTTAGATGATAGTGAACGAGTTTGTATGTGATCTATATGTATAGTTAATAGAGGTATAGCAAAGCCCAGAAGATCTACCTTCATTTTTATAATGAGGTATTGCACTATTTTTTAAAAGTATTATAGGTTGATATATTTATGCTTTGGGCCATCTAATACAAAGAAGCTAGCTTTGAAATACTGAAGCAGGCAAATGATTAATAATTCACTGCCTCACAATTGCTCAAAAAATAATTGCATTTTTAAATCTAAATCCCTTTGATTAACAACTAACAGCAACAGTCACAATGATTCCACGAACATCATTTTATCATGGTACTTCTGAATTCCATGTTGTTTCTTGATGACCTATTTATATTGCCTAGCAGGCTGGCCTCTAACGTTCCAAATCATAGTCATTTTGAGCCCCTTACAAGTTACCCTCACACTGTGTTCTAACAATACTGAAGCACTCTCCGTGCCATAAACCCACCATGCTCTTTCAAACTCCAGGCATTTGAACATGTGATCCTTCTTCCTGAATCATTCTTCCCTTTTCTTGTTAACAGCCTAATTACATAAAACAGTGCTGTCTAAGTTTTTAACTAAGAAGCTACGTCCCTAGAAAAGGCATGGCCGCTGGTTTGGAAGCCCTTTCTTGAATCCGTTTGATCCTATGTTACCTGTCATCATGCTATATTGAACTTACCTTTTATTTTCTCCTGACATTTACCAAAGGGCCGATTGTAATACATTTTTTGATATTGTGTCTCAAGTCCCTAACCCTACCTGTGTACTTAGAAGATGCTCAATAAATATTTGTTGTAATGGGCTTTTCCTTTGCGCAATAAATCTTCTAAGTAACTACATCTTCATTGTATTTAAATACATACATTTGAATGTGTGTATGTTTGATACAATTTAATCTGCGGTTTGTCCAGAGCAAAGATGCAATGAAATTTTCAAATGGGTTCAATCCCTAGAAAAAAGGCTGATCTTATGTGAAGGCATGGTGTGAAACAATCTTCATGATTGTATTAAATAATAAATAAACAAAAAAATACCTTTCTTCTAAGAATAAGTACAGTTTTGAAATGAAAAATGAGTCATGGAATTGAAACTGATCAGCTTGAATATTAGTGCTGATGTACCACTCCTTCTGGCAAGTTGCTTTACTTTGGTTGTTTTTGAGTTCGAGGGTATAGTGTTTGAGAAATTGTCAATGCCAAAGAGAACTCTAGAAAATTATTAGCCTCTATTTGAATAACGATTCTGATTGTATATTACTTCAAAGGGTTTTAATGGAAATCTTGGATTCAGTTTTTTTAAAGCATATAGCATGTGTTCGTTTTCAATTTGCTAAATACTTTTCAAGTGCTTATTTTTAGGGCCTTCACATTTTCCCTGATGTTGAGAAGATAGAAATGTCTAAAAGTTCTGATTCAAGGAAATCACAAGTATGAAATCAATGCTTTTAGATTCATTTCCATTTGATCTCTATACTCTATTTTCAAATTCTAGCTGACAACTAATTCCTAGAGGTATGTAATTATGCCAAATTAATAATTTTGCAAAATAGACACATCATTTTAAAACTTCAAGTCTAGTACTCTTGATTCTCTCTTTCAATTAATATAGCATTATCATCAGCAGCTGAGTTCGCAGTTCCTCACAGTTCTCTGCTCCCATGTCTCTACATCCAATAATTTTTCAAGTCCCATCCAGGTACCCCTGGAATTTCTCTTGAATATCTCCCCAACTTTTCAAGCCCAATCAAATTCATTGCATCACTTAAGGAAATGATAAAGAATAGCTCTCTATTATTTCTGAGTATTGTGAGTATTGTCACTTTATCAAAAAAAGAGAGAAACAAATAAAAGAAAAGAAAGCCATGAGCCCTCCCTTTGGGAGAGATTGAAAAGTTGTCATCAGTGATCCAGTTCGGAGGTAAAAAAAAAGAAAAGAAAATTGTGGTTAAAGTTACTGGATCACAGTAAGGAAGACAGATGCAACAAAAGGATGACATACCCTCATTTCTCTGAAAACATTATGCTCAATGTACTCCTAGTTTTGCAGTATTCTTATTAACCTTTGTTGGAAGACTATCACATAAATTCACACACAAGGCAGTTCAGGAGGTCAGTGAAGAACAAGCTTATCTTAACTCTCCCAATAGCAAGGTATCTGGGGTAAGGAAGTGTGAGGCCATTAAGAATGAAAATCCTTTATAAATTTTAGAGGAAAATCATCCCACAGAAATTTTGGGCACTACCTGGTATTAGTAATGACATCAAATTCTTCCATGAATTTCTAATGAAATAGACTTTCTGAAATTCATTGACATATTTGCCACATGCTTATCACTTATTTTAATTTAGTGTTCCCCTTAAAAATATATTTCCCCATAAAACATCATTTGTATTTCCTCAACAAAAGCTGTATCCTTTCTGTCCTCCTAGTTGCCCACGTTTCTAAAAGTTGGAAATACTAGGCCAACTTAGTTGATTTATGCCAATTATGAAAATGAATAAAAGGGAAAAAATGTAAAAAAAAAGAAAAAAGGAAAAAATTCTCTTGTCTCATCCCTCTATTCATCCAGGTGTTAATCAGGACAGAAATAGAATATAGCAGTTGAACAGAGTGGCTGTCTAAATGCGCAAGCTGATGAAAGACACAGAGGTGATATTTTGCTTGACCTCTTTACTTCCTCAAGTAAAGGAACTTCCTGCAACTGCTTGGGAGGAGAAAGTCCATTTATCTCTTTTTCACAATACCTTTGATTTTGGCAAGGCCTTCCTGTCTACAAAGGTCATTAATACTATAATGACAAGCTCAAGTATTGTAAAATATTAAATCAAAAATTATTTTCTGAACAATTTGCCACACACACATTTCGGAAAACCACCTTATATCTTAGCCCTCCCAACAATTCTTCCTAAGCAATTCTTCTTCATAAGCTTCTTTGTTATTGCATTTGAAAAAAAGAAAATAAAAGGACATATTGGAAAACATATAGGCTAAACGTTTTTTGCTCTTTTTTTTTTCTTTCTCAAAAACAGTGTGTTACGTAGACTTATGTGTTTAAAAGAGAAAAAAAACTGTCATCCTCATTACCATCCAAGCTTGGCAAAATAACCCATTTAGAGGCAATTTTTTTTCAAGTTAATGCTTTTTTTTTTTAATTCACATGTTCCAGGCAGCCAATTCACAGATAACACTTGAGTGGGATTTTCTCCTGGTGGGAAACAACTCTGTGGGAATGGGATCAGAACTGAGATGGCTGTGCTGGCTGGGGAAGGCAAGTGCAGGGCAAAAAAAATGAAATAAAACGTAAATTAGAACAGTTCCAGAACAAGTTACTGCTTCATAATTATACCGAGTTTAACCCTGGCTGGTCCCGCTGTTTATAGCAAAATGATTTCGATGTTCAAAACATCAGCCAAATAGTTTGACATAATAACAATTATTGGGTGTTTTTCCAAGTCTGTGGTCTGCCCAGGAGCAACTTTTCTTCTTTAAATCGTTCAAAATTTCTTTAGTCATTTTAATATTAGTTCACATTTCAAACTCTAAGCAAAGAGAAAGATTTTTATTATTGAAAGGATAAAGGAAGCGTCAAAAATTCATGTTTTTTTGCAGTAAATTATAAATAGAATTGGTATATTCTGACGTTTATAAAGATAAAATATATTTTGTTTTATAAAAAATTCCCTAGATAGCAGGGATGAATCTAGCCCTGGCACTGTGGGATCAAGAATTCCATCCTGACCAAAAGGGGGAAAAGAAGTGTAACTAATAAAGTATCATTGGCAGAGAGAGGTCAGATAGAGTCAAGAGGCTACTCTGGAGGTGGCTCTTACGCAGGCTTCATTTAGACATTGCTATCTATCATAACCTGCCAACCCCCAACCAGGACCGTTCCAGCCAATCCTAAAGAACACCTAGGGCAATATATGAGATTCCACAATGGTTCCATGCTCTAGAATAACTTTCCCCAAACCTACAACCTCCAGATGGGTCCCTGGACCAGATAAGTTCTGAAACCTAAAGGGCTCAGTTTCTCCAGAACATCAGAGAATGTCCACAGACCAAACATCCCTAAAGAGAGGGATAGAAAGATCAAAGGTGATGGAATTATACAGAGAAGGTAGGGTTTAACAAATGAATAGGATTGCTGAATCATTAAATTGATATCACTTTTAGTCTCCAGCATCTTAGAACAGTTAGAAGTAAAAACCTAAAATTGTGGAATTGTAACCCATGTCAAAGTCTGAAATATGTTCTACAACTAATTGTGGTGCTGTGCTTTGAAACTTATTGCTTTTTTGTATATATATTACTTTTTCACAAAAAAGGAAGGAAAAAGGTTGATTGTGGTGATAAGATATTTATTCCTTCTAACCTCCTATATTCTGGAGCAGCTAGAAGGAAAAATCTGAGAGGATCGTATGGGAGCCCATGACAAACTCTGGGCTCTGTCCTGTAACCGTGTGTTGAAGACTGCTTTGAAAACTATTGCTTTTTCATTTCTTTCCTTTGTATATATGTTATACTATATAATAAAAAAGTTAAAAAAAAAAAAGCAAATCTGCAAGGAAAAAATGTAAGTGAAAATAGAAAATAGTAAGAGAAAAAATACATTGGGCAGTAGATGGAGAGTCAGTCTCCAACCCACTCCTTGCAACAATCTCTGATTATACAATTTAGTGAAATTTATGTGTCTTGTTTATGTTATCAACATCCTCCTACAAAAAGATAATTCCTACAAACTAGAATTCCCTACTACAATATTTTTACAAATTCTTCTGAGTCTTTGATTGACAGCAGTCATTTCGTTTATTTGCTTCTTATCACTGTTAATTCCTTGGTAGTTTCTGCCAAAACTACCGCATTCTAATAAAGGAAAAGGAGAAAAACAATTCCCTAGGTAGGAGGTGTATTAATATCATTTTCTTGTCATATTGTATGTCCTTCTGGAATGTGATGCCTACATTCTATCTAGTGAATGTATCTTTTCCTTTTTTGTCATACAGAGAGTGTATTTATTTCCAACCAAAAATGTACCCTTTCTGATCAATGGCGTTACACACAAATCAATTATATAACATACAGAACAAGTATTTGTATTTTATGTGAATTATTGCATAGTTTTGTTAGTCCTTAAATATTTTTAGTGTTATATATAGACTTGCTGTCAAACCATTTATGCATCCTTTAATTTTTTTATATATTTCAACTTTTAATTTTTATAAGAGGTTCTTTTAGGTTTTAAGGCAATATAATTATGTGGTAAAATCAAGAAGCAATGAAATACCCTTTTATTATTTGCATGGGCAGGCACCAGGAACTGAACCCGAGTCTCTGGTATGGCAGGCGAGAATTCTGCTTGCTGAGCCACTGTAGCCTGCCCAATACACTTATTTAATTTTTAATTGGTTAGTAATATTAACATGGTCCTTGACCCAGCAAACACAGGTTTGCCACAGCCATTCTTCCCTAAGATGTTTCAAAGGAAAATATATGTACATAAAACAAGGAAGAGTAACTTTTTGCTGATTACTGGATCTTTATCCCCAAAGACCTTGTATAGTTCTCATGAGCTGGGGAAGATCCTAAAGAGAAGAGCCTTACATAATCTAGGATTCCTCTACTCTATTTGCAACTCCCAAGTCCAAATTGAAATTTTAATCAAGGATGAAAAGCAGTAATGATTACCTGCATAAAATGCTAGAGCAAAGTTGGCCTAAACTGTTCGCACTAGGAATTTTTTTCTTTTTTTAGAGTAACAGTTATCAACAAGCATGTATGAGAGAAGACAAAATGTGAGACCCAATTGATTCTCAAGGGACTATTGATCAGGATCATTCAATGTACATAATTTTGAAAGGCATATTTTAGGGGCCCACCTACTTATCAAGCTGCCATGTGATTTTCCAGATACTAAAGTTCAAGAGCTAAACATGCATCAGAATCACGTGGTAAAATTTTTAAAAAATTTAACAAATCAGTGAGTTGACACATTTTTAAACTTTTTTTTAATTGTATAGTGTAACATATATGCACAGCAAAGAATTTTAAAAAGCGATAGTTTCAAAGCACTCTTCAACAAGTGGTTATGGGACAGATCTCAGAATTTGTCATGGGCTACCATATGATCCTCTCATATTTTTCCTTCTAACTGCTCCAGAACATAGGAGGCTAAAATACTTTTTTTTATCATCACAACTTTTTTTACTTCTTTTTTGTGTGAAAAATAACATATATACAAAAAAGCTATAAATTTCAAAGCACAACACCACAATTCATTGTAGAACATATTTTAGACTTTGACATGGGTTACAAATTCACAATTTTAAGTTTTTACTTCTAACTCAGATAAAATACTGGAGACTAAAGGAGATACCAATTTAATGATTCAGTATTCGTATTCATTTGGTAAATCCTATTTCTATGTATAATTCCACCATCACCTTTGATCTTTCCAAACCTCTCTGTAGGGGTGTTTGGACTATGGCAATTCTAAATTTTTGGTATTGGAAAGATCTGTCACTAATATGGGGTAGGGAGATGGAACTCTCTGATGTTCTAGAGAGCCTGGGCTAGGTTTCAGGACATATCTGGACCAGGAACCCATCTGGAGGTTTTAGGTTTCTGGAATGTTACTCCAGTACATGGAACCATTGTGGAATCTCATATATTGCCCTAGATGTTTTTAGGATTGGCTGGAATGGTCCTGGTTGGAGGTTGGCAGGTTTATGATAGGTAGCAAGGTCTACCTGACGCTTGCCTAAGAGCCACTTCCAGAGTAGTCTCTCAACTCTATTTGACCTCTCTCTGCCACTGCTACTTTATTAGTTACACTTCTTTTCCCCCTTTTGGTTGGATGTAATTGTTGATCCCACAGTGCCAGTTCCAGATTCATCCCTGGGAGTCAGTCTCCCATATCATCAGGGAGACTTTCACCACTGGGATGTCATGTCCCATGTAGATGGGAAGGCAATGATTTTACTTGCAGAGTTGGACTTAGAGAGAGTGAGGTCACATCTGAGCAACAACAGAGGTCCTCCAGAAATAACTCTTAGGCATGCCTACAGGTAGTCTAAGCTTCTCTGCTACCTACATAAGCTTCACAAGAGTAAGCCTCATGTTCGAGGGCATGGACTATTGATTTGGATAGTCCTAAAGTTTGACACAGTATCAGGGGATTCCCTGATGGTAAGGTTTAATAGTTCCATATTCTTTCTCCCCTCCCTCAGGGGACTTTGCCAATACTTTTTGATTTTCTGCTCAATATACTCCAGGGTGTTTCCAGGCATTGCCATATTCTATACAGAATTAAAAGACCTCTTTCTTATTCCATGCTTTCTGTGTTTCAGTTGTGCGAATGAGATATACAGATAGGTTGGATTAGAATATGCACTACAGAAAATTTCGGTTCAAGATAAAATAAACCTTTCTTCCATTGGTCTCAAAGAGTATGTATGGTTCTAAAATATAGACACTGTCTTCCTTATCCCTATGTTCTGAATTTCTTTAATCCCAACCTGTTTGGCTTCATTCTTATCTCTAAATATCAGGTTACATAATATAAAACAACCTCTTAAAATCCAGAAATAGCAATCACCACTCCAAACTTAATGTGTCTGTTCTAAAAGCTTACAATCTAGGCCCCTGTTTTCTTATAAGCATTTTCTAAAGGTGACCGTACCATTTTTGTTCTGTTGTTTCTGGCTTATTTTGTCTCACCAAATGTCCCACATGTTCATTCACAGCATTATGTCCTCCAGGCTCATCCATCTTGTCATGTGCTTAAGTAGGTCATTTTGTCTCACTGCTGAATAATGTTCCATCGTATGTATATACCACATTTTGTTGATCCACTCATCTGTTGATGGGCATTTGGTTTGCTTCCACCTTTTGGCGATTGTGAATAATGTTGTGAACATTGGTGTGCAAATATCTCTTTGTGATGTTGCTTTCAGCTCTTCTGGGTATACACCAGGTAGTCCTATTGCTGGGTCATAGGGCAACTTGATACTTAATTTCCTAAGGAAATAACAAACATTCTTCCATAGTGGCAGCACCATTATACCTTTCCACCAGCAGTGCATAAGTGTCCCAGTTTCCCCACATTCTCTCCCACATTTATCATTTCCTGTTTGTTTAATAGCAGCCATTCTTACAGTTGTGAGGTGGTATCTCATTGTAGTCTTGATCTGCATTTCCCTCATAGCCTATGAAAATGAGCATCTCTTCATGTGCTTTTGAGCCATCTGTATTTGCTCTTCAGAAAAATGCCTACTCATATCTTTAGCCCATTTTATAGTTGTGTTGTTTGTTCTTTTGTTATTGAGTTGTATGATTTCTTTGTAAGCACAGGAAATCAAACCTTTGTCTGATATGTAATTTCCAAATATTTTCTCCCATTGAGTTGGCTGTCTGTTCACGTTTTTGACAAAGTCTTTTGAGGTACAGAAGCGTTTGATTTTGAGGAGTTCCCATTTGTCTATTTTTTCTTTTGTTGCCTGTGCTTCAGGTGTAAAGTTTAAGAAGCTACCTCCTATTACTAGGTCTTGAAGATGTTTCTCTACATTTTCTTCTAGAAGCTTTATTTTGCTAGTTCTTGTATTTAGGTGTTTGATCCACTTTGCATTAATTTTTGTGTAAGATGTAAGTTAGGGGTCCTCTTTCATTCTCTTGATCGTTGATATCCAATTCTTCCATGCCTAATTATTGAAAAGACTACTTTGTCCCAGTTCAGAGAATTTGGGGGCTTGTCAAAAATCAGTTGATCATAGTATTGGTGGTCTATTTCTGCACTCTTGATTCGATTCCATTGGTCAATGCTTCTCTCTTTGTGCCAGTATCATGCTGTTTTCACCACTGTGGCTTTATAACAGGTTTTAAAGTCAGGGAGTACTAATCCTCCCACTTTGTTCTTTTTTTAGGATGCTTTTCACTGTTTGAGGTCTCTGTCCCTTCCAGATGAATTTGGTAGTTAGCTTTCCCAAATCTTCAGAGTAGGTTGTTGGAATTTTGATTGGTACTGTGTTGAATCTGTAGATCATTTTGGGGAGAATTGACATCTTAACTATATTTAGCTTCCTATTCATTAGCAGGGAATGTCCTTCCACCTATTTAGATATCGTTTGATTTCTTTTAGCAATGTTATGTAGTTTTCTGTGTACAAGTCCTTCACGTCCCTAGTTAAGTTCATTCCTAAGTATTTGATTCTTTTAGTTGCCATTTTGA
This sequence comes from Tamandua tetradactyla, assembly GCF_023851605.1. NCBI lineage: Eukaryota > Metazoa > Chordata > Mammalia > Pilosa > Myrmecophagidae > Tamandua > Tamandua tetradactyla. The sequence continues at coordinate 43,203,841 of NC_135339.1, forward strand.
ATGGAATTTTTTTTCCTTAACTGACTCCTCAGCTAGGTCATTGCTTGTGTATAGTACGTTACTAATTTTTGCATATTAATTTTATATCCCACCACCTTGCTGAATTTGTTTGCTAGCACAAGTAACTTTGCTGTAGATTTCTCAGGATCTTCCAAGTATAGTGTCATATTATCTGCAAATAATGAGAGTTCTACTTCTTTCTTTCCAATTTGGATGCCTTTTATTTCTTTGTTCTTCCTGATTGCTCTAGCTAGAACTTCTAGCACAATGTTGAATATAGTGGTGACAGTGGGCATCTGTGTCTTGTATCTGATCTTAGGGAGAAGGATTTCAGCCTCTCTCCATTGAGTACAATGAGGGCTATCAATTTTTCATATATTCTCTTTATCATATTGAGGTAGTTACCATGATTCCTATCTTTTGGAGTGTTTTTATCTGAAAAGGATGATGAATTTTGTCAAATGCTTTTTCAGCATCACTCAAGATGATCATGTGATTTTTCATGATCATGTTTTGATTTGTTATCAAATAAAAATTTCTTTTGATTTCTTAATGTGCTGTATTACATTAATTGATTTTCTTGTGTTGAACCATCCTTGCATTCCTGGTATAAGCCCCACTTGGTCATGGTGTACAATTCTTTTAATGCGCTGTTGGATTCAGTTTGTTAATATTTTATTGAGAATTTTTGCATTTATGTTCATTAAGGAGATTGGTCTGTAGTTTTCCTTTCTTATAACATCCTTACCCTGGTTTGGGTATTAAAATGATATTAACTTCATAAAATGAGTTATGTAGAATTCCTTCTTTCTCAATTTTTTGGAAAAGTTTGAGTAGGATTGGTGTTTGTTCTTTCTGGAATGTTTGATAAAATTTCCCTGTGAATACATCTGGCCCTGGGTTTCTCTTTGTAGCAAGATTTTGATGACTGATTGAATCTCTTTACTTGTGATTGGTTTGTCAAGATCTTCTATTTTTTCCTGAGTCAGTGTAGCTTGTATGTGTGTCTTCAGGTATTTGTCCAACTCATCTAATGGTTGTTCATAGTATCCTCTTATGATTTCTTTTATTTCTTCAGGCTCTGTGGTAATGCACCTCTTCTCATTTCTGATTTTGTTTATTTGCATTCTCTCTCTTTTTTTTCTTTGTCAGTCTTGCTAGTGGCCCATCAATTTTATTGATTTTCGCAAAGAACCAACTTTTGGTTTTATTAATTGTTTCTATTGTTCTTTTGTTCACCTACTCATTTATCTCTGCTTTAATCTTTGTTATTTCTCTTCTCTTATTTGCTTTGGGGTTAGTTTGCCATTCTTTCTCAAGTTCCTGCAGGTTTGCTGTTAAGTCCTTGATTTTTGCTCTTTCTTGTTTTTCAATGTAGTCATTTAGGGCTATAAATTTCCCTCTCAGCACAGTCTTTACCACATCCCATAAGTTCTGATAAGTTGTATTCTCACTTTCATTCATCTACAGGTAGCTACTGATTTCTCTAGCGATTTCTTCTTTGACCCACTGATTGTTTAAGAGTGTGTTATTTAATCTCCATATATTTGTGAATGTTCTCATTCTTTGGTGGTTATTGAGATCCAGCTTCATCCCATTGTGATCAGAGAAAGTGCTTTGAATAATTTCAATATTTTTAAATTTATAAAGACCTGGTTTGTGCTCCAGCATATGATCTATCCTGGAGAATGTCCCATGAACACCAGAGAAGAATGTATAACCTTGTACTTTGGGGTGCAATGACCTATATATGTCTGTTGAGTCTAATTCACTTACCAAGTTATTTAATTTTTTTTATTTCCTTGTTGATCTTCTCTCTGGTTGTTCTATCTATAGAGGAGTGTGGTGTATTGAAGTCTGCTACTATTATTGTTGAAATATCTATCACTTCCTTCAGTTTTGCCAATATCTGTCTCATGTACTTTGGAGTTCCTTGATTGGGAGTATAAACATTTATGATTGTTATATCTTCTTGGTGAATTTACCCTTCAATTAATATATAGTGTCCTTCTTTGTCTCTTATGATGTCTTTACATTTAAAGTCTATTTTGTCTGATATTAGTATGGATACTCCTGCTTTCTTTTGGTTACAACTTGCATGGAAAATCTTTTTCCATTCTTTCACTTTCAATCTATTTGTATCATGGTGTCTAAGATGAGTCTCTTGTAAGCAGCATATGGCTGGATTATGTTTCTTAATCCATTCTGCCAATCTATATTTTTTAATTGGTAAGTTTGGTCAATTAACATTCAAAATTATTACTGAAAAGGTGTTTCTTGATTCCACCCTCTTATCTTTTTTACTTTATTTGTCAGATCTATATATTCTTTTCCCTCTTTCTCTTTGTATTCTTTAAATTAACCTTAGTGGTACTCTTTAATTCTGTGCCCTCCTCCAAACCTCCCTTTCCTGTCTTTTGTTTCAGCTGGCAGAACTCCTTTTAGTATTTCTTGTAGGGCCAATCTCTTGTTGACAGATTTCTTCAGGACTTCTTTGTCTATGAAAACTTTAATCTCTCCCTCAGTTTTGAAGGACAATTTGGCTGGGTACAGAATTCTCTTTCAAAATCTTGAATATATCATACCATTGCCATCCTGCCTCCAATGTGCTAGTTGGGTAGTCTGAATTCAGTCTTATTTGGTTTCCCTGGTATGTTGTAGATTGTTTTTCTCTTGCCACTTTCAGGATTTCCTGCTTCACTTTAACTTTTGACAGACTGATTAGTATGTGCCTTGGGGAAGGCCTATTTAGATTTATGCTGTTTGGAGTTTATTGGGCTTCTTTGACTTATATATTTATGCCCTTTATGAGGGTTGGGAAGTTCCCTCCCATTATGTCCTCAACTACTCTTCCTAGTCCTTTACTCCTCTCTACTCCTTCTTGGACACTAATGATTCTTGTAAATGCATGCTTTGTTTTGTCTATCATTTCCCTGAGTTCACGTGGAATTTTTTCCATCTTTTTGCCATTTGCTGTTTTGACTCTTTGAAGTCAATTATCCTGTCCTCTATTATCACTTATTCTTTCTTCTGCTTCTTCAAATCTGGTGTTGTGAGCCTCTAGTATGTTTTTTATTCGGTCAACAGAGTCTTTAATCTCCATGATCTCCACTATTTTTGTATTTATTCATTCAAATTCCTCTTTGTGCTCTTCTACTGTCTTCTTGATCTCCTTTATGTCATTTGCTATCCTACTTATTTTATTAAATAGAGTTGTATGAACATCTCTGATTAGTTCTTCCAATGTCTGTGTCTCCTCTGGTGTTTTAATTTGGTCATTGAACAGGGCTATATCTGTCTGCATTGAGATATGCTTAGTAATCTTCTGCTGTCTTTGTGGCATGTAAATATATTGATTGATTTACTTTGGGAGTTGATTTCTTTCAATAGTCAGCCATCTTCCTGGATGTCTCGAGTTAATACATTTTTGAGATCTTGATTGAGACCCCATGAATCTGGCTTAAGCATTCTAAGGCAGCAGTGATTCTAAGTGGTTCTAAGGCAGCAGTCAAGAATCAGTGCTTTGGGAACCATAGCAATGTTCAAGAAACACTAGTAGAAAAGCACAAAGGATCAAATCTTCTTTTGGGCTCTGCCTTTAATAAATGCACATATTTGAAGAGGCATGCACCTGTAGTTTTTACGTATCTTAATTATGTTGATGTTTTATGTCACTTCCTAGATGAGTCATTATTAATGTGTAACATGTGGTATTCAGTAACCACAGACTAATTTCCTGTGGAGGGAGAGTGGAGGGGTAGGTGTTCTAAGTGCACTATGTGGGGAGCAAGTTCATAGCTATCTTTTTTTTAAAAATAATGTTTGTATTAAAATGTTACTGCCATAAAGAAAAGTTCACTAATCATTAGTGCCCATCTTGATGATATTTTATAAGATGAAAGCAATCATGTAATCTTCATGTAGATTATGAAAACAAACATCTTACCAGCATCCCAGATGTCTCCCCTTGCCCACCTCTGAATCTCTATACACGCCCTGCACCCGAGGATTCCCACGATTTAATTGTAATAGAACAGGCTAGTTTTGTCTGTTTTTTTTAACTTTAATAATTAGATTAAAATTTTATAGATTTAATCAAAATCTAAAGAGCTTTACCCCTTATTTATTTTTTTACTGTAGTCCCACTTAGTATGTGCAGATAATCTTTAGCCTATATTCCACAACCATATGCATTCCATGTATGAAAGAATAAAAGTGGATCATCTTTGTACAAGAGAATTTTGGACGTTTATAAACATTTGCTTTTCCGACAGAAAGTACAGAAAATTCATGTTTGAATCCCAACGCAAACATGTATAAAAGTTCTGGCTATTAGAAAGTTATAAATAATATTAATGCAAACACACATTGGTTGAAAGGTTAACTAAATATATTTTAACAATCTAAATAGATAATGACGCATGCTAAGCAAATGTGATTTCTAATCTAAAAAAAAAAAAAAATGGCAGTTATCATTAGTCCTTCATTACAATTTCTCCAAAACTAACACTCTTCATTGTCTCCTTGAGAGTTTAATTTAAAATTGGAAAAAAAAAAAAAAAAAAAGGAAAAGGGGATATTTGTGAACTATTGGTAATGGAATGGACCTGCCCAGAGTCAGACTCCTATGAGAGTAAATAAATAGTCTGTACTTTGCTAAAAGAAAGGAACTTAAAAAAAAATTTTTAAAAAGGATATCCAATATATACTGAAGGCTTTGCAGCAGAGGAGGAGAGCAAAGGGTATAATGTCAGGGAAGGAGGAGAAGAATTTGAATTACACAGTAGCTTTATATCCTATTTTGAAAGTCACTGCCGACACTCATCTCATCAAACAACTATTCAGAACTTTTTAATTATCTGCTTTCAGTGTACATTATATATGCATTTGTTTTCCTCTGACAGGTTCCAGAAATCTTATATATATCAAATTCTCTTTCCTTGGCCCTCCTCTCAAACTGCTGTTACATTTTCTTCATTTTTAAAATAATAAAAGCAGTGAAGTAAAAAATAATTGCTTCCGTCCAAGACTATACTGATGCTACTGTACAATCAGTGTTGGGATACATGAATTGCGCTTCTTTTATTTTAGGGGGTGGGTAGGTGGAGGGAAGAATCAAGGTTTATAAAGGTCTGCAGTTAAAGAAGTTTCCACAAAGGTTAAATGAAATTTCCTCTGTCGTACTTTTCCATTACACATCAAAACATCATCTTATCTTCATTGAGAAATGATACAAATGAGATAAACTTAGAGACCCACATAGGCAAATGTATACCCCTAGATCACAAAACATTAACTTAGTCAATTAACCATGTGAGAAACTTATCAGGCTTGCCGGCCTGTATATGGATGCCTTTGTCAATAGTCCCACTTCTTAGGTTTTTCAAACAACATGCAAGAATATTTTCAGTGAGGGAAACATAATTGGAAGTATAACAAACCCGTATACACACATAAACACACGCATATGATTAAATTCAGATTAATTTGGAAAAAATAGGATGTCAGGAAGATTTGACCGTGACAAATGATTAGTAACTGAGACTGAGTTGGTTATCTGCTGTCTTTACTCACATTTGTAGGCATGTAATCCTGCTGCAGTCATAACAGTTTTAATGGAGTTCAACTTGCATAGCACATACTTGTATAGTTAATTATATGTGGCTTCAATTTCTAGATTCTATCTAAGTCTTCTGGGTGCCAGTGGCTCTTGGATAAGTAATGGTAGGTGGGAGACTTATTGGTCCTCTTTGCTAACCAATAATTCTAAAATGAAAGATTTCCTAAAAATCTGAATTTGGGATAGTTTAAGCATAAAGCATAGAGACCTGGAAGAGTGCCTCTCAAAGTACAGCTACTTACATTTTAACCACTTGAGATCATTTGATAAAATTGGACAGTCCTTATCTCTATGCCAGAGACATAGGAACAAAAAATCTCTGTGGGTAGGGTATGGGAATCTGCTCTATAATATACTATCTAGCTGATTCTTAGACACATTAAAGTTTAAGAACAATTGCCCTTTGCAGTTTCTGTGAATTTTCAAGTTACCTGTCATTTACTTTTGGCACAGAGGGAAGTGGCTTTGCCATCTGAGCTCTGTTTCCCTATTTCCTTCCTTCATTTCCTGCTTCTCATTCTTTGGTCCAGCTTAACGTACCTAATATTCATGAAAGTGGGTCAAGCAAGTCCTTGAGAGCTAGGGATTCAAGGTCATAGTTAATAAAAGAGATGGGCAAGTAGTTTGGCAAATAAAATGAAGTGTGTTAAATTCACTGCAATACACGTATAATCAGAATACTGTCCTCTTAGAACTTCAGTTCAGCATTGCAAACCAAAAATAATATTTTTTTTTTTTGTATTCTATTCCTTTTAGTTAATACAACTGAAGTCTATATTTCATTGACTGAGGAAAAAGCCAATAGATTTAACTGAAAATATTGATAATCCGAGTCACAGAGATGCTGTGGTCTTGTCCATTGTTACAAAATTAATTATAATTTGAAGATCTTATTTCGTATATTCCTTTAAACCATAAGTTATAGGGAACATTTTTAAAACTTTTGTGGGCATAAATTCATTTTCAGTCTTTTGTTTTTCTATAATTGAGGTAGAAGAAGTATCCTCAAATTTTCCAAGATAATTTTCTACATTCTTTCTTTACTTGCTTATAATATCACAAAGCCCCCACGCTTTGGTAATAATAAAAATAAAAATCTTATTTTCCATTTGGGATTCATGGATTTTAATAAGAAGCTCTGACATTTCTTTCAAAGAGAATTCCGGTAAGTTGCTACTATGAAAAGAATTAAGTAATGGTCACAGAGGAGCTGAAGTATTCACTTTGGCTTCCTTGTAACAGACCACATGTATTCTTCTCCTAGGGAAACTGCAGAATGAGTAAAACATGTACAACAAAATCCATTTTCTGCATCATCATGTGTCATTTTATTTTGATAACTGTTATTTATTACTATATTATTTTAAAACAATACAGTAAAATTGGGGTCAGATCAATTTGAAAATGTAGCAAGCCAAATAAGTTCAAACACCGGAACTTTTAGCTCATAGCTATAACCTGTTGCTCTCAACTGGGGAAGATTTTACCCCCATGGGACATTTGGCATTATCTAGAGACATTTTTGATTGTCACAGCTCGGAGGGGGTATGTGAAAGAGGGAATTATGACCTCCGATTCAGTCACGTCCTTAATTTTAACGTCCCTGTGAGCATGAACCCATTGGAAACAGGACCTCTTAAAGGTGTTAATTTTAGTTAAGGTGTGGCCCAACTGAATGGGGTTGGGTCTTAATCAGGATTACTGGAGGCCGAATAAAAAGAAAGAAACTGGAAGCCAGAGTGAGAGAAAGTCACGGGGAGGAAACCTGAAATCAACAGAACCCAGAAGAAAAAGGAGAGGATGGTACCAGAAAACACAAGGTAGGGATAAGCCAAGGAACCTCTAGGATCCACAGAATGGTAGGGACTTTGTGGAGAAAGCATAGTGTTGCTGACACCTTGACTTTTGGACTTCTCTTAGCCTCAAATCATGAGCCAATAAATATCTGTGGTTTAAGTCAACCTATTGTGTGGTATTTGTCATAGCAGCTCAGGAAAACTGAGACAGGCTACTGACTCTGGTGGGTAGAGACCAGGCATGGTGCTAGATAACCTAATGCACAGGAAATCCCCCCAACAGAGTCTATAAAATCAATAGTGCCAAGGTTGAGAAACCCTGAAGTATAGTCAAATACATTTACACCTGCAAAATAATCCATTTTAAGGCCAAATTTAATTTTATTAATGATTACAGTTTTAAATAGATATCAGTATTAAGGGTCCCATAAAAGTGTTGTTGAGATGATAATGATGAAGGTCAAAATTAAATGAGATGAAAACTGCGAACTAAAAAAAAAAATTGGAGAGTATGTGCATATTTAAATAATTTATGCATTAATTAAATAATTTAAGATTTAAAAAAATATCATAAAGGCTTCTGTGTCTCCTCAAGTTCTCTATTAGCTTCTTAAGTTCCAATGCAACAAGATGATAAGGACATGTTTATTTAACTTCTACACTTGATTCTCTATTAAAATTTCAAAGCGTTCTATTGACCCTTCTCTTCAGTATTTGGTAGTTTGAGGAAAACACATATTTTTTCTTTCTCAGTACAAAAAAATAAAAAGGAAGATTATAATTCAGTTGATGAGATCAAGCATTTTCTACATTTCTGGTATTCACTAAGTTTTTAAACAGAGTAATGTTTCTCATCACTGGGCTATAAAAAGACAAAAAAGAAAATAGTCTGTTGTTTACTTTCACGACTGATTTTAAATTTTACTGGGGATAGGGAATGACTTCTTCTGAATTTCAAGCTGCTAAAGTCCTCAATTTGACTGATTCTGACAGGAAATAAGCCTAAGCCATATTGCTAAATGAGCAAAAAATCAAGTAAGGACAGACATCTCTTCATCTAAGACAAAACACCAAGAAATTCTAAAAATTGTATTGGCTTATTTGCGTAAGTATCAACTGTAAATGCATAGAAAAATTCTAGAAATTTGACCCAGTCTAAGCACTTATCCCTAAAGAGGGAATCACAAGTGGTGAGTTAAGGGGTTGAGTTGAGTCCCTTTTATATTACTGTGACCACACTAATTATCAGTAGGTAAGCCTGGTGCAGATATCAAAAACCTTTAAAATGCAAGAATATAAGCTACAGAGACATTCTATAACATAAGGAGTTCATGTTATATACTCACATAAATTCACTGCTTTGTTTCAATGTCCAAAATTTTCTTTAAAATTCCTTAAATTTTAACTCATGGCTCATTCATTTGATCTGTAGAAAAAATATTTAATGACAAGAAAAAATATGCATAGCTTATTACATTTTAAAAATACACAGTATTCATACCCATATTTTTTAGCTTCTACCATGTACCAGAGACAAGCTAAATGAGAAAGATAGACAAAATTATAGGTTCTGTTTTTCATGGAATTTCGAAGTCTAGTGAAGAAAGATGTTAAAACACTAATTACAATAAGGGGTTAGGTTTAGAGCAAGATAATTTACTTTGCATAGAATGATTCCATTTTTATTTTAAATTGTATAAATATAGCAAAAGGTGGAAATTTGAAGAATTATCATGATTGATTTCTTTCCTAGTAAGGCTATAGTTCACTACATTTACAAAAAGTCTTTTTTCATCTCAAGATCATTGACATGGAATATTTTTTGGCATATAAAATCTTATCAAATGAGAAGATGAAAACTAAAATTATTAATTTTATTAAATTGCTAAAAATATACTCTATAAATGGACAGTAAATAATTTCCTAACTGATTTGATTGTCTTTCACATTTTCTTTTTTTTTATTATATCTACTTGAAAGGTTTCATATTAGAGATTATGGGATTTGTCAAATTGCTTATCATAAGTTAATAAGACAAAGGGACTCTATGACCTCAGACCTATGAAATGAGCTCATAGATTATCAATGTTTGCTGGTTTTAATATTGAAAAGAGTAGTTTATCTCTTCCAAAATTCTGCCCTCCAAAGTAACTAAATAGTGTGTTTTTTATGCTTCTTTTTCACTGTTAGTTTTACTTTGGTCCAATTGCTAACAATGGGAGTCATATCCAGAAATTTTCCCAACAAAATCTGGCTTTTAAATATAATGTTTAACTTGTCATCACAGACTTTGTAGATATAAATAAGCTTGTCTTGTAGGATTAAACATTTTTTTAAATACAATCTTGTTTCACTTGCCCTACTTTTTTATACTCATCATCTCATTCATTAGTGATTTTAGGGGTCATAGTAAGACAGATTTTTGAACCATCTGGTTTAGGTTAAATAGAAAAGGAGAGAATTTTTTGGGAGGTTTGATACTTGGATCCACTAAAAAGTAAAAGTATAGTATTAAATTGGTTTTAATTCCTTATGTTGATTCTAATTCATTCAGGGGTATCAAAGTTTTTCATTTATTTTCTACCACTAATTTCTCACATCAATCTTACATTTGGACATTCATTTACATTCTCTAAATTAGAGAAACGTGCTGAAATTCCGTGTAGCCTTTTATGTGTCTGGAGAGCTGAGTTTGACCCCTAGGTCTGTCTATAACTTACATGCTTTGTAGCCTTGAATAAAATTAAACTTTTTTTTTTCTCCATCAATACAAAAATAGGTTTTAACATCTAGAGAGGCAAAATGTCATCAGGGTTAAGAATGTGGGTTTTGGAGACAAATACCTGATTAACACATCTGCAACAACCCAAATAGGACAAAACAGACAGTAGCAATAAAAATATTAGTCATTCTTGGCAACACACATATATCAGGCAGAGATTTTATATGTTATTTTTAAAGATATGGAGATGACAGACAATTAGATTGTTTCCACAGAGCTAATTTGAGTTTTATTTCCCTTTTCACTGAATCACTCTTTTTATATCATGCAAATAATACGTGTTTTTACTGGCTTCACAGCTGGCGTTAAAAATTAACAACTATGAGATGAATGTAAAATGTAAGCTTCTTTTGTTGTTATACAATTTTGCTTTACTTTTCTCCCCACCATCCATAAATTGTATGTGTGCTTGTATGTGTGTTAGGGAAAGGGATCCATTATAAAATTAGCACGTTTCATAGTATTATTCGTATGTCTTGGGCATGACATGATTGATACTAGAATAATTATTATAAACAATAAAAGGTGAGAGAAAAAGTCCTATTTAGTATGTCTTGCATATATGTATTATTCAAACCCTGGAAGAGCCAGACAGGACATGCCTACTTAAATCAGAACAAAGTCATTGGGCTGGAACCCTATATGGGCTAATTAGTGAAGAAATTATGTTTTGGAACCATATACTATACCTCTCACCCTGGTTGGCTATCTCTAAAAAAGCCTGCTGTGTATCACTGAGGGAATCATAGACAAGCATCCAGCAGAAATTAATCATGACCTCTGGATAGAAAAGAGGTCATTCACACTGATGATGATAGGAGGTCCCTGGTTCTGCCTGAAGAAAAATGCATAATTCCAGACTGGGCCCCACTGTAGTCCGGTACTGTTCTTACTGAGACAGAGAGAGTCATAAATATTTCAATCATGTACCCCCTTGGCAGTGTGCTTCCAAACAGTAATTTCAGTGCATAAAATAAACTACATACTATTGCAAAGAAAATCTAATAAATTAGACTAAAATATTATTGATATATTTAAAAAACAAATATAAGTAGTGCTTTATCCATGCATTATATAACATTATTTGACATTGGGTTTATTAACTACCATAATTAAAAATTAGTTATTAGCATAAATGATATTTTAAAATATCTTCAATATTAAAAATAACATGAAATGGAAATATATTGTGACTTTTCTTGGTACACTTGGTCACCAGTACTGACAAATACCACAGTGATGTTAGCTACTTTCTTAGTTGAATGTTAAATTACAATTAGAAGGAAGTGAAAATACTGTCTTCTAAAGGTCCAAATTCTAACACCATCAGAGAGATCTAGCTTGTACTGCCTGTATCTCCCATGGCAAAAATTTCATTATTTAATTTGGGAAAACACTCCTGGGTTTTAAAATAATATATTTTGCTTTTACTCTGAGTTGACTTCAAAAATTCAACTTTTCCAACAATGGGGAAAATATATCAATAAAAATTATGACAGAATTTAAATCCATTTCAATACATGTGCTTGCTGTTGAATCATACCTATAGTTTCTCATGAAGTTTGGAGATTTTAGAAGTCAATTGTAATGAAATCTTCACCTAAATTAAACTTTTTGGATTGTTATATGGTAAGATACATTTAAAAAAAATCAAGGGTTGGTGTTTTTGTACTCATACTATGACAATGTTGGGCTTTTCTAAGAAATTTATTAGAAATATCAATTTGTCAAACTTGCAGGAAAGAAGATAACCACATGCCTAATAATAGAATATTAATTTTACTTGAATAACATTATTTGTGGTTAAACAATATTTGAAATTCCCCAGCTATTAAATATTGCAGTGATATCTTTTTCTTTTAAACACTGCTGTTGAAGAATTTCAGTGGACAAGTGCAGACGTAATCTATTAATTAATCTATTAATGATTACCATGAAATGGAAAGACATGGAAGAGAAAAAAGTATAATGCATGTGTTCAGTTTATGAATCTTTTTCTCTCTTATTTAACTATTTTATTAGTCATTCCCTCAAACATCTTCACGTCTCATTTTCTTTATTTGAACACAGTTATCTCGTCTTACAATTTGCAATAACACATGTTATATTGCAGTGACTTTTTAAAAAAGATACTATGTTCAGAATATAGGTTCAAAGCTTAGTTGTTATTGCAATAAATTGGTTTTCATTTCCTCCTTGGATTGTTTGTTACTAATGTATAGAAGCATACTTAGTGTATAGAAGCACAATTGATTTGTTATGGGTGTATAGAAGCACAAATCTTTTACCCCTGCCACTTTGCTGAATACATTTATTAGTTCTGGTAGCTTTCCTATAGATTCCTCAGGATTTTCTCTATATAGGATCTTGTCTATGAATAGAGTTAATTTTACTTCTTCTTTTCCAATTTGCATGCCTTTCATTTCCTTTTCTAGCCCAATTATTCTGGCTAGTATTTCTAATACAATGTTGGATAGCTCTGCTGAAAGTGAGTGTTCTTTGCTTGTACCTGACTTTGAGGGAAACCTTTCAGTCTTTTACAACTGAGTATGATGTTAACTATGGATTGTCCCTAAATGGTCTTTATTATCTTGAAGAACTTCTATTCCTATTTTATGACTTTTACTCATGAAAGGGTGTTTTAATTTTGTCAAATGCCTTTGCTGAGTCATTTTAGATGATTGTGTAATTTTTAAACTTCATTCTAATAATGATATGCATTACAATGATTGATTGTCATATGTTGAACTTTCATTGCATTCTTGGTATAAGTTCCATTAATCAGGGTCTATAACCTTTTTAATTTGCAGTTGCATCCAGTTTGCTACCGTTTGTTGACTTTTTTATTTTTCCTTTTAGGCAGAACAAGACAATGGGCATCCTCTCCCTGCCTTTGCCAGTCTACATATTGAAATACTGGATGAAAACAATCAGAGCCCATATTTCACAATGCCCAGTTATCAAGGCTATATCCTCGAGTCTGCCCCTGTGGGAGCAACCATATCTGAGAGTCTGAATTTGACCACCCCTCTAAGAATTGTAGTTCTGGACAAGGACATAGAAGATGTAAGTTTATGCATATAAATATATATAAACTCTTTTTTGTTAACACACATCTTGTTATATTTATAACAATAGGAAGTATTACAAAGACATGTTTACATGAGCTATGGAACAGAAGACAAAGTCAGTACATGTGCAAACTGTAGTGTCATAATTTAGTTTGCCATGTGGGATATTGATATAGAGATAGACTTAAATTCAGAAACAGTTCTTTTTCAGTTTACAGATATTCAGTTTATGGGAGAAAATAACTGTTTCACTTGGGATTTGTTAAATCACCCTTTTATTTATTAATACAAGTTGAAAACAATTTTATATAGGACAAAATACTGATATGACAAAATGAATATAAAAATCAGGAAAGAAGCCTAGCATTTGATTTTTTGTGGACTTTTTACCCAATCTAATTGTATGTTATTAAAATATACACATTTGGGGCCACACAGCCCCCAGAAGCTCACACTTCTGCCACTAACTGTTTATGCCAATGCTCTGCAACTACACACATTGTCTCCTGTTTGCTGGTTTTGACAGTAGCTCCAGGAGTGGGAAATGATCCCAGGAAGGAAAATTGGAGGACTTTATCCGCTAGACACAGTGATGGTTATGAAGAATGGACAAAAATGTTATACCAGAGCAGCCAGATTCCTCCCCAGAATTTAATAGGAAAAGAAATTTAACTGTAAGACTTTGACACCATGCTTTAAAGAAGTGGATGTGAATCCGAAGCCTTTGTAGCCAGATGTTATTGAGAGAGCCCATTATCAATGAAAGAAAATGAAGCCTGACAGACAGCAGCAGAGAAGAGAGTCCTGTTGAGTCTAGGTTATTTATTTGGGTTAGGGGATTTTCATAGCTATTTTAACTCCTAAAGATTTTCCTTTGATTCTATAAGTTACACAATATTTTCTAAAATATCTTTTTTTTTAGCATAGTTTGAATTTGATTCCTGTTACTTGCAACTGAAAAAAGTCCTGCCTCTTAGCAATGCCTCCCTCTGCTGCTGTTCAATAGCACTTTTCTGCAGCCCTGGTAATTATCTGAAGCTGTGCTGTGCAATGTGGCAACCACTAGCCATGTACAGCTATTGAGCTGCTGAAATGTGGCTGGGCTGAGTAAATGATTCTTTGTATTTTGTTTCATTTTAATGAGTTTACATAGTCACATGTGTCCAGTGGCTAATATACTGGATAGCATAGCTATCTATTGGAGATAGAATATCTCCAATATTCAGACTATATAGAACTTTTCTAACAGTTTAATCAATTAAGAGGACAAGTCCAAATTTTTTGTTTTTGCTATTTCTGAAAAGAATGTATGACTCCTCAGCAGAGGCTTTGAAAGCAGATGTTGACCCTCTGCCTCTTCCCACAGGATGTTTTATTTATTTTATTTTACCATTTTTATATCTCCCTTTGCTTTTTTTCTACCCCCCCCCCCATATTTGTCCTCCTTAATCTCTCCCTTCTTCCATCTCTTTTCTTATCACGTACCTCAACAGTAAATAACTGTCATTGAGTTCTTGATACATTCCAAACAAGGTACTAAGTATTTGCCTTGCATTAGTCCCTTAAATCTCACTGTATCTATATATAGATATAAATCTACCTATACAGATATAATGGGAAGGCACTGTAAATATTCCCATGGTGTAGAGTAGGTATTGAAGCTATTATAAATGCCCTGACCACAATCACAGACTTAGTAAATGGAAAGGTGGACCTACAACCAAGGCCTATGGGAATCAAAACTCTTGTTTATAAGATCCAAACTGGATAGTCCCTATTTATTTTTTTTTATTTTTTTTATTTATTTTTTTTTTTAAAGAGAGGGAGGAAGGGAAGGAAAGACAGAGAAGGAAGGAAGGATGGAAGAAAGGGAAACATCTTTAAACATTTTCTTGTTTTATTATATTTTGTTTGTTTGTTTGTTTTTTACATGGGCTGGGGCCGGGAATCGAACCGGGGTCCTCCGGCATGGCAGGCAAGCACTCTTGCCCGCTGAGCCACCGCGGCCCGCCCCCTATTTATTTTATATAATCTGAAAATGATAATGGAGCATCATGACAAAATAATTGCTGATCCAGAATTTCTGATTTTTCTTTTAAGTAAAACCATTGATATTTTCTTAAGGTCAGAAAGTTTCTTTGATGATGATTTTTTGGGGGGTGAGTCTTAGTTGATCTTTACTGCCAAAATAAACAACTCAAGTAGTGTTAATTATTGAGTAAAAACATAGACCTTCGTTAGAAATTTTTATTGACTTCTTCCCAAGTTTGATTGTTTAGATCACCAAATTGAGTATTTTGCATGTGTTGTGTACGTGTGTATAAAATCACAAGTAGTAAATTTCTTTAAAGTTTTGTGTTAGAGTTTCACTTGCTCCAAATTAAATGATAATAGCTTTTTGAACTACAGAAATGATGATGTCCAGATAAGTAAAGATTAAATAGCAAGTTCCATTCTTACATTTTCAAAGTAATGGGGCCAGTGTTTTAGAAAGTTTAAACTTGTATTTTTAGCTCATTTTTTTATTGGGAAAATATTAAGGGAGGTGGGATATGAAAAAATGAGAAATATAGATAATATTTAAATTTTCATTTTTAAAGATTTTTTCCATGTATCTGGTATAGAATAAGTATTATTTCCTTTATGATAAAAGTAAAAATAAAAACTGCTATTGAAGGATCTTAAAGCGCTTAATTTTATTATTGTCATATATACACATATAATTCTAGGATTACATATTAGGATTGAATGCCTTAAATTTAAGCATGCTGGTATTAATTTGATCTAGATAGGCTGCATGTGTATATATATATATATATATACATGTATATATACATATAATGTGCATATAACACATTATACTTGTTTTGTTTTCAGAAAGAAAATATGTAGCTCCAGTTTTAGGAATACAAAATTGTGGTTACATTTTCGAGTGATATACTTTCAGAAGAAAGAGTTTTGGAAGACAATTTCATTTATAATGAAATTTTAGTTAAATTTCAGAGTTGTGCGGAAATAATCTAAAATCAATATACACACAGTTTGCTGAGAATTTTCCTGCTAGCACTAGGCCAGTTAATACACATTTGCCAAGCGCTAATAATGGCATAATTTTCATCAATAAATATATTTTAATCAGATTAATTACTTAATCACATTTAATGCCATTATTTAATTTGGAACATGAAATTTTAAAAAGTAAATATTGCCAGAACCAAATTAAATACTTATTTCCTCCTAATGGAGAAAAAATGAGGCACTAGAGGTATTTAGGTCCCTAGCATTCTTGATTATTGACATTTCCAGTGCAAAGTAAGTCTATTAACATTTAGATCTACTTCTTTCTGTAAGACTTGAGAAAGCCTGGGGATGTCTCTTTCAGATCAGAGATTCTTTTGGAGGTCACTGAACTTTTGAAGCTGATGACTTATATAAAGCTTTCTTTCTAGAAAAGTGCACATACAAACACAAATTACATGTTGGTTCAGGGGGTTTAAGGATTCCCTGAAGTTTAATCAGTTTCATGAGCCACATGTAAAAAGTCTTCAGTTCCTCAGTCCTCTTTAGAATATGCCTGGAGTTACCTTAAGTTTTATTGAGGCTAAGAAATAAATTTCTCAGGCCTGATGAAGTTCCACAGATTTTGATGTGGATATTTCTTTTTTGGCTTTTAATTGGATGCATCCTCATATTGTACGCAATGACTTGAAAATTTAGAATCCTTAAACTGAATTAAGGCACACCTTCATGAACCCAGTGGCTAGCAAAAGCTAAATCCTAAAGAAAAGAATGCAGTGGTAGTTTGTATGCAATAGCAACATTGTATATATCTGTACTTAGTGTATTTATATTATTTAATGGTTGCATGTTAAGCTCTATGCTTGCTTATGTGCATCCTTTTTTCTCTGGTTTTTCATTCACTTTAAAACTATTAAACTGATAGCATGTCCCACGGAACTTTGAAAGGACAGTAGGACGCACAAGGTAGTGCTGAAATGCACTATGGAGAGAGTTTGGGTATAAAACCTTTGGGAAATGCTCCTCTTGGTGCTTTACAATGCCAGTTACTTTAGTAAATTCTCCAAGTCGTTTATGGTGGGGGAGGTACAGAGAGGGGAAGCATTTTGTGGTGCTTAGATGGTTGAGCTTTGGAACACATAGCCTTGGGTTCAACTCCTGGCTGAATTATGTAACAGCGGTGCAAAATTGAAGGCCCCCATGTTCACCAGGTGTCTCTCTCATTCAATAAACTGCAATCCATGTCTTGGCTTGACATTCTTTTGGAGCCAGTGGTATGGGCATGGAGAGACTATTTCCCAAAGATGATGCTTCATGCACAGAGAATGACATGATTAATATTTTGTGTAAAAATGTTAAGAAATTAAGCAATATTTTTCTGGAAACTTATTTAGGCCCAACTCTTTCTAAAATTATCTATGGTGAGTGATTATAACTAGGTGCCCTACAAGTGGGCAAATATGTTCAATATCCTAGTGATGGAGGTTTCTAATATATATAATGTACAGTTTCTTTATATCTATAACTTTAAATAAATCCTATATAGTTAGAGATAGTTGAATCCAACTTCTTACATTATATGAAATATTTTCCAAATTCTATTCCTCAGGCATTTATTAAGTTTATTAGGCCACTCAAGCTAGAAATTTTGAGGTCTGTTTTTTCCTGTTACTTTTACTCACTACAATCAAGGAAGCTATAAGCTTTTCCTATTTTATCCCCTAAATACTTCTTAAAACTCTTTTTTTCAGCTCCATTCTTAGAAATACCATCCTATTGATCTTTAATTTAGATTCAACTCCTTTCCCCTTGCCTCTATTTTTTTCTTAGTCAAATCCATCTTTGACTAAGTCACTGAAGTTGTGTATTCTAAAGTTCAAATTTAACTATATCACATATCTAATGGCTCTTATTTCTCTGCGGAAGAAAATTCTAGCTCACAAGAAATTGAATGTATGGTGTATATGGCTTTCAGTTACTTGGTGCCTAAATATTTCTGCAGCCTCATTTTCTGAAACTTCCTCCTTTGCCTATGCTTAGCAACTATTTATACTTTTCTGCATATGCCAAGCTGCACCTTATCTAATTGCCTTTGTTATGTGTTCTATGCTTTGAAATCTTTCATCTTCCATCACCAAGCTGAATTTATGGTCACTGTTTAGAAGTCAGCTCAGGCATTTCCTTGTTACACAAACTTTTCCTGACTACTGATTCTCCAAGTTGAGTTTCATGCCTCTCATCTGAGCATTTCTCTAATTTTATACTTCCAACTATGTTATATGTGTCTTTCTTGTTCATTAAACCTAAACCCCTTGAGGACAGGTCCAACTGCTCAATCATTTTTTTATCTTGAGGAACTTATACACTTCTCATTACTTAGTAAGTGCTAGTAATTACTTAATGAAACTGATAAATTCAGGTATAAGTGAAGGAATGAAGATATTTAACATATGCTTTATGAAACCTAATGATGTTGAATTAGCTATTTCACAATATGGCCCATTCCATGGTTGAACAACTCTAGTTCGTAGTAAGTTCTTCATCATATTGCATTACAATCAGCCTTCTTGTAACTCACCCATTATTCCTTAACTCTTCCATTTGCCAACACATGAATAAATCTGTGAAATAGTCATTAATATATTGAAGATAGATTGATAATCTTCTGAATCATCTTTTTCCCACTAAGAACTCCTTATTTCTATAAAGTATGATCATTGCTGGGCTATATTAACCCAAAAAGAAAACTTCAAGACCCTTTTAATTTACAGACATGCTGTAAATTAAATTGTAAAAAAAAGACAGCATTTACTACATGCTGAAATCTTGCTGTTTCTTAGAGCCAGAATTACGGAAATTAGTCAGTATAGGTATAAAATGTTTGTGAAGAGGCAGAGAAATGTTGCTTTATACAGAGATCACAAACAGACATGGAAATTAAGCATCACACACAAAAACGAAATCAGTTACTGTAGAATTTGTTTTCTCAAATTCCTTCAAGAACAACTGTACCAGAGGGGAAATGCAAAGAAGAGATAAACCTGGACCAAAACTTAAGTTGTTGTTCTTCCTCCAATTCAGTGGAGAGTGAGACAAACTTTTAAGAAATAGAAGCAGGGATTGATGGGTGGTAATGTCATTAGCAGTATAGATTTTGGGTCAGGAAGAACTCTGAGTATCACAGTGAAATAGAAAATAAAAATTTTCCAAAAATGTACTCTTACCTCTTCATAGTTTCAAAATAGTCCATAACATAGGCATAGCAGATAACACACAAGGTTTTTAAGATGCATGTCTGAGAACACCAAGTATTCAGTAGCAGAGTTACCAAAAATTAATTAGTGAATTCTGGTTATGGAAATAACAGGATACAATAATCAATAAAGGTTGCACATTTAACTTTTAGAAAGACAGTGACTCAGCTTTAATTCTGTTTAAATTCACTTGCCTGTATAAGGTTCTATTGCTTAAAAATAAAGGCATATATGAGATTTAATTCAATATATGCTTACAGTTATTACAAACTTACATGCTTTATAAATATCACTGGCATATCATGTATGTTATGAAAGGTATCTCAATACTAAGAAAAAAAAATACACCTTGGAAAAAGTTGTTAGGTTCGTTGTATAGGAAAATGGTTTATTTTTTCCCTTGAACTACATTTGTTTATTTGATGTCATGTGCATGTCTGTACTAATTTATATTTACATTTTTATTTCGTGTTTAAATTTGCATATAGGTTCCACCTGGTGGCATTCCTGTAGGTACCAGGTGTTAATTTTGTGATTTGCTGTTTTGTTTATTGCTGTGGTTCATTGCCTCATTCTTTTTCTTTTCTACTAAAACAAAAAGGCTATTGCTCCATTATCGTCTATAAAGATGTCTAGAACTTAACTTTTATTATTGGTTATAGTAGTCTGAAATTTTGTTATGAACATGAACAATTATTTATTATCCATTGTTAGTCCATGACAAATGTTTATATTTCATCATGGCAATCTTCTGAAAGATTCTAAAGTTGGGGTTGAGGGCTTTTGAACAGGCTACTTCAGACTGCTGTATTAATTCAATTAATTAATTCATTCATTCATTCAATTAATTCAAATTGACTGATGAGATGAAAATTTTTTGTTATTCACCTGTTATGCTGTGTCTTTTATATATATGCACATAGTATGCATACATATGTATGTGCACATGTGTGCATATATAATGTGTTTTGTGCATATATATGAGTATGCATTTTATCTTGTATATAATGTATTTGATTCCTATTGTAAATATTGTAAGAATATTAATATTTTTGAAAGCAGTTCTTCTCTTTGATGGGACATTTTTGTTTATTTTGTTCATATATTTTTAACTTTGCTCATGTATATGTGTTTAACATTGCATTCATATTTTTGAGTGCTGAGTGCATATCAGAGTTTGTTTTTACCTTTGCAGAAAATGATAATTCAATGAAGCAATATATCATATTTTTGGTATACAAAAATGTATATTTTAGAGTAAAATAAATATTACTTTATGATTGTGGGAAAAAAGAACATTTATTAATCTGCCTTTTGTGGACAAATTAATTTGGAACATTAATGTCTATTTAAAATGAATATATAGATACAAGAACTATATGAATTCTACCATCTCTGTCAGAATATTAAATCAGAATATTAAATCTTTCATCCACATCCTAATTCATGCAAACAATGAACATGTAATTTACATGGTCAGAGATATCATATTACACAAATATTGACTGAATTTGACTCCCTTAACTGTAGGAATTGTAAAATTCAGATTTATTTATGAAATCCAAACTCTAGGTCAAGATGCAACTTGACTAAGAAAGAATTAGTTTAGTAAGAAAATTGATAAAAGTAAAACTTTGCCTTGATGTGCAGCCTGATTCTTACCAAAATTTGGTGTGTTCCCAGACTTATTGTTTATCAAGAACTGCAAAATCTCAATCGTAAATACTATCAATCAAAAAATTAAGTTTCTTGCTATTGGCATTTATCCATTGAAATTTGATGTTGATCCTACATGAACTTTTCATAAAATTAATAAAATGATACAGTGTCCTTTGGTGAAACACTCATAATGTACCACATCTGGAACATTATGTGCCACATTTGTCCTTATACATATATCTCAATGTTTAACATTTCAGGTTATCAAATAGGAGAGAGTTTGTTTATGGAGTCCTGATGACCATCATCTTTCAGATAGTAAGCATTTGACAATGAAAATCCTGGGGCATTCATAGAATTATCAAAATGAAATGTTGTTGTTTGTGAGACAACAATCTTACACTACAGTCGCATATACACACTAGTTCACAACCTAACACTAATTTCAGCATTGAGCTATCACAATGCCTGATATAGTGAAAAGACTGAAAATAAATCATGGTGAATATATTAATGAATATATATAATAAATTTACTAGCAGAAGCTAACTGTTAAGGAGAGGATTAAGTATAAAGGATGCAGAGGAGAACAATGATTTGAACAGAAGAGTAGTAAATATTTTGGTAAGCAAGTCATATAGCAAAATTTTCACAGCTTGAATCACTGTTGGCCTACAATTATGAGAAAGCATGCTCGAAGACAGTAGCATTGCTGTGTACTCAGAGAACAGCAAAAAATAGATGAATTTAAAGCCTAGTTATAGTATAAAATCAAGGATAAACACTAAAAATGACATATTATTTAGCTTTTTATTAATTGCAACTGCATGTTAACTAACTTTTGTGATCTCTAAATTAATCATTGAATTTCATCACAGTTGACTCTAGCATGTAACAAGATAATAAGACTCCTCAGAAAATGTGGTCCAAAATATGTTTAGTTATATTAATCTCACAGCTTACTTTTATAACTAAATAACCTAACTTCATATTAAGTAACACATATGATTAATTAAAAAACCCAACTTTCTAGCCAACATGAGTAATTGAGTTCATGACACTGCAATGAAAACAACTGATGTACCAGTTTGAAAACATCAGCATGTAAAGCCTCTTAATTGTTTACATCTCTCAACAACTTTAATCATTTTATAAAAAACAGATCAATGGAAATTATCAATTGGTTTTATTGTTTCAGGGTAAAATTCATACACTGAACTTAAACTCCTAGACATGGAAACTATCCCACAATGAGATATTATGGATATGTAACTCATTTAAGTTCAAATGAAAACATTCAAAGTTATTTGAAATATATACATATTACAGGTTTTAAAAGATGCTTTTCTTGTTTTATAAACAACAGTGATGCGATACATTCAGGTATATTTTGGGTTAAAGCATTTCTGCTTTTATTACACTGGTACACTTTTCAACATTCTTACTTTTATGTAGACCTTTTTAAAAATGTATCTATTTTGGCGGGCCGCGGTGGCTCAGCGGGCAAAGTGCTTGCCTGCTATGCCGGAGGACCTCGGTTCGATTCCCGGCCCCAGCCCATGTAACAAAAACGGAGAAACAGAATACAATAAAACAAGAAAATGTTTAAAAATGTTTCCCTTTCTTCCTTCCTTCCTTCCTTCTATCCTTCCTTCCTTCTCTCTGTCTTTCCTTAAAAAAAAAAAAAAAAAAAAAAAAAAAAAAAAAAAATGTATCTATTTTTTGTCAAAACAAGTATTGAATAATTCCCTTCTCTCTGTTCAGTCCTCAGTCCTTGACAGCAGACTTAGAATAGTGTTCTCTGATAAAATTATCTCACATTTTGCTTTACACTATGGCATAATATTTTTTAAAAAGAGATGAATTTTCTATTTCTGTACAGATCAAAGTGATTATTTCTTTCTCTATAAAAACACCTTAAGTCCCTATATTATACTTTTTGCTGTTTTGCAGTGTTCCTGATAGGCCACTGTCACTCAGTATTTCCCTTCTATTTGTCCCAACTGCCTTCCAATTTCACCATGCAGAGACCCAGGCATTTCCCCTTTATGCCTTTATTCTTTCTCAGAATTGCAGAGATTAATGCCTTCTGATTATAGAAGAGAGTGGGTTGTTTCCTACATACACGAAAAACTGCAATCCTTGTCTTTCAGGGTGGCAATAAATTTGTGAAAGCTTTCCAATGCTAAGTTAATTGTCCCTCAAACTTGGAATTTTTGCTATCACCTCTCTCTTTGAGTATATATCATTTTTTCTAGACTCTCTGAGGTAAATTCATATATATTTATCTTAATAATCTGAAACACTTTAATTAAAATAAATACTGTATCTCCCTTTACAGACTTTATAGCACTAAAAAACAAGTATGGTATTTATAGGTAATGTATAATAAATGACCAATTTTATTCTTATTTTTCATTATCAGTGACAACAGTACACTTAAATGCAGTTTATTACTACAAATGAAGTAATCAAAAATTGCTATAGCTGAAATTCCAAATTTCAATTTCTTTTCTTTGATTTTATTTCATATTTCTCAAGCCCATTGCAGCGCTGGAAAATATCGGTATTGAATATGCATTCAAATGTATTCATTGAATTGTTTCCTTCTTTCTATTCTTTTTACATTAATTATACTAGCTCTTATTTCACTATTTTGTTTTCACAAAATGGGTCATTGTATATTCGGTCGTTTAGGTCCTTTATGGGTTAAAATCGAATCAATTCTCTCTTTTCTTCAGAAATTCTTAATAGATTGAGATACATTTATTTCTGTAATAAAACTTTAAGATAAAGTTACTTCTCGCCTGCCATGCCAGACTTGGGTTCGATACCCAGAACCTGTCCATGCCAAAATAATAATAATAATAATAATAATAGCTGTTATTTATTCAATATTATGAATCATGGCTTTTTTTTTCCTAGACAAAAGACTCAGAAGTTCACCTTTCTCTGAATGATTACACCTCGGTCTTCACCGTCACGCAGGCTGGTATCACTCGCTACCTCACCTTACTTCAGCCAGTGGACAGAGAAGAGCAGCAGTATTACACCTTTTCGGTAAAGAGCTTTCAAATTTATATATAAGTGAAATATTTTTAATGAAAATGTTCAATAATTTAGGGAGGAAAATATAATATTTTCAAGTGAAACCAGAGAGAATACCAGGAATAGAAATTTCACATGCATTTCCTTTCTCTGTAAGTTTGTGCAGCTATATAGCCATTATTTTCTAGGGCAGAACAATAATTTTCAGGACACAAGCAAGAAAAAAGGGAATTTCAGTCATCAACCTACTTTCATCATGACTGAAACTGAAGTATAAGTGAGAAACCATAGAGTCAAGAATTGTTGCAAAATCTTTATTGTTTTTGCATTTTCAAGTTTTTGGCATAAGGTTAAGCCATTTGGTTCTCCACTGAAGATGATCTCTTCCCTCACAGGGAACATTTAGCAATGTCTGGGGGGGCCTTTTGGTTGTCATAACTGGGAGTGGATGCTATTGAGGAGTAGCCTCAGAAATTTTGCTAAACATCTTGCAATGCACGAAAAATAACCCAAAGCAAACAGTTATTTCCTCCAAAATGTCAGTGATATGGAGATGGAGAAAACCTGGGTCAGGCTAATCAAAGCAAAAAAAAAAAGCAAAACAGCAAACGATCTCAAAGCTATGATGACAAGTAGTTTTCATGAGATAGAAACACACACATGAACATATATAGATATAGGACTAGTAGGGCTGAAACATGAATACAAATAAAAAGGAAGTTCTGATTTTTATTCGAAATCCTTTAACCTGAAGTAAGAGGAGATCAGGCATGAGTTCTAGGGCTATGTTGGAGTTTTCTCTAAAGAAGCAAACACAGGAGACCTTGAACTAGAACTTCTAGAAATCTCGATACAGAGTGCTAAAACTTATACGCAGAGTAGGTTTCGAAGTCAGCCCAAAACAGTAGCAGTGTTGTTCGGCTGTTGTTTTTGAAATGTTGACGCTATTACTAGAATATCACTATGGACTAAAACCAAATAAGTCCTTTAAAAATTGCCATTTTTTTAATTACTAGAAAAAGAAATTACATATGCAGGACACCTATTTTCTCAGTTGATGTAAGTATGTTGACTAGAAAAGCAATTATAAGTATCGTATATAGTATAGATAGGAATGAAGGATATTTTCTTATTCATTTTTAAGAATCAAATAGTAGTTCACTTTGAAGAATCAGCTATTTCATCTACCCCTTTCAAGCCTCTAAAACACTTTAGTATCTGCTTATTGAATATGGGCTTGGACTTGAACATATTAAAAATAAAACAGAATCCTCAGCAATTGATTCTTAATACGTTAAAAGTTTTATTATAGGTAGCATTATAGTTTTATTCCTTCTTTTATTGAAAAATATTTGAACTCGTTTTTAAATCTGTGAATCATACATAAAAATCTTCTTAAATTATAAAAGTGATTTCTTCGCTGTTTGTATTTCCGTAATTCTTTATTAAGTGGATTCTTCTACCCTTAAAGATCACAGCATTTGATGGCATACAGGAAAGTGAACCAGTGATCGTCAATATTCAAGTGATGGATGCAAATGATAATACCCCAACCTTCCCTGAAATATCCTATGAGGTCTATGTCTACACAGACATGGGCCCTGGGGACAGTGTCATACAGGTAACTACCCATATCATATGGGGATATACTCAGAGCATTTGTTTCACAGACATCAAACAATGCATTGCTTAAGAAGTTGCTTAAGGAATGAAAGCAAATTTCAAACTTACCATATAGCATAACTTAGCTTTAAATTTATGCTTGGTTTTTTTCTCCAAATAAATATGTATCTATATGCATTCTACCTCAGACCTAAACTACTAGTTATTACATGTAAACATCAATATTTGATTTGTTTATACTTGATTTCTTTTTATTTAGTGTGCTGAAGTTTCAAGTACTAGACATATAGTTTAAACCTTTGAATTGCTTTGCACTATGGCAGAAATGGGGTTAAATTTCCTGCAGTGATAAATATAAAGGACTGCACTAATAAACTGTCATGCAATCCTATTAGACATTGGTTACCTGGACCATAAAATGGGATCATTACAGCAGAGAAAATTTATATATGGTAAATGATGCCTTTGAAAACACAGAAAAACTGACAAAATCTTTATCCCTGATTTTTCTTACTTTTACCACTAACTGTACTAATTGCAATTAAATAAATTGTAAGTCATCTCAGATCCTTTAGAAATATTCTAAATAAAAATCATAAAGAAGGAATTAAATTCTTCCTTATGGGTTTTTAAGAATCTATAGAATAGTTGACTTTAATACTTTCCAAACTGAGTATGCATCAAAATGATCCAGGGAGCTGTTTAGAAATACCAAGATTCGCTATCCCTTTTCTGAATTTGAATCTCTATGTGAGATTCAAATTCACATAGAGATTCTTATATCTCTGTGTGAATTCTTATATCTCTATGTGAATATAAGAATATTCACATAGAGATATGTGAATTAAGAAACTAACCCTATGGGATTCAGATGTCCAGCCAGAAGGGACCACTAATCTAGATTTTCCTCTAAACCTGAGGATCAGATTAAATAATTGTGTTGCTTTGAGGCCAAGAAGTTCTTGATGCTTGATAATTTTTAAAATAATTGACTAGCTCTAAATTATTGCCAAACACTATTTATACATGTGAATTTTATTCTTAAATAGTTCAAAGGATGACAAAAAGCAGTCCCAACACTTCAGCAACATACTAAAATCTTCATCTGTTGGTCTTTACTTTTCTCTCCGGTTTCATCTTTAGACCTCTATCCCTATACATACACTTCAGCCCTACTGAACCACCTACAGTTATCTGAATGTGTCTTGTTCTACCTCCTTATCCATATTTCCTCTGCCTTAATTTCCTTCCCTTCTATTCATGGCTGGATTACTTTCTTCTAATCCTTCAGATTCTTTTCCTTCTAAGGAAGCATTCTTTAGTATTTCTGAGCAGGTAGGTCTTAGAAGTATTTCCTTAGCAGTTTCTGTTCTCACAACCCAGCAGTAAAACAGCAGTTCATAGCCAAGACTCAATGATACACTGGTGTGTCCTAATCAGTGTGAAATGTTTGGGAAGAAATAGAAAACAATAATAGTTAACACCCTATCTAGTGGCCTTTGTATGCTCTTTTCTGTCTACAACACTATTCTCACTCTAGATCTTTAGACAAAACTGCGAAAACTGCTCAGTGTCAATGTCAGTAGCCTCCTCCAAGTATTCACATGGTCTTCCTCTATTACCTTATCCTCTCCCAGCACAGTCATAGCTTATAGCCACAAGAAATTACCTTCTACCTCTATTTTGTAGTTTTATCTTCTTCTGCAGCCCTCCCCAATCCCAGACTGAAAACTCTAAGAGATCAGCGACTCTTCTTATTTGTCATTCTAATGCCAGCATATGCAGGCATTTTAGCCATGCAGTCACTGTGTATTCAAAAGGTGAATTATTATCAAAATCGCCTCATTTAATTGTTAAATCAGGCAATTTTGGTAATAGTATTGTTAAAAATTGTTAAAAGTATTTAGTACTTTCTCTATTTTATTTATTAGATTAATATGCTTCCTTGAGTAATATAAAAATGTATAACATTATAGCCTGTGTGCTAGAAGTTCACCTGGAAGCAAATGCCATGTGTGAACATCCTTTTCTATGCATTGTAAATGGGGAGGGGCTATACAAATTGCTACCTTAAATTTTATTTCAATCTTTCCTATGGCATGTGTCACATTGCCAAAATCTTTTTTACCCATTTGTCTTTAGGGCAGAACTGTAATTTATTTCTGTATCCACAGTATCACAATTCCTAGCGTATTGTAGATAGTTAGTATAATAGATACTTAAACAATTATTTCGGGATGGAAGATACTAAGACCTGAAAACAAGCAGGAGAGAGTAAAAAAATATATATGATTAAATGGGATGATATTAATGCATTGGTCTTTATTTCCAATTGATGGGTCAATTTTTCTTTAAAGAGGCATTTTTTTCAAAGACAGCAAAATTATGTTTTACATAAAGAAAAGATACGACAATTATTGGCATGTTGTTACTTAGTTAGACCTGAATATCATCTCTATAGTGACATAATTAGAAATAAAAGTAAGTTTTCACAGGAAAACAGCCAGCAGGGAAGAAGAAAGTGTAACCAAGAAAATGAGAACAATTATATAGTAGAACTGTGTCTCAAAAATCGTTTGCTTTGGAAGGCTGAAAGCTTAGTTTTGGCATTTGAAGGCTACAAAAGTTCATTTCCCTTATGTATCTCTTTATAAAACAAATCTGGCCTTGTCTTTAAAAAATGTATATGTTTTAAGCAGTTTTATTGAGATATATTCACATCCCATAGAATATATCCAAGGTGTACAACCAGAGGCTTTTACTATAATCACAGACTTGTGTATTCATCACCACAATTAATTTTAGAATATTTTCATTACCCCAAAAAGAAAAATGCCATACCCATTAGCAGTCACATCTCAATTCCTCTATCCTTCCCCAGCCCTATATAACCACTAATCTAATTCTGTCTTATAGATTTATTTATATATAAATACTGTTAACTGTAGTCCATAGTTTGTGTTATCTTTACTTTCTTCCATATACCACTCTTATTAGCACTTTGCAATAGTGGTGTTCAGAACAGGGTTTACTGGGTTATACAGTCCCATGCTTTATCTTCTGACTCTCCTCTTAGTAACATACCTGACCTAAAACTACTCCTTTCACCCATATTCACACACATAATGCAATGCCATTAATTATACTCACAATAATGTGCTACTATCACCTCTATCAATTTCCAATATTTGCAACCAACCTAAATAGAAATTCTGCACAAATTAGACATGAGTGCCACATTCCTTATGCCCTTCTATCTCCTGGTAACCTATATTCTAGATTCTAATTTTATGAATGTGCTTATTATACTTGGTCCGTATTAGTGAGATCATCCAATGTTTGTCATTTTGTGTCTGGCTTATTTCACTCAGCTTAATGTGCTCCAGGTTCATCCATTTGTCACATGCATCAGGACTTCATTTCTTCTTACTGCTGAGTAATTTTCCATTGTATGTATATACCACATTTTGTTCATCCATTCATAGGTTGATGAATACTTGGCTTCCATCTTTTGACAACTCTGCGTAATGCCACCATGAAATCGGTATGCAAATGTCTGTTTGTGTCCATGCTTTCAGTTCTTCTGGGTATATACCTAGTAGCAGGATTGCCAGATCATATGGCAGTCCTATACTTAGCCTCCTGAGGAACCGCCAAACTGTCTTCCACAGCAGCTGTACCCTTTTACGTTCTCACCACTAGTGAATGAATGTTCCTCTTCCTCCACATCCTCTTCAACAATGATAGCTTTGTGGTTTTTAAATAGTGGACATTCTAGTAAGTGTGAAATGTATCTGTGGATTTTGATTTGCATTTCCCTAATAGCTACTGATGTTGAGTATGCATTTGCTTGTTGGCCATTTGTATTTCCTCTTTGAGAAAAGCGTCTACTCAAGCCTTTTGCCCATTTTTAAATTGTCTTGTTTGTATTTTATTGTTGAGTTGTAGGATTTCTTTATATATTCTAGATATTAAAACCTGCTGAGTCCAGCTCAAGCAACTGTCCAAACAGGGTTAGAAGGGCAGTGGGAGATTGAGAAAAAACACAACACATAGTTTAAGAGAGAGCAGGGGATAGGTAGTTCATTCCCTGACTGAACACAATGACCACGAGAAGCCAGCGCAAGTTTATTTTATACTGTTTAGCAACAGAAATCTATATAAGGCAGTGAAGTACATGAGAAGGTGCTTGACATAATGGATAGGCATACAGAATTTTCTTGAGAACAGAGTGAACATGAATTAGCCTGCTTGAAACTGCAGAGGCAGAACTTTCCCACAATAAGGCTAAATTAGATATGGCACAGCCCAGGCCAGACCTCATTCCACAGGAGACTAAGGGGCCATGCCTGCAAGGTTATTCTGACATGGCTTTGCCAGCAGTCAGAGGTCTGCTTCATGAAAAACCTGACGTGGGCCCCAACAAAAACGTTATTGGATATATGGTTTCCAAATAAGTCTCCCATTGCATAAGCTGCCTTTTCACTTTCCTGACAAAGTGCTCTGAAGCACAGAAGTATTTCATTTTGAAGAGATCCCATTTATCTATTTTTTATTTCATTTCTTGTACTTATATATAAAGTCTAAGAAACCACTACCTACGATAAGATCTTGAAGATGCCTCCCTATATTTTCCTCTAGGATTTTTAAGGCCCTGGTTCTTGTACTTAGGCCTTTGATCCATTTAGAGATAATTTTTGTATAAACTGTAAGGTAGGGATCCTCTTTCATTTTTTTTGGAAATGGATATTCAGTTTTCCCAGCACCATTTGTTGGAAGAGAATTCTATCCTAATTGGTTGGACTTGGCAGCCATGTCAAATATCAATTGGCTGTAGATGTGAGAGTCTAATTCTGAGCTCTCACTTTGATTTCATTGGTCAATAGATCTATTTTTATGCCAGTGTATGCTGTTTTGACCACTTTGTCTTGTAATATGCTTTAAAAGCAAGAAGATTGAGTCCTCCAACCTTGTTCTTCTTTTTCAAGATGTTTTTAGCTATTGAAAATCCTTTGCCATTCCAAAGAAATTTCATAATTGATTGGTTTTTCTATTTCTGCAAAGTAAACTGTTGGAATTTTTATTGCAATTATGTTTAATCTGTAAATCAATATTTAGTCTTCCAGTCCATGAACACAGAATGCCCTTCCATTTATTTAGGTTCTCTTTGATTTCTTTTAGCAGCATTTAGTAGTTTTCTGTGTTCAAGTCCTTTATATCCTGAGTTAAATTTATTACTAGATCTTTGATTCTTTGAGTCACCATTGTAAATGGAATTTTCTTTATTGATTTCCTCATCACATTGTTCATTACAGTGCATAGAACTACTGATTTTTGCATGTTGATCTTGTATCCACCACCTTGCTGAATTTGTTTACTAGCTCTAGTAGCTTAGTTGTAGATTTTCAGGACTTTCAATATATGGGGTCTTATGAATTGCAAATAGTGAAAGTTTTACTGCTTCCTTTCCAATTTGAATACATTTTATTTCTTTTTCATGAATAACTGCTATAGCAAGAACTTCTAATGCAATGTTTAATAATAGTGGTGACAGTGGGTCTTCTTGTCTTATTCCAGATCTTAGAGGAAAAGCTTTCAGTCTCTCACCATTAAATTCAGTGTTAACTGTGGGTTTTTCATATATGCCCTTTACCATGTTGAAGAAGCTTCGGGTCTCTCCCTATCTTTCAAAGTGCTTTTATCAAGAAAGGATGCCTGAGTTTTGACAAATGCCTTTTCTGCACCATTTGAGATTATCATGTTTTTTCCCCCATTTGATTTGTTAATGTGGTATATTATAGTCATTGATTTTATGTTGAACCACCCTTGCATGTCTGGCATAAAGCCTACTTGATCATGGGGTATAATATTTTGATGTATTGTTGGATTCAATTTGTAAGGATTTTGTTGAGGATTTTTGCATCTATATTCATTAGAGAAATTGGCCTGCAATTTTCATTTCTTGTAGTGCCTTTAAATGACTTTGGTATCAGGATAATGATGGCTTCATAGAATTACTTAGATAGTGTTCCCTCCTCTTCAATTTTCTGGAAGAGTTTGAGCAGACTTGGTATTAATTTTTCTTGGAATGATGGGTAGAAATAAACTGTGAAGCTATCTGATTCTCAGATTTTCTTTGTAGGAAGTTTTTAATGACTGGTTTAATCTCTTTACTTGTAGTTGGTCTATTGACATCATCTATTTCTTCTAAAATCAGTATGAGTTGTGTATTTCTAGGAATTTGCCCATTTCATCTGTTTTCTTATTTTTTGGCACACACTTCATAGTATCCTCTCATGATCCTTTTTATTTCTGTGAGGTCAATAGGGAGGTCTCCCTCTCATTTCTGATTTTATTTATTTGCATCTTGTCTGTTTTTTTTTCATTGTCAGCCTAGCTAAGGGTTTGTCAAATTTATTGATATTCCCAAAGAAACAACCTTTGTTTTTAATTATTCTCTTTATTGTTTCATTATTCTCAATTTCATTCACTTCTCCTCTAATATTTGTTACTTCTTTCCTTCTGTTAGCTTTGGGATTAGTTTGCTGTTCTTTTCTCAATTTGTCCAGTTGTGCAGTTAGGGTTTTGATTTCAGCTCTTTCTTTTTTTAATATAGGCATTTATGGCTATAAATTTCCTTCTCAGCCCTGCCTTCACTTTATACCCTAAATTTCAGTATGCTATGTTCTTGCTTTCTTTTTTATCCATATATTTGTGAATTTTTCAGTTCTCTGTCTGATATTAATTTCCAGCCTCATTCCGTTTTTGTCAGAAAAAAGTGCTTTGTACAATTTCAATTTTTTTACATATATTGAGCTCTAAATCATGACCCAACATATATTCTATTCTGGAGAATGAAACAGGAGCAGGAGAATGTATAGCCTGCTGTTTTGACATGCAATGTTCTGTATATGTCTGTTTCTAGTTCATTTATCATTTTAATCAAGTTCTCTTCTTCTTGTTTGATCATCAGTGTAGATGTTCTATCTGTTGATCAGAGTGGATATTGAAAGTGCCAACTATTTCTCCCCTCAGTTTTGCCAGTGTTTGCTGCATGTATTTTTGGACACTGTGATTGTATGCATGAATATTTATGATTGTTACTTTTTCTTGGTAAATTGTCCTTTTTATTAATATATAATATCCTTTGTTGCTTATGACAGTTTTTCATTTAAATTATATTTCATATGATATTAACATGGCTGCCCCAGCTTTTTCTGGTTACTATTTGCATGGAATATCCTTTCCCAGCCTTTCACTTTCAACCTATTTATGTCCTTGGTTCTAAAGTAAGTCCCTTGCAGACAGCATGTAGATAAATTGCATTTTTTTGAAAAATCTATTCTGCCAATCTGTGCCTTTTGATTGGGGAATTTAATCCCTTAACAGTTAATGTTATTTCTGTAGATGTAGCACTTCAACCATTTTATCCTCTTAAATAGGTCATATCTTATTTCTGGCCCTCTTTTTACTATTTTAGTTACTCTTACTGATAATCGTCATCCTCCAAGCCTCTCCCTCCTGTCTTTTTCTTTCAGCCTTCAGAGCTCCCTTTAGTATTTCTTGTAGGGCAGGTCTCTTTTGATGAGCTCTCTTAGTTTCTATTTGTGTGTGAATCTTTTAAACTCCCCCTCACTTTTGAAGGACACTTTGCCAGATAAAAAAAATTCTTAACTGGCAGTTCTTCTTTTTCAGTACTTTAAATTTATCATGCCATTGCCTTTTCACCTCCATTGTTTCTGATGAGAAATCAACACCTAGTCTTAACTAAGCAGCCTGTGATTGTGATGAATCACTTTTCTCTTGCTGCTTTCAGAATTATCTCTTTGTCATTTGACATTCTCATTAGTATGTGTCTTAGAGTAGGTTTATTATGATTTATTATGTTTTGGGTACATCGCACTTCTTGGATATGTATGTATAAGTCTTTCATACGAGTTGTGGAATTGTGAGCCATTATATCCTCAAATTTTCATTCTGCCCCTTTTCTCATTTGTTTACCTTCTGGGATACCCATTACATGTATGCTTGTGTATCTCATACTGTCATGCAATCTCGTGAGACCCTGCTCAATTTTTCCATTCTTTTCTGTCTGTATGATTTCAGATATCCTGTCTTCTAGTTTCCTTGATCTTTTCTTGTGATTGTCGAATGCTTTAGAGTATTTTTGATCTCTTCTATTTCATCTTTTATTACCATAAGTTCTGTTATTTTTCTTTGCATGCTTTCAAATTCTTCTTTATGCTCACCCAGTGTCTTCTTAATATTCATTATCTCTTTAACCATATTTTCCTTCAACTTCTTGAATTGATTTAGGAGACTTGTTTGAACATTTTTGATTAGTTGTTCCAAATTCTGTGTCTCCTATAACTTTTTAATTTGTTCCTTTGACTGGGCCATATTTTCCTGATTTTTATTGTGGCTTGTAATTTTTTATTGCTGTCTAGGTATCCTATCATCTTGATGAATTTACTCTGATGGTTAATTTCTCTCTCTTACTTAGGATTTTATTGTTGGTTAGCTTTAAGGCTCTTCTTTGACTCTTGGTTGAACTTATTCTATATCTTTAGAATTGCCCATGTTTGCTCAAAACATGGCCAGGGACCCAAGAAGGGGTGCAAACCAGTTTCATAAGGCCCTGGCAAGAGAGTCAGGAATGACAGACAGCAAAAATCTTTTTTTTTTTTTTTTTTTTGGCTCCCCAAACCTGTGCTTTCCTGGTCTGCCCTGCAGATAGTGCTTGTGGTAGTTAGATTCAGTTGTCAACTTGGCCAGGTGAGCGTACCTAGTTTTGTTGCTGTGGACATGAGCCAATGGTACGTGAACCTCATTTGTTGCTGATTTACATCTACAGTCAGCTAGGAGGCATTCCTGCTGCAATGAAGGACATTTGACTTAATTGGCAGGTGCTTAAATGAGAGACCGCAACATAGCACAGCCTAAGCAGTTTGGCATTCCTCATCTCAGCACTCCCAGCTCAGCCCAGGCCTTTGGAGATGCAGAAAGAAGTTACCCGGGGAAAGTTGTTGGAACCCAGGGGTCTGGAGAGAAGGCCAGCAGAGACCATCCTGTGCCTTCCCATGTAAGGAAGAACCTCAGTGGAAAGTTAGCTGCTTTTCCTCTGAAGAACTAACAAAATAAATCCACTTTTATTAAAAGCCAATTCATTTCTGGTGTGTTGCATTGCAGCAGCTAGCAAACTAGAACAGTGCTCTTTGGCCATCTACTCCTCTGTAGACCCAAAAAGGGTTGTGACTTTTCAACCTCCGCAGACTCTACCCCTGGTGGGGCCAGTGTTGACACAGTGTCTTCAGGGAGCCCTTTCCAAAGCAGGCTAGAACCATAATTCAGAGCTGGGCCCCATCCAGTTTTCCAAACTTGCCAATCAGACACCGAACTTGAAACCCCTACTCCAGCGTGTCTCTAAAGATTGATATTTTATTCCCCTGCACTGTAGATCAAGAAGACAGATTATTGTTTTTATCTATGTGCTTCTACTTTTTAAAATTAATTAAACACCAAGAAATTAAGCTTTATAATTAGCTTTTTTATTGTTCCTGGCATGTGGTAAAAGAGTGGCATAGCTATAAAACATCCTTGAAAAGTCAAGAACTATAAAGAAATAAATTCTCCATTGAGAGAAAAATAAAGCAAAATAATTTAGACTATGATATGCAAATTCCTTTTAAGGATCACAAAATTGATTCCTACTATCCACTCACCCCCAGATTGTAAGCAACTCTTAACTGTCCCATTAAACTGATCCCAACAGATCAGTTTACTTTTTGATTAATAACCTAATGCCAAAAAGAGTGAAAGTGATAGAAACTAAGGTGGCAATGTGCACTTTCCGAAAAAAGAGAGCCATAGATAATAGATTTAAATATAATAATGTGATTTTCCAGTGTAGCCATGAGACTATCTTGGCCTGATACAAATAAATATTTCATTCTTTGAATTCTCTGTCTTCCTATTTTGAGGAAGCTGTCCTTGCCTAGAGAAAGTGAATAGGTTGGTCATGGAAATGTGATGATCCTCTAGGTTCTTACTGAAAGTTCCAATTATAAATTAGAGTTCTTTTGACTTCAAGTATATCTCTTAGGCTTGATTATTGTAAAAATGGCCAGAATGATATTGATGCACACAGTTCATGAACCACCCTTGGAGGAGCACTACCTTTAAACAACATTTTCATCTTTCATATGTGGAACTGAAATATAATCTGATTATTAGCACATTTTATGTTTAAGGTGAAATTACTGGTGTTAATCAAAATGATTTTTTTTTTATTTCAGAAAGACCAATTTGTGGACCATGAAATCTTATAGGTTAACACTAATATGCATTATACTGTATTATCTTAAGTTCTCATTTAGCACATTGTTAGTTTTCTTGAAAAAATGAATCGTGTTATATTAAAGATGCAGAATTTAAAGTATGATTTAATATTTTGAAGATGTAGATTTTAATATCAGTAGTTAACTACCCAGTCCATACTCCATGGACATTATTTTAAACTTTTGCAATTCTACTAATTCAGTGGTTCTCAATTTTAACTGAATATTAGTATTTTGCCTCAAGAACTTTTAAAATTACTGATGCCTGGACTCTATGCTCAGAATTTATCTTTAAAAAATCTGGCCATCTCACATAAGAGGCAGTTGGGATTTTTTAAAAAACAAAGCTGATCTAATATTCAGCTAATTTTTAGAAATACTGTCTTAAACCTTAACACTATTTTTGTATAACTGAATAATCATACTTCTTAATTCATTGAGATCCCACATAGAGTGGAGTCCTTTGATTCTACCACATCTTTTCCATTTTTCATTTTTTTTTCAATTTTCCTTATCTTCTTTTATCATTCCCTTTACTCCATTTTATTGTTTGAGATTCCTCTCATCCCATCCCTTCCACGTGTGCTACACCCATTCTTCCATCTCTTTCATTGCAACAATCTCTCTCTCTCTCTCTCTCTACTGATTCCTTCCCTTTGGCCCTTTGACCTATAAACGTTCTGAAAACTCCCCGGTCACTTTTCTAACCACTCCTCCCAAATAAAAATTCTTCGTGCTGCTATTCCATTCTGATTCTTCACTTCATTGAGAGTTATCTAAATCTATCAATCAATCCAAATGCCTGCACATTCACATACCTATTGTCCTATGTAAACTTGCTTCCATTCATATCACACCACTATAATCATATAAAGTAATACTTTAGTTAATGAGTGTCTTTCTATCTGTGAGTGTCTATCTGTCAAATTCAAAAGCCATTCTCAGTCCTTAATCTAGGTAAAGCTCTCAGCCTTTTATGGAAAACTTCTCTGCTTCTCACGCTTACCTCTCTGGTGAATGTGGGTCTCGTTGCTTGCTTCTTGTTTAATTCTAGCCCTTTAAATATTAAAATTCTCCAAAAATCTGTTTTTAGTCTTCCTCTCTTTCAACTGCTCCCACATGTCTCATCATCTCCTCTTTTTACTCATGTCTTCCAAAGTTAAAGACCTGGCATGATCTCTCTTCTGAGCAGCATGCTGACATTAACAGTTATTTGCTGAACATTGCAATGTGGATTTTTGAGGAGTCTTTCAAAGTGAATGTATTCTGAGATAAATTAATTACTCTATTATCTTTCTTCTAATGTACAACCAGAGAGACACAAACATGCACATGGGCTCAAATACATACATTGGGTCCTCAGTGGAAGCAACTACACTGTGAAGAGCCTCACTAATCTTCAGGTTATGCAAGCTCCAGGCTAAAACCTGGGAGTCCTCTTTTTTTTGTTCCCTTCCTTTGCCTGCATATATCCACATGATTGTCCAGTTTTTGCAATTTCTATTTCAAATTGTCTTGATCATTCATCAATTCCTTTCCATTCCTATGCCTTGCCATAATTTAGGTTACTTAAAGTATCTGCCTATTTTGACATATTTTCCCACCACTCTTTTACTAACTTTTTGAACCATGAGTGAGCTTAGAGCCCTGTCTTCCTAGAA
Source organism: Tamandua tetradactyla (assembly GCF_023851605.1). Lineage (NCBI taxonomy): Eukaryota > Metazoa > Chordata > Mammalia > Pilosa > Myrmecophagidae > Tamandua > Tamandua tetradactyla. The sequence continues at coordinate 43,241,710 of NC_135339.1, forward strand.
ACTTATCTAAGAAGGGTCCAGTCTCAGACCTGCAGTCGAGAACAACTATTTAATTCTCTCACATATTTTCATCTCATCTCCTCCTACGTCCCTCCATGAACTCAACCTCAAACTCAGATCTTTTGCACGTCTAGTTTGTTTTTTGTTTTTGTTTTTGTTTTTCTTAGCCTGAAATGCCCTCCTCCATTCTCTGCCTACTGCAATCCCTCTCAAATTTTAAGTTTTGATTCTGATTATACTTTTTAAAAATCATTCTTAACATACAGGTCAAATATTTTTCTCTTTAATAACAGCTTAACTTTCCTAACAAGTCAGAATTCACTTTCTTCCACCATGCGCCACACATCTACCTAGCACTTCTAGTTCTCATACATTCTGTGGTTCTTGCATTAGTTAGTTTTTATGTCTGTCTTCAGCACAAAACTGTGAATTCCCTTAGGGCAGGAAAAGGGAATTATCTCTGTAACCACCAGTGGCCAGCACAAAGACTTACACACAGCAGGGATTCAACAAATATGCATTGAATGTAAAACCCTCAATTGGTGTCCTCTCAATTAATGCCTCATTCTAGAAATGTGTTCTGTTTGGCTTAACAATTCTCTCCCATCATACACAGTGTTGTTTCACTTCACGGTTTCTCAGCATGCTGTCTAACTTCACAGCTTCAGCCAGTTTACCTCTTACTGTTCTTAACATAGAAAGATATTTTAAATTGGAAATATTTCTGCTACAGTCCTCTTAGTTATGCTGTTTCATATATAGGTCTTTAAAGATCAGAGCTGGGAGTGACTTCAAAAATATTTCTGGTTTGCAGACTAATTTTATAGAGACTCAGTCATTTGAGTTAATTTGATGATAAATAAATAATTAGTCCAAATTCACAAATTTTATAAGTGGCAGAGTTGATGTCACAATCCAATAAGAAGACAATAGAATCTGGAGCTAGACCTGCTAATTACATCCCATTCTGCCCCTTTATACCCTTATGTGACTTTGGACGATTGGCTTAACCCCCTGGGCCTCAGTGTTCTAATCTTTTAAATGGTGATAACAATAGTACCAGCCTTATAGGGTATTGTATGATATTAATGTACTAGTTCATGGGCACTTTTAAGTGACAAGTCTTGTATAAGTGCAACCTAGTTATTATTATTAATATTATTTTGTTATTATCTTTTTTTACATGGGCAGGCACTGGGAATTGAACCCAGGGTCTGGCATTGGAGGCGAGAACTCTGCCTGCTGAGCCACTGTGGCTCGCCCTACCTTGTTATTATTATTTCACCAGTCTCAATAACTATGTAAAACACTTATGAATATTATTAGTACTCCATACTGCCTTTCTGTGTCTATCTCTGTTGTATGTATTATTTAGTATTATATAAAGGTCACATAAATATTATATCTAAAATCGTACATTGAAATTCTTTTTAAAATTTCCAATATCCTAAATTAAATTTCAATTTTAGGGCAAGTTAGATAGTATTTTAATGCCTTTCAACTTTCTTATATATTGTTCTCTGTGGAGTGTGCTGAGTGTGTGTATAAGAGATATTATAAAGTTTGAAGTTCTATTTATTTAAGATCTTTGGTATGGTTTAGTATTTGAGCAAATATCAAATAATGGTCTGATGAGCAAAGTTTGCAAAAATGTAGACTTAGTTTTACCTTTTACATCCTTTTATTTTTGAAATTTGAAAGAAAATTTTACCACAGAAAATTAACTTCTTAGCATTAATCATCAAAATATGAACAAAAAGATAATTTTTAACTTGTACAGGTAACTCACTTGAGCTGCAGACCTTAATTGAATTTGGAATTTTGCTATGACGTCTGTATTTTGTTAAATGGATAGTATTCCATGTCTAAGCATATGGCAATACCTCCCTTCTAGTTGTCCAAGCTGGAAACCAGGGAGGGAGTTAATTCCTGTAGTCCCACCACCTATGCAATCTATTTACAAGTCCTGCCAATTTTTCTTCCTATTTTTTTTTAATACATCCACTCATTTCTCTTCCCACTCTCACCATTTTCATCAGAGCCACCATCAGCTTTTATATTGATCACTGCAATACCCTTCTTTGGGCATTATTTCCATTTCTACCTTCCCTCTTCTTCATTCGGTAGCCAGAGGCTTTTTCTTTTCTTTTTTTTGGCATGGGCAGGCACCGGGAATCGAACCCGTGTCTCCAGCTTGGCAGGTGAGAACTCTGCCACTGAGCCACCATTGTACCACCCAGCCAGAGGCTTTTTAAAATTTAAAATCACATAAAAATTTTCCCACATTTGAATCCCTTCAGTGGTTTTCCATGGTTATAAGAATAAAACCCAAATCCCTTTTACTTCTTGGCTAGTCCCCTCGTTACTCTTCTTTCTGTTGTTCATTATAATATTCCCACTTTGACTAATTAACTTTTATTCATTTACTGTTTATCTTTTAGATCTCAATTTTAATATGGCTTCCTCAAAAAAGAACTCCATGACTTCCCCTTCTAAATTATGCCCTATTTAGTCTACCAGGGTATTCTGATTTTTTTCTTCATGGCTTATTTCAAAATTTCCAATGGCACTTTTAAAATATCTGTCTCCCCCCATTACATTATAAGCTGAAATGGAGCAAAGGACCTTGTCAGTTTCCCTCCCTCACTCCCTTCCTTCCTCCCTCCTTCCTTCCCTCCCTTCTTCCTTCTTTCCTTCCCTCCATTGTATATCTGGCATATTGCACAGCACCTGTACCATACCAGACTTTTAATGACTATTTATTGAAGGAGCTAATGGATGCACATAAACGAAGTCCTATGTAATGTCTGCATGGATATTGCAAATTAGCAGTATTTCAGGTTTAATATTTTTTTACTATTCAAATAAAGTGCAAATGTATCAGTATCCTTAGAACATAGTATTTCCTAATTTGATTATTCAGAAGAATCTTTCCAATTAAGACTCTTGAGAGACTAAGCAGTTTCACTGAAAACATAACATGAGAAGTTAATCATATATGTCTTTAGGGAGCTAAAGGGAATAATAAACACACTGATTTGAAAATCATTTTATTATGTGGATCATCTAAACTTCTGTGGGCACTGTGTCAAATTATAGGGATTATAGAAAACTACTAACATTTAACCTCTGACTTTAAATGATCACTAGTGTAATGGGAGTAAAGGCACATTATATTTAACATATATGACTCATATCATCAACCTAAACATTATTAATTTTTAACATTAAAGAATCTCTTAAACCTTAAGAAGTTTGTTGTCTAGATTGAGCATTCCCATTTGATAAATTTGGGGAAAATATTAATGATATTGATATAGTGATTACAAATTCTGGTATTTTGAATTCTTACAAGTGAAAATATTCTCATATTTGGCTTTCATATATGTTTTCAGTCATTCTCTCCTTTTTCCAATATATTTGGAAATGTAGCTTTTTAAAGAAAATCTGTCTGTAAATGTAATTAAATTATCTATTCTTATATTGATTTTTGTTTATAGGTTTTTTAGTTACAGCTGTCCACCATTCTATTTCAATAATTGATGTCTACATGCTTACTATTTTTTGAAGCTTGATTTATTTGTATATGATTGTTTTTTCAGTCACATAAATAGCGAATTTTTATTGTGCCAATATTGTTTCTCATTATTACAGTTCTAAATAGTCCTAGTTTGCTAGAAAATTGACTTGAAATTTGATAATATTCTCAAAGAAATCCAGGTGCCCAATACATCCTCTACTTGCTTTTTTTCCTTCACTGGATGTCCTATTCTGAGAGAGATAAACTATTTCACCATTTTATCTCTTTTTGAACAGTTGTTTCCCTCTCAACGCCCCTTATAGTAAATTATGTTACAATGTAAAAACATAGTCATTGGAGTAAAAGAAAAATACCTGGATACTGAGTTGTTTCAGGTGCAAGAAACAGGATTCTAATAGAGCAGGGTTTATCAGGAAGCCTAATCAACTTCCTAATTCAGTTTGATAAAGAAAATAAAAATACTTCTGTGCAAGTCCTATAATATCATGCATTCCATCATATCATATATTGCAAATACATGTTCTATATGTATTTTCTTGGCCTATTATAACGTAATGAATATAAATTGTTATATGCTTGGCACTAAGCTTAATACTTGAAAAATACATAGCATGAAAAAAACTCAGTCCTAACCCCTTAAAGATTTCATAATCCTAATCTACAGGGAAATAATCAGAAAATATCACATACCATTACTGAATTATTAAGTTAACTGAAACAGATTAAGAATATTATGAGAGTTCTTTAAAAAATGAATGAAGATCACCTGTTAGGTCTTGAATATGTGGGAAAGCCTCCTTGCTGATTAGAATTTCATGAATATTTAGGATGTTTTATTCTCAGCAAAGAAGAGGTGACATTGGTGAGGGAATGATAGGGACAAAGTTACGGCTACTTCATCAGTTGTTGAGGATACCAATTGGACCACCAGAGAGAGGAACTGAACAGAAATGATTTGCTTTCTTGTACCAAGTCAAACATAAGTTGGCTTATACCTCCACGAGCCTCCACTATCGTATTATTATAGACTTTTCTGTGATTTTGTAATGGCTTTTGTATTCTTCTGTAATAGCACTTCTGTTAAAGATAGTTTCTTTTCTCTCTTTTCTCCTATTCCACAGACTGATGGAACTTATTCTTTCTGTATTGCTTACACTGAGCCCAGTGTCTGGCTCAAATTAGGGTCTGAATAAATGTATCAGTTTATCGATAATTTAAGAAGAAATATTCTGCCTAGCAGAGTAATTTAGTTTTGGCATTGTATACAATGTAAGATGTCTTGAAGAGGCATTTAAGGGTGTGCCCTTGACTTGATGAGATAAGGAAGGGCTGTAAGTTGGAAACTGATGGAAGCCATCTGTGAAGAAATCCTTATTTGAGGTAAGGAGGAAGAAGGTTGAACAAGAAAGAAAGCAATAGCAATAAAGCATTTAAGTTTACTGTTTCCATACTTAGGGTTTGAGTGACTCTTGCTACAGAAAAGAAGAAAACGCTATAAACACTTAAAAACATCTTGTTGTGGCTTTTCAGTTTTTTGTTTTGTTTTGTTTTGTTTTGTTTTGTTTTTTGTCAGAAAGAGGACCACTTAGATGAAAGATCCATGTCCACTAACAACCCTTTTAATGGTCTATAAAAATATTAAGTTTGAGAGTATTATTACCTCCTCCTGAATTATGCATCCCAAAAATACACTTATCAACCACCTACTCTACTGAGAATACCACCATAATGGATTGCCCCAGGATATGCTGAGCAGAAAAAGAGGCATCCAGCAGCCTCATAGGCTTTTTAGTTTTGAAGTATCACTGGTTCACATTAAGGCCCCAAAAAGCATAAATATGAAGGTGAATGAATTCTGTGATGCCCAATATCCTTGATTGGCAGAATTGGTCTTAGGCTCAGACTGACCATCACCCTGAGAGACCCAAAAGGCCTCACCTAACTCCAAATTTATTTAACTTTAAGTGAGCATTCAGGACAAGTGTCAACATAGCTCTTATGGCAGTATTGTAGTAGAAGTCCTGTGGATATAACCATGGATATAACCTATGGATATAACTTACAATAACTTCCAAATCATGTGTACTCAGGATGTATTACCTCCTTGCTACACATTTCTGAAGAATGTTCTTAAAATTTTGTTGCAGCAAATTTTGTATAATCTAATGCATGCAATAGACTTACCAAAACACTGATAATCACCAGACTACATTTAATCTAGTAAGAAGTTGAAATTCCCTCTGCAAAACAAATTAACAACCATACATTCTCCTAAATTTTCCAATATCCTTTATCATTTGAAAAATTATTTATTTTCTTTATCCTCTGTTACTTACACCTTTTCGTAAGAGTTGATAGAGACATCTGTTTATGTAAGTTTTCCTCTGGTAAATCTGACTCCGTAGATACCACCTAACTTGTATGTTTTAAGTTGCCTTTCCAAATAATCTTCCTGCCTGAAAGCACTATCAACCCAAGTTTCATTTTCATCTATCTGGATAAGGAAATAAAAAACTCTTTATTATATCATAGAGTCGAGACATAGAGATTAAATGCTAGTCCAGTGTACTGCAGTTAATGTTACCATATTATTTTCTCAACTTTCCCAGCAGAAACACCCTTTTCCCATATCATGCATTTTCCATTATCAAAATACTGTGGTCTCGGCTAGCCATAGGTTCCCTAAATATACACCTCTTGCTTGATCCTCCAAAAAAGCTTTTAATATATCAAATTTCATTATAATCATTATGTCATATGTCATTCCTGATCATGGTTTATACTAATCTTTCTCAACATATTTAGGAGTTACAATCCTCAATAGTGATATGATAGTCCATTTATGTAACACTATGTCATCTTTCCAGGAAGACTGTGAAGTGTTTTTCAGGTTAGTGGGAAAGAATCCTCCCTGATTTGGATATCTGGGGTGACAAATTTGCTTACAAGCCATCTCTTCTTGATTTAATATACCATGTCTGGTTCCCTAGTCCTCAATCCTCTCTTAAATTTTTGGAGCCAGCATTGGTTAAGTTACTGTAAATCTTATACATACATATATAGTGTGAGTGCAATTAAAGTGTACTGTGCACCCTAAAGTATTATGTTTCCCAAGAGATTTGTAAATTGGGCATTTTCAACTTCTAGGTGTGGGTCAGTATGAGTGTGCCAAAGGCTTCCCATAATTTTTCCTTTTTAATTTCCAGGAGCAAATCATTCATGATATGTGGCCACAATGTAGCTTTTGTATCCACCTTCCTGGTTACCTTGTGATTGCATAAGATTCTGTTTATATGCCATTTCAGCCACATTTACATCTTCTAAGTTAAAAGAGAAAAGTAGACTCTGACCCAAGAGAACACCAGTGACAGTGCGTATGAAGTATCATTCTGGAGCATATCTGTAAAATGCATAAGCTAATAGCTGGCAGCCACACAATATCGGCTTAAGTTAAAGTAGAATTTCTCTCAAGACTCTAAAAATAATAATATAGTAAACATAACCAATAAAACAAAATCCATATTGTACATTCTAACCTGTTACTCTGGCATGTCTTCAAGGGACAAAATGGTTTCTTTTTTCCAAGTGGCCCAAGTAGAGCTCTCAAAGTATATCTTGTAGTTAAGTTTCATGGACAAGTGAAATTTGGGGACTGCCTCCCGTACTGGCCCTAACTCAACACCACATCTAAGAAAAGCAACCAAGATGGTTATATATTTTTTCTCTGAAACACTCTCAGGAAAAAATGTAAAAATAAATTTATTGAAATCTTGATTCATTTATGTGACCCCCCCTTTCCATATGTCACAATATAACTTGTCTTCTATTTATTTTCTTAACACATATTCAACCTCCCCCAGAGGTAGTTGCTGATTGTACTATACTTTCCGCCCATGAGGCATATGCTTCCCTTCATGCCAGAGCTTTCCATTTGTACAGTCCCAGAAAAAAAAAAAATGATAGAGCTATCTGCTGTCTTGATGACTAGGCAGCAAGGCAGCTTCAGCCGAATGAGATAAGTCACTGTTCAGTCCCTTGTCTGCTTAGGAATATGAACTGTCAAATTCAGAGGAATTGAAATACTGTCCTAAACAGCTTTGTCTCCTTCTAACAGGACATGGATGGGTAGTCCTGATCCTGGTACAACTGGATCTAAGACAAAGGGAAATTTTAATGAGGGGGGAAAGATAGATAGTTGTGTCATTTCATCTTCCCCACTCCCTCATGTCCACCTCCATATCCAAAAACTTTCAAAGTGGCCTCGATAAAGACAGTTAGTGCCTCATTCCCTTATCACACTCCATTTTTATTAGCAGATGTGTCACTCTCTCTCAATCAAACTGTTAATCTGTGAATGGTAAAGAAAATGGTGTCTATAGAATGTTATTTTTTTCTAGGACATTGTGCACAATGACAGTGAAATGATACTTTTGTATAATGAGATGCAGGCTGATGGGCCAAACTGACTCATTTCCATTGTTCTAAACACTTAATAATATTCTTGATCACTGCTTTGGTCACAGGGTAAGCAAAGCTCAAAATGGAATATTTGTATGTTGCAGTCAGAAACCATTTGAAGCAATCTAGGACCTACTATGTGCTGGCCCTTGTAGTTGAAAACCACCTTTAGGCATTTCCTTTCCTTTGGCTTTCATATCAACTTTCACCTTCTTAGCAAATTTGGATAGCTTGAGTACATTTGTAATGACTAATTTCATGTACCCAGGTAGCTACTTCTAGAATACAGATCAGCATGTCGGTCTTTGCCTTCTAGTCTCTTTCTGATGCAGCGGCTGGAATTTTCTGGTGCACAACAGCATTATTTCTTCTCAGAATTCCACTGACATTTCTCTCGTTGCATTTCCTATACAGATATAGTCTTAATTTTCTGGTCATGTAAAGCCTATTTTTCTGACTACAATGAGGTTATTGATCACTCCCCATGGATCTAAAAACAATACCCTGGAAATGAAAACCCAATTTTAATTCCAATGATACGTATGCTACTTCAATCTTGCCACTGTGTACACTTTCTTAGCAGAATTCCAAACTGCACCACATATTTCAATTTGAAGAGTTCTGTGAGTAAACAAGATAGTTAGTTTTGCTTTATTAGGGGCACAGTCATAGTAAAAGCTGTCATTTCTTCTGGTTGTTCTGCTATCAGTCCAGAGGCCTCAACTTGTCCATGGATATGATATACTTCCCCGCAGCCATTGCCTGTGCCATACTTTCGATATAACGGTTCCATTCTATCAATGAGTTTTGCTGGGCTGCTATGTTCTTATTGGAATGTCTTTCTGGTATTCTTATGATATAATAAGTTTTTCAATTGCAGAATGATATGATTTAATTGCAGCAGTACAGGAGGACAGCTGTACTTGGCCCCTCAGTGTTGTGAACAGTCTTCATAAAAGACCAGTAATAGAACCATTGTTCCTCTCAGAGACAGTTTCTAGCAGCTGTGACACATAAACTGGGAATCTAAAATCCCAGAAATTACTACTGTGAATATAGGGACCAAGTACAGCAGTTCTCCTGAGCCCATCAAGAGGGTCTTATCATATATGACACTGTAGAGGCTACCACTGAAATTAGTACATTCAAACTAAATTAGTCAACAATCTCCATAAGTCACTTGCTTTTCTTACTGGACAGAATGGACTGGTGTCTAGTGAGTTAGTGGGAACTGGCTGCATTGATCCTAAATTTCTATGGTTAAAACTGAAATGACTTGATGTTGCCCCTAGTTTCAGTAGTTTGGGTAGCTCCATCCAAAACCATCACCAATTAAAGCCAGAAAATGGGAAGTCTTGCCTCATATTCACCATAGCCAGCAATTGCCAAGCTCTCAAGCTACACACAACATCCATTTCAATTATACATTCTATGATGCCACTGCAAGATATATTTCACTTTCTTGTTATTCAGTTTGTAGTATCTCGAAACCCTGGAACCTTCTGCTACAGAATAACCTTACTACTTGAGTTTCATTTTTTTTGTCCTCTCATACGGTCTTTCTGTTTTCCATCAGGCTTTACAATACACTGTGTGCACAAGTACCTAATAATCCCAAAAAGTGTTGTTATTCACATGGCCACTCAACTTTAACCATAGCCTTAAATCTCCCCGTGAGGGTCAGGTGAAGAGAGCCTGAGTAAAATATCACCTAGAGTAGGGTGTTTCTGGTCATTATATAACCAATCTAGGTATGCTCACTCCTGCAACACATTAACCACTTGAGTGTGATATTTCATTTTCTGAAGATGAGAAAATGAAATGTACACTTTTCTCAGAATAGACTTCGCCACCTCAGAAGAGATTGTGGGACTACCTTTTAATTCTAGGACATTGTTTTCATTCTAAATTACACAGCCAATTAAGGATCAGTACTCAATCTGAGCAGCCCTTTCTGTTCAGCTATGCCATATTATATTGCAAATGTTAGCTCCTTAATTATTTAACTGAGTCCAAGGCTGCAAAAAATTAACTGTTTTGCCAGTATTTTTCAGGAAAAAAATTCTCAGCTCTTTATCTTCTCACCCTTAGTTTCTGTAGTAACTTATTTAACACTACCCAGTGTCTAGATGGTGTGTTTGACTAATTGCTACAGTGGAATAGTATCACAGGTGAACATTGTATTTTTTGCAAAGCCCTTGACATGAACCCACTTTTGTCAAATAAGCACTATTTACATTTGTTCTTATTTTAAGATCAATTTCATTGGGTCTAATTCCTCAATGGTTTTCCCTGTTCACTGGTTTTATTTTAACCACAGTAGTTAGGAGCAGCAGCAAATGAAAGTTATTTTACCCATTCCTCCCTCCTACGTCTTCAAAGGACAAAATGTATTTCATGAATTCCTTAGGGACCTGGCTACCGTGCAAATTTCATTGATATAGTCTGTCCCTAGTAATCCTGCAAGGACGTTCACTACTTCCAACCAAGAGTCAGTGATCCACAAACCTGGCACCAAAATTTCCACAGGTGATCCCGCTTTCCTTGCCTCTTCCAGTTCTGGTGGCTGTTGCTATTCTTTGGCTGGTAGCTGCATCACTTTAATTGCTGCCACCATTTCACACACCTTTTCCTCTTCTGTCTGTGAAATCCCCATCTTCTCTATTGCAAGGACACCGATGTCATTTATAGCTGACATAGATAATCCAGGGTAATAGTCCCATCTCGAGATGTTTCACTAAATCACATTGGCAGGGGTTATTTTTCCGAACAAGGGATTAGGATTTGTTGTCTATGGGGGAAAGTTTGTACCTATCATAGTCCCACAGTCCCAGCTTCCTGCTGAGATACCAATGGCCACAAGAGATGAGGGAGATTGGAAGACTAGATAAGAAAAGTTATCAACTCTTGGGTAGCCTCAACTTTTATACTTAGCTATTATATGATTGGCTCAGATTCTCTGGTGCAGCTCCCCATTAGCCATTACTTTTTAAACAACTTTTACAACCTGGTACAAATACATGGTACCAGGCTATTATAATAGACCTGACAGATATTCACTTATCTGGACCAGGTATTGGTATAAATTTATAAATGTATTGAGTTTATTTTGCTGGTTTAGAAAAAGGGACATATCCTAACAGATCTCTGAAGGTAGGAGAGTCCATATAATAAGCTGTTTAGTTATTTCTATCCAAGCATTCTCTTTTATTTTAAACTTTCAAGTCTGTAAGTACGTTAGTGCCTTTTCAGAAAGCAAGGAAACTGGTAAGTAAAGCAGTTGAAAGGGAGAAGATGATGGCTTTTATTTTAATTATCTGACAGTAGATGTTGTCACATGATATCTTTGTGGAAACATGGCTAGAAAGCATGAAAAAACAGGACTAAACCTTCAAAGACAAATTAAAGATATTAATTTTAATAGCACTGCTTTGCAGGTGATAGTCAATTCCCCTAGAGTGGAGGAAGATATAAAGGCTTAGAAGAGAAAGACAGAAATGTGTAGCCAGGAACAAAACTTTGAAAAGTACACAGGAAATGAAGAAGGGAAAAAACTGAGTCAGATAATGGAACAAGGTGTGGTCAACCAGAAAGATATTCTATTTTGCGGTAGAAAGGCAAAGTGGATAAAGATGATGAAAAATGCCATGTATATGCGAATAATTATCTTTGTCATTTTGAGAGCTTTATTGAGGTATAAATTACATGTCCTGATATGCACCCATAATAGCATACAATTCAATAATTCTTACAAAGTTTAGACAGTTGTGCAACAGTTGCCACAATCCAGTTTCCTTCTGCCTGTTTGCAATCAATCCTCACCCCCATCCTCAGCTCCAGGCAACTCCTGATCTGCTTTCTGTCTCAGAAATTAGTCTTTTCTAAAAATTTCAAAAGCATTGAGTCATACAATATTTTGTATTTTTCTAGCTTCTTTTACTTAGCATAATATCTATTCTGTTACATATATCAGCAGTATTGCTTCTGTTTCTTTTAATTACTGAATAGTACTCCATTGTATAAAATTACCACATTATACCATTATATAAAATTACCAGTGGATAGACATTTGAATTGTTTCCAGTTTTGAACAGTATGAATAATGCATCTATGAATATTTTGTATAAGTATTTGCATGGCATTACTTTGACTCCTTTGTTGAAAATCAGGTAACCATAAAAAGAAATAACCATAAATGTTATTTCTCAACTTTATACCATATTGCTTTAATCAATATGTCTATCCTTATTCCAAAACCACAGCAACCTGTTTACTGTAGCTTTAGAGTAATTTTGGAAATCAGATAGTGTAAGTTCTATGCTGCTTTTATTTTTGAAAATTGTCATGGCTATTCTAGGTCCCATGTATTTCCATATAACTTTTAGGATCAGCTTGACAATTTCTACAAAAGCCTGATCAGAGTTTGAAAGTGATTAAATTGAATTTATAAATATATCTGGGATAATTGCCATCTTAATAAAACTGAGTCTTCCAGTCCATTATCTGTGAACATGAATTATCTTTCCACATATTCTTTCATTTCTCTCAATAATCCTTTGTAATTTTCAGCGTACTGATCTTACATGGTTTTAAAATATTACTCATTATATTATCCTTTTGGATGTTATTGTGAATGGCATTGAGTTTATTTTTGTTTTGTTCACTACTAATATGTAAAATGCAATAGAATTTTTTGGAGAGATATTATACCTTGCAACCTTGTTAAAATCATTTTTTCAGTTCCAGTAGTTTTTTTGTTGATCCCTCAGAATTTGGTAGAATAGTGGTCATGACATCTGTATATAAAGATAGCTTTATTTATTCTTTTCTAATCTGGATGCCTCTTTTGTTCCTTTATGTGCTTGATTGCACTGTCTAAAAAAAACATTCATTACAATGTTGAATAGAAATGATGAAAGCAGACATCCTTGCCTTATTCCTGTTCTTAGGGAAAAGCATTCTGCCTTTCACCATTAAGTATAATGTTAACTGTAGGTTTTTTATCAGATTGAAGAAGTTACCTTCTATTCTCAGTTTGTTCTATTGAGACAATGGTATGTAAATTCATTGATTGTCTTTAGTTCACCTTTAGTTTGAAGGATAGTTTTATTGGGTATAATATTCTTGGTTGTTGGCTGTTCCCCCCTTCCCCAACACTTTCAGCACATCATCCCTCTACATTTTGGAATCCATTATTTTTTTAAGGACTCAATATTAGCTATTTACTCTTTAATAGACTTGATTCCATTATTTTTCATAAAAAGTCAGCCATGAATCACATTGTTGTAGTCCTAAATGAGAGGGATCTTTTTACCTTCATTGCTTTCAAGATTTTCTCTTTGTCTTTCAGAAACCTGATTATGATGAGTTAGGTGAGGAACTCTTTGTGATGATTTCGTTTGGGGTTCCTTGAGCTTGTACTTCTAGAATAATGTTTTTATGTGTATTTTTGCTTTTGATAACTGGACATTATAGAAACGTTGGATTTTGATTTTTCACCCTGAGGATTTTTAAGAAATCATTTGTCTGGGCTTCATCATCTGACTATTTCTCTCTTTAATATGCAGTTCTTAATGTATCTGAACATTTTCACTTTGTTATTTTGATTTTTTAGGCCAATTTCTTCCAGTTTATCTCTGTTTCTGCATAGCTTAATATCAGGACAGGGGGTTTTTAGCCTCTGAGTCCAGAAGGCTTCCATCATCTGTCAATTGATCTGAGCAGGGTTGAGGAAGGTATTCAAAGCTCAGGCAGTTCTCAAGATGTGTTTGGCATTTATATTCCTGAGGATTTCTAGTGTCTCCTCTGTTGTGCATACATGTAGTTTTACAGCTTATCTGGTCCTTTTGTAGCATTTTCTGGCTTAGCCTGCCAAATTTCTAGCCTGTTTGTAACTTAGTCCAACTGTGACCACAACTTCAGACTGGTAAACTTAGGTGTCACCCGTTTGATTACTAATGTACTCAGTGTTTTTATTTACTCTACTTCACATTGAGTCTGTCTTCTTTTGAAATAAAGATGTTTGCTTTTCATGGCCAACCCCATCCTTATAAAACTTCTGTGCCAATCCAGCTGAGGAGTAGAGGAAGAGATATGATAATATCCAAGCAAAAAGATCACTGAATCTTGCTTTTCTAACCTAAAGTTGCATCAGTTTTTATGAATAAGTCTGCTCAATTTGTTGTTTACCTTGGTAGATCTCTAGAGCCCTAAATTGTGCTTTTGACCACTTTCCTTAGATTTTTACCTGTTTTCTGGAGAAGAGATTGTCTGACCTCTCACACCACCATAGCAAAAATGGAGCAAGATGTATACTCTAGTGTAAAGGAAGGAACAGAATTTTGTAAATAGGGAGTCCTTTGAAGAAGTGGTGGGAAACAAATAAATAAAAAACACCATATTAACAAGAAAAAGTACTTTTTCATATTATTCAAATAATTTAAGTTGGTATTTCCATGAATCAATTTTCAGTCATAGATTATAGTGTATTTTTATAAAAGAAAAATTCCATGCAATTTGCATCACTATTATGCAAATGTATTCATTTTATCAGGCTCTTAATTTTGTATTAGACAGTGATTTCGTATATATTTACTAAAAATTATATGACAATAGATTTGTTAGTATGCTGAATCTCAGTTTTTTTAAAAGGAGGAATTAGCTATGTGAGGAAAATTGGGCTATTAATAACTGTTTAATGTAAGATTAATTCTGAATCTGTTACAGATATCTCTAAGAGCTGTATGTCTTATATTTTCAAAACTAGACCAAAAATAAACAAAAAGAATCTACCTTATTAAATGAAAAATACGAGGGGAAAGGAATCTGCATGACATACTAAGAAACAGATATGTATTCATAGAACTAAACTTAACAGTATATATGTATCCAAACAGAAGTGAATTCATAGAAATATACATAAACTTTTTTCGACCTGACTGAAAAACCAAAATTACAAAGCCCCAGACACTATTTGAGATTCTGGAAAAGGCAGAGGGTGTCTCCTCAATGAGTATTTCTTAAGAAATCCCCATCCCAGCACCATTTCTCACCTTTTATATTTTTCTAGGTGAAATGCATGATAAGGTAAAGACAATTCAAAAGCATCCCTTAGTAATAGAATATCTGCCTAGTAATAAAAAACACTAGATTGAAACAAATATTTAGATGATATATTTTCCAGAGAAGAGCAGGTTTTTATCATTAGGAATCCTAAATTAGTGTCTGTATAATTAGAAAATCATGTTCCAAAACAACAGAAGGCTAGAATATAGATATATGACTTTTATGTATGCTAGAAAATAATATGGCTTCATTGTACTAGTTTGATCACTATTTATGCTGGTAATAAATGCTTTTCTCTCTCCTAATCTATTTAATTGTCTAAACCAGACATGAAACCTGACTTTTGGTCTGTATTTTGGAGACTAACAGGATTCAGTTGTGATTTTTATTAAAAATAAGAACTACTAATAGGATTCCCTGTCTTTTCTTGTCTTGTAATCTCCTTATTTAAAATCATGATCCTCTCCCCAGCTTTTCCCACTCTCAAAACAAAAGACAAAAATAAAAGAAGGGGGAAATAAAGAGTACAGAAACTACTATGCATATTGAATATCAAATATAAGTGTATCCTTTCTTTATCTAGTTGTCTCATGCAGTGATTCTCAAACAGTTTTTCATAGAACCCCTCATCACAGGCCTCCCCCTGCCTTTGCAACTTCATTGCATGCCGGTCTTTCTCCAATGCATCAAGTTTAGCCACCCTCAGAGACTGTCTCTGTTCCCTTTACCTCAGGATCCTCACAAGTACACTTCCCTTTTCCACAAACTGCTCTCAATCCATCCTCTTTAGTCACACTCTCATCTTTCAGGTCCCAGTTTAAATGGAACCTTTGTCAAAGAACTTTCCTATCTACCCTATAACTTCATTTGTCTTTATGTTCATTTCTGAATATTATTCATCATAACATGTCAATGTCTTTAAATTTGTAGTTAAAAATATCTCTCATTTGTCTTTAAATTCCAAGAAAGGCAGGGCCCAAGTAGTTTACCAAGTTACTACCCATCTACTAGCACAGAGCCTGGGACCACTATCTTGAAAGAATAAATGTATTTCTCCCGATGATTATTTTCCCAAAATCAGATTTTGAAATTAATTTTATTATTATGAGTGCTAAAAAGTGGTTCCAGCTACCTTAACTTTTATAACTCTCTTCTTATGGAAGAGTTGTAACTATTTTACAGAATTTACCAAATTCAGGTTTACATATTTTAGCATGCTGTCAATCCAGAGTTCACTTTGCAAATTGAAATTCACCTCCCAAATGGATACCTTCTTCCCTTTAATTATTATTCAGTTTATCCTCCCTCCCATTTATGAAAATGTTAAATAAGACCAACCAAAATACCTATGTTCCTGAAGTACACTCCTAACCACCTCTTTATTTAATGCGTTGCCATTTACCATTTAATTCCTTTAGCCAATTATGTCCCAAGGAGAATGTTAATATTGAATGCAACTTGAGATAAATTTTAATTAAGATTTCTTGAGACATCATGTTAAGTGATTTACTACAATCAAAATTGATATCTCCTCTACTATGCCCATCGTCTAATTTTCTAATTTTATCCACACGCAAAGGAGAACAAATTCATCTGACTTGAATAGGCTTCCACAAATATACATCATTCATTCTGACTGTTTCTGCAAAT